>NC_137128.1:0-705000 GCF_949319135.1 Squalius cephalus | reverse complement strand
TTAATTTTAACCCTTTAAAGCCTGACACATTAAAAAAATGTCAGAAAATTATATATTTTTGGAAATTAGATGTTTATTAAGCCTTGAATCAAAATATAAAAAATTTTTTTTTGCCAACTCATTTTGTTTATGATATATTTTTTGTATCATATTTGATACATCAGGCTTTTGGGGAACGTTTTGCTTACAACAGTGTAGATTTTAGATACAAAAAATATCTTATGCCTTTAACAGTTTGAAAACATAGCAGTTTCTGTCTTTGTTCAGGCAAATATGCACCTTACACTTCTCACAGTACACATGTGAGAAGTAATTGTTGGTGCAATGCTTGCATCTTTGCACCAACAAAGTGCAAAGATGCACTTTGGCGGCCTATAGCTTTAGGCGGCCTATAGCTTTTTTATTTATTTATTTGATTTATTCCCATTTGGAAAGATTTTTTTTTAATTACTAAGCAACCACTGAATGGAACAACACAAATTATATATCATTTTAAAGCTTAGGATCTCAGCTTTTTAATGCATCTAATTACATTTATTAATTCCTAACGAGTGCTGAGTAATCCCTCTAAAACCAAGTGTACCGCCAGCAGGCGCCATCTAGCTGCGAAAATATTCATTACCATATTTTTAAAAAATCTTGCCTTGATTAACACAAAGTTGATGTCATTTGAAAGTTTAGAGTCTGAATTTTACAGTGAATGTATCCACTTTGAAAAACTCTTAAGTATAACTGAGTTATTTGCTGATAAATAGAATTTCTTTTTTTTCATAATCTATAAAATAATGTACTGCAATGTGTCAAAAACATCATACAGCTCATGAAACATTCTCAGATAATAGAAAATGGCACTTCATTTTTTACAGCATATTATTACAATTAAAATGAGCCCAAAATTAACATAATCTATTGCTTTTATGACAAGATATTCTTCATGGAGAAAAAATTGCCCATGAGGGGGTGTCAAAGACTGTACAAAAAGGCCATCTCTTTTCAAAATGCTGTAATTTTTGATTCCTTTATCCAAAAATTATTATTTTTTATCCAGATGCAGCTAACATAGGGGGACTTCACTAAAAAAGAATTTTCCTCCTACCTTATTTCCTTCCTGAGTTATTCCATGACAAATAAGAAAGATATGCAAAATCATAATAAAATTATATATATATATTGTCTTTTATCCGCCGTTTCTTGGCAGGACAATGTCCAAATGTAATGTAATTTATATTTTCAAAAAATGTAAAAAGAGTTCTTTCAAACGATACCTACCTTTTGACTCTCCTTGCTATAGTTTTGGAGTTATTATGATTATATAATTTTTATATGGGGCAAAATTGGCTGTTTCAGGCTTACCAGTTCATTTCTGTGTGTGGGTGGGTGGGTGTGTGTGTGTGTGTGGGGGGGGGGGGGGGGGTGTCTTATTTGCACTCTTGATGTTTTAGAGTGTCACCCCTTCATTGCTGTACACTTTTTTTCAGCACAGTGGCTGATCTAGCTTGTACCACCAAAAGTTTCTCTGAGTTTTCCTATTTTTTCATATTTCCCATTCGTCGCCCGTTTTCGGGCGGGAGGAAGCTAAGTGTGACTTTTTTTTTACGACCCTTTACCATATCAGAATCATCTCCTTGATTTTTTTTTTTTTTTTTTTTTGTGTTTTCATATAGGTAATAAAACAAAAGTCACCAAGTTTCACCCCCATCCAATGAAGCAAAAAAATTAAACAATTCGAAACGTTCAAGTTTTCGCCTGTTTTCGGGCGAAGAATCCCAGAGGGTTATGGCATTTCAGTCATTAATTGCCATTAATTGAATTATCCCAATATTGTGTGTGTTTGCATTGTGGTAGTCATAAAATAACATTACTACATTTGACATTACTGTTTAGACTGCTTTATGTTCCATTAATACCTGTTGTATCAAATTTGATACACAATTTCCAACACGATTTACTCGTAATTTAACGATTAAATTATTAAGTAATTATACATTATTTCAATTCAGAAAGTGTTAAATTAATTATATCAGGCGAAATCCAATATTATTTTTTACCTTAACAACTTGAAATTAGCCTTTATTTTCCTGCCGAAAGCGTCTAGCGTGATTCAACTCGCAGCCGGCAATTTGAAAAGCTAAAAAATCACCCCTCTACTGCCTGCAGTACAGTGAAATTCCACAAGATGGCAGAATACACGTATCAAAATAGATACAACAGGTTTTCAAAGAAAGTATTGCTCTCACTGATTCAGTATATGTCTTAGAAACTCGTGTATCAAATATGATACGTGCGGCTTTAAAGGGTTAATAATTTTTTCATTAACAAATTTCCTGGATTTAAAGTAAATAGGCCTATAGCAGGCTAGCAATCACAACATAAGGTGCTTGAACTGGAGATCATCATGAATCATGAGCCTACTCGCCTCACATGTCTAAAAAATGTGAAATATATTTACAGAAAGCTGTTTCTAAACAAAACCATCCAAAACAAAAAAACTATAGCCTAATAAATGTGCATTTATCCGGTGCGTTCACTAGCCTACTGCAAAGATCGCGAGTCAAAAGCCTATCGTCAACGAATGATGATTTTTTTAGCAAACCGTATTGCTATACTGAGATAGGTAAAAATCGACTGAAATATGTTGAAATAAAATGTAGGCTATTTATATAAGCAACGTAAACTGCAAATTAACATTTATATGCCCTAATATTTCATGAAAACAATGTTACAGTCAGGCGAAATATGAAAGACAACATTTTGTTTAGTAGATTTGGGTACAGTTTTTACTGTAGAATATACTGCCTCGTCAAATAAGCTTTTGTTTAGCAATTTCTATATATAAAATAGCCTACTATTTTTGTCAAAAATAAAGTCATCAACTAAGATGTTAGCTGTAATGAATACATAGATAAAATGTAGGCCTATAATCTTTTTTTTTTTTTTTACAAAGAAAGAGTACACTTGAAATATTGTTGAAATTGTAATTATTGTTGTAATTGTAACCTTTTTAATAAAATAGCAAAACATATTTACAAGATAGATGTAAGCAAAATCTTAAATGGTCAATATAAGTCTTCTTCTAAATATCCTTTGTCCTTGCATTGTGGCTCAGCCAGTTTCACACCTGTGTGAATGGCTCATTATGCAGAGTGGGTGGTAATTCAGGTGTAAACCACTCCTCGTTCACGCCCCCTCGCATATTGGCTTTCCAAGCAAAACCTGTTTTACATCAATTTAAATCAATGTATGGTTTTATGTGAACAATAAAGCATGACTATTTTCAAATACTTTTGAAGAAAAAATTCTAGGCAAGGACATCCATTGGTCAAAAGTCTTATTGACACATATTTACTATGTGTTTTGAGGCCTTATTTCAGAAATTTTAGTTTTTAGTTTTTTCAATATCCATGCATAAACATTATTCTCTCAAAAATGAAAACATGTACATTCACGTGGCTCACATATTATTGTAGCCCTGTTTGTGCTTTATAGAGTGAATTTACACCTTTGCCATTAATATGTTTATAAGCAACTGAAAAAAGCACAAATGTCAGGGCATGTCAGAACATCTCAAGGGCCCCAAAAACAGCCCAGACTCCAGAGGGTTAAATTTCTACTTTTAAATAAAACAATTCAAATTCAAAACAAATATTCTCCTGCAATGTAATCTGTATGAAACTAAATAGAAGCACAGTTTCTCCCGTCTCATCTAATTATCGATAATGAGTTCACACCCACTCGCAGAGCGCGCTATTCATAAGATAATGTGCTGAGGTGATCTATGCAAAATGAGGTAAACGCCCCCTGAAATGCCTTCAAACCTCTATGCTTCAAACCAGCAAGTTTCATTCATTCACATTCCTGCGCTGTTGGAATATCACGAGTTCAAATTTTGCTCAGAAGAAGAGCTGGACTCTGACGAGTCGACGAACGTTTGTATTTTGAGCAACGAACGTTGAGCGACTTGATCCAGCCGTGGATAATATTTCGGGTGAGTAAGTCTTTTAAATTTACTTGCATTAGTTGACACGTGTTCGCATTTATGAGGAAAAAACAATGTGACAGTTCTCCATTATGGACGCGAGCGCTTTGAAAGCAGCAGACTTTCAAACTTTCACAGAGACCTCAAAACAGAAAGCACAAATCCTTTCTTTAAAACGAATTTCGTTTTGTATTAATTGTATCTTAATTTTAATATTATTTTCATTAACAAATTTAATACACAAAAAGCCATCACGACATATGGGGCTCGAACTGGAGATCATCATTAACCAGACCGTAGTCTACTCGCCTCACATGTCTAAAAAATGTGAAATATATTTACAGAAAGCTGGTTCTAAACAAAACCATCCAAAACAAAAAACTATGTAGCCTAATAAATGTGCATTTCTCCGGTGCGTTCACTAGCCTACTGCTGAAGATCGCGAGTCAATAGCCTATCGTCAAATTCATCTTTGCCAGAAGTTAATAAACAATTACAATGTCTTATTGTAACATATTATTTTACATATTCATAATCATTACTTTTGATGGATCTTTGAGGATGGATCTTCAAACTTTCTCAGTACAAGTTATGAAGGAAGAGAACAGCATTACAGTTTTCAGCGCGTCCTCCTCTCATTGCTGTGTTCTGACTGAAAAAGTGCGTGAAGGAGCACATGCGCAAAACGTAGGTTTGTAAAATGTGCTTTTTTAAAAGCGTTTTTATGTCCTCTCCACATAGAGGAATTACAATTAAAAAAAAACAACCTCCTCTACTTCTTTGTTCAGGCTGTGATGGGCCATTAAGTCATTGGGGGGGTGTCTATGTCACACCCTGGTCTGAATCTCATTAATATTTATAGCCATTACCACTCCCATGCATAAACCTCTTCTGACATAAAAAACTGTTTTACAACGTTTAAATCAATGTATTGTTTTATGAAAACGATAAGGCAGGATGATTTTCACATAATTTGGAAGAAAAAACACTAGGGAACAAGATCCATTTGTCAAAAGTCTTGTGGACACATATTTACTATATGTTTTGTGGTGTTATTTCAGCAACTTTCATTTTTATTTTTTCAAATAACCACGCATAAACATTATTTTCTTAAAAACACAAAGATTTACAAGCATGTTGATCAGATATGATGGTAGCCCTGTTTGTGCTTTATAGAGTGAATTTATACCTTTGCCATTAACATGTTTATGAATAACTGAAAAAACAACAAATGTCAGAGCATGTCAGAACACCTCCAGGGCCCAGAAAACAGCTCAGACTCCAGAGGGTTAAAACGCGATGAACTATCAGTAAATCTCTGATGAAACTGCGTGTTTTTATGGCATTGATCGGGGGCGTGCACGATGCAGATAGATCACCTAAACTATTACCATGTGAAAGCGCCAGGGGGGCGTGGCCGCCTCAGCTCATTGCAGTTAATGAAGGTAGAAGGAAAAAACTGTGCCTCTCCTTGGTTTCAAACGGATTACATAAACTGAGAATATTTTTTTTATATATATATAAATGACTTCGTTTAAAAGAAGAGAATTCTAGCTTCATCAAGACACATCACTCGTTCCTGTGTGACAAATATTCGCGGAGTTAACAGTTCATTTTCGGACGCGTTTCAGAATGGACTTCACTGACAGAGAGAAGGCAGAATTCGCGTCATGTATATTTTTCTTTATTTGGCGAAAAGCACAACACTTTGTTTTTATTGTGAGCTTACACAAAAATAATAGAGACTTAACTGGATCGAATGATGTACAACACTGATCTGTATGACAAAAATCGACAGAGTTATTTGAGTCTCTTTTGCACTGATATGATTCAGAACCCAGAGGGTTAACCTATTAGTCTCTTCTTGCATTTAAATCAGTGCCGCCCTTGCACAATTTCCTAAATATATGTTTCTCTCTTCATTTCAAGAACTCAAAATAAACAAAGAAAAATGTCTTGGAGTGACCTCTTCTTCCCTGGTAACCCTGCTAAAAGGGAGGAGGTCATCCGCAGAAACCAAGAGCTTCGGGAGTTGATGAAGAACAACTTCCGAGCCACTAACCAACTCAGTGAAGTTCTTAACAAGCACCTGGGTTTGTCCTTCAGTCCCATAGAGCTGAACAACAACGCCACCATCAAGGAGAACTGCGAGGTGATGATACAACGCATGCATGAGATCCAGGCAGAAGTAAAGAAAATCGATGAGAAGCTGAAGGAGAAGCTGGAACCTGACTTATATGAGAAACTGAAAACCCTGTCACCCAGCATCACAGACTTTAAAGAAATTGAATCAAAAATCAGCATAGCATTGGGTGCCGTAGGTTTCGTGTCCTCCTCTGTAGCTTTATACCTAATCAAAAGTGGAAGGATATTTGCAAACGTAATATCCACATGTGGTAAAGTGTGTGCAGGGGCTTTTTCCACTTTGGCCTTAGGGGTGCTGTTCATGGGCATTGATATGATGATCCAAGCCATTTTGGGGGCACTAGAGAGAGATCAACTTGATCAGGCCCTGGAAGAGTATGAGAAAGCTTTGGATGAATTCAGGCCTGCTTCTGAAGAGTTCCAGGATCGTATAACTAACGTCAAGGTTAGAATTGAAATAATGCAAGAGCTAGGGTACTAACGGTCACCATCCTTAGGTTAGCTTTGAATTGTTGCGTATCTAGCTCTATTCATTAGTACTGGATCATCTACACTATCATGATTTTCAGTTACTCTGGTAATCTTTACATATGGATTAATAAGAAACTGATTAAGAAAGTGGTAATTCTTGATCAAACTGTTTTGAATGTTAAATGGTACTTCAGTGCTTGTTTTCTTTCTATATTGCATTCAAGATTTTTCTGTTTTTCAACATTAAAGTTTACTAAAGATACGAATCAGTTGTCTTTTTTATTCATATAATCTGAATTTCATTTGATCTATTCATCCATGTATCCCCCCTCCCTTCTTCCATGCTCTTCCTATCCCTGCTTTCAGTCCTCTTCATTGTATATTTGAACATTTTTGTTAAAAAAGACTCAATCTTAACCTCAGCAGGGGCCATCCGTTGTTCATTGTGAACACCCCTTGAGCAGTATTAGAGCAATAGGCATCTGCTTTTGACAAGATTAAAACCTTTTGGTGTTGGAGTTTGTTATTGTGAAAGATCCCTGCAAACATCAACTCATGCACTCTCATCTTTTCCATGGGTTCCCCCATTGTCTCATAACTAAAGTGGTACATTGTAGAATTTTGTAAATGATGAAATGTCAATGGGAAATACGTCACTGTTGAATACTTTTGTTCCACCATTAAACCTGTAGGATAGATGCAAAACTACCTAAAGCAAATAATGCAAATCACAAACAAAAGCTTGTCTTGTTAAAGAGGTGTCAGTCGCAAAGTTGATGTGTAATATTCAACAGCCAATACAACACAAGTGCATTACTTTATTGTATAATTGCAGTGCATTTCCTCTTTACTAACAGAAACCACCAGGATGCTGTCGCTGTTCTTTGGGGATAAAAAAAAAGAAGAAGAGCTGATTCGCTCTGCCCAGCGCCTCCACCACTATCTCCACAAATACTACACCATCACCAACAAAGCCCTGGGGATCCTCAACACTCACCTAGATGAACAAATCTCCCCAGTCTCAGCGAAAGAAAGCGAAGGAATTGAGGAAAGCTGTGTCAGGGTGAGCCAAGTTATGTCTGAGATCTCCCACGTCGCCGAACGGAGGGACAGACATGTCCACAAGAGTATCGAACCCGCCCTGTATGACAAGATCGCCTTCTCTGGGGTGTCACTGAAAGAGAAGGCTGCGGTGGTCAAGGAACTCAACGAGAGCACCTTGGGACTGTTGGGGAAAATCTGTGGTCCTCTGGTCGCTGTCCTACTGGCCAAAAGTGAGCTGGGGAACGTGGCACCTCCAGTGGAGCAGCTCAAGGGCCTCCCACTCTGCTCTCTTACCCTGGGCGACCTAGTACAGAGCAGCGACAAACTCACTAAGCTTCTGAGTACATCGGGGAGCCAGCGAATTAGTCTCGATGAAGCCATACAGTTGTTGGAAGATACCCTCTCGGTTCTGAAACCACCTTGCGACGCCTATGATGACATTGTCAGTGAGGTTCAAGCCTATGTGACACTTGTAACTGAAAACATCTAGAGAAGGATTTTTTGTTGTTGTTGATGTTCAAAGAGGGTAAAAGAAAAAGAAAAATTATATTATAAAATCAAACAGATCATGCTAAAAAGTAAGAGTGGGGAGGAGTAAGGAATGAAATAAATCACATGGGCGATGTCTCATTTTTGTTGTTGTGTTTTATTATTGCTCTGCTTGGTTCTCAGTAGTTTCTTTTGCTTAGAGAGTTAGCCTTCGTTTTTGTGTTCATCCTAAAGAAAAGTACAAAAAAAAGAATTCAATAAATATTGTACACCCTCCTGCTTCACCCAGAAACCGAATATGACAATCAGTCTATTAGCACTGCTGGTTCGTCCACCCTTCATTGTGCATGGAACTGTGGGATACAGGGAGTCCCAGTGTTATGACAGTTGATCATTTGTAGACGAGCCCTTGCGCTTTGTTGAAAATGGTGTTGTAAGTGCATTCTGTAAAATAAATAAATTCTTTTAATTTTTTGGATTTTTTTTAAACCAACAACAACATAACACCCAGAACAAAGATTATCCATATTCTCCAGACATTCACTGGTAAATGTCAACGATTAACTTGTTACTTACTCAGACATCCTAAGACGTCAATCTTTGACACTAATCTAAGGAATCGTTAAAGTACTCAGCATATTATTATTTATTTCTTAGCAGACGCAGGGCAGCAGTGTGGAGTAGTGGTTAGGGCTCTGGACTCTTGACCGGAGGGTTGTGGCTTCAATCCCCAGTGGGGGACACTGCAGTGGGGGACACCTTGAGCAAGGTACTTTACCTAGATTGCTCCAGTAAAAACCCAACTGAATAATGGGTAATTGTATGTAAAAATAATGTGATATCTGTATAATGTGAAATAATGTATAATGTGATATATTGTAACAATTGTAAGTCACCCTGGATAAGGGCATCTGTTAAGAAATAAATAATAATATGTATCATATGCCACACCTGGATGTGCCAGTATTGTATAGGAAGCTGGACATTACATGTTGAATGTACCGGCAAGATTTCCAGCAATACATTGCCAAATGTGGATTAGAAAAATTGCTATCAATTATTGTCGGCAACTATGTGTAAACAGGCTTTAACACCCCTAAACCAAACATAAACTACATAGTTTCCTGGTTTTTGTGTTGCTTTTTTGCTCTCCTTCATTAGAAGAATCTATGTAAATGGCAAAATCCCTTTCATGGGCAGTGTGTAGTGTATGTTCCCACTTCCTGTTTGGATTACTTTGCACTTATCAACATTAAATGTCATTTCATAAGTGTCTGTTCAATCCATGATTTTGATCCCCAATCCTGTTCCTGGAGGAGCCGCAGTCCAGCAGGTTTTCTAGATCTCCAAAATGACCAGCACCTTCAGAACTGGGAAGTGTAGCTAAATTGGTCCAATTAGAACAAGACTGAGTTGAATTAGGTAGTTCAGCCCACAGCTGGAATGAAAATCTGGAGACACTGCGGCCGGCCCTCCAGGACCAGGATTGGGGACTCCTGGTCTAAGTCATTTTGTAAATTCCTTGCTGTTTGCCACTTCCCCACTTTGTATCATCTGTAAATTTAACTAGTTTGCTATCTATACCAGAATCGAAATAATTTCATATAGATCAGAAAGAGCAACAGATGTAAAACAGACCCCTGTGGTACACTGCTGCTTACACTGGCCCTGATAGAGGTTACGACCCTTAAGATGAATCACTGTTCCCTGTTTCTCAGCCAGTCCATGTGCAGACATTACCTTGGATTCCTACAGTTTTTAATTAAGAATGAACCTTTTATGACATTAACACGATGTAAATTTTGGCAATTTTTCTGTTTTCTTTTTGTCTTTGTATTTCACACAATTAAGAAAGCAGTTATTATTACGTTATTGATGCATATCACAAACACCTGTCACTGTCATTCAGGGAGCAACTGTTTAGACTCTATTTGTAGTGCAGCAAAACTTTTGGGTCATTTGCCAAAAACCTTGACCTCCTTTGATTTCAATAAAACAAAATTGTAATGAATGTTTGTCTTTGGGAGAAACTGGGATTTAATACCAATCCGGACCCCCAAAATATTTTGTAGGCGACGTTTTGCTGAGTCAATAACCCATTTTAAATCACCAACTATATAATACTTTGACAAAATCTTTAAAATGTCAAATTGAGTAAATAATTAGATCAATTAAGTCATTAAGAACAGAAGTCCCCTCCAGGAACTGAGTTTGACACCCCTGACCCCGTCCCTTTCGGGGGGAGCACGACTGCTATATTTCGTAGTATAAAAATTGTTGTTACAATGTTGGCAGAGTTAGGGATAGAATATAATTGAAAACCATGCTGTGTAATGAACTTTTTTTGGAGTGGGTTGTTTTCAATAAAAGTAGGAATAATGTATTTTGCAAACTTCAAAATAAAAGCAACAAATAAAATAGCTGAAGCCAGGATACCTTAAGAACAACTGTTGTAGTTCACTCTGTCGCTCGTTAACTGTTCATAATCGAGGAGGAAAATAAAATACATGATCCTGGAGGGGATTCGGTGCAATAAGACCCGGGTGTCACTGATCGCACCCGGGTGGCTGAGGTGCCTGTGGCTTGCCCCACTTAATAGAGATGCTTTTGCGGGGACTCACAGGAGTCTGCCGAGCCAGGCAGCAGGAAATCAGAGACTGTTCAGACACACACACACACACACACACACACACACGGCCGGCAGAATTCAAGCTCTGGGCAGACAGAACAGCTGTATCAGGTTATATTTTATTCAGTGTCTTTGTAATCCACATTTTGTTTTTCATACAGTACTTGTGCTGCGAGACGAAGTGTATAAACTTGTCAGACGCCGTTCTGGATTTTGTCGTTGGCTTGTACGGTGGCTCTGAATTGTCAAAAAACCTCTCAAAATACTGGCTGTGAATGCGAAAAACGCAGAAAATCGAACCCAATCCGAATTTTTTTATTACGGACGAAAGTTTCGTAGACAGTGTGCAAGCGTGATTGACATAACGTGAGGTCGTTTTTTTTTTTTAACGTGCGAAAATTTCAGATGCGAATTTCGGACTCAATGTGCAATGGCCTTAACAGTGAACAAATTCATAATCCGAGCACGCTTTCGCAATCGTTGTTTTGTAAATCGTTCTTTCGCAATAGTTGTTTGTAATATTCAGTTCCTGTGAAAAATTGTGAAATACTGTTCCAATAGTGAAGTTACACAACAATATGCTGATTGATTACATAAAAATATTTGGATGTAGTATTCAGTTCCAGTGAAAATCTGCTCCAGGGAATGGAGTAGGCTATAGGCTACACAGGTGATGAGTAGCTAATACCGGTAAACTCCAGCCGCTGGAGCAGTTTCTTACAGTAACTGAATATTACACAACATCACCTGTTCAGACTTGAAAACTGTAGCCTGCTCACAGATGTGTGGCCTATGCCTTATTCCAGAAATCTGTTTGTCTGTAGGCTATATTGATTTGTTGTGTGTTGTTAAGATGAATACAACTGTCTTAACTGAATTTGTCTATGATGTGGCGATGGGGTGTGTAATGTATAGATGACATGAAACCGCATGTGGTTGAACTGAAACCCCCCACCAGGTCTCCTGTATTTCGGTACCCAAATGTTGACAGGTATGACCCGAGTCTCGCAAATGAAAGGACATTCTAAAAATGCTTTGCTCAAGTTAAAAGAAGTTCAACTTGCGTCTCATTACCTTGAGTTATTATTTCCCATTCCACTAGCATCCTTTATGAACAGCCGCTCAGGACTAGCGGTGTGTTCGCTGGTCCTTCATTGAGCGCGTCACAGGACAGTGGTTAATCGCCTCAGCAACTTCACGCGTGTGAAGCGCCATTTACAGGCATTTCCCTAAACAGCCACAGGTCAGACTTTCCACCAAAGTAAAGAGCTTATTAAATACGAAAATTATTATTTATTTTTGCTAATTATTATTTTATTTCAGTTAGTTTTTCAGTAACTGTTGTTAGTTTCGTTTAGTTTTAGTTTATCATTTATTATGAATTTCTAATTTTATTTCTGTCACGGCAGACTAAGAACAAAAGGTGTGAGGACTCAAACGCTGGAGAAAAATAAGTATTTATTAACAAAAACACAAAACAAAACCCACGATGGGGAAAACAGAACTAAGAAGTACAACAATAATAACAGAACAAGAACACTTCTGGAAGATCACGGGAACAGGAAACAAAAGACAATGAACCGACACAGACTGCAAACAAGAGGGGACTTATAAAGGGAACTAATCAAGAGGGAACAGGTGGGAGAACTCAAACAATAATCAGATAACAAGTGGGAGGGATCAGACAATGACATGAGCACATGGCCCAAAATAACAAAACACCCATGTGCAGTACAAGACAGGACAGACATGTGACATTACCCCCTCCCTACGGAGCGGCTACCAGACGCTCCATCAGACCAGGGCGGGACGGGAGGGAGAGACCAGGGCGGGACGGGAGGGAGAGACCAGGGCGGGACGGGAGGGAGAGACCAGGGCGGGGCGGGACGGGAGGGAGAGACCAGGGCGGGACGGGAGGGACAGACCAGGGCGGGACGGGAGGGACAGACCAGGGCGGGACGGGAGGGACAGACCAGGGCGGGACGGGAGGGACAGACCAGGGCGGGACGGGAGGGACAGACCAGGGCGGGACGGGAGGGACAGACCAGGGTGGGACGGGAGGGACAGACCAGGGTGGAGACAGTCCATCGGGCGGCCAGGGCGGAGCAGACAGTCCATCTGGCAGCCAGAACGGAGACGACAGTTTATCGGCCGGCCAGGGCGAAGACTCTCCCTCAGGCGGCCAGGGCGGAGCGGCCAGTTCATCGGGCGGCCAGGGTGGAGACTTTCCCTCCGGCGTCCAGGGCAGAGCGAACAGTCCATCTGGCGGCCAGGGCGGAGACTTTCCCTCGGGCGGCCAGGGCGGAGACTTTCCCTCGGGCGGCCACGGCGGAGACGACCCCTCGGGCGGCCACGTCACTGGAACAGACACCGGCTCAGGAACTGGAACAGACACCGGCTCAGGAACTGGAACCGACACCAACGGCTCAGGAACTGGAACAGACCCCACCAGCTCGGGAACAGACACCACCGGCTCGGGAACAGACACCACCGGCTCAGGAACAGTCAACACCAGTTCAGGAACAGACACCACCGGCTCAGACACCACCGGCTCAGGAACAGACACCACCGGCTCAGACACCACCGGCTCAGGAACAGACACCACCGGCTCAGACACCACCGGCTCAGACACCACCGGCTCAGGAACAGACACCACCGGCTCAGGTTCAGGAACAGACACCACGGGCTCAGGAACAGACACCACCGGCTCAGGACCAGACACCACCGGCTCAGGACCAGACACCACCGGCTCAGGTTCAGGAACAGACACCACGGGCTCAGGAACAGACACCACCGGCTCAGGAACAGACACCACCGGCTCAGGAACAGACACCACCGGCTCAGGCTCTGGAACAGACACCACCGGCACCGGCTCAGGCTCTGGAACAGACACCACCGGCTCAGGAACAGACACCGGCTCCGGCTCAGGAACAGACACCGGCTCCGGCTCAGGAACAGACACCGGCTCCGGCTCAGGAACAGACACCGGCTCCGGCTCAGGAACAGACACCGGCTCAGGAACAGACACCGGCTCCGGCTCAGGAACAGACACCGACTCCGGCTCAGGAACAGACACCGGCTCCGGCTCAGGAACAGACACGGGCTTCGGCTCAGGAACAGACACGGGCTCCGGCTCAGGAACAGACACGGGCTCCGGCTCAGGAACAGACACGGGCTCCGGCTCAGGAACAGACACGGGCTCCGGCTCAGGAACAGACACGGGCTCCGGCTCAGGAACAGACACTGGCTCCGGCTCAGGAACAGACACTGGCTCCGGCTCAGGAACAGACACTGGCACCACCGGCTCAGGCACTGGAACTGGCACCACCGGCTCAGGAACAGACACTGGCACCACCGGCTCAGGAACAGACACTGGCACCACCGGCTCAGGCACTGGAACTGGCACCACCGGCTCAGGAACAGACACTGGCACCACCGGCTCAGGCACTGGAACTGGCACCACCGGCTCAGGCACTGGAACTGGCACCAACGGCTCAGGCACTGGAACTGGCACCAACGGCTCAGGCACTGGAACTGGCACCAACGGCTCAGGCACTGGAACTGGCACCACCGGAACTGGCACCACCGGCTCAGGCACTGGAACTGGCACCACCGGCTCAGGCTCAGGAACAGACACAGGCTCGACGGCGGCCATCTTGTCAGGGGACACAGGCTCGGCAGGCGTGACGTGAACAGGCTCGGCGGCGGCCATCTTGTCCGAAGACACAGGCTCGGCAGGCGTGACGTGAACAGGCTTGGCGGTGGCCATCTTGTCCAAAGACACAGGCTCGGCAGGCGTGACGTGAACAGGCTCGGCGGCGGCCATCTTGTCCGAAGACACAGGCTCGGCAGGCGTGACGTGAACAGGCTTGGCGGTGGCCATCTTGTCCAAAGACACAGGCTCGGCAGGCGTGACGTGAACAGGCTCGGCGGCGGCCATCTTGTCCGAAGACACAGGCTCGGCAAACATGACGTGAACACTCTCGGCGGCGGCCATCTTGTCCGAAGACCCAGGCTTGGCAGGCGTGACGTGAACAGTCTCTGGATCAGCAGAAGTGATGGATCGCTGGGGTGGCGCAGGCAGTGCGAGTCGCTCGGGCGGGGCCGGCAGAGCAGGAAACCTGGTTGGCGCGGGCAGAGCAAGACGCCTGGGCAGTGCGTCAGGGGCGGTAGTAACCTCCGGGATGGTCTTCGTGTTATGAGCCATCGGACTCAGGACCACCGGAACTGGGACCACCGGAACTGGGACCACTGGAACTGGGACCACCGGAACTGGGTCCACCGGAATAGCCACGGAGGGGTTCTTCCTTCTCTTCCTCCGTTTCGGAACCACTGGAACTGGGACCACCGGAACTGGGTCCACCGGAACTGGGATCACCGGAACAGCAACAGAGACCATTCCCCTGGCGATCCTCTCCTGATGGCGAATGAAACCCTCCACCATCGCCTCAAAACTGACGTGATCAAAAGCTCTACAGATCAGCCAGTCCATCGGTTCATCCAGCGCATAATTAAAGAGATCCCTGCAAGCCTCCTCGCCCAGGTTCAGCCCTTCAGCAGCGCGACGGAACCTCTGCCCGAACTCCCTCACCTCCATCCCCTGCTGACGGAGGGAGACTAACTCCTGAAACTGGAGAATCCGCTCCCATTGCGGACAGGAGACTGGTTGCGCCTCTCTTCTCCGCTGAGTCCTCCTAGTGGGTCGGTTCATTCTGTCACGGCAGACTAAGAACAAAAGGTGTGAGGACTCAAACGCTGGAGAAAAATAAGTATTTATTAACAAAAACACAAAACAAAACCCACGATGGGGAAAACAGAACTAAGAAGTACAACAATAATAACAGAACAAGAACACTTCTGGAAGATCACGGGAACAGGAAACAAAAGACAATGAACCGACACAGACTGCAAACAAGAGGGGACTTATAAAGGGAACTAATCAAGAGGGAACAGGTGGGAGAACTCAAACAATAATCAGATAACAAGTGGGAGGGATCAGACAATGACATGAGCACATGGCCCAAAATAACAAAACACCCATGTGCAGCACAAGACAGGACAGACATGTGACAATTTCAGTTTACGAAAATGTTTTTTGACCAATAGTTTTAGTCTTAGTTTCAGTTTTCGTTTACGAAAATAACCTTGGTACACACAGGGTGCTGTGCTGGAGCAGGTCCAGGTTCACTCTCCTTTCCTGGAATCTGAGCATGAGGCTCCTTCTAAAGAAAGATTTGCACAATCCCCCATTTCCTGCCCACTCCTCCTACAATGATCCTGCAGTACATTGTTTTTAATGGTGCAATAAAGCCATGTAGTTCAGAGTGTTAACACATAATGGCAAACACAAAAACAGGTCATGTTACCATTTCAAAACAACTAATGAACACTAAAACCACAAATTCGCTTTAACACTTCGAACAGTCAAATGGTTTTAACAAATAGTTTCATACTTTACATGTTCAGTGAATCCAAAAATCGAAGTCCATCTCTCACTTAAGACGTTTCCATTCAGTATTCCCTTTACACTCTATCTTAGCAGACAAGAAGTGTAGGCTCCTTTGTCTTCCTGTCAAATACATTTTGATATATCCAATTCATGCATAATAGTCATTGATACATAACTGAATACACATTTTAAAAACAATCAGCTCATTATGTTTGAAACTAGAAAGAATAAAAAAACACTACCATTGAAACATTACACATTTTTTCCTGCATTGGATATCAAATCTAATTGCAAGAATTCCAAAGACCAGTGCCAAGGAGTTCAGTAAGCAAAACCAATTTATTAAAGGGTTACTTCAGGATTTAGCATTAAGCTTTGTATTAGTAGAAAACCTGTAGTATTTTCGAATTACCATGCTTTCCACCCTCATATCCCCAGTGGCGGTTCTACATTGAATTACACCCAGGGCGAGACCCCCTTCGAGCGCCCCCCCCCAAACCCCCAATCCCCCCCCCCCCCCCATTTGGACATAATTTTTCTTACCCCATTGACGGATCATGTTTTGCTTGTTTTAAGCAAAAACTCATTAAAAAAAATCCCCTGAAAACAAGACTTAATAGCTTATGTCATTTTATCACTTTGTTAAAATAACGTTATGCATCTTTAAGAAATGTTTGATATTTGGACTGGAAACAAGACAAAAATGCTAAGTAAGATTAGCATTTTTTGCAGTGTAATTGTAATAACTGAACTTGTAACGGTTTTATTGCAAAGAAAAATATTATGGTGAAATTAGATCTCGTGTTTGAGTTAAAACCGAATTATTGTTAAGCATAGCAAGAATCATAGCAAAAAGGCTAACAAATAAGAGTTATACCCACCAATTGCCCCTTCATGACATGGATACCGTAATCATACAAAGAAAACATAGTTGCATACCTTTATCTTTCGCTCGTTTCTAAATTGGGCACCTGATGGCTGTCGACCTTTCTTGTCCATCTCTTATTTTGGCGCTTGACATCGACAATCAACAGATTTCCCCTGATCCCCCCATACCAACTGACGACACTCACGAGTCACGACCAGAAGTCAAGACTAAACCAATTCACCTTGGTGGTGGTGACCAAGTAATCGTTTTGTATGACCTATTTTTATTAGCCATTCAGACCATTCAGAAAAACAAAAATGTGCAGGAAATATAGAGGCCTGTATTTATAATATTATGAATGAAATGTGCGTTATTTGGAAGAAAGTCGAGGTGTGACTGACTTAGATAACTATATGGCTCCCCCTCCTTGTCCGTTCAATTTGGGAGAGACCCAGGGAAACTGTCATCCGCGCCCGCGCCTCCGCCGCGCCCCCTCCCTTTCCCCTTCTCAAACAAACAGCTTCTGTGCACGGCATCTTCTTAGTAAGCAAAGGGCGCCTGCCGCTTCAGGGGGCGCAAATTTGCTAATTCCCCACACAGTGAAATGATAGATAATAGAAAACTGTTTCGCGGCGCATTTTTATTTTATTTATTTTTTCTGCTCGTGCCGGCGGCGCCGCCCCCCAAAAAATGCCGCCCCGGGCGATTGCCCGGTTCGCCCGTGCCTAAAACCGCTACTGCATATCCCCCTGAGACAAGAGATTTATGTATTTTTTGTCTGGAAAAAAATCCTCCGATGACGCAAAAATCGTCATTTTGCGTCATCGGAGGATTTTCTGGCCAGAGGCTAAACACTACAGCCAGTAGATGGCGTTGTTCCGCATGTTTTCAGCCCGCCCATAGGAGGTGGGATCTCACTCAGAATGTACACAGTGTCAGCCGTCTTTCTTTGGAAGCTAAGCTAGCAGGCTCTTGTTCTGTGGAGAAAGCTGAATAGTAGGAGAAAGCTGAGTAAGTAACCATCCTCCTTTTCCCGGACTTGTCCGGCGGGCGAGATCGTTCAAAATGTACGGGATTCAGCTTTTGCTTTCTGCGGTCGCTATTCCTTGTTTACATGCACACCTTTTGTTTCAATCTAACTGAATTCATTCCGATTGGTGAATTTGAATGTAGTTGTAGCAGTATGAGTTTAACTCGTAACTACTCTGCATTCTATTGGCCAATCGCTGCCACAGCCCCCTATAAATACAGGTAGTTGCCCTACTGACTGCCTCTTGCTGGGTGATACAAAACGCTGCTTGATTGGTATGTAGGATATATAGTGTAGGATTTATTTGTTTGATTTGGTGTTAATTCATTTTTTTTTAATAAATAACAGGAACCGGGCTGGTTCAATGGGAGATCGACATCAGTTGCAGAGCATTCATTCACTAGCTGCTGTTTTGCCTGGATTGCTGTTTGTTTAACGCACATTTTGAATATTGTACAATCAACCTTAACGTCATCTGATTTCTGCACGTCCGTCCTGGAGTGTTGCTTGCTTAATGTGTATATTTTGAACATTCTATCAGCAATCTTATTCGATCGCGCTACCTGCTCGTCCTGGACAGCTGTTTCCTTGTGTGTTTTGAACATTACGTACCAGCAACTCTAGCGTCACTCGACCACTGTACAGCTGTCTCTTTAATGTAGATTTTGAACATTGCATCATCAACTCTACTCGATCGCTGCCCGCCCGTTCTGCCTTCACGGCCACTGGGCAATCACGGCCACTGGACACTCACGGCCATACGTTTGACTGTGCGAGCCTCTAGGTTGACTTGGGCCAGTGTTTTAACTGTTTGAGTGCAGTTGAAGGGGTTGGCTCTTTACAGTTATAATTTGAGTTAAGTGTTTATATTTCTTTTCTATTACTTTGTTTTCAATTTAGTTAATTTGTGCTTCTAGTTTGTTTCTTTATCAGTGATTTTAGTTTATCTCGTTAGATAAACTAGTCCAGTTAATAGATTTATTTATATTTTGTTTTCTTCTGTCTCATTACTGAATTCGTTTTCCTTGGCCAAGGTTTCATTGTACTTTAATCCATGTTTATTTTGTTTTTCTTTGTTTGAGAAGTGTCTTAGAATTGATATCCTATTTTTTTGTGGACTGCCTTCTGGAACCATTGTTGGTTCTGGCAGTTTGGCTATTTTGTGATTAAGATTATTTCATTTTGTTTTTTTTATTTAAATATTATATTGACTTTTCTCTTTCTGTTGAGTGAATCCCCCTTGATAGTGTGTGTCTGTTTCAGTTGCTGAGAGCCGAAGGTGGTGGTGTTGGTGTCTGGGTGGTGGTATCCCCCTCCTGCGTGCTGTGTTGTCTACCCCGTTTTCTTTGCTGTGTTCACTGTGTTTTTCAGTGTTTGTGTTCACGTGGTGACCTTTCCTGGGATTCCTTCGTGCCTTGTGACTCCTTTCTCCTCCACTTGTAAGCCTCAGCAGCAAGTATGAACGTGCTCTGAATTGTTTTAAATTATTGAATAAAATTTGTTATCTCTTTTAAAAATTGAACCTCGTCTCTGGCTGAATTGTTTACTTACCCGTGTGTCCTTAAGTGAATCAATAGTATTGCAATTAGGAAATAAAGAATCATTCTCTGGGTGAAATTCCCAGGGTGGCGTAGTCGGTGTTTTTGGGGCAGGTTCCACTTAGACTATAACCTCCTCAGTACTGTTTGGCTCTCTGTATCGCCACAATTTGGCGCATAGTCGGCAGGGTTTACAATTTAAAGCCGAGACGTGTTCAATTTTGTTGCATTTGGTTATTTCTGCTCCTTTGTGGTCCTGGGTGCATTTTGATTTGTCCAAGAGTGTTCACATTTTCTTTGTTCTGTGTTAAAGGCAAAACAGCAGCTGGTGTTCTTTCTCCGCTTTCCTATCTCCTAACGGTAGAGTTTCCCCTTTATTGGGCAGGATAAGTATGGAGGGAGAGTTACAGAAGTTGAGGGACTTAGTTGAGCAGTTAAGAGCAGATAATGAGAGGCTGCGCCTAGAACGGGCTGTGGCCGTGCCTGGACCTAGTTCCGCACCCCCTAATGTGTTACCTACTGCTTTACCCATGACTAGAACCCCTACAACTGAGAGATTGGTTTTTGTGCCCCGTGACCGAAAATGTCCCATGTTTAGGGGAAGATCAGGCATAGGGTTAACAGAATGGATTGAGGAAGTGCAAGCTTGTATGAGGGCGCGCCATTTGTCAACATCCGATCAGGCATTCTTTTTGTTTGATCACCTGGAGGGAGAGGCTCGCGATGAAGTAAAATTTCGTCCTAATGCGGAACGTGAGGATCCAGCTAAGATAATTGCCGTTTTACAGGAGCTTTATGGTTGTTGTGAGTCCTACGTAGCTTTGCAGGAAGCGTTTTTCTCCCGTCGGCAACGGGAGGGGGAAACCCTGCAAGAGTTCTCCCTCTCGCTGATGAGTCTTATGACGTCGGTAAAACAACGCGCACCCGGCGATGTACCAAATGCCGAAGTTTTGTTACGCGATCAATTTGTTGAGCATGTACTTGATGGCACCCTCCGTCGTGAGTTGAAACAGTGTGTGCGTAGACAGCCAGCCGCTACCCTGCTAGAAGTGAGGGCAGAAGCGATCCGGTGGGAGCGAGAGGGTTTGCCAGGGGGCGTTAGGGGACGGAGTCATTCTGTCCCTTCAGCACTTGGTTTTCAGTTTGGCGTTCAGAGTGATCCTCGGTCGGTTGTTAACTCACCCCAAGTATCTGAGTTGAGTGAAATGCGAGAGATGCTAAAGCTGCAGCAAGGACAGCTCAACCAGCTTACTCAAAGCATTGCCTGCATGCAGAGCTCTAGCCAGCGTGGTCGTTCATCTCATAATGGCCCCATAATATGTAGGCGGTGCCAGCAGCCTGGCCATTTTGCCAGGGAGTGTGAAGGAGAACGTGTCCCTGCTCGTGCACCCTTTCCTTTGCCTGGCCCTCCACCTTTTAACAGGCAGTCTTGCCCTGCTCCGGCGTCGGAAAACTAGCACCCACCGAATTGCAGAGCCACAGTTCGGAGGGGGCAGATACTGGTTCATTTAAGTTTAATTATTTGGCGGAAACTTCAAAACTGATGTCATCTTGTCCACATTTAGATGTGTGTATGGGTGGGGTTGAGGTTCCTTGCCTGGTAGACACCGGTTCAATGGTTTCTACAATCACAGAGAGTTTCTTTCTCCAGCAATTCGAGCCATGGGGTCAAGAGAGGCTCCAGTCTTGTCACTGGCTGCAGCTCAGGGCAGCCAATGGGTTGGCCATTCCCTATCTTGGCTACTTGGAGCTTGACATTAAGCTTTGTGGTAAATTATTGCAGCGGTGTGGGTTGCTGGTAGTTAAGGATCCCCCTGGTGGTGTGTCTTCTCAGGTCCCTGGTATTTTGGGGATGAAAGTGATTCACAGATGCTACAGAGAGCTTTTTAGTCGGCATGGCTTGGCCATGTTTGACTTACCTGTGGTCGCCAATAGTCCAGAATTTGTTGTGAAGGCGTTGCAAGGGTGTCAGCAGGCCAGCACCCGTTCCCTTGATGATGCAGCTGGTAATGTAAGAGTGCGAGGCAGGAAGGCTTGCCGGATTCCTGGGGGTGTGATGAAAATAGTCACTACCACATGCTCAGCGCAATATTCTGAGACTACTGTGTTGTTTGAACCCCTCAGCTCTGGCCTACCAGCTGGACTTCTTGCGTCTCCTGCCTTGGTTCGGGTGGCAAGGGGTACTGCTTACATCCCAGTGGTGAATGTAGGTACTATTGATGTGCTGCTTTATCCACGCACTGTTGTAGGTACATTGGACAATGTTTGTGTTGTTAGCCTGCCTACAGGAGTCACTGAGGTACCTTCAGGTGTGGCCACAGTGGCATCTCAGATTGCTGCTCCTACGGTACAGGATCAGATAGCTGTCATGGACCTTTCATCATTGTCTGCTGAAGAACAGGGTTCGGTAAAGTCCCTTCTTGGGAGATACAGCTCTGTCTTTTCTGCTCATGATGGAGACCTTGGTTGTACTAACCTGATTAGCCATGACATCCCTCTTTTTTTGACAATGTTCCTGTGAGCTGGTTAAAGAGCACATTCACCAACTTCTTGACGCACAGGTGATTAGGGAGAGTAGCAGTCCTTATGCCAGTCCTATTGTCCTTGTTAAGAAAAAGGATGGAACCCTAAGAATGTGTGTTGACTATAGGCAGCTTAACTGTAAAACCCGGAAAGACGCTTTCCCTCTTCCTCGCATCGAGGAATCCTTGGATGCACTCACGGGTGCTTGCTGGTTTTCTACCCTTGACCTGGCCAGTGGGTATAACCAGGTCCCAGTTACTGAGGCAGATCGGCCCAAGACTGCGTTTTGCACGCCCTTTGGGCGTTTCGAATGGAATCGCATGCCCTTTGGGCTTTGTAATGCCCCCGGCACCTTTCAAAGATTGATGCAACGGCTGTTCGGTGACCAACAAAATCAGTCCTTGTTGCTTTACCTTGACGACATTGTGGTTTTCTCCTCCACAATCCAGCAGCACTTGGAGAGATTGGAAGTAGTGCTGGGCCGTCTTCAACGGGAAAATCTAAAGGCAAAGCTCACCAAATGTGCCTTTTTCCAGAAAGAGGTGCGTTATCTGGGGCATGTGATCTCCAGTAAGGGGGTTGGCACGGACCCAAGCAAGGTAGAGGTGGTATCCAACTGGCGGTCTCCTGCTACTGTTTCAGAGCTGCGGTCATTTCTTGGGTTCGCCAGTTATTACCGCCGCTTTGTGGAGGGTTTTGCGAAGCTGGCGGCCCCGTTACACAAGCTTGTGGCACATTTGGGTGCCACCAAGTCTAAGAGAAGGGCAGAGCGAGCTGTCATTGAAAACTGGACAGAAGAGTGCCATAGCAGCTTTGAAGCACTGAAAGCTAGGCTCACCAGTGCTCCGGTGCTTGCGTATGCCGACTTCTCACTTCCATTCATTTTGGAGGTAGACGCAAGTCATGGTGGCCTTGGTGCCGTGTTATCACAAGAGCAATATGGTAAGGTTAGGCCCGTAGCCTACGCTAGTCAGGGTTTAAGGCCCACTGAGCGCAACATGGTGAACTACAGCTCTATGAAATTGGAATTTGTTGCACTCAAGTGGGCCATGACGGAGAAATTTCGGGAGTATCTGCTGGGCCATAAATGTGTGGTCTTCACTGACAATAATCCGCTTAGCCATTTGTCATCGGCTAAACTTGGTGCAACTGAACAACGCTGGGCAGCCCAGCTTGCGTCCTTTGATTTCGAGGTAAAGTATCGATCGGGTAGAAATAACAAGAATGCGGATGCTCTATCCCGCCAGTATCCTCCGGTCCCAGCAGATATGGAAGCTATGCTTCCTGGTACATCACTCCCGAAGCCTCTGCGGCAGGCTCTTTGGGAACCTGAAGCAATTCAATCTGCTGTCATGGCCCTGCCTCATCTCACCACTTCTGAAATCTGTACCCTCCAGCAGGCTGATCCGGTTATTCAGGAGGTCTTAGTGTTTTGGAGACGTGAGCAGCGTCCCAACTTTGAAGAGCGTCAAAGGGCGTCCCGGCCTGCATTGACGTTACTTCAACAGTGGGACAGGCTGGTTGAGAGGAGTGGTGCCCTGTATCGCCGGGTGTTTCGCCCCGACGGCGCGGAAGTAGTCTTGCAGGTGGTGGTGCCTGCTTCCTTTAAGGAAGAGGTGCTTACTAAGGTCCACCAGGAGCATGGCCATCAGGGCACAGAAAGGACATTGGAGCTCCTACGCCAGCGCTGTTATTGGCCGGGTATGACCGCAGACTTGTCCAAGTGGTGTCAGGCCTGTGAGAGGTGTCAAGTTGGTAAGGACTCTCAACGTCCTAGTTCTAGTTTTATGGGGCACCTGTTGGCCTCACGGCCTGATGAGATTGTAGCCATTGACTATACAGTGTTAGAACCCACCCAGAGTGGTTTAGAAAATGTACTGGTCATGACTGATGTCTTTAGCAAATACACACTTGCTGTTCCCACCTCTGACCAACGGGCCCCCACTGTGGCCCAAGCTTTGGTGGTAGAGTGGTTCTCCAAGTTTGGTGTTCCTGCCCGTATCCACTCTGATCAGGGCCGCAACTTTGAGAGTTCCCTTATTCAACAGCTGTGTGGCCTTTATGGCACTGAAAAGTCTCGCACCACGCCATACCATCCGTCCGGGAATGGCCAATGCGAACGGTTCAATAGAAAGCTCCATAACTTGTTGCGCACTCTGCCAGTGTCTCGGAAGAGGGACTGGAGTTCCTGCTTGCCTCAGGTCCTGTTCTCTTATAACACCACCCCCCATCAGTCAACTGGGGAGTCTCCGTTCTTTTTAATGTTCGGACAGGAGCCTAGACTACCAGTCAACTTCCTGTTAGGTGGAGTTCAGGATCCCGTGGGTGGAAACGTCCATGAGTGGATTCAGGAGCACCAGACCCGCTTGCAGTTGGCTTTCGAAGGTGCTACAGAGAGGTTGCGGGTTGCTCCAGAGCGTCGTAAGAATCACCATGATCGCCATGAGCTTTGCCTCTTAAATTGGGCCAGCTAGTGTGGTTTCGTGATTTTGCTGCACGGGGGCGTCATAAGCTCCGTGACCTTTATGCACCTGTACAGTACAGAGTCCTCAAAGTGCCCAGAGAGGGAGGGTCTGTGTACACAATTGCACCAGTGGACGAACCGACCAAAGCCAGGCAGGTCAACCGTGCACTGCTGAAGGCTGTGGTTGAAGCCCATCCTCCAAGTGAGGCTGCCTTGCTGACCTGCCTCAGTCGGAGGACGAGTTGTCAGGGGATGATCTGTTGGTGTTGAGGCATGAGGCTCCTTTGGTAACCCCCACTCAAGTGTCTGTTACTCAACCCACCCCTCGGTTGCAGCTTCTACCAGCTGCCTTGGCACCTACTGGGCGAGCCCCGTTAGTGCCTATTTCTACCAGGGCACCAGAAGGACCTACCCCCTCTTCACCCCCTTTGTCTCCGTTTGTTCCAGCAGTTAGTGAAGTGGCCATACGTCGGACAGCACGGTCAACGGCTGGCCAGCATTCCAATGTCTATCACCTGCCAAGACCGGTAGTGGCAGCGGACAATGCTGCTGACCCTCCTGGCCCTGTGTCCATTTTCGAATTACCATGCTTTCCACCCTCATATCCCCCTGAGACAAGAGATTTATGTATTTTTTGTCTGGAAAAAATCCTCCGATGACGCAAACAGATACACAGTGTCAGCCATCTTTCTTTGGAAGCTAAGCTAGCAGGCTCTTGTTCTGTGGAGAAAGCTGAATAGTAGGAGAAAGCTGAGTAAGTAACCATCCTCCTTTTCCCGGACTTTTCCGGCGGGCGAGATCGTTCAAAATTTACGGGATTCAGCTTTTGCTTTCTGCGGTCGCTATTCCTTGTTTACATGCACACCTTTTGTTTCAATCTAACTGAATTCATTCCGATTGGTGAATTTGAATGTAGTGTTTACATGAACGCCAAACAAGTGATCGGTTGATGTGCGTTTTAACATTGCTAAGAAAAATTCCCGCTCCTCCGTGAGAGATGGGAGACTCGGCGCGTCTCAGTAATCACGCCACCGGCCTCGCGCTGTTCTCCCGCGGCCGTCAGCCTCGTCCTGCTCGCCACAGTAAACATGATGAATGAATGGCGACTGTAGAACGCAAAAGCCGAATCCCGGACATTTTGGACGATCTCTAAATCCCTCGCAAACTCATCACGTAGGCTACTAAGGCTAGCTTTGTTGTTTTCAACTGCGCACTCTTACCGGTAGGCGTGGCCTCCTGAGGCAGCGAAGCAAGTGCATTCTGGGAGTTGTTGTCTTTCATCCACATAAGCCAAAAATACATTTTCTGGCTTTTCTCAGTCTAGAAAGCTCCAAATTCAAAATTTTCTTCACATTTCTTCTACTTAAATGACCTATTTTAAATACACATTTATCTTCCCAGAGGTGAAGTATCCCTTTAACAGCGCTGGGAGAGCTCCCTGCCAGGCAATTTCAATGAGACAAAAATAAAAGCAAGTGAAGCAGCAGGGTCAGCTAAAAAACAACAGCAATGTATGTGGGAGAGACAAGGGTCCCAGGGGTCTGCCATAAAAGTACTTGCCGAGTGTCATATTTAATCCCATTCAGTTTATAACGAACAGAAGTCGTCTGTACTGCTATTCATGAAATGATCTGTGCGGACAGACGACTGTCGGCAAGCAATTTATGCATGGCTGTATAGTTGTTCAAGAACAAAATCCGTCTCGTTTTGATGACATCATCAGCACTGTAAACATTCGTTCCGTTTCATCGTTAGCGGTTGGGAACGTAAGGAAATGAAATCTACCGACAGCAACACCGAAAGTACTCCAACAACGCTCAAGAAGGTCACAGATACAAGGCATATTCCCCATTGAGGCAATGTTTAAACAAACGCTGTAGGTTTCTGTATTTAACAAAATGTGTTGCCCAGCAAAATGTCCAATCTTTGTGCACAATGTTGTTGTAAATGTGGAAAATGTCTTCTATAGGGCAAACTGAAATAAAAGTAACCATATGTATTAGGGGTGTGACGAGATCTCGTGTGACGAGATCTCGCGAGACTAAAACGCGACGAGATTTCTCGTCGAGGTGAAACTTTGTCTCGTGAGTTGTTGTGATGTCAGCGTGATGGAGCATGAGGGTGAAATTAGTATTGAAGATTCCCCTGCCACTTTTAAATAATTTGTGTGCCGGGCCAATCACACACACACACACACACACACACACACACACACACACTGTCCCTCGCTCACTCACTCACGCGCGCAAACACACGCACACTCACTCACTCCTCGCGCACACTCCCTCTCGCTCACACTCAACCCGTCGTGGAGGACCGTTAAAATTAAACATGCTAGTTTTTCTGTCGTGATGTCCTGAAGCATCGCAGACGCGTAGGTTGTCGCCCAGTATGACAATGAAACGATCGAATCTTGCGTCCCGACGCCCGTTGTCCTTCACGAATCTCCACGAAACGGATCGTGCCAAAATCGCGCTAAAATAGTGTAATCTGAACCAGGCATGGTAATAAACATTTGACCTATCACGCAAAGAACCTATTAAAGCACTAAGACATGGGAACAGTATAGCTAACATTCACATATCACAAGTCATATCGACATCGCGCAATATTAAACAATGATCACATCGCAGCTTTTCCTCATATCGTGCAGCCCAGTTACTGCCCAAAGGTCTCAACTGCTGCCAGAAATCGTCGACATGCTTATATTCTTGAAAAAGAACATGACCATAATCTTAGGCTGTTCTGTGTATCTCATTTTCATGCTTGAAGAAAAAAAATTGTTTCTGTTTGAACTTGTAGTTTTGAGAGAGCAGTACTTTGATTATGGATACACACTTACTCTGTTTGCATTTAAAGTGTTATTTCAGTTATTAATATTTATTTATTTATACTGTTTTATTTTTTTATGTTCGATTTGTGGAAAGGAGTTAGATTTCTCATATGAAATCGTACAGGGGAGAAGCCAGACGGTAGAGTTTATAGCAAAAACATTTTGCAGTGTTTGCATGTCCTTTACTGCATAGAATTCTTTAAAATAGAAGTAAAATAACATTCATTACAAGTTGATTTCTAAATGCACCTAAATTGTTTTGCATTTTGTGATTTTCAGTTGAATAAAAGACTATTTTCCATTCATTTATTTCATCATTGAGGATTTCTTAAAAATTGTTTAAAAAATCTCGTCTTGTCTCGTTCTCGTGAACCCAATCTCGTGTCTCGTCTCGTCTCGTGGAGTAAGCGTCTCGTCACACCCCTAATATGCATCCATAATTGAACAAATATTTCAATAAATGATAAATAAAAAAATATGTACAAAATTTTTATTACCAAACTTTGTATATATTACACAATTTCTTTCTACCAGCAAAGGTCATTCAAAATGATCTGGACAGCATTCAGGACTAGGCAGACACATGGCAAATGACATTTAATAGAGAAAAGTGTAAGGTACTGCACGCAGGCAATACAAATGTGCTTATAAATAACATATGGGAGATAGTGAAATTGTAGGGGGGAACTATGAAAAAGACCTAGGAGTTTATGTTGACTCAGAAATGTCTTCATCTAGACAATGTGGGGAAGCTATAGGCCAACAAGATGCTCGGATATATAGTGAGAAGTGTTGAATTTAAATCAAGGGAAGTAATGTTAAAACTCTACAATGCATTAGTAAGACCTCACCTAGAATATTGTGTTATAGGTTTAAATATGCAATGTAATCTACATTCTCTCTATTTCTCACACACACAGACACGCACCCCTCCTCCTCTTGTTTGATTAAATTAGCAATACAAGCATACAGTAGGGGTTTGAAAGGGATATCGAATACGGGTGACTGTAGAAATTGATTCTAATGAGAGGACACACTCCCACACACAGTAGGCCCATCTGCTTCGGCGTTAACAAGTTATAACAATTATTTACTTAGGTACCTGAAGTGCCAAAGGCATTTCCCTCCATCTGCTCCTTCAATGAGTGATCATGATAGGAAATGTCACTTATGTCAAAGACACACGGGTGTTTCTGCGACATCTCCACTATCCTTTCCTCAATTTTGAGGCTCCACACCTTGCGGGGCACAGCATTTCTTTTTTATTTTTCGGGATAAAAATGCTGCCCTGCCTCGGAGGTGTCAATCAACGGGCTACGTATTTTTTAAATGGGAAAAATAATGTATTCATTTTTTAATACATAAAACCCAAATCCCCACAACACAATTGAGCTCACTAGTCGTAGTATCAACTCGAGGAGACGGCAACCTCTTTACAATACCGTTCAAAATAAAAATTCTAATGCCTAAAGTTTTAGACAAGTTCTAGTAGTACATAGACTTTCTGATGATCTGCATTGGTGTATGTGCTTACTACATTTCACTTCATTGACCGAATACTTTGTGTGACGAGTGTGCACTGATAATACTTCTTTGGTTCGGTAAATTAATAGAAGTCAGTGATGAAAAGTGTAGTTGGTTTATAGTCAAAATATAAATCTTGAACATTTACTGTGCCTTGTTCGAGGTGATATTTTCAAGTTTATTTGTTGTATGTTTTCATTTACTTACAATCTCGTTTGCTAGCGACCATTGCTTAGGGTACGGGCAGTTTCTTGTTTAATACTCGGGTACGCATGGCAGTTTTCAGAAGTTGATCTCTGGTATCGTGTTTTTTATTTTTATAGGAAAAAATAATTTAAGACCTTTTAAGACTTTCAATTGAAAATAGGTCATATTTAAGACCTTTCAGGCCTTAAAATATAAAAACTAATTTAAGACTTTTTAAGGATCTGCGGGAACCCACAGGATATCTGAACATCATTGCCAATCAGGTGCATCCCTTCATGGCAGCGGTGTATCCATCTGCTAATGGATTTTTTCAGCAGGATAATGCCCCATGCATGCCACAAGGCTAGGATTGTCCAGGAATGGTTCCACAAACATGACAGTGAATTCAGCTTACTGCAGTGGCCTGCCCAGTCACCAGATCTCAATCCAATTGAGCATCTGTGGGATGAGATGGAATGAGCTATTTGGAGTAGAGATCCACTACCAGCCAACTTGACACAACTGTGGGAAGCATTGGAGTCAACATGGGCCAGCATCCCTGTGGAACGCTTTCAACGCCTTGTAGAGTCCATGCCCCAACGAACTGAGGCTGTTCTGAGGGCAAAAAGGGTGCAGCTCAATATTAGGATGGTGTTCCTAATGTTTTGTACACTCAGAGTGTGTATGGGTGTGTGTATGGGTGTGTATAGGTGTACACACAGTGCCTTGCAAAAGTATTCAGACCCCTGACCAATTCTCTCAGATTACTGAATTACAAATGGTACATTGAAATTTCTTTCTGTTTGATATTTTATTTTAAAACACTGAAACTCAAAATCAATTATTGTAAGGTGACATTGGTTTTATGTTGGGAAATATTTTTAAGAAAAATTTAAAAAAAATGAAATATATTGCTTGCATAAGTATTCAACCCCTGTGCTGTGGAAGTGTCCAGTTTACACTGATGAAAGAATTTGCCATAACAAGGACACATTTACCTTACCATTGGCCTCCACCTGTGAACCAATAAAGTTGCTGTCACATTTTCTAGATAAAAAAACCCCACTGTTGAAGGATCATTGGTCAGGCTGTGACTCTGAAGGAAAATGAAGACGAAAGAGCATTCTACAGAAGTTTGAGATAAAGTAATACAAATGCATAGATTATGGAAAGAGTACAAAATAATATCCAAGTGTTTGGATATCCCAGTGAGCACAGTTGGATCAATAATCAGTTTGCTTTTGCACATTTGCGGTATTACATATTTAAAAACATTCATAGCGACAGATTTTTTTCAATTTAAGATAAACCTACAGTTTCTTAAAAGGGATAATAAGCACTGGATAATCAAACTAAAAATATTAATACTTACCACTTTATTTCCTTAGTAGCATTAAGACCCTGTACCGTTTGTTCTGGAGCTCAAATTTAAAGATTAAAACATACAAATGTATACTGCTAAGACTGAAGCGACCGCTTGGAGCTTTTCAACTATTGCTCCATCTACTCTGATGACGAACTTTTACAAAGCACCCCGGGAAACAGTGCATTGCGTTTGTGGTAGCAGCTTCTTGAGCTTCTGGTACCGTGACGTCACTCGAGAAGCCTGGCATGAGAGACTTGAATGAGCTCTCCAGGCGCTGGGCATTTTCATATTTTTTATTCTTTAAATTTGAGCTCCAGAATGCAAACACACACAATAAAAACGTTACATGATCTTAACACCAATAATGAAATGGAGTGGTTAGTACTGATAATTATATTTTCATGAAATGGTAATCACAATCCCTTTAAGAAAATAATGCAATGAGAAGACAATTGGGCATGCCAACTTTAAAGCGTAAATCAACTGGAAACACTGAAGAAGAAAAACAAACAAAACAATTCTTCCTTCTGGGTGGCACAAGGCAACTCTGCGTTTATCTCTGTTATTTGCTGGAGTGATCCAATGGGAGGGGAAGTCCTTCACTTGAACAAGGCTTTTGAATCAGTGAAAGCAATGCAGGAAGCTATCTGGAACAAAACCAATACAAACATTGTTAGGTTATCAACCATGACCTTAGTTTTCACAAGACAGATTCATCGTCAATAAAGCCTGGATACCCCTACTCAGATCATGTCTGTCTTCTTTCCTGGGCGGCAGTGGCTCAGTGGTTCATGTAGTGGTTCATGTCTACAAACCGGAAGGTGGTTCAATCCCCGGTTCCACCTGACCAAGTGTCGAGGTGTCCTTGAGCAAGACACCGAACCCCAGCTGCTCCCGACGAGCTGGATCGCCTTGCATGGCTGACACCGCCGTCGGTGTATGAATGAGTGAGTGAATGGGTGAATGTGAGGCAATATTGTAAAGCGCTTTGGTGGCCATTGGGTCTATGAAAGCGCAATATAAATGCAGTCCATTTACCATTCTTTCAACAAAGCCAGTGTAAAAACAAACCTGTTTGTTAACTCTTGGCCCTCAACTGCGTAGCTTCTACATTTGTAAATAGAACAGTATAAAAAGGCTAAAGTAATCGATCTGTGTGTCTGGCTGCTGATCTCCTGCTTCTTTTTTCGTTTTTATTTTGTCATTTAGCACAGGGGTTTTCAACTGGTTCTGTGCCAGGGACCACCATTCTGACTAACAAGTAATCGGCGGCCCACTATTGTGTGTGTGTGTGTAGTGTGTGGATTCCTTTGTCAGATAGCACAGTCAGATGCCAAATTGAGAAAATGGCATTTAAAAAAAAAATGAGTTTGTCATGTCATTTTGCTGTGTACTGAACCTATTCACTGCTCCATCAACGTTTCATGCCAAATCGCTATATTTCCTTGTTTAAAATGTACTGCAAGATGCAGTTTCTTTCCAAATCGCGATAAGCGCCAAACCTATTTTTAGCCTAAACGCGATACATCCTCTCGACTATTCAGAATTCTCTGTTTTATAGGGTTCATGTGCCGGTGGGAGAGTTTGTTTCTTTTGGTAGTGAGTGTTTTGTAGGGTTCATGTGCTGGTGGGAGAGTTTGTTTCTTTTGGTAGTGAGTGTTTTGTAGGGTTCATGTGCTGGTGGGAGTGTTTGTTTCTTTTGGTAGTGAGTGTTTTGTAGAGTTTGTTTCTTTTGGTAGTGAGTGTTTTGTAGGGTTCATGTGCCGGTGGGAGAGTTTGTTTCTTTTGGTAGTGAGTGTTTTGTAGGGTTCATGTGCTGGTGGGAGAGTTTGTTTCTTTTGGTAGTGAGTGTTTTGTAGGGTTCATGTGCTGGTGGGAGAGTTTGTTTCTTTTGGTAGTGAGTGTTTTGTAGGGTTCATGTGCCGGTGGGAGAGTTTGTTTCTTTTGGTAGTGAGTGTTTTATAGGGTTCATGTGCCGGTGGGAGAGTTTGTTTCTTTTGGTAGTGAGTGTTTTGTAGGGTCCATGTGCTGGTGGGAGAGTTTGTTTCTTTTGGTAGTGAGTGTTTTGTAGGGTTCATGTGCCGGTGGGAGAGTTTGTTTCTTTTGGTAGTGAGTGTTTTGTAGGGTTCATGTGCCGGTGGGAGAGTTTGTTTCTTTTGGTAGTGAGTGTTTTATAGGGTTCATGTGCTGGTGGGAGAGTTTGTTTCTTTTGGTAGTGAGTGTTTTGTAGGGTTCATGTGCCGGTGGGAGAGTTTGTTTCTTTTGGTAGTGAGTGTTTTATAGGGTTCATGTGCTGGTGGGAGAGTTTGTTTCTTTTGGTAGTGAGTGTTTTATAGGGTTCATGTGCTGGTGGGAGAGTTTGTTTCTTTTGGTAGTGAGTGTTTTATAGGGTTCATGTGCTGGTGGGAGAGTTTGTTTCTTTTGGTAGTGAGTGTTTTGTAGGGTTAATGTGCCGGTGGGAGAGTTTGTTTCTTTTGGTAGTGAGTGTTTTATAGGGTTCATGTGCCGGTGGGAGAGTTTGTTTCTTTTGGTAGTGAGTGTTTTATAGGGTTCATGTGCCGGTGGGAGAGTTTGTTTCGTTTGGTAGTGAGTGTTTTGTAGGGTTCATGTGCCGGTGGGAGAGTTTGTTTCTTTTGGTAGTGAGTGTTTTGTAGGGTTCATGTGCTAGTGGGAGAGTTTGTTTCTTTTGGTAGTGAGTGTTTTATAGGGTTCATGTGCTGGTGGGAGAGTTTGTTTCTTTTGGTAGTGAGTGTTTTGTAGGGTTAATGTGCCGGTGGGAGAGTTTGTTTCTTTTGGTAGTGAGTGTTTTGTAGGGTTCATGTGCTGGTGGGAGAGTTTGTTTCTTTTGGTAGTGAGTGTTTTATAGGGTTCATGTGCTGGTGGGAGAGTTTGTTTCTTTTGGTAGTGAGTGTTTTGTAGGGTTAATGTGCCGGTGGGAGAGTTTGTTTCTTTTGGTAGTGAGTGTTTTGTAGGGTTCATGTGCCGGTGGGAGAGTTTGTTTCTTTTGGTAGTGAGTGTTTTGTAGGGTTAATGTGCCGGTGGGAGAGTTTGTTTCTTTTGGTAGTGAGTGTTTTATAGGGTTCATGTGCCGGTGGGAGAGTTTGTTTCTTTTGGTAGTGAGTGTTTTATAGGGTTCATGTGCCGGTGGGAGAGTTTGTTTCTTTTGGTAGTGAGTGTGGGAGAGTTTGTTTCTTTTGGTAGTGAGTGTTTTGTAGGGTTCATGTGCCGGTGGGAGAGTTTGTTTCTTTTGGTAGTGAGTGTTTTGTAGGGTTAATGTGCTGGTGGGAGAGTTTGTTTCTTTTGGTAGTTACAGTGTTTTATAGGGTTCATGTGCCGGTGGGAGAGTTTGTTTCTTTTGGTAGTGAGTGTTTTGTAGGGTTCATGTGCCGGTGGGAGAGTTTGTTTCTTTTGGTAGTTACAGTGTTTTATAGGGTTCATGTGCCGGTGGGAGAGTTTGTTTCTTTTGGTAGTGAGTGTTTTGTAGGGTTCATGTGCCGGTGGGAGAGTTTGTTTCTTTTGGTAGTGACAGTGTTTTATAGGGTTCATGTGCCGGTGGGAGAGTTTGTTTCTTTTGGTAGCGAGTGTTTTGTAGGGTTCGTGTGCTGGTGGGAGAGTTTGTTTCTTTTGGTAGTGACAGTGAATTTATTAGTCAAAACAAAGAGGTATTCTCATCCCTACCTGGGAGAACCAATATGGCTGTACATGATATCATTACCCCATCGGGAGGAAAAGGTCAACCTAAAACCCTACCGGGTTCCTGAAGCAAAGAGGAGTGCCACTAGCTCAGAAGTAAATACAATGTTAGAGCTGGGCGTTATCGAAGAATCCTATAGTGAATGGTCAAGCCCCATAGTTTTAGTAGATAAGCCTGATGGGACAATCCAGTTTTGCAATGACTACCGTAAACTAAATGTGATTTCAAAATTTGACACCTACCTGATGCCTCAGGTAGACTAACTAATAGATAGATTGGGGACTGCCCAGTATATAACGACCCTTGATTTAACGAAAGGCTATTGGCAGATCCCCCTTACAAATTAAGCCAAGGAGAAAACAGCCTTTTCCACACCGGAAGGGCTATTTCAATACACTGTATTGCCTTTTGGTCTATATGGAGCACCGGCCACGTTCCAAAGAATGATGGACCAAATCCTAAGACCTCACAAGGAGTATGCGGCTCTTTTACTTAGACGATGTGGTGGTCCATAGTGAAGACTGGGATACCCACCTACCCAAAGTTCAGGCAGTACTAAGTGATAGCCAGATTAGCAGTTAAGCCTGCAGCCTTGATAAGTGCTCTATTGGGCTAGAGGAGGCCAAATATTTGGGCTATATTATTGGTAGAGGAATTATTAAACCTCAGATCAGCAAATTGGAGGCTATTCAGAATTGGCCGCAACAAATTAATAAACATGTAAGGGCATTTCTTGGCCTAGCTGGGGATTACGGGCGGTTTATTGCAGATTTTGCAACAATTGCAGCACCTCTGACTTGACACTAGCCAGAGGACTGTTTTATGGTAAAATGGTCAGAGGAAGCAGAGGTGGCCTTTCAGAATTTGAAATATGCCCCGTGTGCACAGCCAGTTTTAATGACAAAGGACTTCATTTTACAGACTGACGCATCTAAGGTTGGTTTGGGAGCTGTGCCCTCCCAAGAGGTCCGGGGTGAGGATCATCCCATAGTCTTTCCAAGTAGGAAACTGAACCCTAGCGAGAAAAACTATGCCACAGTTGAGAGTGCCTGGTAATTAAATGGGCACTCGAAACATTACAGTACTACCTGCTAGGACAGTTTAAACTAGTTACAGATCATGCCCCCCTAACCTGGATGAAGCAAAATAAGGAAAAATGCCAGGGTGACCCGGTGGTTTTTAGCATTACAACCTTTTGATTTTATCTTTGAATATCAAGCTGGTAAGAAACATGGGAATGCAGATGGGCTCTACCGAACAGTTTTTTTGTTTGTTTGTTTGTTTGTAGGTCGCTCGTCTCGTTGGGTTTCCCCTTTTAACTGGAGGCAGAAGGAAATGTAGTCCTGGGGACCTACTTAAAGACCAGGACTACATTTACCAGCATTCACTGTAGGCAGTTGAAGCACCTGGGTCTGAGCCCCTGGATAAAAGCAAGGGAAACCCTGATGGTATTGTCTGAAGGCTTTGTGGTGGAAAGGACCGAGACTGTGAACTAGAAGGTATTCTTTATATTTAGATTAAAAGTGCAAGTTGTGGGTTATATGTTTTTCTCCTGGCAAGCAGCCTAGCTGTCCAGTATGTATTTAAGGGAAACTACAACTGTTTAGTTTAGGCTTGGATATTGAGCTAGGTTTTGTTTAGAGTTCAATTTTTTTATTTGTTTTTTATTTTGTGAAAACCTTGCAAATAAAATATCCAGGTACTGTCCTGGTTTAAACTATTCCTGGGTGGAAATCTACTGTTTTAGGCACAAAGTAGACAGTGAACGAGTCCTGACTTAACACGTAAGAATCTCCTCTTGCAGTATTCAGTGTTTTATTGGGTTCATGTACTGGTGGTAGGTTTGTGTTGGTATTGACAGTGTTTTATTGTGTTCCTCTGCTGGTAGTAGGGTTTGTTTAAAAAAAATTTGAGGTTAGCAATGTATGTTATAGGATATCAGCATCTTTTCATAAAGATCTTCAACTTGGACCACAAACTTAGTAAGGCAATAAGAAGCACATTTTAAATCCCTTATGCTGGGTACACACCAAAAGATAATCGGGCTGATTTTGGGCCGATTTCCCCCCTTCCGACAATCCTAGTTATGTCCCGATTATCTTGATGGTTCAACAGATTATTTTATCAGATTTTCCCTTGGTGTGAGGTGTGTTAAGAGTGTCCTAACCTGTTCGGAAGAACGTCGGAGCCGCTCCGATCGCGAATCGTAAATATTAAACATGTTTAATATTTACGATCAGAAATCCTGATGTGTGGTGGGAACCCCGAAGAGAAACGCGCGCACGTTCTGGAGATTATCACGTGAAACAAAACAATATCCAATCAGAAAGCGAGATGATGGAAGACAGACACGGTCATTCACACACACACACACACACACACACACACACACACACACACACACACACACACTTGCAGGAAGCTGAGTGTTAAGATTTAATATTCATAAGTGTAAATTTGGAGGAAACAAGCCTTTGTTTTTCATTTCAAGAGCAGAAATTTTACAATACCTAAACACAATATTGGATTTGAAAAATAAGAAAGCTGCAAAGTGCGTTTCAATCTGTAAACATTTTAAATTTTTTGTTTAACTTTTAAGTTTGTCACTGTTTATGTATATGTCTTTTTATGTTTGTTTATCGGCTTTACTCTTTGTACCCCCCTGACTGTAATTGTAATTCTTAAAATCAATTTTAAAAAAAAGATTAAAAAAAGAGGGATTAAATAACTTTTTCTAAAGAGACAATAAATCCAATAAAGAATAAATAAAGACAATAAAGAATGAATATATTTCTGTATAAAAGGTTATAGGCTAATGGTGGGTACAATGGTTTTTTTTTCACGTGAATTTTATGTGAAAATCATTACAAATACTATCACAATTTCTTCCAGCATCGTCCGCCATGCTTATTCTGAAGTCTCGCGTCATTTTGCGAGAACTCCTGTGTTCACAGTTGAGACTCTGGTTGAAAATCTGTTCGTGTGTGGTGTGCTGTCTTTGTCATATCATGGCACACCACACACTATAGGAGCAAAATGCTTAAATCTAGGATTTTTTGTCCTCATGTTTGTGGTCTATCACATTTTGGAAATCTTATAAGATGTAAAAATCTTTTGGTGTGTACCCAGCATTAGTTGCAGTTTTGGCAAGCAGGTGAATCTGTAGCCTTTATCCAAGGCGACTTACAAGTGTTACAGGGCAATACAAAGCAAGAGTAATGTTTAGATACAATACATTTACAGTAATACAATAAGAAGTTAGGATTTAAAACAATTTTTGTATACAAAGACAAAAGTAGTGTTAGTGCAAGGTTAGTGCTTCAGTTGAGTTTCCAGCAACAGTGCTTTGGTTCTGCAAATACTGTACATAGTAGGATGATGATGTACATAGATGGCGTTGATAGAACATTGGCAAATAGTTGACAGCCGACGGTTGGCAAATTCCACCCTGTGCTGACATTTGTACGACTGTTATTGCTGACAGCTGAAACCAGATATGCTTAAGAGAATTCAATCAAAAGAATCATTGGAGTTATTGAGCATACTTTTTTTTGCTGTGAATATGCAGGTTGCATAATCTTCACTTACAAACCCCCAAAAAGCTACCGGCTTAGTCGGGGGTTTGGAGGGTTGCTGTGATTTGGGGAAACGCTGTGTGTTTGTTTTGATAAGCAAAGCTAGTGATGCAAGCACAGTGATGCAGTGCAAGTGACTGCTATGATTATTGCTTCATCCGGCTTCAGCTTTTTTTTTCTTTTTACTTTATATTTGATTTTTTTTATTTTTCTTAAATATTTCCCAACATAAAACAAATGTCACCTTACAATAATTGATTTTGAGTTTCAGTGTTTTAAAATAAAATATCAAACAGAATGAAATTTCAATGTACCATTTGTAATTCAGTAATATGAGAGAATTGGTCAGGGGTCTAAATACTTTTGCAAGGCACCGTGTGTGTGTGTGTGTGTATACATACATATATATATAAAAATACAAATGTATACTGCTAAGACTGAAGCGACCGCTTGGAGCTTTTTGCTCCATTTACTCGGATGACGAACTTTTACAAAGCACCCCAGGAAACAGTGCATTGCGTTTGTGGTAGCAGCTTCTTGAGCTTCTGGTACCGTGACGTCACTTGAGAAGCCTGGCATGAGAGACTTGAATGAGCTCTCCAGGCGCTGGGCATTTTCATATTTTTTATTCTTTAAATTTGAGCTCCAGAATGCAAACACACACAATAAAAAACGGTACATGATCTTAACACCAATAATGAAATGGAGTGGTTAGTACTGATAATTATATTTTCATGAAATGGTAATCACAATCCCTTTAAGAAAATAATGCAATGAGAAGACAATTGGGTATGCCAACTTTAAAGCGTAAATCAACTGGAAACACTGAAGAAGAAAAACAAACAAAACAATTCTTCCTTCTGGGTGGCACAAGGCAACTCTGCGTTTATCTCTGTTATTTGCTGGAGTGATCCAATGGGAGGGGAAGTCCTTCACTTGAACAAGGCTTTTGAATCAGTGAAAGCAATGCAGGAAGCTATCTGGAACAAAACCAATACAAACATTGTTAGGTTATCAACCATGACCTTAGTTTTCACAAGACAGATTCATCGTCAATAAAGCCTGGATACCCCTACTCAGATCATGTCTGTCTTCTTTCCTGGGCGGCAGTGGCTCAGTGGTTCATGTAGATTGTCTACAAACCGGAAGGTGGTTCAATCCCCGGTTCCACCTGACCAAGTGTCGAGGCGTCCTTGAGCAAGACACCGAACCCCAGCTGCTCCCGACGAGCTGGATCGCCTTGCATGGCTGACACCGCCGTCGGTGTATGAATGAGTGAGTGAATGGGTGAATGTGAGGCAATATTGTAAAGCGCTTTGGTGGCCATTGGGTCTATGAAAGCGCTATATAAATGCAGTCCATTTACCATTCTTTCGACAAAGCCAGTGTAAAAACAAACCTGTTTGTTAACTCTTGGCCCTCAACTGCGTAGCTTCTACATTTGTAAATAGAACAGTATAAAAAGGCTAAAGTAATCGATCTGTGTGTCTGGCTGCTGATCTCCTGCTTCTTTTTTCATTTTTAGTTTGTCATTTAGCACAGGGGTTTTCAACTGGTTCTGTGCCAGGGACCACCATTCTGACTAACAAGTAATCGGCGGCCCACTATTGTGTGTGTGTGTGTAGTGTGTGGATTCCTTTGTCAGATAGCACAGTCAGATGCCGAATTGAGAAAATGGCATTTAAAAAAAAAATGAGTTTGTCATGTCATTTTGCTGTGTACTGAACCTATTCACTGCTCCATCAACGTTTCATGCCAAATCGCTATATTTCCTTGTTTAAAATGTACTGCAAGATGCAGTTTCTTTCCAAATCGCGATAAGCGCCAAACCTATTTTTAGCCTAAACGCGATACATCCTCTCGACTATTCAGAATTCTCTCTCTCTCTCTCTCACCCTCAAATCACTTGCGCGTATCGCGCCAGACGCTCAATTCGCCTCATTCGCACGTCCGCGCCGCGCTAAACGCCACATTCGCGCCGCAGGACCTCCAGATGTGCGTAAACGCATCTTTACATTGACTTGACATGAAAATCACTTGCGCCAGACGCTCTATTCGCGTTTGGTGTGAACGCCACTCACTCACTCACACAAGGTCATGTCGTGATTTGTTTTATCTAAAGCAGACAATGGTTCTACTTTTTATGGGTTCGACAACTTTATTGAATGCCAATGTTTTTATTACTGACTGACTTGCCTTTTTTTTAACCCTCTGGAGTCTGAGCGGTTTTCTGGGCCCTTAAAATTGTTCTGACATGCCCTGACATTTGTGCTTTTTTCAGTTGCTTATAAACATATTAATGGCAAAGGTGTAAATTCACTCTATAAAGCACAAACAGGGCTACCATAATATGTGAGCCACGTGTATGTACATGTTTTCATTTTTGAGAGAATAATGTTTATGCGTGGATATTGAAAAAACTAAAAACTAAAATTTCTGAAATAAGGTCACAAAACACATAGTAAATATGTGTCAATAAGACTTTTGACCAATGGATGTCGTCGCCTATAGTTTTTTCTTCAAAATTATGTGAAAATAGTCTTGCTTTATCGTTCAAATAAAACCATACATTGATTTAAATTGATGTAAAACAGGTTTTGCTTGGAAAGCCAATATGCGAGGGGGCGTGAACGAGGAGTGGTTTACACCTGAAATTACCACCCACTCTGCATAATGAGCCATTCACACAGGTGTGAAACTGGCTGAGCCACAATGCAAGGACAAAGGATATTTAGAAGAAGACTTATATTGACCATTTAAGCTTTTGCTTACATCTATCTTGTACATATGTTTTGCTATTTTATTAAAAAGGTTACAATTACAACAATAATTACAATTTCAACAATATTTCAAGTGTACTCTTTATTTGTAAAAAAAAAAAAGAAAAGATTATAGGCCTACATTTTATCTATGTATTCATTACTTTGAATATAGCCAACATTGGAACAGCTAACATCTTAGTTGATGACTTTATTTTTGACAAAAATATTAGGCTATTTTATATATAGAAATTGCTAAACAAAAGCTTATTTGACGAGGCAGTATATTCTACAGTAAAAACAGTTTACATTGCTTATACAAATAGCCTACATTTTATTTCAACATATTTCAGTCGATTTTTACTCATCTCAGTATAGCAATACAGTTTGCTAAAACATCATCATTCGTTGACGATAGGCTTATTTACTTTAAATCCAGGAAATTTGTTAATGAAAAAAATATTAAAATTAAGATACAATTGATACAAAACGAAATTCGTTTTAAAGAAAGGATTTGTACTTTCTGTTTTGAGGTCTCTGTGAAAGTTTGAAAGTCTTTTAGTGTTTTTTTTTTAGAGCTCGCGTCCATAATGGAGAACTGTCACGTAATATTGTTTTTTGCCAGCTGTGGTAAACAGCGCGCATTTATGCCGTTCATTCATTCATAAACAGGAACCCGAGAAGGAAAAACTTACTAGTATTCCTCAGCTCGTATTCCTCGTATTGCTCATTATTCCTCACAGCGCTGCCAGACGGTGTTAGCAAGTAATGTTCTGAATAAACTTGTGTTTTTGTTTTCTCGAGCTGATACTGGGGGGGGGGGGGGGGGCGCGTTCACAGGATTGCGCGGATTACCTCAGCCATGTGCGTTTGAATAGCGTGCGCTCTCCGTGGGCGGAGTCACATTACATTTGAATTAGCTCTAATGAGGTCGACTGGAATCGCTCTCTTTTAATACAGATTTCACAAGATGAGAATATTTGTTTTTTATATAAATTACTTCATTTTAAAGAAGATATTTCAAGCTTCATAAAGACATATATCACACGTATGTGTGAGAAGTATTCACTGAGTTATGGTTCATTTTCGGACGCGTTTCAGAATGGACTACACGGACAGAGAAAAGGCAGAACTCGCTTCGTGTTTATTTTTCTTTATTTGTCGAAAAGCACAACACTATGTTTTTATTGTGAGTATACACAAAAATAATACACATTTAACAGAATTGATTGATGTATGAAACTTGTTTTGTAAAATCAAAGTCAAAAGAGTATTTTGGGTCTCAATTCAACTCATAAGGAAAAAAGCGAGCAGATCACGCCGGCGTGATCTCCGACCTCTGAGGGTTAAAAACCGAAACCCCTGATTTAGCAGATTGCAGAAAACACACATCAACAGCAGCTGCTGCTGCAGAGTCACTAAGAACATGACTAAATCACACCCAAAGGGCCAAGCACAAGGAAGTGAAACAAGTTGTGAAAGGTCAAACGTATAGTGAGTCAGGGACAGAGCTGGAGTTTGAAGCAGGACGGTCCTGGTTTCAAGGGCCTTTCCCCTAGCATTCAACATTCAGCCTCCTTGGTCATAGCGTGTGTGTATTGTGCTATTCACACATCAGCTTGAACAAGCAGGTTGCACACAACGCACAAACATAATTGTACAGAAAGGAGCAACATTTACATGAAACCACCTCTCCTTTAATTATTTAAATTTCATGCGGGTCACACAAAAGTTTCTCCAAAGAACAATCGCCTTCATAGAATGATGACATTGTCTTTTAATGACCTCTTATGTCTGTCCTCTCTGGAACTGGAACCTGTGTGCGTAGTACAATTTGCCTTTCCTGACCCAGGTGTTGCGCTTGACATTTCTGAGGAGCTTGACATTGCTATCCATTGCTACCCTGGATATGTACTTTCACACTAGCAGGAAATTTGACCCAGGTTGCCAGTGTGAAGGCTCCTTTAATCACACCTCATTTCACCGATTGGATACGAAAGGGTCTGATTAAAACTGTTTGAAGTGTCTGCCCTGGTCGTATCAAAAGTCAACACACCGTATCATCAGCTTCAGGGGTTGATGTGGTCTGTTTCCTGTATAAAAACAAAGAAACAGTGCATCGCAACTTCAGAAACTGGGTCATTTTCCAAAAGCAGTTTACAGATGACATCACCATAATCAAGTGGAATCTTTCTTATTAAACACTTAATTGGTTTTACTGGGATTCAAAAGGTGGTGTAAATCAGAAAAAAGCCTGCAGTACATTGTCAAAATTAACTTGAATCTAGCATGAGGAGATAGAGGAACCTTCTCTACAAAAGACAGCAGCTGAAACTGTTACTATGTCATTCAAAACGTTTAGAGCAGCTGCCATACACCCATGACCTGAACGAAAACCAGACTGCACATTCGATAATATATTGTTACTATCTCAAAAATATTTTTGGTCAAAAAATATTTCCATTACTTTAGTTACATAGGGGTAACACAGAAATTGGCCTATAGCAACTGGGATCTGATAGGTCACCCCCTTTAAAAGAGTCTGAACGACAGCAGATTTACAAACTTCTGGAATTTCGGCTGTTTGAATTGAAAGATTGTTTAAGTATGGCAATGGGGTTGAAATAATAGGTGCTGCTAACTTTAAGAATGCAAAGTTTTCTCAAAGCTGGATCCGTTTTAGTGGAATCTCTGAATGTGAGGACGTTTTATGAACTGACGTTTGCTCCCGGATAGGGGATAAATACCACGGATTTTCCCCTTCTTCCCCAGCTTTCGTTCATTTGCATCCCTCCACCACCCCATCACCCCCTTGCAGCCCCCCTTTGGAAGACTCATCAGTCTGTGTGGGGGGATCCCAACTACCTCGTCCCTACGGCCAGGTAGTCCTCCCTCCAGCCAAGCAGGTTAAGCCAAAGGAGACGACAACTTCACTCTGTATTTCATTATTCCAATAAACTTTATAGACCTTATTAAAATGTTTCCTGGGGAGGTCTTTCTCTTAGCCTCTTGAACTCTTTATTGTTTTTTTGTACATGCTGCATATGTACCCCTCATATGTAAATCCTTAATACTTTTTTCATGTCACTTATTTCTAGGGCTGGGTAAAAATATCGATTCATCAATGCATTGCAATTATTTGTTTCTCAATTCAATATCGATTCATCAAATCCTATGAATCGATTCAGCCCGCCGGCCATGGGCGGCGCTGTGGGCAACACACTAGTGAGAGCGTTCAGCGTTGTACAAGCGCGGCTGCAGGAGTGAGTCAAATCTGTATCTGTATCGTTCGAGAGAACCACCAGCGCTGTATTTCAGTTGTTTTCCTCTGTTAACATGCACTAATGGATGCCTGACCATTTCGTTGCTTTTTGGAGTTTTCAGATTTAAAAACGTCAATAAAGGCTCGTTCGTTCTGCTCTCACGAAACGGATGGATTATAATATGCTATCGTCAGATGAAATCATGCAGGCGTCGGCGCTTTCTCCGTCCGTGCTATAAATGCACATCCACGAATGAGCGCGGTTTTTCTACCGCATTTACTTGAACTTCATAGGCAATATATCTATGGTTTAACCCATTTGAGAGGTGGCCAAAATCAGAATTTAAAATGGACTGAATAAGCTCTCTGCGAACTTGACGAGCGATGCCGCGCTGACATGTAACTTATGCACAAATCACCACACACACTCTCTCAGAGTAATATTATGTTACTGCATAATACATTTTCAACTAGCAGAATAGTACAGAATCACGATACACAGTCTCACTTGTAGCCATGTCTTTATAATATTTCGAAGGGCAAAAACAGGAACTTTTAATTGGCAGTGTTATTTATTGTGTTGACAAAATAGCACTTTGTAATGTTATATCTATGGTTGCACTTTTTTTTATGAGTATGCACATTTTGTGCTTATGTTTACATTTATTTTTTAACTTGAATGTATAGGAAGAAAGAAATATACTTTCTACTACTTACAGTTACATGCACTTCAGTGGTGTTAATAAAGCACCTGTTTGTTACAGTTGTGTTTTGTATTCAACACATGTACAATATTGTACAGTTTGTTCTGCTAAATAAACCATGACAGGAAACATACTGGGGTCAATTTGTTCTTAAACATTGTTAATACTGCACACATTATTTAAAAATATACTCAGGTACTTAATTACTTGTGTATTTACTTATTATTGAATCGATATCGAAGCTAATAAATCAATATCGAATCGAATCGAAGCCTCAAGAATCGAAATCGAATCGAATTGTGAAATTCCTAACAATACCCAGCCCTACTTATTTCCATTGCATTTCAAACACATTTTTTCTATTTTGCTAATTTCTACTACTCCAAAGCTGCATTACAATTTCCGATTTAGTTTTTCTGTTGTTTTCAGCTCTGTTTTTTTTGTGTGTACGACTCATCCCCGTTCCCATGCTATTTTTCTGGTTCACCAATAATATATATATTTTTTCTTTTCATGTAACTGTAGCTGTTGGATTACTCTGTCCAACGTACTCAGAAAGCCTCGCTCTCATTTCTGGTAGTTGTATTTTTCATACAAAAGGGAAAAAAAAAGTTAAGTCTCGCTCATAGCAATAAAATAAATAAAAAATCTATTAGTTAAACAGTAAAAAAAAAAATCGTCTCGGTTACATTTGTAACCCTCGTTCCCTGAGTACAGGGAACGGAGACGTGACGTCGGGGAGTTCCCTGACGAATTGGGATCACGCTAGGGAGCCAATTGCCTTCGAGAAGTTAACAACGAGCCAATGGACATTGGCATGCAAGTTTTGCATTCCGAGACCCGCCTACCAACGCGTGTATAAAGGCGGAAGTAAACATTGCGTCATTGCCTTTCGCTGAGGAGCCGAACAGTCACGGACCCCAGCGAAGGTACAGCAACGTGGCGAGGGGACGACACGTCTCCGTTCCCTATACTCAGGGAACGAGGGTTACATACGTAACCGAGACGTTCCCTTTCGTCCTGGGAACTCCGATGTGTCGTCTGGGAGTTCCCTGACGAATTGGGATCCCTATTAAAACGCCATGGTGCTGGCCCCTTCCAGCGCCCAGCTAAGCCGCCCCGCAGCAGTTTTTGAATAAGCGGGGGGCTAGCTAGGGAATCCACTGCAGTTCCGCAAGACCCACACAGAGGATGCATTGGATAACACTGGGAAGCGTGCCACAACCCCCGAGGGGGGAGGAGACGCTGCAGACATATGGAGCCCCCGAGCGCACTCAATCAGGGGCGACGGAACGGGCCCGTCAGGGGAAGACACGGCTGAACTGCACGTGGCAAAATAAGGGTAACAGACCACTACACCCAGTCCACTAGGAACTCTTACTAGAGGTAGCAGACCTGGCGCCGGAGGGGGTGATGGAGGAACTCCCGAGGCCCACCGACTTCGGGCGCCAACGGAGCAAAAAGACGCACTTATCCGGCCGGGGCACGGAGTGGCGTGCAAGCCGACACAACCTATTCCCTCGACTCCCTGGCCGTAGCCAGAACACAGGAGGAAACCGGTTCCACACGAAGGCTATAGAATCTAGCGAACGTGTTAGGTGTCGCCCAGCCCGCAGCTCTGCAGATGTCTGTCAGCGAGGCGCCTTGAGCCAACGCCCAGGAGGCGGCAACACTTCTAGTAGAGTGAGCACGCAACCTGGGGGGGACAAGGCTCACCCTGAGACTCATAGGCTCGGGCGATGGCATCCACTAACCAGTGGGCCAACCTCTGCTTGGAGACGGCCTTCCCCTTTTGCTGGCCTCCATAACAGACAAAGAGCTGATCTGAGGCTCTGAAGCTTTGCGTTCTGTCTACATAAAGCCGCAATGAGCGGATGGGACAGAGAAAAGCCAGGGCTGGGTCTGCCTCCTCCTGGGCGGTCTGTGGCAGACCACTCAGAACCTCCACGTCCCGTCCAGGGACCAGACATGGAGTTTCCAGAGATCTGGACGCGGGTGCCATAGAGTGCCCCATCTCTGAGAAAGAAGGTCCTTCCTCAGAGAAATGGGCCAGGGAGGGGCTGTCGCGAGGAGCGTGAGTTCTGTGAACCAAGTCCTGAGGGGCCAATACGGGGCCACTAAGAGGACCTGCTCCTCGTCCTCCCTGACTTTGCACAGGGTCTGTGCAAGAAGGCTCACTGGGGGGAACGCATACTTGCGTAGGTCCCGGGGCAAGCTGTGAGCCAGGGCATCCGTGCCGAGGGTCCCCTCGGACAGGGAGTAAAACCACTGGCAATGGGTCGTGTCCGGAGAGGCAAACAGGTCTACCTGTGCGACTCCGAAGACACTCCAAATCAGCTGGACCGCCTGGGGATGGAGTCGCCATTCTCCGGGCAGGGGAGGCAACCATGAGAGCTCATTGGCCACACGGTTGAGCGCCCCTGGAACGTGAATAGCACGAAGCGACCTCAGATGCTTCTGACTCCATAGGAGGAGATGGGAGGCGAGTCGCGACATATGACGGGAGCGTAGACCACCTTGACGGTTGATGTACGCAACGGTAGCAGTGCTGTCCGTACGGACCAGTACGTGCTGGTGTCTGAGAAACCTCTTGAGGCGACACAAAGCAAGGGTATGCTTGCAACTCTAGGCAGTTGATGTGCCAATGCAGCTGGGGCCCCGTCCACAGACCCGAGACTGCATGCCCTTTGTACGTGGCCCCCCATCCCATGGCAGAGGCATCTGTGAAAACCACAGCATGCCTGGAAACCTGGATCAGGGGCACTCCGGCCAAAAGAAACGCAGGATCTGACCATGGGGAAAAGGTTTGGCGACAGTGCGGGGTTACTTTGACCCGGAACGTGCCACTCTGCCACGCCCATCTCGGGACTCGATCGTGAAGCCAGTGCTGTAGCGGTCTCATATGTAACAAACCGAGCGGCGTAACTGCGGCTGCCATATGTCCCAGGAGCCTCTGAAATTATTTCAGTGGAACCGCTGTCCTGCCTCGAAAAGACCTGAGGCAGGTGAGCACCGACTGGACGCGCTCCTCTGTGAGGCGCGCAGTCTGGGCAACCGAGTCCAGTTCCATACCGAGATAAGAGATCCTCTGCATGGGGCAGAGTTTGCTCTTGTCCCAGTTGACCTGAAGCCCCAACTGACTGAGGTGCCGGAGCACCATGTCCCTGTGATCACACAACATCTCGAGAGTGAGCTATGATGAGCCAGTCGTCGAGATAGTTGAGGATGCGAACGCCTTGCTCTCGCATGGGAGCAATGGCCGCCTCCGCGACTTTCGTGAAGACGCGGGGGGACAGGGCCAGCCCGAAGGGTAGGACTTTGTACTGATACGCTCGACCCTCGAAAGCAAACCGAAGAAACGGTCTGTGACGAGGAAGAATCGATACGTGAAAGTAGGCGTCCTTCAGGTCGATCGCTGCAAACCAATCCTGGGGACGGATGCACTCGAAAATGCACTTCTGCGTGAGCATCTTGAACGGGAGTTTGTGCAGGGCCCGATTCAAGACACGCAGGTCCAGGATTGGCCGTAACCCACCGGTGTTCTTGGGTACAATGAAGAACGGGCTGTAAAACCCGGACCTCATCTCGGCAGGAGGGACCGGCTGGATTGCGTCCTTCGTCCAGCAGGACGTCGATCTCTTTCCGCAAGACAGGGGCATCCAGTGACCGCACACAGGATAAGTGGACACCCCTGAACTTGGGAGGCCGGCGAGCAAACTGATTTGCATAGCCGAGCCGAATGGTGCGAATGAGCCATCGGGACGGAGCCGAAAGCGCTAGCCAGGCTTCCAGGAACCGTTCCAATGAGCCCACCCGGACCACCGGCGTACCCGCGGAGGGGCAGCGAGGTGGAGGACAGGGATCCGGCTCTGGTGGCGTCTTGGCGCCTAAGAGTGGGATCTGGGTGCAGGAACTGACACCTACCTGCTCCCACCGGGGGGCAGACGGCAGAGAGAGCACGAGGGCTTTCTGCTGCGGGCTGCCCCGTGGCGAGGGGAGGGGGAGAGACGAGGAACGAGGCCCTGACTCCTCGTGACCTGGTCTCAGCGCCTCCGGGCCCAGCCACAGGGAGGAGTGACGCAACCGGGGCTTACCCGCAGGCTGGGGAGAGGGGCGCAGGAGTCGTGCCGCTCTTTGACGACACGCACTGCTACTCTGACCCTCTGGGACGGGGGAGACTAGGTGCCCATCAGTCTCGGCCGTGGATGACCTGGAAGAGGAGGTAGAAACTGCTCTTTTATTGCAAAAGTGGGTACCGCTGACTGGGTTAGGGTTAGGGTTGGTAACCCTAACCCTAACCCAAACAAAAAATTCTCCACCCGGCCCTCCCCCGGGGGAAGGAGGTGTGCAGAGGCACCTTTCCGAAGAGCAGTCACATCCTCGTCCAGGTCGCCCGTCTCAGGAACGCTTCCCTCTCCTCTTCCTGGGCGGGGCCGGAGGCGTCTGAGCGGGCTGGGTCACCCTCTTGCGGCCAGACCTCCTTCCCTCAGGTTGTGGCTGCTGACCTGGAGGTGGAGCGGCGGCAGGAGGGCGTCCTCGGCGACGAGCAGCCCTTCGCCTGTGCAAGACATGCCGCATAGCCTCTGACTGCTCCTGGGCGGCGGAGAACTCCTGGGCTATGTTCTCCACCGCGTCGCCGAAGAGGCCACCTTGGGATATGGGGAAGTTGAGAAGCTTGTTTCTCTCAACGTCCCTCATATCCGCAAGGTTAAGCCAGAGGTGGCGTTCCTGGACCACGAGTGTGGACATCGCCCGACCCAGGGAACGTGCGGTGACTTTCGTCGCCCGGAGGGCGAAGTCGGTCGCCGTACGCAGCTCCTGCAGCAGAGCTGGGTCGGGAACACCCCCCTGCAAGTCATGGAGTGCCTTGGCCTGGTGGACCTGCAGCAACGCCATGGCATGCAGAGCGGAACCGGCGTCTCCACACGCTCTGTAGGCATCCCCGGTCAGACCAGAGAAAAACCTACAGGCGCGGGAGGGGAGCGAGGGGGCACCCCGCCAAGTAGAAGCGGTCCTTGGACACAAGTGCATCGCAAGAGACCGCTCCACCGGGGGGATACCCTTGCACCCATGCGCCTCTCCACCGTCAAGGGTGGTGAGGAGGGAGGGGCGAGTGGGTCTAGGTCTGGACGCCAGAGGCGTCAGCCAAGACTTCAACTCCTCATGCACTTCCGAGAAGAAAGGCACCGGAGCGGACTGTGGGGCAGCCACACGGCCCGCTCCGACTGACCAATCATCAAGCCACGAAGGTTCGGGAGCGGATGGAGGGTTCCACACGAGCCCGACATTCGCGGCTGCCCTTTCGAGCATAGCGGCCATTTCCGGATCCGGCTCAACCACAACCATCACACCCGAAGGGGGCAGAGCCGCTGAGTCATCACCAGAAGATGACCGCTCCTCCTCCGATGCCGCGATCGACATCTGATCCTCAGGCGGTGCCCCGAAAGAGACCACCGGAGCCCCGAAAGAGACCACCGGAACCCCGAAAGAGTGCCCCGAAAAGAGACCAGGGCCCCGGAGGCCCTGCCGGAAGCACCAATGGAAACGAGCTACTAGAGGAGTGGGAAGCACGTGAAGATCTTTCACCGCACGGAGCATTCCTCACTGTGATCCTCATCCGCTCATCAACAGGAATGGCCGAAGTAGCCGCCTGCTGAACTGTATGAACTACAGGAATTTGTATTTTAAAAAAAAAAACAGAATTAGATCTACCATGATAATAATAATCATTTATTTGCGCTGCAATGACGGTAGCTTTGACCCAGATTAATCCTGAGTGTTCCCTTCCCATCGCTTACAGTTATTAGTTTATTATGCTCAAGCTCCACATTTTCGTCACGGTGCAGTCACTCACTGTACAGCTGTCGGGAATATCCAGTATCAAGCGCGTTATATTATTACAATAATTGCGACTGGACCCGGCGCTTACTGGAGACTTTATTGGAAGTTTTAATCTATCTATCTATCTAGACCAGTGGTCCCCAACCTGAGGCTCGCCGCCAGACCCTCCAATGTTGCCAGCAGCTTCTTCAGATATATATATGCTTGGTTTTCCCCAATCTCAAAAAAAAAAAATCACGGTAATAATAATAATAATAATAATAATAATAATAATAGGTAATAATAAATCATACCGCATAATTCTTTGTGAGCTACCTTCCTCCCCACCCATTACACAGTACCAGCAGTTTGAATGACAGGCAAGTTATGCAAGCCGGTGTCACAGGGAAATATTGAGGAGTGAGCTCTAATTCAAATGGGAGGTTCCGTTCACCAGATGCTGGAATGCCTTTCTTCGAATGACTTTGACAATTACAATGTATTTTTTTAGTATTGTAAAATAGTAAAGTATTGTTAGTATAATTGTGTGTGTACCAAACTGTATTTCAGTAGCATCTTTCCAGTCATAACTAGCTAACGTTACTGTATTAGTACAGCCTGTGTAATTTATGTTCGCTCCTTAAACTAAGATCCTGGTTAATTTTATACTTTCCCAATAGTTTTTTTTTTTTCATAGGAAAAAGTTTTATCAAATCTACATGTGGGAAATTGTCTCAAACACACAGTAGTTTTAAAAAAATAGTGGTAAGTTGTTTAATAAAGTTCTATATGATCATGTTTTACGTTAAGATAACAATACTTATTTTAAGTTCGTTACATATTCATTGCGTTTAGCATTCCTGGGGTAGCTCTGTTTTCGAAAGCCGTTCTGATCAGCGCACGTATTATTTTGGTCTTATTTATTTTTAGCTTAATCGAAAATGTCTAATACTCTGTATCACTAGGTGAGAATAACTAACATGAGCCTGGGATCATTATATTTATACACAGTACGTGGTTCACCCAAACAGATTAAGTCGATGATCTATTTGAGGAGTTACATTTAACACTCAAATATGGAGGACCAGACAACAATTTTGTATTATAACTTGTGCAAAGGTTACAAGGCAATGACAAATGCTATGGAGAAAAATTTGTGCCAAAATTAAAAATAAATAAGTAAAATTCGAAATAAATAATTAAATAAATAAAAAACTAAATCTAAATCCTGGTGCACAAACTTGTAATCGGAGTTCCTTACAGCGTGAAGCAGCTCTCTAGAAAGTACACATGTCTGGATCAGAGATATATAGCTGTGGTCTGGAGGCTGTAACTGACGCCATTTTGGCTCACACAGAGTTCTTATCATGCACTAAGCAAGCGGGAATTTGGATCCAACATGGCACATACGGTCTTCAGTTTCATAACACTCAACAAATCAGCCAGACTCGAGAGGTAAAGAATCACTTCATGAGTTTTGATAGGCTGGTAACTCGACTCCTGTCTGCCACGCAGCTTGTTCACAGGGTGAATCAAAAGAACCGATTCAATGGGACTCTGATCCGATTCCCATCGTTCACCTGAGTGAGTCCTTCAAAAAGAACGATTTGTTTGCGAACTGCACATCACTAGTGTGGAGAGGGCTCCCTTGGTAAAAATATATTGGGACTTTCCAACAGCCAATCTACTCGACTCAAAATAAAGTCGCCATTTACCGACCCACATTTAACTTGAATTAAAAGCTCCCTAATCTTTTCTAGGATAAGACTCATACAAGTCATATTGCACACATTTGTAACGTATGGAATATTCACAGCATTGAAACTGTACAACAACGACTGCACACCTCTCCGCACTACCACCAGGCAAAGCTAGTAGATCACCGACTCACTTATTGTCCCGCCCATCGAGCATGATTGACGGTAGCTCAAAGATTGTGCCAAAATGAACAGACGAAATAAAGAAAGAAATAAAAAACGAAATACAGATAAAAAACTAAATAAAAAGCCAAATAAAAGACGGAATATATAAGTAAATAAATAAAAAACGAAATATGTAAAAAACTAAATAAATAGATAGATTATTAAATATATTTCAGTTTCTACTTTATGTATTTATTTTGTTTTATATTTATGTATTTATTGATATTTGTATGCATTTATTTCGTTTTGTATTTATTTATTTATTTATGTATTTAATTATTTCTAATTTTATATATTTATTTGTTTTTTAATATTGGCCCAAATGATCCTCCATAGAACACTGTATTAAAATGATTACAGAAACGTAACATGATACATATTCTACAGTACCATCTACCATCAGGTATTTGTAACGCAGCTTGCCGTAAACCGGAGCACAAACCCGGCTGTACAATGATTACGTAGTTCTGGAATTCAGAGTCGACTAACATCCGGTACCTGGCTCGAATGCAAGGTCAACATGCGATAATGTCATGAATTAGTACACTGTTTAATATATCTAATTGCAAAGCGTTGCTTAATTGTAAACAATAGGAATGCATTCAGAATATAAATATCTACATCGGGACCTGTTATTTGCTTTAAATTTGACTCCAGTCCAATATCTCCTTTAAACAAGTGGGCTTCTCTGGACAGATTGACTGTTTTGGAAATTATTAAAGGCGATCGGTTCGGTTTATTGATTGTATAACTAAAGGAATCTTTCACTTTGCTTTGCCAGAAATGGAGATTTTTAAATGACGTTGATCACAGGTAGTGAGGAGAGAAATACACTGGGATTAAAGTCGGGATGCATTACACCTGTGGAATACACTGGTTTTGAAACCTGTAAAAAAGAAACAAGATTTTTTTCTTTCTTGGTAATGGCTGTTCACACAACGATTTTCAGTCGTTCAAAACAACTCTCGAAGGGCTGAAGAGCAGAAAGTGATAAATGTACCGATTGCTGAGACTTAACTATCAACCGACATTATACCAGGCCAGTGAAAAGTCTGCGGCACCAGTGGGTGGAGGGTCCGCGGGGCCAGTGGGTGGAGGGCTTAAGGGACCAGTGGATTTTGCCATGTGTAAGGAAAAGTTCATTTCAAGCCGTGTCATTTTTTTACCCCGAATGTCAGTAATATTTGTGAGAGACATGACAGCGAGGTCACTCTACTCCCTTATGTGCATCCCAACCGGCAGAAGAGACCGCTACTGTGTCACCATCGATGCTACCCAAACACCTTTTTGTGCAGGAACACATTTCACACAACGGTGTTTACCTCGCTCATTTCACGACTCTCTCTCTTCTTCTTCATGAAATCTGAAAAAAACAACAAAAAAACTCAAATTCTAAACAAAGGGCCAGATTAAATCAAAATCTTGACCCACCCGCTAATAGCAACTCAGACTTTAATAGCGGTTGGTTTGATGAATAGTAGAAAGGTGACTTCTTACAAACTATCAAACTGCTATTAAGTACAGATTTATAATTTGTGATTAGCGGTCGGATTTAATTCCCGAATACTCCAGCGTTTATCAGCCCTGTTCCTGGCGCCCCACTGCGTCTGCTGGTTTTTGAGGTGCTTAACTGAACCACTGAACCAAACTCTCAACAAATGTTTTGGTTACTGAAAACAACTAAAAAAAACTCTAGTTAATCACTTTATTACTTCAATTACGGGTTTGTGTATTTGAGAGCTCAGTTGGAATGCTGAAGAAACGGCGAGAAACCTGCTAGACTGGGGCTCGAGGGCCAGGACTGAGGATGATTGATTTTAGTATACTGATTACAAGGTTGTGAAGATTCAGCACTCACAACAAATCCCTGAGCCGATGAGGAACAGCACGCAAGGCACAAGGGCACAGACAGGCACCAACCACTGCAGGTACACTTGCTGCCTACACACTTCACCTGGGGAAAAAACACACACAACATCCTAGACAAAAGCCCGTCAATATCATTTCTCTTACAGACGCCATAATTCCACCTACCATTCTCTCAGAATCCTATCCTTCACTATAGAATCTGCATTAACGCTTGAGAACATAGGATATTTCTTCAATTTAAGCATGACATACCTTTTTTCCCCCTCTACATAATGGTACACACAGCTTATTATACAGGCTTCAAATGCTCAATAAATTAGTTGTCTAGGAGACACATCAATAACTAATTCCTTATCCTGAGAATGAAGCGTATTTAAGATTAAAATAAATTTTAGTTTTAGTTTTGCATAATTCCTGAAAAAGAAATGCACATTTTCACATTTCAATTGAAAGTCCCATTTACTTTTTCAAGAATCTTGGTGTGTTGGCTCTTTAGAAATGTGAACTTGACCATAGTTACTGCGATATACCCGTGGACCAGTAGGGTGCAGTCTTCCCGCTAGCCAATGCCCCAGTGCAGTGCAGTGACAGAGGGACACTGTCCTGTAGGAGGCGCCGTCCTCTGGATCAAATGTTTAACAGGGGTCCTGACTCTCTGTGGTCATTAAAGATCCCATGTCACATTTCGGAAAGAGTAGGAGGGACTAACCCCGGTGTCCTGGCTAAAAACTAGGGGTGTGCAGTGTTGGAAATTTCAGTTCGGTTCGGTTATGGTTCGGTTTTACTTTTAAAAACTCGGTTGTCAGTTTAAAAAAAAAAAAAACACTATCTGGTAGGAAAATATTTGTTATTTGCATGTATATAGCAACATTTAGTGAGAAAACACTGGATACTATCAGTAGGTCTGTAATGTAAAATGTATTATTATTTTGAGACACGTTTTATTATATTATTGATATTTGATTTATTTTTTCCCTGAAGGTAGCAGCATGCAAGACATGCTTGCAGGTTAACAAAAACAACTAGGGGTTATACACAGTATTCAACTTCAAACCACCTACCTTTGCACAGCTATATTATTATATAATTCATTATAGCACAGACTCTGTATTGGAATGTTTGAGACACACAGTGGGCTCTACACTCAAAGCTTTTTCCACTAATTTGGTTTTGCATTATTTATTTATTTTGAAGGCTCTAGACCTCCACGCAGGCTGTCAAAGTAATCAACAGTGGACTCTATACTCAAAGGATTTAACACAAATCCGGCATTACCGACACTATCAAAGAGAAATAAAATACAAAAGAAATATTTCAAAGATGCGGTGCACAGTACACCACACAGACAATGCTAAAAGCTACACAACATGTTTCAGTAGCCTATTATTGACCCATTTTGTGCAAAATTTCAACACATTCGTTTTTAATCTGGGAAATTTTAATATAAGATGGGTAAATTGCTCCTGAAAGAAATGAACGCATAAACTATTGCATAACCTTTTTTAAATCGAATGTTGACGCCTATCAGCTGTTTCACATTTCCTGACAGTGATCAGAAGAGGAGAATTACAACCAGAAGGTTAATGGTGACTATTACATGATGTGACTGACTGAGTCTTGTGTTTTGCCTGTCAATGTCTCCTTAAATTGCTGGTATTGCCATGATTGGCACTCACTTTATTGAAGCACAGTATACAAATGCAGAAACATTTGTCAGCGCGGGTCAAATACTACAAAACGGCGGTCTTAGCCCTAGTTGAGGGAGGCACAACGCCTCCTCTTGCTTCTACAAAATCAAAAGTCCTTTGATAAAGTGTAGCTTCCACGTCACTTTCTACAAAAAAAATCTCCCTTTCTACATATTTCTAGCAACATGTAGACTAGTGTCCCCTCGGCTTTAGGTGCGCTGGCGAATTTTTGCGAATGACTTGTCTGGAATTAAAAAAAAAAAAAAACTGTTATAGTTAAGGCTCCAGTTCAGTGTCGTTTATTTGAGATGGTCCTCAATGCAGAACATGAAATCCAGATCCAACTCCTCCCACCTTACATACCTAAACCTACCAATCTCCACCCCTAAACCTACCAATCTCCACCCCCTGATCCCTAAACCCACCCCTAAACCTACCCATCTCCACCCCTAAACCTACCCATCTCCACCCCTAAACCTACCCATCTCCACCCCTAAACCTACCCATCTCCACCCCTAAACCTACCCATCTCCACCCCTAAACCTACCAATCCCCACCCCTAAACCTACCAATCTACACCCCTAAACCTACCCATCTCCACCCCTAAACCTACCCATCTCCACCCCTAAACCTACCCATCTCCACCCCTAAACCTACCAATCTCCACCCCCTGATCCCTAAACCCACCCCTAAACCTACCCATCTCCACCCCTAAACCTACCCATCTCCACCCCTAAACCTACCAATCTCCACCCCCTGATCCTTAAACCCACCCCTAAACCTACCCATCTCCACCCCTAAACCTACCCATCTCCACCCCTAAACCTACCCATCTCCACCCCTAAACCTACCCATCTCCACCCCTAAACCTACCCATCTCCACCCCTAAACCTACCCATCTCCACCCCTAAACCTACCAATCTCCACCCCCTGATCCTTAAACCCACCCCTAAACCTACCCATCTCCACCCCTAAACCTACCCATCTCCACCCCTAAACCTACCCATCTCCACCACTAAATATACCAATCTCCACCACTAAACCTACCCATCTCCACCCCTTATACAAGATCCAACTCCTCCCACCTTACATACCTAAACCTACCAATCTCCACCCCCTGATCCCTAAACCCACCCCTAAACCTACCCATCTCCACCCCTAAACCTACCCATCTCCACCCCTAAACCTACCCATCTCCACCCCTAAACCTACCAATCTCCACCCCTAAACCTACCAATCTCCACCCCTAAACCTACCAATCTCCACCCCTAAACCTACCAATCTCCACCCCTTATACAAGATCCGACTCCTCCCCCCGGATCTTGTGTACTGCATTGAGGTGCTACTGTTTTTTTTTCTGTTTTTTTTTTATTCGGTTAACCGCATACCGCTAGTAAAAACCAGACACTTACCACTGGACAAGTCATAAGCACTTTCCTTCACAGATACCGGGTTTGACACTCTGCATTTGTAGCTCCCACAGTCGGACTTCTGTAGGTTGCGTATTGTGAGGGTGAAAGTGAGAGTGCTGTAGTCCTCCATCAGCTGGTACTTGGTGTCGTTGTGCAGAGTGGAGCCCCCTCTTTCCCAGCTGAACGTCAACAATGACCCCGAAACCACAGAGCACCTGAGCTCCACAGAGGAGTTGCGCTCATAGCTGAAAATCAGTGGGTTGGACAGTGGTCCTGGTCCAAAGAAAGAGCAAAAGGAGAAGTTAAAAGGTTAAAGCAGTATTTGTTACATTGTTTGATTCTGGTTTTCTTGCTGCTTATAACCCCCCCCCAACAATGTCACTGCTAGTCTGTTAAAAGACTTTTGTCTGAGAAGGAGAAAAAACAAAGGGTGAAAGTATTAGCAGTGTTGCACAGACTGTAGAGAACAGAGCTCTGAAAAAATATTTCCAAAACTTTTCGAACCAGTGTTTACACTTAGTCCTGCATGTTCGCAGGGGGTACAGATTAACACCACAGACCGAGGCGACTGGTGGTTGGAATTGAAGAGCACCTGCAGGAGTTCCTGGCAAAAGAGAGACAAAACCCTGAAACCTATTTCTTCCCTTTCTGCTGACTAATCAACACACCAAGTCCTGCAGCCGTTCCTCAATCCCCTCAGTGTTGTTCTCCCAAAAAAATACTAATCGAATACGCAAAATTCCGTTTCCAAAGGGTTGTTCAAAATTTAAACAAAAACGGACATCATCGGTGCTACTTACCCAGGACTTGCAGGAGGATGGTTCTTGTCTTGTTCACAGCGCCCTGCACTGTCAAGGTGTAGTTGCCTTCGTCACTGTACTGCAAGCCCTTAATGAGCACTGATGCGTTGGAGGGGAAAAACTGAATCCGGTTCTTGTACATGGGACTGATGTCGGCTTCCGCACTTCCAATGACATAATCCAGAATAGTCGCGCTGGTCTTACGGCTGGAGAATTGCCAGTTTAAACGTCCACTCGTTTCCAAAACACTGAACCCGGGAATAATTACAGAAGACTGCCTCTCTCCATACACCAGAAATTCCTCTGCTTTGCACAGTGCTGTGAATAAAACTAAAGAAAAAGTCTGAAAAGTCCAGAGTGCATGATCAACAAAGACAACGAGGAACAAGGAACAACTGGCAAGGCAAACAGGCACCAACTTGATTTAGGTATTTTACAGGTTTGTCTTTCTGCCCAAATTTCAAAATGGTTAGCGGACTCATTTTGGAAACATGAGACTCGAGCTGATGTTAGAAGGGTTTATTTTAGTAATCTGTAAAATGAACTTGCGATTGACGGTTTTCTTTTCCTGTCACTTTAAGAATCTGCTTCTTCGAAACAGCTGTCAGCACTAATGTAGTTATCAGACCACATTAAAATATCCCCCCCCCCCCTCGAATTCCCTTATGTAGCTTTTTAGACTGGATAAAGCACTGAAATAAATAAAGAAGAAAATCGGACTCCTTTAACAACGTGGTCAATTACGATTCAAGAGTTTCCATGGTTTGACGAGGTTCATTCCCTTTGCTTTGGTCTTTCATTCATTTAGCGGGAGGCGAGCAGCCGGTGGTTTCACTGTGCGCTGTGTGCACTCTGGGATTAGTGCATTTACATTTACATTTAGTCATTTAGCAGACGCTTTTATCCAAAGCGACTTACAGATTAGGACTAGATTAAGTGAGTCATCATGAAGAGGCAAAAACAACAACAACGCAAGGAGTGCTCAAAATACGAAGTTCAGTCATTATTCAGAGTAGCATAAGCCTGATAAGCGATGGTTCAAAGTTTTTTTTTTTTTTTTATGAGGTGAAGTGCTCACGGAAGAGATGGGTTTTCAGCTGTCTTTTGAATGTTGTCAGGGATTCTGCGTTCCGGATGAGGGCGGGGAGAGCGTTCCACCAGCATGGAACTGTGAATGAGAATGTTCTGGAAAGTGATTTTGTGGCTTTCTGTGATGGTGCAAGGGGAGAATAAAAGAACAAGATTGTTTTCTTCTGATGTAGGCTTATTAATTAATGTTTTGTACTTAATTACTGAAAGGAGAAATTTGAATTCGGGAAAAGTAACAATCTATTAACAATAACCACCGAGGAGGTTCAGAAAAAAAAAAGATGCTCCAGTTCAAATTAGTTATTAATTAAAACTATAGCGGCGTCTTTTTCTGATCACCCTTTTCATGCACACGGTTGAAGACTCCCAAACTGGGGCTGGCAGAGGATTGGTATGAAACAGGTAATCACTTCCGTAGTCTCTATCTATGATGTGTACAGGAGGCCTGCAGATTTTCCCTTTTAACCTTACAAAACACCTGAGTCATGAGACCAGAACAGAGGAGCAAAGTCTCACACTAAAGTCTATCCCACCAAATTCAGAGTAGAGGTGACATTAGAAACTCTAATTCATTTATTTACTACTTTAATGAATAAAAATGATCTAGATCAAGCTTAAAGGGCAGACAGAACACTAAGAGCTAAAGCCGGAAGATGAAACCCCTTATTATAGCTGAAGACACACATTTACATTCCATCACCTTATTTTTTATTTTTTTATTGTTATGTTCAATAGGTGTGCAGCTATTAGTCGATACTACCATATTACTACAGTTATGGACTGACATTATTAATAAGAGATGAGTTCTTAGTGTGTTCCTTGTTAATTCTAATTCCCATTCTAATTTTCCTCTCTTGCCGAGAATGGATTATGCCATTACAGTGCGTGCAGAATTATTAGGCACGTTGATTTTCTGATCATATTTTATTTCCAGGAACATTTTGCCAATTCCAAACCATATTAATCTTAATAACTACTATTAATTTTGTATTTAATCATTTATAAGTGACATATAATTGTTCATGAAGGCTGGAAATTAAAAATGTCTTATTTTCAGGTGTGCAGAATTATTAGGCAAGTTTTCTATTACAGATAAAATAAGCCAAAAAAAGAGATTAAACAAAGACTGAAAAGTCAAAAATTATTAAATGCCCATGAGAAGGATGCAATACTAATGTAATACTAAAGATTGCAGTTAAGGCATGACCATTGGACAGTGAAATGCTCATTGGGTCAGCAGGGTCAGACAAAAACAGGTGGAGAAGAAAAGACACAAATTAACTGCAAAATAATGAAGAATTATGGTGAAGAATTAAGTGTGAAACCATCGGGAACCCTTTAGTCTTCAGCACCACCATTTTCCAGAACTGCAACCTACCTGGAGTCTCCAGAAGAGCAAGGTGTCAGGGGCTCAGAGACTTGGGTTAGGGAAAGAATCCTAAAAAATGACCCCCTCTTAATAAGAATCACAAGCTGAAATGTTGTGAAATACATGAAGACTGTTTTTTTTATAGGCTTTATAGACAGACAGATTGAGAGTGACTCTTGAAGGACCAGCACCATAGCCTCTTCTACCACTATTTGAAGAATTCATCTTCTAGAATACGTTTTAATAAGTTTTGGGAGTTTATTTTTAGTCCATCGCCTACCCTGAAGTCCGTTTTGCAGAGATAGACTAAAAATAAACTCCCAAAACTTATTAAAACGTATTCTAGAAGATGAATTCTTCAAATAGTGGTAGAAGAGGCTATGGTGCTGGTCCTTCAAGAGTCACTCTCAATCTGTATTCTTAATTCTTAAATCAACACTTAATTCTTCACCATAATTCTTCATTATTTTGCAGTTAATATGTGTCTTTTCTTCTCTACCTGTTTTTGTCTGACCCTGCTGACCCAATGAGCATTTCACTGTCCAATGGTCATGCCTTAACTGCAATCTTTAGTATTACATTAGTATTGCATCCTTCTCATGGGCATTTAATAATTTTTGACTTTTCAGTCTTTGTTTAATCTCTTTTTTGGCTTATTTTATCTGTAATAGAAAACTTGCCTAATAATTCTGCACACCTGAAAATAAGACATTTTTAATTTCCAGCCTTCATGAACAATTATATGTCACTTATAAATGATTAAATACAAAATTAATAGTAGTTATTAAGATTAATATGGTTTGGAATTGGCAAAATGTTCCTGGAAATAAAATATGATCAGAAAATCAACATGCCTAATAATTCTGCACACACTGTATATGTGCTAATTCCTTGGAAACAGCTGGATCTCTTGCAATTACCCTATTCTGATTGACATCTGTAAAAGAGGTTTATCTGGCATCAAACCTGTTAGCCAGAAAAACTCCCCTTCACTTGGCACTGGAAGGAAAAACTCCTGGTAAGAGAGCAATAAGGAATTACATCCAGAAACCTATTATACTTACTATAGTTAATATTCTTTTTTTTGTTTAGGTTTTTTACCATGTTCAAGGCGTGTTACAAAAACTTTAACATTCTTTTAAAAATGTGTGGACTTGGAGAAACGAGCCATAACAACACGTAAGAAAACGAGGGATATTATTAGAGAGACTATTTTCTAGATCTGATCGGCTCAATCTGCACGAGGTTGCAAAAAAAAAAAAAAAACAGTGCAACATGAACTTATGTGAGCTAATGATGTGTGTGGACGCACCGAGCCTTATGAGACAAGTCTTTTTGTGTTTGGATGCTCCGAGATGGACTGTAAAGGATTTCGGAAGCGTAAACACAACGGGCGTGGGCCTCCTGGCAAGAATTATAAACCCCTGATCTACAGCCACATGCACAGAATGGACAAAAAACACTGACTTTATTAAATTACTGTGCCAGAATAAAATCAGCAGAAATGCTCCATATCCTGTCACATAGCACAACCTGGAAGCTGGCAGTTTTTTCCCCTTGCTCAGGTAACAATGTAACAAAGGTTATTTTAAAGGTAAATCTGGAGTTTTTTTTCTTAATTAAAAATGCTCAAATTTAAGATGACTTAACCCTTATATGGTGTTCGGGTCTGTTGGACCCGTTTTCATTTTTTATCAAAAGAAAAATTATACGATTATTTATTTTTTCAACCTCAGACTCATTGGCCTTGGCTCATTTTCTGTGAGGAATATATATCAAAACACATTTTCAATGACCACACACTGTACATTGGCCTGCATGGTTTACAGAACAATGGGGTACGGTATACTCAAAGACTCAACATTCTGCCAAATTTACCATCATTATCCCTTATTATGTTGATTTAAAAAAAAAAAATTTGTGGGTTATGAAGAAATCCATCCATTAGCATTAAGCGCTTAATCCTTTACAAGGTTGTGGTGAGCCGGAGCCTAACCCGGCAGACACAGGGCACAAGACGAGACTACACCAGTCCATCACAGGGCACCACACACACACACACACACACACATACACACACACATACACATACACATACACATACACATACACACACACACACACACACACACACACACACAGAGGGCAATTTAGAGTAACCAATCAACCTGAACAACATGTCTTTGGACAATGAACATTGTTACAGCCAATCACAGGTGTGCTTATTTGCATATTATTGACATTTGTTAAATACAGTAGGGAATGCTGACTACTAGTTGTTTATAAAAAAAATCTGGAGGGTTCCAGTCCAAATCTAGAGTTTTTTCTACCTTAGACAGAAGAGGTTTTTTTGTGTGATCTGGCAACACTGCTGTGTACGTGACGACTAGACACACTGAGTGTGTTTCTCAATGTGCGTTCTTCAGCGATCTTGTATCCTTATGTTCTCGTTTTACGTCATCATTAACCGTCGAAGTTCAGACCCAATTCTCAAGAACGCAAGTCCAGAGGACGCATGAAAGAACCCGGATGTGTTCTTGATATCGAGGATGCATCGAATGCAGACTTGAGCTAGTACTCGCCTGGTGGTCGGTACCGAGGAAGCTTGGCAAGACTGCGTTCTTGGAATTGAGAAACAGCCTGAGTCACAGCCCTCGGGTCTGCCATTAAATGCTGCTCCCTAATAGATCACTGGCATCGAAGAACAAGTGCACGGCTAAATCTGGTCATAACTAACGCTACGCGACCGGGATATATGCGGAATATGCCTTGTAATGTCCGAGACAGATTGAAACCAAGAGCTACCGCGGACAAGTATTTAACAAAGTCAGTACCAGTGTACGGTTTCCATTCATACCAACGTTTTGAAAGTTACAGTGAAATGATAAAAGTTATGGTAACCATCACCTTTGGTAGATCTCGAACTCTCTCTCTATATTATTGAATAAGCCAACATTCAATTCACCTGATTACTCTAGAGCTAAATGAGCAGCTAATGTTATTCAGACAGGCTATTTACATCTTAACTTGTGTAATCTTTCAAGAGGGCGTCTAAAACAATTAAACTAAGAGGTTATTTACAATGTCCATGTTCGGCATGCAGTGATTAAAGACATTCGATTTCGCTTTCAAATAACAAAAGTAATCATTTTTTAAAGCGCTTTAAATTATATACTGCGACACAACCCATGTTTCATGACTCAGGTTGGAAGCACTCAGCTGTGCAGCATCGCAATGTAAACGATTTGTACAATACATTTTGTTTGTATCCCCAGACAAGTGTAATAAGGTATACCTTGTTGTTTCATTAGTATCTGTTGAAGTACGTCACTTGCCCCGTTATAAAGTTGCCTTGTGCTCATGTTTTGGGCTTTTCGCTTGAATTGTAAAACCCCGCAAGAACGTTTCCAGCAATATTGCGAAAGTAAGGGGAAATGAGTGACTCGACAACCGTTTAAAATAGTCAGAAAGAAACGTGTAAGATAAACACAAATTATTATCATCACATTCACATACAACGCTGCTGCTGTTGTTATTGAGCAGGTACCTGTGAGTGCTGAGAGCACGAATAACCGGATCCCACGCTTGTAACACTCCTCAGCCATGATGTGTGTGTGTGCTGGAGCAGCTGAGCTGAAAACACTGTCCGAGCAACGCAAACTGCTTGCAGATTCTAAAAGGTTACTGCGCAGGAGCAGACCCGTCCTCAAAACAATGGAAGAGCGCGGCACCAGTGCAAGAGGGCGTAGAGAACCACATGCAGGATTAGTGAACGTGGTAGCGCCACCTAGGATGGGGGTGTGAATGACACACGAATCAGTCTTACATTAATAATATTAAGATCTTCTGGACACTCACTGTACATTTCATTGCGAGTCAATGCTGGAGATAATAATGCACAGTGAGTCAAAAGGGGGGTTATACTAGCCTACATACTACAAAAATCTGTCAAACTTTTTAAAGACTTAACAAAAAAATATAGGAAGGTTTAACAAGAGCAAAACTTCATAATCGGGAAACAATTGCATAAAATCATGCATCTTTTTCGGTCATCATCGGTCTTGTTCGTGTTCGTAAGGTCTTTTTTTTATTTTATTTTTTTTTTATTATTAAATTCATTACTAAGAACATACGGAATCAGGGGTAAATGTAATTGAGAGTACAGGTTATAAAGTCAGGAGAATATCATGCAAATGGCACAGTGAGACAGTTTTAAGGGCTTTGGAGTTGCTGGATGTACTGAGGGTGTCCAGATAGGATTTAAGTTCCTTACAGAAAATAAAGAAATAGGGCTTAGCACCCTGAAATTTACATTTGTGTAAAAAAAAATAGGTTTATCAAAAAATATTGGTCCTTTTCATCTTTATCAAAGTAACAAAGACAAACTCTGTGATGAAAATGTGCGAACAAAGATGCAGAAATCCTTCCAGAACAGACTTGTATTTGTGCATTCCCAGAAGAGATGAGAAATAGATTCTTGTTCAGCACCACAAAAAGAACATAAAGTGTCAATATCAGGAACCATCTTTTTTAAGTAAAGCTTCACAAAGATAAAAAAGATGAAGTAATTTGTAAGACACATCCTTGACCGTATTGGTTATTAAATATTTAGAAGACAAAGTCCACACTTTCTTCCGTGGAATATTGACAAACTGGCCATTCCAGTACGACACAATGTATGGGAGAGAAACAATCTCATTTTGAAATAGCTGTCTAATTCTTCTGTTCCGACTAGAAGAGTTAGCCAAAAAACAAATATTTCCAAGCGTTGTATCAAAAGGATGAGCTAGAGACAAAGAAATCTGGGATCTAGCTGAGTCTCTGGGAAGAGGTATTGCTCCATAAGGGATGGCATATCCATTACAATAGCAAACTCTCCAGGAGTGACAGCAGGTATATTGTACTTATTCAAAAACTCTGAATATGAATACAAGAATCCATCATTATTGATTAATTGACAAACCAAAATAAAATTATTATTAAACCAGTTTGGGAAAAATAACGACTTATTTTTATAAATAATATCACAATTATTCCAAATGAGGACTAAAATTGTGCTTATAAATTAGGTGCCAGGCCAAAAGCGCTTGTTTATGAAAATTTGATAATGTAAGGGGCAATTTGGTGATGTTGTAGTTACACAATAACAGGAAAGGGAGACCTAGCTCCCACCTTAGAAAAAACAAGATTGGGAAAAGTATTCCAGAATGAATCAGGGTTTGTTAAGTACTGTTTTAACCAATTTATCTTGAAAGTAATATTTAAAGAAGTAAAATCTAGAAAGTTTAGACCACCATATTCATAATTATTAATGACGACAGACTTTTTAACGTAATGCCTCTTATGCTTCCACAGAAACTCAAACAGCATTCTATCAATATCTGCACATGCAGCTTTATCCACATATACGCAGAGGGCAGGGTAAGTCATTCTTGAGATACCCTCAGCTTTAGCAATAAGAGTTCGTCCTCTCAGAGATAAATCTCTCTGTAACCATGAAATGAATTTCCTTTTTTTTTTTTCACAATGTTTTTATTTGACTTTTAGAGTAACATACATAACATACAACAGAACCCGCTCTCAAACACAAAAGGAGGAACCCCGACAGTGAAACTATTCATGAGTGTCATCCTCCTCTTGATCTTCGGTTAAGTCTGTGCTTTCTGCAAAGAGCATGAAAGGTCTCCAAATACTTTCAAACAAGTCCTTTTTTCCTTTTAGCAAGTATGTGATGCGTTCCAATGGAAGAGTAGCCAACATCTGCTTAACCCACTGTCCAATACTTGGTCTACTTGTGTTTTTCCAGTGCAATGCAATCAGCATTTTAGCTTGTAATAAACATATATCAATGAACAGCTTCTCACTTTTTGTATATCCTATGTGCTTGGGGTACAAGCCTAAAATTATAAAAGAAGGTTCTAGAGGCAGATCTTTAGAAATAATATCATTCACAGTTTGCTTTATTACACCCCAAAATATTCTAATTTCTCTACAATCCCAAATACAATGGAACAATGTTCCCTTTTCTTCTCCACACTTTGCACTTATGTCTGGGATATTTGGATTGAATTGGTTTAATTTAACAGGAGTGACATAAACACGCATAAGCCACTAGTATTGTAATAATCTCAACCTAGAATTTAGTTTGCTTATGTGCTTTGCTACAAGCCATTTCCCACTCATCTGGTGTTACATTTATTTGCAGATCTTTCTTCCAGGCTTCTAATTTTAGGGTTGAATTATCTGGGGAGTGTGATAACAGTAGTTTATAATGTTGGGAGATTGCTCCCCTTTTAAAACTTTTTTCACTTATCATTTCTTCTACCTCAGATTTGTGTGGTTTCCGTAAATTGTTTTGATTAGTTCCTATAAAACTTCTGAGTTGGAGATATTTGAAAAAATATTTCCTTTGAATGTTAAATTTGTGCCTAAGCATGTCAAATGACATCAAGTTGTCTGAGTCTGTTGGATATAAATCTTGAATTTTCTCCAATCCATTTGTAAGGACCATCCATTGGCCCAACGACGGAATCCAACGGCCTGGCGAAGGTTTAAAGCGTGTATGTCTTTTCAGCGATCCAGTGAAGTTCACTTAATTTATTGGAACTTAGTTTTAGTATTACTTTAGCTCTATGCGTAATCTGACTCCAATTTCAAATGATAATCAAATTTAGATCGTATTTCTGATTAGAAAATACTCATAAATATTGATTATGAATTATTTTAGATCTTTGATTATTCTGATTATCCCATACTTTCAATATTCGTTCATTACGGACCTAGTGTCGCTTTGAGACGTCACGTCGCGACTGCGCGCTCACGATCACAAACCAGCCAGTCCTGAAATAGTCAGAGGGTGCAGTGCAAGTATTTTACCCTATGCGGTCGCACACTGCAGACCCATAGGTGTAATTCTTTATAATATTTGCAGCGTACAACATGCTAAGTCAGGAGATAGTCAGAAATCAGAAGGTTTTTCTAAGATGTGCCCCATGGTCCATTCAAAGTGCCTTCAGTTTGATCTATCCTGGACAAAGATTTGCGGAAACACCAGACTACACATTAATCTACTAAAATGAATGATTTCTAAAACTTCAGAATAATTCAAGATGTAACATTTATTTGTCAGGTAAAAATGTATCATGCCAATTACAGAAGTAAATGATTAAAAGCCAATTCAGAAAATACATAACATAATTTACTCAAAGATGACTCATAAAGTAAGTAATGTTCTCCTGACAAAGACACAGTAATGTGTCAGGGCTTTCCCACAGGAAAGCACTGAAACATCACTATGGGGGATGATCCTGGTAAAGAGTCCCAAAGATTGCTCTGTCCCCTCACCTTAAATACCAGACCAGAACAACAGGGGTTATACAAATGTTGTTTAGAGTTGTTTGGGCCAATCCATGTACCCCAGGGGGGTAGCACCTGATTTCAGGAGATATCGTAAAGAGATATCAGCCAGAGAGGAGATACAGGATTCTTCTAAGTTCTCAATCTTTCTCATTAAACCAATGACTGCAGTGAAATTAAGACCATTTTACCAATCGCACTGCGACCATTAAAATGACACCAAACATGAAAAGGAAAAACAACATATTCACAAGACATTCTTAATGAACTTTCAGTGCCTTGAGGGAGGAGAGGGGGGATGAGTTGAAGTCAAACAAAGGGACAAGGAGATACGTTTGGGCAGGACAAGGTTCTGTGCTCTGTCTTTGCTATCTGCTGTCAGGGGGCATTTTATGGCGTTATTGCAGGGTGAGTTTTGTTTTAGCAGGAAAATCAGTTCTTACACATTTAAAGCCCATTGCTTAAACACTGCATCGGCTCTCCCTGGGGAGAAGTTCTGAGTTCCCCAAATTGGGGTAAGCCGTGATAAAATAACTGGTTCTTTAATGTATCTTTTAACATTATACCACACCTTGACCATGTTTTTAACTATTGGATTTTTAGTTTTCTTCAACAAATTAGCTTCTGTATCAGAAAAAAGGTACAAGGGTAACGGAGGACTCAAAATGTTACTCTCCATTTCTGTCCATTGGGGAGTGTCATTTTTTGTCATCCTTACATATGGATATACCCAGATAGGTCACACCTGTGACTTAACTGGAACACCGTAAAGAGAGAGAGAAGGACAGGTTGTTTTAACAGCTAACAGCTCACATTTATTAAGATTTAAGTTTAAACCGGAAGCTTTAGAGAAAAATTGTATGTGTTGGATTGCAATCGGCATCTGTAATTCATCTTTTAAGAACAGGGTAGTGTCGTCAGCTAGCTGACTAATAAGAATATGTTTGTTGGCGATAGTAATACCTTGCAGATGACTACTCAGAAGAAAGGAGGAGAGAAGTTGTGCAGCCACAAGAAATAAATAAGGGGACACAGGGCAACCCTGACGAACTCCTCTTGACAAATCTAGGCGAGGTATACCCGATTTAAGGTTGATGGAACAGTTGGCATTATTATAAAGAGTTCTTATAAACTTGCAGAATGGATCACCAAACCCAAGCTTTTGGAGAGCTAGAAAAATAAACTCGTGTTCAAGAGAGTCAAAAGCTTTGTAGAAATCTACAAAAAGAATAAGACTTCATCATCATCTAGAACAAGTCGGATATTGTTTGCTATATGTCTTTTTGGCATAAATCAATGATTGTGTCTCATCAATAACTGAACTCAAAACACACTTAAGTCTTTTAGCCAAAGCCCAGGCTAATATTTTATAATCGTTATTAAGAAGACAGATGGGCCGCCAATTATCTATCAAAGTTGTATCTTTCTTAGGTTTAGGTATCAGAGTTAAAAGCCCTTGTGTTAAACTAGAAGGCAAAGTTTCTGACTGAATACTCTCCAAAAACATCTCTAGCAGGAACGGTGCTAATTCTTCAGCAAAGCTCTTATAAAACTCGGCCGTTAGACCATCGGTTCCAGGAGAACCGGTTCCAATCCCTCCAATTACTTCAGAAATAGTTATAGTTTTATCACAGTCAAGCTGCTCATCTTTAGATATCGATTTAACCTCATTTAATGACTGAAAGCAAAGGGAGGCTGAGTCCTTACAGTAATTAGATTTATATAGCTTTGAATAAAAATCACTGCAAAAAGAGGCAATTTCCTTCGAATTATCTGTCAAAACGCCATTAATTTGCAGCGAACTAATAGAAAGATTCCTAGAGTTGTGTTTTTCCATTCTAAAAAAATAAGCAGAGCTCTGTTCACCTTGTTCTAGCCATTTCCTCCTTGAACGAACATAGGAGCCTTCAGCTTTGTATTTATAAATATTGTCTAATTTAGATTGGAGCTCTGCAAGTTCTGTTAGAACGGTTTCCGATAAGCTTTCCTGAATTTTGCTCTGAAGTGTTATGATCTTTGATATGACCTTCTCCTCCCAAAAGCTGTCCGCGCTCCGTCCACACAGACCCTGACGTCACACGCAGACCCGTTTTAGGAGTAACGCGAATGCAGCCAGTATCGCCAAAGAGTATAGAAGCCCAAGAGGCGAAACTCTGTTGTGTTATGGGTAACGGTCTGTAGATGGCGCTGCGGAGGCGCGCCCGCCATTATGGACTGAAAGCTGCTGAAATCGTTAGCGCCAGTCAATGGCAAAATCCATTTACATTCTCTGGTAGGTGTTTATAGTTCATGTGTGCATTTGCTAGATTGCACATCTTTTTTGCATTATCTTTTTTGGCCGCGCCGTCACGTCATGGGGGCAACTGTTGCTATGGAGCGTTCTATTGAGCTTCGCCTCTTGGGCTTCTATACTCTTTGGTATCGCTGACAGAACCCTCCGCCAAACGGTGATACGCCGCGCTCTCAGCCAATCAGACAGCTGGAAGTGAGCTGAAGCCAGAAGAGTATAGCCTACTGGCTGGTCCCAGGAAAGGAACCACCTTCTTTATCATTCATGAGTGATTTAACCAATCAGCTGTTTGAAAGACAAGCCTGTCCTACCTAGGATGATCCCGGTGTCTTACCGTATAATCTCGCATAGAAGCGCAGAAATGTGTGTGACCCATAGAGGGAAGAGTGTGTGGCTGCAGGCCCTCCGTGGTTGTGCAATAATACGCTATCAAGTTATCATTTTTATCTTGAGATGATCACTTAAATAAATAAATAAATAAATAATGAATGAAACAATACCTTTTAGTGACGAGTGTGGCTTCTTATTCATAGCTTATTATTATTATTATTTTGGTTGACCACGCCCTAACACTAGTCTACATCCCCAGGTCTCTTCCGGTCACTTCCGGTCTAATCACATTTTCCCATTGGGTGTGAACAAATGCCTGACAAAATCTACAATATCCCTTGTTTCTTCTAATCATTTTTTTAACCCTTCAAAAACATTTTCTCTTGTTATAAGTATTTCTAAGTATGCCTTGTCTCATTTTTGATAGAAAACCTAACACCTGCACAATTTGGGACCATAGTAAAGTATTGGAATATTCTAAATAATATTATCTGAAAGCTTAGATAAACAGTTTACTACTTTGTAGATATTGTTAAAGGGCTTGTTAAAGATGTTGGGGGGACATATTGTGTTTATTAGCCAATAGGGAGCTAATCTTATAGTTGTGCCAACAAAAAAAGCATGTGATAAAAAACAATAAAACAAAAAAACCGAAATTACTAAACCAGAAATTTTGACCTGGTTTGTTTGTGCAGCTGCGATTTCATTTTAAATGCACATACTGCCTCAAACAAATCTGTTTTGTCGCGAACCCAGGAAAGAAGGTAGGTCCCACCCTAAGTCCCAACCAGAAATTTTGAGCTGGTTTTTGCAGCTGCGATTTCATTTTAAATGCACATACTGCGTCAAACAAATCTGTTTTGTCGCGAACCCAGGAAAGAAGGTAGGCAGAGAGAGACTTTATGTACCGTTTTTGAATACACGGTTTATTCAGACACAATAAGCAGCAGCTTGACAGACAGGAACACATGCAGTTTCTAGTCAGCCCTCAGCAGAATCTCTTTCTTTTCGCGGGCCCTGCACCCAGTACTTATGCTCTTCTACAGCTGTCCCGCCCCGGACCTACGAGCTCGCCTAATCCCAGGCATGCAAGCTAAACACAACCTGCATGCACATGTCTAGGACTGGGCGATCACGGCTTGACTGGCAGCACACATTTGGCGCACAACATTGCAACAACTCCCGCCAGAACATCACAGAACAAGATGTACAACAACACAGATTTAGCTCTTTACATGCGCGACCCCAGGATCGCTATCGCAATATTTTGTGTAGTTAGCGCGGGAATGGCGGCATACATTGGGTCTCATTCATGAAACACGAGCAGAACGAATTTTTGTGTAAATCGTGTGTAAAGTGGTTCTGGCGTAAATTTTCGGATTCATTAAAATGTTCGTATTTCCCAAATGTTAGTTGGTACGAAAGAAATCTACATCCAAATGTTTTGCTCATTAATAAGGCTGCCTTTTAATTCACCGTAATCGGCTACATATTTACACAGTATTTTGAAAAAATATTATATATATAGTAACTGCATACGGTTTTTCGTTTTACTTTTATTACGAGAGCCAGTAATAGCATCTGCAAACGGAACACAAGTCCGCAAGTCTTTTTTTTCTTTTATCTATTTATTTATTATATTCAAGCTGTTTATTCTTTTTTCTTTTTTTAAAAGTTCGCAAGTCACAAGTGTTGCAGTCAAGCTTCATGTCGAAATATTTTCTTTTCACTTCTGGGACTGCTCGATTAACAGATGAAACTCCATTAACTGCATCTGTAATATGCTGCCAAGCATTTTTACCTAAAGCATTTAGGTATTACCTAAAAAAAATCATTTTTTAGGACCTGATACACCACTATGTACGCTTGAAAATAAAATGTGGCGTTTTGAATGAACTTCTGATAATAAAACTTCAATTTCTGCATCTGAGAAATTTCTCTTCTTCATTCGCTTTTGAGAAGACACGTTGAAATCCTTCGTTTGGTGTCATAATATGATGCCCATATATAGTTGTCAGTCGGTTTTAATGGGCGGGATTTATGGTAATTAAGAATGAGCGTGCACGCGCGTCCCATTTACAACTGATTGGAATTCATTAACACACACACACACATTTCACTATCAAATCTGACGTTTACGAAGTATTTGTGAATCAGGAGAAGAATTTTCGGGAATGTCTCTTTACGCGCAAATCACTCACACATTTACTCGTATATTTACGAATGTTTCATGAATGAGACCCATTGAGTGTATCACCATGCGGTTGGTTGGTCAGCAATACAAAACAATTCAGCAATATATTATCATAATATTACTGATAACCGTCATTTTTCAAACAGTTTTTGGGCTCTATACTCAAAAGTGTCGGTATAGTGGTGTGGAAAATATTTTTCCAAACATTTTTTTTTCGAAGCGATACTCAAATGAAATCCACTGAAATAAGGAAATTTGCTGAGCCCACATTGTACCGAAGGATTTAAGGATGAATCAATTAGGATTCCATCAGTGAAAACAAAGTGTATAATTGACATTCAGGCCAGGTTTAGGGCCAAGAACCGTAAGAAAATGCATTTTGATTGGTCCAGCTCTGCAGGAGGCTAACGTCACATCGAGAAGGGGGAGCACGGAGAGAGGCTTGGAAGGATTTTAATGTTGCGATATATGGAGATATACCTAAACCTGCTATGATAACCTTTTTTTTTTTTTCTCTCTTCCAAACAGCATATATAGCAGTCACCTCATCTGCTAGTTTATATCCTGTTCAGTATGCAGGTTTTAGGAAATATTCATTGTATCTTTAAGTTTCATTATTTTTTTTATATCAGACGGTCAGCTAACTCCTCGGCGGTTGTCTGTGTTGTACAGTATTGTCATTGATAATAATAATAATGATAATAATACATTTAGTTGCATTGTTATAACTCACTGCTTTTTGATCAAGTTGCTTCTGCATGGGAAGCCCAGAACACAATGTAGGCTGGTTCTGCTAGATATATGCAGCCTGTATCCCGAGGTTGCTTCTGCAAGGCAATGCGAACCGGACTTTCAGCCTTATTATTATTATTATTAGTAGTAGTAGTCGTAGTCGTAGTATGCAACATAACAGTTACATGTTATATTGATATTTATTCATTCATTGTTCATTATGTTGAATACACTTTTGCAGTGGTGTTTTTCTTGTCACACTAGCATGAGTGGTGTAATAAAATCCCCCATCCCCTTTCTTCACCCTACCCTTCCAAAGAAAATCTGAAATGCAATGTATTTGAATGTGCACTTATTTATGATTATAGGCTACAGTTAATATGGCCAACCACAGACCGAATGTACTGAAGCACAATTCTTGACTGATTTTCTTGTTAAAACATATTTATTAAAGTAAATGCTGCATTTATTCTTTTTGGTAAAAGCCATCTGAAATCCTCTTGTTGTTTATGTGCTGTGGGCTCATGGTGCAAACAGCGGCAGCATCACTCATCATGCCATCACACCAGCGCACAAATCCATGTTTTACGCGGACGAAATGGCAGTTCCTATGGTGAACGCTAAGCTTATATGCTTTAAGGGCAGACCAGAACTGCCGGTCAATATTTACTGTAAAAAAATCTCCTTAAAACTTTTGTGTATCACTTTAAGCTCCTACATGACCAGTTAATGAGGTGATAACAGTCAGAATTTTGTCGATATTCAGTATTTGTTACGCCTGTGGTATTTCTTTCCTTAAATAGTCGGAGTGTGGGAAGGAGTGCAAATACTCCTTAAACGTTCATTAAACGTTCCTTATTAAGAAATGTTGGAACCAACACTTCCACTGAGTATAGCGCCCACTGAGAGTAAAAAAAATTAAAACAATTTGTAAATTATTAAAAATTCCAAGTGTGTCTTCAGATAGATTCAGGCTGATTTTCAAAGTAAAAACTGGAACTTTGTAATGATTTTGAAGGCCTGATAAATGTAAATAAATAACTATTTCAATATTTAAAATGTTATATAGGTGGCTACACAATGTATTTGAAATAAATTACTTGAAAGCTGCTTTTTCGAGTGACCCAAATAAAATAAAAAAATTTGTCAGTTACATTTAAGCAAAGTTCTTTTTTTGTCTAGGATATCAGACTGATTGTGTTTCTGAAATAATTATGCCTGGAAACGGGCATTTCATATTCAAATTCCAAAATGTTAAGATGGTACGTTACACCAGTACAGTAACAACGTTATACTTAAACAGAATAATAATAATAATAATAATAATAATAATAATAGGTTACAGGGAAGTCTTGGTTGGAGAAATTGTTATTTAAAATGCTGTGGTGCGAGTGCAGTCATTGTTTTACAAACACTTTTTGAAATGCGCTGTGCAAATTTAAGGAGACAGCAATCATTTTGTGTGTGAGTGTGTGTGTGTGTGTGTGTGTGTGAGAGAGAGATTTGTGTTTTGATTGCTGAGTGAGATGGGTGATAAGTACGCAAGTGCCACGTCAGATCTGAACTCGTTCCTCCTTTTGCAGATGTGCATTTTGGGACACATTTTGCCAACTGGATGACCATCACATATGATATAAGGCTACCGTCAGTATCTTTTTCTGAAGGCGAAGAAGCAAAACTCTGCTTCGGCCGTTATGCGTAACTTCACATGACTATCGTTTTCAACAATTCATCCCTATATGGCTTCATCGCTAGCTCCTTCCTTCCTCCAATCTCTCATCTCTCCCTATATCCGCTCTCGCCCTCTGTGATCCTCTTCTGCAGGCTAACTTGTTGTGCCTTCCTTCCAAACGAGCAAGATGGGCTGAATGGCCTCCTCTCGTTTGTAAATTTTCTTATGTTCTTTCTGCTAGTGCTCGCTCCTTTTCCTCTTTTGCCCCCGTCCCCCAATAGTGGAACCAGCTGCCTGTGACAATCAGGCCTACAACATGCCTCACCGCATTCTGGATCTTCCTCAAAACTGATTACATTCAATTTGGAGACGCAGCAAAACTTCTCTTCCACCTTTTTGATCCGTCTGCATATATTATTTCTTTATTTTGAACTTCCAATGTTCAATGTGGTTGAATTTGCTAAGCAATGTTGATTTTTTTGTTGTTGTTTATTACATTAGTAGTATTGTTTTGCAAAATAATTTTAGAAACCCAGTAAGGGGAAGGGGAACAGATTGTGGTTACAGCATCTGGGTGGGGGGAAGATGGGGGGTGATAGATTAGTCTTGAATTCTGAGAACTGCAGAAGACTTTCGAGAGAAAAATTCTGTTTTTTAAAAAAAGCTGATTTTTCTTAGATAAGAAACGGGTTATGTTATAAGAACTGGTAGGATGGATTCTGCGATCACATTGTGTACACAAAGCTATGCAACTCTTAATAACCCAAAAATTGTATATACTGCCAATCACTGAAAAGCTCCACTATAACTGAAACTTGTTTATTCCTATGTATATAAGCTTGGGTTTACTTTACTTAAAGCTTGGATTAACTTTAGCGAGCAACATATCAATCGGACGGCCCAATGAATTTCCAAGACACCGATATTAGATTTCTAGATTAAATGTCTGAACTGTGTTCAGATACCAATGACGGATGGAGAGGCAGAGAAGAGAGCAACAAGCCTGGGAAGAACGTCTGTTGTATGAATTACAGGAATCGTCTTACAGTGTTAACTAAGAGGCTAATGACACAGTTTTTTTTTTTGTTGTTTTTTAGAGAAAGTCACTCCACATACCAGTGTTTCTCAGGCAAACGTAGCTGCACCACTTCAAGTTGACTCATTTTTCCAAAGAAATGTTGACGTCTGCACACAAAATTTGAATAGCTCAAACGCATGATCCCCTGCCAGGCCGTCTCGTTCTGTGTACGGTCATCATCTCTGTGACGGTAACCCAGTTCAATTACCATCTAGCCGAAGCACGCAACCCCACAAACATTCTTTACAATTTGTCATCCACCACTAAAACAGCAGATATGGATGAATTATTACCGCAAAACCTTTCAACACAGCTGTAAATGTAGAGTCAAATGTAGAGAAAACTAGTTTCCCTCTTTTTTTTCTACTTGTCATGTTAAAATGTTGTTTAACAAGATGGGTACTTCAAACTTAATGTCAAAAAGGCCTGAATATCAGAAAGTGTAGTATTTCTACTATTTATTTTTTGTCAGGAGGACATATCTATGTATTTATTTTTTATTGATTTGTATGTTTAGAAGGAGCTGAAAGAGCCTTGACTTTAAAAAGAAAGTTAGAATATGAATGGGGTATATAAGAGACTGTTCAGCAGGGCATACTGATCTAAAAACAGCAAAAAGTTATAGTAGCGGGAGCACTAGCAGGTTGCGGTGTCTCCTCCACCGCAGTTGGAAGGCCCAGCGCATTCAACCGGCGCCATTCCATGGTCGAATCCGAAAGTTGAAATAGATGCCACTGATTTCCTGCTGCCTGGCTCGGCAGACTCCTGTGAGTCCCCGCAAAAGCATCTCTATTAAGTGGGGCAAGCCACAGGCACCTCAGCCACCCGGGTGCGATCAGTGACACCCGGGTCTTATTGCACCGAATCCCCTCCAGGATCATGTATTTTATTTTCCTCCTCGATTATGAACAGTTAACGAGCGACAGAGTGAACTACAACAGTTGTTCTTAAAGGGGGGGTGAATTGCTCATTTTCACTCAATCTCCTGTTAATCTTGAGTACCTATAGAGTAGTATTGCATCCTTCATATCTCCAAAACGTCTTTAGTTTTATTATATTTATAATGTAAAGATAGGCTGTACCGAGTCTTTCCGGAAAAAACCGAGCGGCTGGGGGCGGGCCGTGTGGGCGGTGTGCTATAGTGCTAACCGAGCTAACAACAACACAGAGAGACATTTGAAGCAGTTTACTCACCGCATGCGACAGCGAACCTTTATCATTGTGACTGCTCGATCCTTAAGCATTAGACTTTCTGCACATCAGTCGATATGGGCTTTGTTTATAAAACAATCATCGTCGAAATGCAGGGAACAAACAGTCTACACAACTCCGTTTATGCTCAGGAAAAACAAACTCCATCCACTGTTCCCTTAACGCTGGGTTCTTTGGGAATCTGTGCAGGGTTGTCTTGCCCTGGCAACCAAAAACACACTTCTTTGGTGACATTGACTTCCCTAAAGCCGAGCATAGCGCTTTGAGGTAACGTACTGCTTTCGCTCTCTTCTCTCTCTGGTCTACGAGTGCGCGCGCGCCCGCGGAGAAGTGCCCTGAGGACCCATATAAGGAAATTCCGCCCTCTCTTACGTCAGAGAGAGCCATACTCGAAAAAAACCCTCCGAAACTTGTGACAAACCGGAAGGAGTATTTTTGGAACAAAAATACTCCTTCAAACGTACAACTTAACTTTTGAAACTTTGTCCATGTTTAGCAATGGAATCCAACTCTTTAACAGTGTAAAAAACCCAGTATGCATGAAACAGCAATTCACCCCCCCTTTAAGGTATCCTGGCTTCAGCTATTTTATTTGTTGCTTTTATTTTGAAGTCTGCAAAATACATTATACATACTTTTATTGAAAACAACCCACTCCAAAAAAAGTTCATTACACAGCCTGGTTTTCAATTATATTCTATCCCTAACTGTGCGAACATTGTAACAACAATTTTTATACTATGAAATATAGCAGTCGTGCTCCCCCGAAAGGGACGGGGTCAGGGGTGTCAAACTCAGTTCCTGGAGGGGGGGCCCGCGCAGTGCCAACCGGATTCCAACTTCTGTTCTTAATGACTTAATTGATCTAATTATTTACTCAATTTGACATTTTAAAGATTTTGTCAAAGTATCATATAGTTGGTTGTGATTTAAAATAGGTTCTTGACGTCGCCTACAAAATATTTTGGGGGTCCGGATTGGTATTAAATCCCCCGTAATTAACAGTTTCTCCCAAAGACAAACATTCATTACAATTTTGTTTTATTGAAATCAAAGGAGGTCAAGGTTTTTGGCAAATGACCCAAAAGTTTTGCTGCACTACAAATAGAGTCGTACACTACAAACAGTTGCTCCCTGAATGACAGTGACAGGTGTTTGTGATATGCATCAATAACGTAATAATAACTGCTTTCTTAATTGTGTGAAATACAAAGACAAAAAGAAAACAGATAAATTGCCAAAATTTACATCGTGTTTAATGTCATAAAAGGTTAATTCTTAATTAAAAACTGTAGGAATCCAAGGTAATGTCTGCACATGGACTGGCTGAGAAACAGGGAACAGTGATTCATCTTAAGGGTCGTAACCTCTATCAGGGCCAGTGTAAGCAGCAGTGTACCACAGGGGTCTGTTTTACATCTGTTGCTCTTTCTGATCTATATGAAATTATTTCGATTCTGGTATAGATAGCAAACTAGTTAAATTTACAGATGATACAAAGTGGGGAAGTGGCAAACAGCAAGGAATTTACAAAATTACTTAGACCAGGAGTCCCCAATCCTGGTCCTGGAGGGCCGCAGTGTCTCCAGATTTTCATTCCAGCTGTGGGCTGAACTACCTAATTCAACTCAGTCTTGTTCTAATTGGACCAATTTAGCTACACTTCCCAGTTCTGAAGGTGCTGGTCATTTTGGAGATCTAGAAAACCTGCTGGACTGCGGCTCCTCCAGGAACAGGATTGGGGATCAAAATCATGGATTGAACAGACACTTATGAAATGACATTTAATGTTGATAAGTGCAAAGTAATCCAAACAGGAAGTGGGAACATACACTACACACTGCCCATGAAAGGGATTTTGCCATTTACATAGATTCTTCTAATGAAGGAGAGCAAAAAAGCAACACAAAAACCAGGAAACTATGTAGCAATATTATAAAATGAATGGAATTTAAATTTATTGCAACTGGACTGGGATCCTGTACAGGCCGCTGCCATAGAGCAGTAGCGGGTCGAATATATGTTGTAGTGGGTGGGATTGGTTGAGTAAACAAAAAAAAAAAAAGAGGGGTAATTTGCAGAAAAACACCAAATTCCTGATTTTTGAAAGTAAATGTAAATATGTTATTTAAAAACCTGGGGCTAGATTAAATCAAAACTTTGACTCACCCCCCTTATCACAAATGATAAATCTGTACTTAATAGCGGAGTGATTGTTCAAAAGAAGGCGTTTTCTTCTACTCACAAAACCAACCGCCATTCAATTCTGAGTTGTTTGCTATTAGTGGGTGGATCAAAGTTTTGAAGTCAATATGTTTAAGGTTATCAAAGTGTATACAGAATATGTTTGCTCTAAAATGCAAGAAAATGACGCAGAGATGGGTGGGAGTCGGTAGTGCCCACGGGCATGGAAGCGAGATGAACACAGTTGAGGGAATTAAGGGGCTCTCATGTGGGGAATATTTCTGTCTTGTGGGATTTGCAGGATCTCTATGCCTTGTTGCAGGTGGGAACAGAAGTTCAAGAAATAACGCGAAAGCAATATTGAAAAATAGTCACATGCTGAGCTCTACATGGATTGGGTGTTTGCTAGGGTGACCAGATGACTCCATAATGCCCGGGATGCTGCGGATAAGGTCTGGAGAACGTATGAATGAACCATTACACCTCTGCGTAAATAAGTATTGTTGTTAAATTACCATGCCATGTAAACCCAGAATACTAATTAGCTGTTAACAAGTGTTTCCTGCAGTTGATCGGACCAATCAGATACTGATTTCAGCACCAGTGCGTATCACTAGGGTAGGGTTGCCACCCGTCCGGGTTTCGCCCGGACAGTCCGGTTCTTGGCATCTTTGTCCGGGTGCCAATTAACAAACCCGAATGTCCGGTTTTAGGTGAAATGCATACAAAGGCAAAGGCAAAGCATACATACTGTTAACATGTATTAATTATTATTATTATTATAGACATTTAGCAGACACTAAATTAAAGATTTATGTCCATTAAAAGTAATGTACTGTATAATACACTATATAAGAGCAAACGCGGGTGGGCAGATGACGTGACGCCTGTTTTTTCTGTAACTAAGTGTAAATGTTTACTGAACTGCATTTCTCAACTAAAACAACACATGCCAGTGGGGCATAGAACATCATTTTATTTTAATATTATGATTTTGGGACGTAAAATGTATTTGGTGTTGTTCATATTTCAAGGTGAATAGCAAAATGTCCTGCGGTGTGACTGTAACATTGATGACTCATCAAATGTAAATATTAGTAAAATAAAGCAGATATGTTTGGAGCAGCTAATAAATGCCTTGGCATTATTTTGTATGTATTTACTTAATTAACTTAAGTTTTCAAAATGCTAAAAAGTACTAAAATAATATTTACAGTACATTTAGTTTTGTAACACAAATGCTGTCCTGCAGTGTGACATAGGATATTAGATTTTTGTACTGGCAGTTACATGGACAGCCATAGGGGTTCTTTAGTCAAGACCCCTACCAGGAAGTCCCCCAGATGTTTGGATGTGCTAAGGAGTTTAAAAGATGAGTGTTAATCGCTTATAAATTTGATATATTTCATCATTTCTGTCAGACCATGAACGTGTCCATTTTTGATAGTCCTGTGGTGTGACTGATCTAGACTGATCTAGTTCGAGAAAAAATAAAAATATCTTTAAAAAAGATTCATATTCAGGTTTAAAACAATGAACTTATTCAGTTCCTGTAATGCTCAAGGTCAATCTTGAATAGCAATTACTCAAAATGGCTGCAAAAGTGAAAAAGTCCTGTGGTGTGACAGCCCGTCCTGTAGTGTGACATAATTAAGTCAGATGTCTAGCTAGATTCTAGACTGTTATCTTTGCAATATTAAACATAAATATAAATATATCTCTGTCTCTCTATATATATATTAAACAAATATTGCAAATATATGTATTCATTCGATTCACATGACGTCACTGTAGCTTTGCGCCACCATCTTTGCGACCGCGGCCGCGGTCTCAGTAATGCCTGCAATGTGCAATATTGTGCAGTTGGCTGCAACAACAGCCGAAAGAGGAATCCTGAACTGATATTTTATTCTATAACAAAAGAAGAGAGAATCATTTATTTAAAAGACTTGAAGTCTCATGTTGGTTTGTGGTTAATTATATTTCCATTATACTCTCAGTGGCCAACATTATAGACAGATATCGACAGATAATGTTTTGTCTTCATTTTATTGTTGGATCTGTTTAAATGCACTTTATCATGGTAAGTTAGTAAGATTTGGGGTTGTTTTGAATATAACTGTCTGTTTGTCTGTTAGTTAATAACTTCATAAGTCTAATAAATATTTTTCTGAAGTTCATAAAGATATTGTCTTCGTCACATGCGCTTTAGATGTTATTTTGTGTTAGAAACGTTAACGTTAGCTCTGCAGACGATGCATAATCTTAGCCTTGAAATGCATATTAAAGGACTAGTTCTTCCAAAAATTATAATTCTGCCATCATTTACTCACCTTCATGTGCAAATCCTTAAGTTTACTTTCCGTGGAAGACAAAGGGACATTTTTGAAAATGTAGCCTAATGGAGACTCTTCTTGTCGATGTAATGAAAGTGAATGAGTAACATTAGCCTACTGGGGGCTGTCACGCAAAAAAATAAAATAGTAAAAGACAAAAAAAAAAAAACATCAGAAAAGTGATCTAATACGACTCGTCTGTTATATTAATATCGTTATTTATTCATATGATAGCTTTATGTGACGAACAAACTGCAATTTAAGTCGTTATATTATAATCACTGAGCTTACCTCTTGATAGCTTTTAATCGCAGCCGAATCATTCAAAAAGATTCGACTCGAAAGATTATTTCATTTCGATATTTGTGTGTATTAAACCTTCGTCTCTGTAATTGAACATCTGTTCTTTCTGACAGTAATGGCAGTCTTATGTGATATTCGGCTGATGTCTCTGGCTGTGCTGATGGACGGATTAGATAGATTCATTCATGCCAGCCGAACAGCTGCAGATTCATAGATTCATTCATAGACTCTCATGAACGCGCGCCATGAAGCTCTATGACTTAAGTATTTCTATATCATGAAAAGCCAACTGGGGCAAGCCTGGGGCAGATAATAATGGAATAAAGAAAACTGGGGCTAAAAAATAAGGATCGGAGCCTAAAATAGAAATTTTCTCCAGGTATCTCCGTCTCTCTCTCTCATTCAAATGTGCAGTTTGGGCGGCCATACCGGGCGAGTCGGTCGCAAATATGGCGGCGTTCTATTTGTAGTGACGTAGGTGGCATCTATGAATAATATAGGTATATTATATATAATATTAAACATAAATATATATCTGTATTCATTATACATAATATACCTATATTATACATATATTAAACTTAAATATATATCTGTCTACATTTGTTTGTTGCATGTGTATGTTAACAGTCACTGATCATTGTTTTTAAAGTGATTTTTGTCAGTTTTTAGGCATGAGCAAAGAAAGGACAAGGAGGTACAGGGAAAGGTTAGCACAGGATGAAGTCAAATTTCTCTTGTTCACGGAATCTTTGTTCAAAGAGCTGAATTGATGATTTTAACATGCTTTTAATTATTTTAGCATGATTTTAATGACTTTCTCCTGAAAAACAAGATATTTGTTTAGTCTTTTAAGTTAAAAATAGGAATGAATGGTCTTTATGACTGGGTCAGATTTGACGCCTCCAAAATGTTAATTATTCAGTATGTCTTGTTTACTATGTTTTTAGTTCAAATTCATACACTTAGTAATAAGATTGTACTGATATGTTGCATTTTCATTAATGTTCAAATAGAGATGCAAATGAATTTGTTTGTTACAAAAATATTCAATACATTTCACCATAAATGTTCATACAGTGTTTCATTTCGTCCTGTGGTGTGACGGGATGTCCTGTGGTGTGACGTCACTTCAAACACAATTAAACGACTTTTACTATGTTAACTAGCTTAAATGATTATATGCATTTGAAAACATTTCATAATATAACTATATAAAAAAATAATAAACATTTTCAAATATTTTTTCTCATTTTACACAATATTTCCACTGGAGAGAGTGGTAAAAGATGGCACAAGCAAAGAATATAATCAAAAAACAGCTGTGAAAAAAAAATATATGCAGAATTTTAATGATCATTCTTTAAGAATGCTTGTTAAACTTGAAACATACCTGATTTGTATTTGAAATTAATCATATTTCAATATTTGAATTTTATAGTAATGTCATGTCACACCGCAGGACATATTTTGCCTGGAGCTGTGAGAAAAGCTTAATAAATTACATAATGAGAAAAAAAAATCTGCTAACCTCTAAGAGTTTCAAAAACAACAGTATTTGAACTTTACAAATTCATACAATTCTCAAGCAATTTAGAACTTTGTTTTCAAAAATGCTGTTTCACCCTTATTTGTCATCTGCCCGGGTACCGTAGACAGAAAGTATGAATGATTGAGTTTTTCTGTGAGTTTTCAGTGGTGTTACACTGTTATGTACACGATACTGAACTAGCGAAATGTGCAACCAGCTAGGAATTACTTTACTGTATCCACTATGGCCTGCAAGTTCAAGTGCTAAAAATACCAACAGTATGATGTTATTGATATGTACCAGGATCTGATAGTATGGTGTTTGATAGGCTAATTGAGAAATATGTCCGGTTTTGGTTTGTGGAAAAGGTGGCAACCCTACACTAGGGCCACTTATTTTTAATTCACAGAAGAGAAGCTAGTGAAACATGTTCAGAATTGCAGATGTTTTACATCATTATTACTGTTGCTGTACACCGTAAAGGCAACAACACTCAATTAAGCAAAGGTGTCAATGCTTAATTTACTGATTCTTTGCATTCAGTTTAAGGGGAGCTTTAAAATCCCTATAGAGTCATCTGGTCACCCTAGTATTTGCCCATTAAATATTTTCTATTTTTATGATGGTGTAGAAGATATCCTCCTGGTATTTATGTGATGCTGGCCTGAATGTATCCAGGGCTTTTTCATATTCACTTATTGCATGTTCTAGTTTGTCCCTCTCCACTGCACCCATAATGGCACTTGCTATTAAGTCAGCCCCTATAAATACTACAGCCAAGGCCAGCCCTGCTATCCCACAAGTAGCTACAGTGCCAATCGCTACTACCATACCGGTCAGAATAACCCCCTTAACAATGAGTGTGATAAGTACTATTCCAGCAACAGTGCTTATAGACCCTATGATTGGGGCAGTAAAACGCAACAAGGCTTTTTTCTGCTCATGTGGCAGGTTCAGGTCATGAAGCTTCTTGTAGGCTTCTGGCTCCAGTTTCTCTTTCAGCTTCGTGTCGATTTTCTCCACCTCTTTTTGGATGTTCCTCATGGAGTTGATTAATATATTGCAGTTTTCCTGTGAAGCGTTTTTTATTTAAAAATGCTCTCGTCGGACCCTTTTCTCGAGGGAGGAGGGTTCAGCATCTGAGCTGTGGTGCGTGCGATCTGTGAAACAATACTGTTTGGGTACGAGGCGTTCACAGTCAGTTCCTGAGGGTGCTGGCAGTGTTCATTAAGAAATATCTTGGCGCGCGTAAGAAAGAAAAAATCTTCAACAAAAAAAATTTCAACCTTGCACCTGTTGACTTTCTTCTCGAGGGATGAAAGCCATATATTTTTTAACGGCTCGTTTCTCGCGCTTGCCGAGGCAGTGTGTAGATTACGAGAACGTATAAATGTTAAAACAGTATTGTCTGGTGATTATGGCTGCATTTAATTCTATGAATTCCAATGGTGGAATATTATCTGACTTTTAAGAAGTTAGATATTTAGTAATTCAGCGGCCTATCATCCAGATCGCGTTATCCAGTGTTTTTGGCTGCATTTTAATTGAGGAATTAAAATGATGAGCAGTGAACAAAAAGAGCAGGTGTAATTCTGGTCTTTTTGTAAAATGTGAAATTAACATATTTCTGTTTCTTTTCAGACCACGTCTCCTGTTTTAGAGTCTGGGGCAAAATGTTATGGGTAAGAAAGTAAATCTAAAGATTTTTTCGATGGTCAGGTAGTAGGTCTTAACAGGCCTCCTTGACCAGACAGTCCCCATTTTGCAACCGGTCAGTGCTTGGGCCTCCCTGAGGTGAGCTCCCAGGAATTGACTGTCAAGGAGTAATGTGGTTATCAGGTTATAGGCCTCACTAGGCCTTCCTGAATATGAGCTTCCACATACTATGGTTTAATGAGCCCCCACATATTATGGTAATCAGGTCATAGGCCTCACTAGGCCTTCCTGAATATGAGCTCCCACATACTGTGGTTATCAAGTTATAGGCCTCTCCAGGCCTTCTTGAATATAGCTCCCATATAATGTGGTTATCAGGTCATAGGCCTCACTAGGCCTTCCTGAGTATGAGCAGAGACAATTTATATGAGACATGCCACTTCCTCAATCCTCAATACAACTATATAAGGAAAACCCGTAACGGGAAAGATGGCGGTTGTATGCACATGTCCCGCCCCTCCCGCTGGAAAGCCAATCATCTGCTTTTAAAAGTCAAGCCGGGAAACATTTAAGCCTATCGCCTGGTTCCACTGACGCATGCGCACAGTTGAGGTTTTGCGACAGCGGAGAGAGAGAGAGCCCCGGTCGCGCGCGTGCGCACTCTCTCTCTCTCTTTTTCCCCCTGAATTACCGCTAGGGCTGAACGATATATCGTTATCGTATCTATATCGAGATATGAACTTTCAAGATATTACTATCGAAAAAAGCAACGATATAGACGATACATTTCCACTCTCCGCGCTCGCCTGGCATACAACTCTGGCAGTCACAACAAACATCAGTTTTACGAGTGCCCTTGAATGCACCGCTAAAGCCAGCACACTACCAGGGACGTGGGAACATGCGTGGGAACTATATTGTGAGAGGGGGGGTGGCGTTTCCATGGTGACGCGTCATTGCTTGTCACGTGACACACCGCAGCAGCAACAGCGCTGAATGAATGATGATCTGCTTTTATGTCATTTTTCCTTTTTTATTCAGAATATTCACAAATGTGTTAGCTATGGCATGAAATATCTGATATTCCGATTGTCAAATACATGCAAGTGGAAGTATATTGTTGTTTAAACACCTTTATAACGATCGCGTTAGTTGAGCTGTATGCGCGATGGGCGCCGCCGTGTTAGTTTGTGCCGCAGACGCAGTTCAGAGAATCGGATCTGTTGGATTTACCTCTATGTTTACAACACGTGAATTCATCCACTTCTCCCGAAATACTTAAAAGTAAGTGGCTGGTGAACTGGGAATAGAATAGAGTAAACATTGAAGTTACTTACACAATGTGTATCTGATATGAATAAAACGTGTCGAAATATAATGAAAAGGATTATTATTACCTTTTCCATAGACATCAGTGTGTATTTTACAAACTCTAAATGTATTGTTTTTTTAGTACTTACGTAGTCATATCGTATTGTATCGATATCGAGATATCTGCCATGAAAATCGAGATATGAAATTTTGTCCATATCGTTCAGCCCTAATTACCGCTAGGTGTGAATTGTGCTAAAATACGTTGCCTTATCTTCTCTGAAATGCGTTCCGCACATTCAGCTGACATAAAATTACTCTCTAAATAAACGAAAAAAACCTATCCAGTGATGTAATGTTTTCTGTGTTGACACTAACCTTGTGGGATGTCCATGTCCTAACTGCTGGGATAATCTCACAAACGTATGACACGTCCAATTCGCGAACTAATGATTCATTTGAACCGATTCATGTTAATGAATAGTTAAAACAACTGATCTATACAATACATTGTTATTACTGATAAAGTGCAAACCTTCTTATATTTAAATAATGGAGAACAATATTGACATTGATTATTGCACAACACCGGCATTCTGGATAGAGACGTAAATAAAGTTGGTGTTGTGAACCCTTGCGCATGCGTAGTAAAGTATAACCTGTGGGGAAAAAGGCGTTTTAAACCTTATTTTGGGGCAAAGTCATCAAACCTTTTCAGCGATTTTTATCATATTTTACTGCTGTTTCTATACATGCATTTTTTATGTCCCGGTGACCAGTAAAAGTGCAGTTCTGACTCTCTGCCCATTCATTTAGATAGGAGCCTGGTCTTGTTAGTCCGAAATAGCTGCCCGGAGGCGTTGCCAAGATGGCGGCCGAGTGGCACGACTTGCCTAGAAGGACTTTGGTATGAGCTACCACATACTGTGGTTATCAAGTTATAGGCCTCACTAGGCCTTCCTGAGTATGAGCTACCACATACTGTGGTTATCAAGTTATAGGCCTCACCAGGCCTTCTTGAATATGAGCTACCACATACTGTGGTTATCAAGTTATAGGCCTCACCAGGCCTTCTTGAATATGAGCTCCCCACATACTGTGGTTATCAGGTCATAGGCCTCACCAGGCCTTCCTAAGTATAAGCTCCCACATACTGTGGTTATCAGGTCATAGGCCTCACCAGGCCTTCTTGAATATGAGCTCCCACATACTGTGGTTATCAAGTTATAGGCCTCACCAGGCCTTCTTGAATATGAGCTCCCACATACTGTGGTTATCAGGTTATAGGCCTCACCAGGCCTTCTTGAATATGAGCTCCCACATACTGTGGTTATCAGGTCATAGGCCTCACTAGGCCTTCCTAAGTATAAGCTCCCACATACTGTGGTTATCAGGTCATAGGCCTCACCAGGCCTTCTTGAATATGAGCTCCCACATACTGTGGTTATCAGGTCATAGGCCTCACTAGGCCTTCCTGAGTATGAGCTCCCACATACTGTGGTTGAATATGAGCTCCCACATTCTGTGGTTATCTTCTGCGGTGGAGAAGTCACAAAGCCACATTGCATGAAATTGACCAGCCAAGGAGGTACAGACGAAAAAAATTGTGGTAATAGTCAGGAGAATGATGGAAACTTCTAAAGATTAAAATGGCTCAGTTTTATAACTTTTTAAATAATTTTTGTTGGTTTTCTTTTATGGTTTTAAACAATTTTACCGCCATGAAGAGAATACATTTGATCTCTTTTAATCTAAATGGTTGTAGACAGAGTTTTAAAAGAGCGCAAGTTTTAGAATGTTTAGATCAGAAGAGGGTGGGGGTGGCTCTTTTGCAGGAGACGCACTCTGATGTCAGTAATGACCCAGACTGGAGAGCTGATTGGAAGGGGAAGTGTGTTCTGAGCCATGGTTCCAATAATAGTGCAGGGGTAGCTGTGCTTTTTGAACCAGGTTTGGAAGTTGACATTTTAAAGACAGAAGAGATAATAAAAGGGCGGATTTTAAAAGTAACAGCAAAAACAGAGGATTTTAGCTATTTTAGTATTTTAGTTTTAGAGATTTTAAAGCACTCTTTTAACTGTAAATGATGAAAATATGTTAATAATGGGCGGTGATTTTAATTGTACTGTGGATTTGAACAAAGATCGTAAAAGTGCAGAACCCCACCCTCCCTCCACAAGAGAGTTGGCTGCAATTTTGGAATCCACTGACTTGGTTGACACCTGGAGGTGTATGCATCCCACCACTCGCCAATACACCTGGTCACATCGCACATCACAGCGCATAGTCAGAGCACGACTGGACAGGCTGCAAAACTGGGACGGCCTGACGGACAAGGTGAGAGGGCGACTGCAGAGCTGGCGATGGCTGCTGTCTCACCTGTCCTTCAGGGGGAGGGTCCTAGTGAGTAATAACCTGGCGGCCTCTATGCTATGGCATAGGCTCATGTGCCTGGACCCTCCTTGGGGGCTGGTCTCAGAGATACAGAAGACGTTTTTGGAGTTCTTTTGGGGTGGGAGGCACTGGCTGAAGCCAGCGGTCCTGTACCTCCCACGAGATGAAGGAGGACAAGGGTTGGTTGACATCGCCAGCAGGTTAGCAGCTTTTAGAATGATGGCGGTGTAGAGGCTCCTGTACACTGAAGAAAAAGCTCACTGGATAAAGCTGGCCTGCTTGTTCCTCAACAATGTGTGTGTGTGTGTGTGTGTGGGGGGGGGGGGGGGGGTTTGGTTTAGGAAAACATGTTTTTTTAATTGATCACAGCACTCTGAAAAGTTTCAACCTGCCTTTATTTTATTTGAATATTTTAAAAGTCTGGAAAGGTGTAAAGGTAGATAGAGAGGAGGAGAATCTGAATGGTCAGCACCTGTTGGAGGAGCCTCTTTTCTACAACTCGCTTTTCTCGACACCTTGCCTTCAGTCAGAGGCGCTGTGTGCCAGATTCGTGAGGGCAGGAGTGGTCAGATTGGTACATCTAATGTCTCCTGGGCTTTCTCGCTGGCTCAGTGCTGCTGAACTCGGTGGCAGGCTGGGCTGGTGCTGCGAGTGACAGGTAGACAGGGTGCTGGCTGAGGTCAGAGGCTGTCTCTCCCCGGGGCTCAGAGAGGTCCTGAGGGAGGAAATGGAGCGAGGAAGGGAGAAGAGTGAGGACACCAGTTTCCCAGCACTGCTGCTGTCTCCCTGTGAGGAGGAGGAGGAACAGGAGAGTGGAAAACTACTTACATTGAGAAATGTTAAAAGTAGTTTTCCATAAAACAGGTAGTAAAAGGTTTTATGTTTTTAATGTTAAAAAGAACCATTTTAATTTTTTAAGAGGAGTGGCAGACTCTAAGTGGAGAGACCACCTGTCTGTGGTGGAGAGTGCTGTATAAGCCCCCACTGGAGAAGAGAGCTGGGGACCTGCAGTGGAGGCTCCTGCATGGGATTTTAGCCACGGGGAGATGCCTGCACAGAGTGGACCCCAATATCAGCCCTGTGTGCAGTTTCTGTGGTCAGGCGGAGACAGTGTTTCATACATATGGAGACTGTGTGAGACTGGAGCTGCTGTTTCACCTCCTGACACAGCTGCTGCAGGGGCTGGGGGTTCAATTTACAAAACAGGTTTTTATTTTTGGAACCCCCTATAGACATGTGTTCTTATTAAATTTATCATTGGCCAGGCAAAACTGGCCATTTTAAAATCTCGAAAGAACCAGCTCTCTGGGGCAGGACTGACCAGCGCGGTCAGGCTTTTCAGAGTGTTTGTGGTCAAGTGTTTTATTTATTTATTTATTTATTTTGGTTTTAAATCTGATGTTTTGGGGATTTTAGAGCTGCCCTCCTAGTCCTTTCTCCTGCCACGATACTGAGACTGTCAATGAAAGAGAGTGCTTCCTTTTTATAGGAAGTCAGCTGATATTTTTAAAGTTTGTTGAACAATGATTCAGCCTAGAGAAAGCTGTAAAGATTCCAACCGATTGAACTGCATAAAGGGGGGGGGGGGGGGTTGCATATATATATATACACTTTTATTTATTCCTTTTTTTGTGCAGTGACAAATAGCATGATTACTTGCTGCACTTGGCAGTTTATTATTTTGAATAGGTAAATTATTCTGCTTAGGTTTCAATTGGTTTTGTTGTATAGAGTATAAACTCGCATTTTCACTATACAACCTGTCCAGATCCAGACAATAAGGAGGACAAACTAGTGGTTCTCTTTTTTTCTCCCATCAGTTGCACATCAAAAAGACCTCACAAGCCCCTTATAACTTATCTCACTAACCGTTTCCTTCCCTCTTTAATAATCACTGAAGTTATATCTGTAAGTTACACTGATTATTATTATTTATTTATTTTTTAGAAAAACTTTTAAATAGCATGTTTATAATTTGATTTGGTTCTGCTTATTATCATTATCGATTGGAGAGGGGGGGCGGCATCTGTGTGCATTTTCCTCCGAAAAAAAACATTGGGTTATTTTTACTTGTTTAGTCAAACATTCGAAGTTGTATGCACTAAGCTACCCCACTGAATTCTATTTCTATACATGTAAAAAAAAAAAAAAAAACCTTACTGGACCACTTCCTGTAGCGCTACATTTCTACAAGACCAACTACTATTTGAGAGCCATAGTTGAAGTTATTTGTGAAAAACAATTTTATTCTCTTGAAACTCTTGTGCAGTTCTCAGAAATCAGGACTAATGTATCACACCACATCTTCCACCCTAATGTTGTAGCCACAATTTGCTTCACTGATGTGGTGCAATATTGCCTATAAGGGCGACTACATGAATTGTAGCGTGTACTCTCAACAGTGCAAGCTCATGAAGTTTGAGTGTGTGGTGCAAACACCAGGCCATTACTCAGACGATGATGAGGGCACACAGTGACAGCACATCCTGAGACTGTCCACCAGTCTATCCTGGAGGCTTCAGTGCCTCTGGATGTGAGATGGTTCCACCATGATGAGGTTCGGGAGCTGATCAGTACCACCTTAACTTCTCCTTGTGACGCCTGTTCCTCTGCCATGATGACTGATAATTTTTTATCTTTTTCACGGTGTCTATCATGATGTCAGTGCATTTTAGACCAATCATCACCTAGAATGGATGGATACATAAACATTGAGTGAAGAAGAGCTTGGATATGGTAGTTTCCCAATAGGTGCCATTGCAGTGATATCTGGGGATGAACTGTTGAGACGTGACAGAACTTACTTCCATGCTACCCAAAAAAGAAGAAATACAACACAGAGAAATGTACCTGTACAATGCCAGTATACCCATGCATGGCTTGGACATTAACCTGCAATATGATGTCAGTTGTGGTAACACTTTAGTGTAGGGGTTGCAAATGACAGCTTTTAAATAAGAACATAAGAACATAAAGTTTACAAACGAGAGGAGGCCATTCAGCCCATCTTGCTCATTTGGTTGTTAGTAGCTTATTGATTCCAGAATCTCATCAAGCAGCTTCTTGAAGGATCCCAGGGTGGCAGCTTCAACAACATTACTGGGGAGCTGGTTCCAGACCCTCACAATTCTCTGTGTAAAAAAGTGCCTCCTATTTTCTGTTCTGAATGCCCCTTTATCTAATCTCCATTTGTGACCCCTCGTCCTAGTTTCTTTTTTCAGGCCAAAGAAGTCACCTGGGTTGACATTGTCTTTACCTTGTAGGATTTTGAATGTTTGAATCAGATCGCCACGTAGTCTTCTTTGTTCAAGACTGAATAGATTCAATTCTTTTAGCCTGTCTGCATACGACATGCCTTTTAAACCCGGGATAATTCTGGTTGCTCTTCTTTGCACTCTTTCTAGAGCAGCAATATCCTTTTTACAATATTCTAGGTTAGGTCTTACTAATGCATTGTAGAGTTTTAACATTACTTCCCTTGATTTAAATTCAACACTTCTCACAATATATCCAAGCATCTTGTTAGCCTTTTTTTTATAGATTCCCCACATTGTTTAGATGAAGACATTTCTGAGTCAACATAAACTCCTAGGTCTTTTTCATAGTTGCCTTCTTCAATTTCACTATCTCCCATATGATATTTATAATGCAATTTTTTTATTACCCGCATGCAATACTTTACACTTTTCTCTATTAAATGTCATTTGCCATGTGTCTGCCCAATTCTGAATGCTGTCGAGATCATTTTGAATGACCTTTGCTGCTGCAACAGTGTTTGCCACTCCTCCTATTTTTGTGTTGTCTGCCAATTTAACGAGTTTGCTTACTATACCAGAATCTAAATCATTAATGTAGATTAGGAATAGCAGAGGACCTAATACTGATCCCTGTGGTACACCACTGGTTACCTCACTCTATTTTGAGGTTTCTCTAATCAGTACTATTTGTTTTCTACCTGTTAACCACTCCCTAATCCATGTGCAAGTAGGTAAGTTATGCTGGGTACACACCAAAAGATAATCGGGCTGATTTTGGGCCGATTTCCCCCCTTCCGACAATCCTAGCTATGTCCCGATTATCTTGATGGTTCAACAGATTATTTTATCAGATTTTCCCTTGGTGTGAGGTGTGTTAAGAGTGTCCTAACCTGCTCGGAAGAACGTCGGAGCAGCCCCGATCGCGAATCGTAAATATTAAACATGTTTAATATTTACGATCAGAAATCCTGATGTGTGGGGGGAACCCCGAAGAGAAACGCGCGCACGTTCTGGAGATTATCACGTGAAACAAAACAATATCCAATCAGAAAGCAAGATGATGGAAGACACGGTCATTCTCACACACACACACACACACACACACACACACACACACATGCAGGAAGCTGAGTGTTATAAGGGTTCAGTGAGGGATTAAATAGGCTAACTTTTTCTAAAGAGAAAATAAATACAATAAAGAATAAATTAAGACAATAAAGAATGAATATATTTCTGTATAAAAGGTTATATATAATGGTGGGTACAATGTTTTTTTTTTGTTTTTTTTTTATATGTGAATTTTCTGTGAAAATCATTCATCAAACACTATCATCATAATTTCTTCCTGGATATCATCCGACATGCTTATTCTGAAGTCTCGCGAGCTTTTGTGAGATTTCCTGTGTTCACAGTTGAGAATCTGGTTGAAAATCTGTTCGTGTGTGGTGTGCTGTCTTTGTCACATCATGGCACACCACACACTATAGGAGCAATATGCTTAAATCTAGGATTTTTTGTCCTCATGTTTGTGGTCTATCACATTTTGAAAATCTTATAAGATGTAAAAAATCTTTTGGTGTGTACCCAGCATTATACACAATCTCCCTTTCCTAAAACCATGCTTGCTGTCTCCCAGGATATTGTTACCATATAGGTAATTTTCCATTTTGGATCTTATTATAGTTTCCATAAGTTTACATAATAGAAGTCAGGCTGTAGTTACCTGGTTCGGTTTTGTCACCCTTTTTGTGGATCGGTATTACGTTTGCAATTTTCCAGTCTGTCTGTACAATCCCTGAGTACTATTGGGAGGATCTCATACGGCCTAGGGGATTTGTTTATTTTAAGAGCTCCTAGTCCCTTTAACACTGTTATGCTAAAGTTATTTAAAACTGGATAGGAACAGGTCAACATGTTGTCCGTGTTGTCCTTTGTAAAAACCTGTGAAAAGTAATCATTTAATATATTTGTGTGGTGACCCACAAGTAAGACCGAAAGAGACATTCACCAAGGGACTGTACCTTTAAGGGAGAGTTGTTTTGAGTTAGAGTTTCCAGGTTAACGCGGGCTGGCTGTTTTGACCTCAATCGCTGTACAGTGTTTTGTTTAATATTGAAGTGGAGAGTAAAGCTGACTCGACGCATCTCCGTCTCTTGTCTCCTCACTTATTGCACTCCACATTGGTGACCCCGACGCGAGTTTGATACGGCTGACTTATGTCACACAACGACGGTGGTGAAAATGCGGCTGCCGCGGCGCCTGCCGCTGATAACGGCGCGGCTAATGTCGCGGCCACTATCAAGTTACCGGACTTTTGGCAGCACAATCCACGGCCGTGGTTTCAACACATCGAGGCCCAGTTCCAGCTGAGAGGAATAACACAGGACGTTACAAAGTATTTCCACGTTGTAGCGGCCTTAGATGCCTCGACGACAGCCAGGGCTATGGCGCTATTAGAGGCTCCGCCGGCCGACGGCAAGTACGACGCGCTTAAAACTTTCCTGTTGAACCTCTTTGAACCTCTGTCGAAGCTGGAAAAGGCAGACCGCCTGCTGTCCCTAAACGGCCTTGGCGACAGCAAGCCGTCCGAGTTAATGGAGAAGATGCTGGCTGTGCTGGGCGCGGCGGATCCCGCGTTCCTCTTCGCCCACATTTTTCTGAGGCAGCTTCCAGCACCCGTACGCACCGCACTAGCCAGTTCCCCCTCCCTTCCTCCAGAGATTACCGGGCATTGGCTGTGGAGGCAGACAGGATTTTCCTTGCCAACCGGCAGCAGTTTGTCCATGCGCTGCTGCCCCCCCAGCGCACGTCTGCCCTGCTTCCACCAACAGAGGACGACCCGGACACCGCAGCTGCTGTGACGGCCTGCCGATAGCGTGAGGAAGGGTGGTGTTATTACCATTCCAGGTTTGGGGCCAAGGCCAAGCAGTGTCGCCAGCCATGCAGTTTTGGATCCCAGGGAAAAGCCAGGGCCGGCGCTCATTAGCAGCTATGGGTGCTGGCCGTGACTGCAAGCTGTTATTCATCACTGACTCCTTGTCCGGCCGGCGGCTGCTGGTCGATTCTGGGGCTCAGCGCAGCATCCTGCCGGCGAAGCCTGTGGACACCATAGCTGGCGGGCAGGGTCCCCCGATGGACGCCGCCAATGGCACGCCCATTCGTACCTATGGCACGAGGTATGTGGAAGTAGGTTTCGGCGGGCAGCGATTCGGCTGGAATTTGGTCATGGCCGCTGTGTCTACGCCACTCCTGGGGGCGGATTTCCTCTGTGCTTATAGACTGTTGGTGGATGTTACAAACTGCCGCCTGATTGACGCCCTCTCTTTTGCTTCATACCCCTGCACACTGGGAGGGATGGGGGCGCTTTGTCTGTCGAACACGCTTGCCACCGGAGACCTGTATCAACGCCTGCTTGTGGAGTCCCCTGACATCACCACGCCCACATTTTCATCGGCGGTGGCTAAGCATTGCGTGGAGCACTACATCACCACGGTGGGCCCCCCAGTCTATGCACGCCAGGGAGGAGTTCACCACCATGGAGCACCTCGGCATTGTGCGCCGCTCCAACAGCCCGTGGGCTTCCCCCCTGCATATGGTGACCAAGGCTGATGGCGGTTGGCGTCCCTGCGGTGATTTTCGTCGCCTAAACAATGCCACCACCCCTGATCGGTACCCAGTGCCACACATACAGGACTTCTCCGCCCATCTAGCCGGCGCCACCATTTTTTCAAAAGTGGACCTGGTGCGAGGTTACCACCAGGTGCCTGTCCACCTGCAGGATGTACCCAAGACAGCGGTCATCACACCCTTTGGCCTTTTCGAATTCCTGCGGATGCCTTTTGGCCTCAAGGGGGCAGCGCAGACGTTTCAACGCCTCATGGACTCTGTGCTGCGGGACATGCCCTTCCTATTTGTTTACTTGGACGACATTCTTGTGGCCAGCGTGTCCGCAGACGACCACCTGAAGCATCTCCGGCAGCTGTTCGGCCGGCTCAGTGAGCATGGTCTCATCATTAACCCTGCCAAGTGCAAGTTTGGCCGGTCGTCCATCACTTTCCTCGGCCACCACATCACCCCACAGGGGGCCGTCCCCCTCCCTGCCAAAGTGGACGCTGTCGCCAGTTTCCCACGCCCACGCACTGTGAAGTCCCTGCAGGAGTTCCTGGGCATGGTGAACTTCTACAACCGTTTCCTCCCCCATGCGGCCCAACTCATGCGACCATTGTACGACGCCTTACGGGGTGGGAGGCCGGCGGACGTGTTGGTTTGGTCCCCAGAGAGGACTGGTGCCTTTGATGCTGCTAAAACCGCGCTGGCCAACGCTGCTCTGCTGGCGCACCCGTCTCCAACCGCCCCAGTTGCTCTTACTACGGACGCCTCTGATTACGCCGTGGGGGCTGTGTGTGAACAGTGGGTGGGTGGAGCCTGGCAGCCGCTGGCCTTTTTCAGCAGCAAGCTCCGTGACAACGAGAGGAAATACAGCGCCTTCGACAGGGAGCTCCTGGGTCTTTTCCTCGCCACCCGTCATTTCCGTTTCCTGTTGGAGGGCCGGCGGTTCACGGCTTTCGTTGACCACAAGCCGCTGACGTTCGCTATGGCCAAGTCTTCGGAGCCATGGTCTGGTCGACAACAGCGTCAGCTCGCTGCCATCTCTGAGTACACCACTGACATTCAGCACGTGGCTGGAAAAGACAATTTCGTCACCGACTGCCTCTCCCGGGCGGTCACTGGTTCCGTCCACTTGGGCCTCGATTATGCAGCTATGGCTGAGGATCAGACCGCGGACTCTGAGGTGCAAGCCTACAGGACGGCCCCCACTGCTTTGCTCATGGAAGATTTAGTGTTTGATACGGCCAACACTACACTCCTATGCGACGTCTCCACTGGCCAACCGCGCCCTTTGGTTCCCGCTGGCTGGAGGCATAAGGTTTTTGACGCCATCCATAGCCTTTCCCACCCGGGGGTGAAGGCATCTGCCAAGCTGGTGGGGGCTAAGTTTGTCTGGCCAGGCCTGCGGAGGGACGTCAGGACCTGGGCTGCTGCCTGTGTGGCGTGCCAGCGCGCAAAGGTGACTCGTCATTCCAAGGCCCCTTTGGCACCCTTCAAAGTGCCAGAGAGGCGTTTTGATCATGTGAATGTGGACCTGGTGGGCCCACTTCCCCCCTCCCGTGGTTACACCTACCTCCTCACCATGGTGGATAGGACCACCAGGTGGCCAGAAGTAGTTCCCCTGTCCTCCACTACATCAGCTGAAGTGGCCCGGGCGTTCATTATGGCTTGGGTGGCCCGTTTTGGCACACCGTCCGACCTTTCCTCGGACAGAGGTCCGCAGTTCACATCGGAGCTTTGGACTGCGGTCGCTGAGGTCCTGGGGGTGAAGGTCCACCGTACCACAGCCTATAACCCACAGAGCAACGGACTTTGCGAGCGGTTCCATCGGGACATGAAAGCTGCACTCAGGGCCAGCCTTAAGGGCAGCGATTGGGCTGACCACCTCCCATGGGTTATGCTTGGCCTCCGCTCCGCCCCCAAGGAAGATCTTCAGGCCTCGTCGGCCGAGCTGGTGTATGGCCAGCCTTTACGCGTCCCGGGGGAGTTTCTTCCAGATGCCACGGCCCCGTGGTCACTTGCCTCCCATCGCGCTGTGTCTCGGGACATTGCCGACGCTTTTGTTCCCATTCCAACGTCTCACCATGGCCTCCCCCAGTTCTATGTGCCCAAGGATTTACCATCAGCCAAGTATGTCTTCATCCGCCACGATGGGCCCTTCCGTGTCCTGGTGGGAGGGTCTAAGAACTTTGTTGTGGATATGGGGGGCAGACCAGAGCGGGTGGCTATAGATCGTCTCAAGCCTGCTCATGTGGATATTGGTGAACCGCTTCAATTGGCCCAGCCCCCACGGCGAGGGCGCCCCCCTGCGGCAGCCTCGACCCCTGCCCCGCCCCTTGCCCTTTGCCCCTCTCCTGTTAAGCGCAGCCGGTATGGCCGCTTGGTCCGCCCCCCTATACGTTGACTTTTCTAGGGACTGTTATGAGCTGGACTGTTCTGTTTTGCACTAGTGAATTGGTCCCATGTTCTATTTGGGGTACCTGTTCGGTCTGGTCCTGTTATTATGGATGAATTCTGGGGGGGGCTGTGTGGTGACCCACAAGTAAGACCGAAAGAGACATTCACCAAGGGACTGTACCTTTAAGGGAGAGTTGTTTTGAGTTAGAGTTTCCGGGTTAACGCGGGCTGGCTGTTTTGACATCAATCGCTGTACAGTGTTTTGTTTAATATTGAAGTGGAGAGTAAAGCTGACTCGACGCATCTCCGTCTCTTGTCTCCTCACTTATTGCACTCCACATTTGCTTCTTTTTTTTTTCTTCATCTATGATTTTGGCATTTGTGTCTCTTACACATTTAACCTCCTCTTTGAATTTTCTCTTGCTGTTCTAATATTGGAAAAATATTTTGGAATTGGTTTTAGCCCCCTTAGGATTATTGATTTCTATCTCTCTCTTGGCCTTTCTAACTTCCTTTTTGACTTGTGTTTGCAGTTCCAAGTACTCTTTCTGTGTACTTTTTTTGGTCCCTTTTAAATGCTCTGTATAGTGCCTTTTTCCACTGAATATTTTTTTAAATTGATCTATTAAAGCCTTTTGGCCATTTTGTTTTAGATTTAGATTTGTCTACTTTTGGAATGTAATTATTTTGCGCTTCTAGTACTACATTTTTAAAAAACAGCCATCCTTTTTCTTTGGATGTTTTCTCTATTTTACTCCAATCTACTTCTGTTAGTCTCCGTTTCATACCTTCATAGTTCTCTTACGAGAGGTTCTCTCGTACTGCATACTGAAAGTACGCACCGGGTAAAGTCTCTTTGCTCAAGATATTGAAGACAAAATGTATCCTTAAATTTGAATACATTGTCAACGCAATGCAGCAGCAGTCAGACCTAGAGCGGGCAATCTCGCGCGCTCATTGGCTGCCCTGCGGCAATTGCTGCAGTGACGTCACGCCCAATGAGGGCACTTCGCGCCCTCTCGCGTCATAGCCCGCCAAAGTGGGAGTGGCTTAGCGTATAAAAGGAAGGCTCGAGGCTGCAAACCAGTGATTTTCATCTCTTCAGCGACGCTCTATGCTCCCTGACCTCTGAGAGAAGCCGCCGCCGTTGAAGCAAGCGACCAGCCAGCTTAGGACAGCGTCTGAGGAAGCTGGCCGTCTTCGCCACCTTCAGCCATCCGTGCCAGCTACGCTATCCGGCGACAAGTATCCTTTTTAAAAGCTAAACTCTCCGTGAGCTCGCCGCCGCGACTAAAAGAGCCGAGGCGTTTGTACAAAAATGCCTTGTTTCGCCTGCGGTTCATGCCGAACCGCGCTCAGCGACGGAGACCGCCACCTCATCTGCGCTCTCTGCCTGGGCCAAGACCACGCAGCCACCGCCCTTTCAACGGGCGGCTGCGCGGAATGCGACGAGATGGCGATTTCGACCCTGAGGGCTCGACTCGCCTTATTCAACGCACAAGCTGTCGCTCCGCCTCTCTCCTGTGGCCCGCGGAAGAAGAAGTGCCGTGCCGGCTCCGGCCCTCACTGCCGTCGACTTAAGGGGCGGGGCGGGGGATGACGACGTCGATGACAGCTGTTCTCTCCTGGCGTCGGACAGTGAAGATTGGTCTGGATCTCACTCCACTTCCTCTTCGACTCAGGAATCGGGCAGGGCTCGGTCTAACGGGGACGCCGAACTCATCCGCCTCCTCTCTATGGCCATCGACCAGCTAGGCCTGGATTGGTCTCCGCCAGAGGCCCCCGCGCCCAACAGGCTCGAAGGGTGCTTCCTTCCTAGCCGCCGCCTAGTGCCCGCCTCTAGGTCAGCACCCTTCCTGCCAGAGAAAGGAAAAGGCTACAGCCGGATTCCCCCAGTGGAAGAGGCGGTCGCAGTGCACCTTTGCCCGCCATCCCCAAAATGGCGCTCGAGGTCTGCCCTCCCGTCTAAAGCCTGCAGGACCACTTCAGCCCTTGTCGGCCCTGCACGAAGCTCTGCACAACAGCGCCCATCTCAGCCGCCGCCAGCCTCGCAGCAGCGACAGGGCGGCCGCCCTCGATCGCGCTCGACCAGCCGTCACAGACCGCCTCCCCCCCGGGGACCCCGGCAGAAGATCACGCTGAGACCTGAGCCCGCGAAATCCTCCTAGCAGCCGCGAAGAGGAAAAGATGCGCGAGTCCCGCCACCGCTGCCGGACCGCCATCAAAGTTAACCGCTCTGTCAGTCCCCTTATTAGGCAAGGCTACTGCAGTAGTGTATTCAGCAGCCAACAAGCCCGTCACAGCACACGCTCGCCTGCACACAAACGCTGTTTTTACGGCGACCCAGATAAATCTCAAAAAGAGTGTAATGTCTGTTTATGCGGCTCACGCCGATTGAGTTATAAGTGTAGAAAATGTGCCCACCACAATGTGTTCACCACTACGCACAAGCACTCCCCAACCGGTGTCCATATCTGTCACAGAGCCCACTCACATAAAGCGGGCACGTACCACTCGAGTGTTAAACGTAGGATTTGTGCACACTCCCCAATGCCCACACCTACAAAATGCCCGCTCTGCCGCACAGTTATCACAGGGGGCGAGATCAATAAAGCTCACCGGCCGTGTCTCAAACGTAAGCGCTGTAAGTGCTCGCGAGCGCTCACGCTTACTGTTGAACACTGTCCCCACTATACCGCGCACCGCTGTTCGTGCCACAGTTTGTTCTCCGTCCCTAGCGGCCGAGTTACTGAATGTGGAACAGCAGGTTGCTGCCATCAGCAAGCAGTATTACTCAGCCAACAAGATCGCGCGTGCCGCGCTGACACCTCCGTTTCAGTTTCTCGAGAACGCGGAGACCATTCTGCCCATAGCTATGTGTGCGAAAGCATGGGAAGCGATTCCGGGCGTGTCAGAATGGGTGCTGAATGTTGTAAAACAGGGCTATACACTGCAGTTCGCCCGCCGTCCCCCGCGCTTCCGAGCCCGTGCCGTGACGAGCGTGAACCCAGAAGTTGCACACCTACTTCGCGCAAAAATAGCAAAACTGCTGTGCAAAGGGGCAATAGAGCGAGTACATCCTTCTATGAGCGAGTCAGGCTTTTACAGCCGTTATTTTCTCGTGCCAAAGAAGGACGGAACGCTCAGACCTATATTAGATCTGAGACATTTGAACAAAGCTCTTATGAAAAGACCGTTCAAAATGAACACGACCAGACAAATCCTCGCGCAGATTCGCCTGAAGGACTGGTTTATCTCTCTCGATCTGAAAGACGCATACTTTCAGATTCAGATCATACCCCGTTACAGGCCATTCTTGAAATTCGCCTTCGACGGCCAGGTATATCAGTACACCGTCCTGCCGTTCGGCCTGTCCCTAGCACACGGTACATTTACGAAGTGCATCGACGCCGCTCTCGCTCCCCTGAGGCGTCAGGGGATGCGGATACTGAACTATCTGGACGATTGGCTGATTTTAGCACAATCAGAGGCGGAACTCGTGTCTCACAGAACTGTGCTACTCAGTCATTTGGAAAGCTTGGGTCTCACGGTCAACTGGACCAAGAGCTCACTGCTGCCCCGTCAGTCAGCTTCCTTTCTGGGAATAGAGCTAGACTCGATGGTAATGACAGCTCGCTTGTCAACACAGCGCGCGCGCCGTGTTCAGCAGCTGGCCGCGTCTTTTCAGAAAGACAAAGTATTTCCCCTGAAGACGTTTCAGAGAATGCTGGGCTTTATGGCTTCAGCCGCAGCAGTGCTCCGGCTAGGTCTACCCTGGTGAAAAAAAAGTATACTTTATTATATTTGAAATATATTCCCTTTTTCAATAGTACATTGCAAATATATTTAAAAAAAATATACTATCCTTAAATATATTAAAAGTATATTAGCATCATGCTTTTTATCTATTTTTATAATACAACTTTTAACACACTTTAAAATAATATACTTTAGTATATTTTCTAAAAATATATTTAAAAGCAAGCATACTTTTAACATATTTCTAACAAGTGCACTATAAGTACATTGGTAATAAATATATGCTTAATTACACTTTTAAGAAATATGCTAAAAACAAGCATACTTTTAATATATTTCTAACAAGTGCACTATAAGTACATTGGTAATAAATATATGCTTAATTACACTTTTAAGAAATATGCTAAAAACAAGCATACTTTTAATATATTTCTAACTAGTGCACTATAAGTACATTGGTAATAAATATATGCTTAATTACATTTTTAAGAAATATGCTAAAAACAAGCATACTTTTAATATATTTCTAACTAGTGCACTATAAGTACATTGGTAATAAATATATGCTTAATTACATTTTTAAGAAATATGCTAAAAACAAGCATACTTTTAATATATTTCTAACTAGTGCACTATAAGTACATTGGTAATAAATATATGCTTAATTACATTTTTAAGAAATATGCTAAAAACAAGCATACTTTTAATATATTTCTAACTAGTGCACTATAAGTACATTGGTAATAAATATATGCTTAATTACATTTTTAAGAAATATGCTAAAAACAAGCATACTTTTAATATATTTCTAACTAGTGCACTATAAGTACATTGGTAATAAATATATGCTTAATTACACTTTTAAGAAATATGCTAAAAACAAGCATACTTTTAATATATTTCTAACTAGTGCACTATAAGTACATTGGTAATAAATATATGCTTAATTACACTTTTAAGAAATATGCTAAAAACAAGCATACTTTTAATATATTTCTAACTAGTGCACTATAAGTACATTGGTAATAAATATATGCTTAATTACATTTTTAAGAAATATGCTAAAAACAAACACACTTTTAACATATTTCTAAAAAGTACACTACAAGTCCTTTTAAGTTTTTGTGTATTTAAAGAAAACATACTTATGTTGATCTACTTAAAATAGATTTGAGTATTCAGTGTACAAATGGCTACTTTTGTAATTGTGATTTAAGTATTTTTAATTTAAGTTTATACAATGTTAAAGATAGGCACAATGTACAATAAACACAAATCCATTACAAATTTTACATCAACATCACACCATTGGAACACACAAGAAAATGTGTTTTCTACTGTACAGAAAGTGGCAGCTACTGGATTGTGATGTCACAAGTGGCCGTTTAACATGCAGCCAAGTAAACACTGGCTATATTGCATGGCCAAAAATGGAAGTTCACTCACTAGGGTAGGTAATCCTGTTCAGAAACACTTCTTTTTATACTGGGTGAAATGGTCCTTCCATCCTGAGAGAAGTCAATACATTATGTGTTCAGAAAAAGGAATGAAAAAAATATTCGGAAATATTCAGCTCACTACACCGAGTAAGCAGGAGTTTGCGGCACAATGGAAGAGAAAATGCAGCAAAATCTACCAATGGCAGCTTTGCTGGTAACTGCTCGCCCTGATAAAAAGCCTATAAAAAGAAAATCGGAGGCAGAAAAGGCTGCAACGAAACAGGCACTGGATAAAGCCAGAGCGTCAACTCGCGTCAACATTGCAGCATTTGAACGGTGGAGACAACTGAGGGAGCAAAAGTGATGAAAAGCGATGCCGAGGTTGCGTTCTTTCTGCTGAACAGGTAATGATTTGTTTTGCTTCGGGGGGATTTGTTATTTCCATGATATATGTTACGTTAGGCAACGTAGCTACTTTTGTTGCTAGTATTAGCCCAATGCTAACATTAGCTTCTCTGTCGGTGTAAGCCAGTTGCGTTACAGGTCTGCTTATCTGACTTTTAGGACATGCCATTTTGAACATATTGCACAGCCATAGTCGCAAGTGTCTGCATTATAATTGTGATAAAATGACGTTAATATTGCTTATAAACGGGACAACTGTGGTGATGTGGCATATGTGTTTTGTTAGCTACGAGAAGAAATGTTTGTTACTGTGTGAAATGGAAACAAAGTTTTGTTGTCATTCTTTGTGTGTCTTTGAGATGCAGTAATTATTGTCAGATGTGTAATTGTGATATTCTTCCTAAAGGTAAATCACTGCCAAAGGAGTAGATCACCACAGCAGACGACGCCTCATGCAAAGCCTGACCTGTCAGCCATCCCTGGACACTCCTTTTCTTATATATTTATTTCTTATTTATTATATGTAAATACAGATTGTTTATGACAATCAAAAGCAGCGAAAGTACAGATACTTGTGTAAAAAAGTATTTCTCTTAGGTCTCTCTTGTTCGTTTTTTAAAAAAAAATAAAACAAAAAGTGTTATACCACATCCATTGTCATTATTCATTTAGCATGTAAGGAGGTAAGAAAAGTAATAGCTTGTTTATGCTGAAATGGTAAAGGAAAGGCATTTATCGTTTAAAAATATTTATTCCAACATGACAAAAATACTCTGCTTTCCTGTGACCTGCAGCTGACTCCGACTGTGGATGCGCGTTCATGTTTGTGGGGGCGTAGCTTTGGACGGAGTACTGACGGGACGGGAGGGGGTGGAGCTTAGAAGAGGTGCCGCTTTCAAATCTTGCTAGCTCTCCAATATTACCTACTATAGCTTTAAAGTATATTGTACAAAGTATAGCTAAGTAATATTTGTTTATTAATGTGCATTTGTTATTGAAGACAAAGTGTGCTATTTATAGTATTTGGATTAAGCCAAATGTATTACGGAGAATATCATTTTTACTCAAAAATAATAGACTTGTATATTGCTCGTAATGATTTTGTAATGTACTTGTAACACAGATAAAGTACACTTTATTATCAATTATCAAGTATGTAAATAGTCCCTACACAGGCATATACTTAAAGTATACTAAGTATACTTGAAGTTGTTCCAATTTAGCACACAAAAGTACACTAAATAGACTTAAAGTTATGCTTTACTACAATTTAAATACAACTAAAATATACTTAGTACAAAATTAGTTGTTTCAAAATAGCACACTTAAAGTTAACTAATCCTTAACACACTTGAAGTATACTTATAATTAGTGTGGCTGCAAGTATACTTAGTATATATTTTTAATAAATTTACGGTATATTTCTTGTATGTTTCGAAGACACTTGTAATTAATTTGTAATGTACTTCTAACACAAATAAAGTACACTTTAATACACTAATCAAGTATGTAACTAGTCCCTACACAGGCATATACTTAAAATATACTAAATATACTTAAAGTTGTTCCAATTTAGTACACAAAAGTACACTAAATACATTTAAAGTTATGCTTTACTACAACTTCATTACTACTAAAATATACTTAGTACAAAATTAGTTGTTTCAAAATAGCACACTTTAAGTTAACTAATCATTAACACACTTGAAGTATACTAATAATTAGTCTGGCTTCAAGTATACTTAACATATTTTTTTTCACCAGGGCAGTGACATATGTAGACTTCACAGTTGTTCAAGAGCTATTTTATTAACTCCTTTTCTTAATTAACATGTTGTATTAAATGTCTACTGTTAAAATATATGAACTAAGCATTACATGCTATGTTAAAGAATTCCATTTTTACTAGGTGAAAAAGACTTACTATTAAATGTAATAAATATGTACTTAAGTATGTTTTTAGTACAAAACAAATATACTTTAATGCATTTATAATACATTTAACAGTATGTCTTTTTCACCTTGTATGTACAACAGAGGGAAATGTCAAAACATTATACACTGTAAAAAAAAAATTACATCCCCAAGTCAAAAATTTCTAGTGACTGATCACATCTAAATTTTTCAATTAGTCTGACGTATTATTTCTCATTGAGCCAATGTTAACAGACTATTGCAACAAGAATTGCACTTGGGCCAATTAAAAAATTTAGATGTGACCCGTCACTAGAAAATTTTGACTTGGAGAGGTTAGAATTTTTTTACAGTGTACTGTGTTGTAATAAAAAACGTCTAGGTTACGACCTCTGTTCCCTGAGAACAGGGAATGAGACACTGCATTGATGACGATATGGGGAACACCCTCCATGTAAACCAGTGTTTGAAAAGCTGTACAATCTCGGCAATAGAATTTGACTGGCGACAGCCTATGACACGACTAGTGCGACTCAGAAGAATGAAAGAGGCGCCTAGAGAACATTGTTCCCCAATAGCATCATCGAAGCAGTGCAAGTTCCCTTTTGATAGGGAACAGTTACTTTTTTAACAGAGGTTAATTTTGCTTTAATATAAAAATAAACTCATCTTTCCCCCCTTTCATAGACACTGTGATCAAACAATTTCCAACACGTCTGAGGTGCAAGCACAGATTCGAAGGAAATGCAACAATAAGGCAAACTCAAAGACCAATCAGTAACAGTACTGTAACTGTTTGCAGCTATTAATGATTGCACTTTATTGACTAGTTGGGTTTATTGAAGTTAGTTTTTTTGTTGTTGTTTATAATACCTTTGCAGATCACTGTATTTTATGTTAATGTATTTTTTTTACAGTTTACATATGCTGCTGTACTGATGTACACTGGGTAAAAGTTTACTAGCTTTCAAAGTGTGTGTTTTATACATTTTTTTTAATGTGTTTTAATACACCATTAACATATTTAATTGTTTTATAAAGGTACTGTTCACAGTATTAAAACATATTTGAAATGATTTACTATATAAAAAAAAATGTGAGCAATACATAAATATGATTTGTATATATTATATATTCTTAAATTTTAAATAATTTAAGTGTATTTAAAATGCAATAAAGATGGGTTCAATTGTACTAAAAGGGGTAACAAAATAAAATAAATTAAAGCTGAAATAGTATGTTAAAAGCGTATTTTAGTTCATCTTCAGTGTGTCTCAAAATAGCACAGTTGAGTACACTAAGATGATCTTAAGTTTATATTAAGCAGTACTAAAGGTGAGCTTTTAGTATATTAAGTGCAAAATAAGTATGTCAAAAATAGAGCACTTTAAGTACATTATGGAAGTGTATTATGGAAGTATAATAAAATGTATTTTAGTGCACTTTTTTTAATCTCGGAATACATTCTAAGTATAATTTGTAAATAATTTAATATTACTATTATAATTTAAATAGTTTATTATTGTATTTAAAGATGGTTTCAATTATACTAAAACTGGTAACGAAATACATTTGTTGAAAATATGAAATAGTATATTAAAAATACACTTCAGTTTATCTTCAGTGTGTCTCAAAAAAGCACAATTGAGTACACTAAGATGATTTTAAGTTTATATTAAGCAGTACTAAAGGTGAGCTTTTAGTATATTAAGTGCAAAATAAGTGTGTCGAAAATAGAGCACTTTAAGTACATTATGAAAGTGTATTATGGAAGTGTACTAAGTGCACTTAAATAAAATGTAATTTAGTGCACTTTTTTTTCACCTGGGTATTGCGTATGCGCCCTCTGCAACGCTGGCTCAACGCTCGTGTACATCGCCGAGCCTGGGCGTCCGGCGGATCACGAATCAGAGTGACTCAGAGCTGCGTTTCGGCTCTGCAGCCCTGGTCAGTGACCGACTGGTATCAGCGGGGAGTAACGATGGGAACTGTCTCGTACCGAAAGCTTATCTCGACAGATGCCTCCAACCTAGGTTGGGGCGGAATATTCGAGGGCAGACCGGTCTTTGGCCTCTGGTCAGACACGGAAAAGCTCTTCCATATAAACTGTCTGGAGATGATAGCGGTCGAGTACACTGTGAAACACTTCCTCCCATTTCTGTGGGGCCACCACGTACTGGTTCGGACGGACAACATGTCTGTGGTATCAGACGTTAACCGCCAGGGCGGTGTCCGTTCCAGGGCTCTCTCTCCTCATCTGGGCTCAGCACCATTTGCGCTCGCTCAGAGCCGCGCATGTGCCAGGACGCCTGAACGACAGACCGGACAGACTGTCCAGGAACAATATTCCCCCCGGGGAATGGTCCTTGCACCCTCAGTCAGTCCAGTCATTATGGCTCCGTTTTGGCAAGGCGAAGGTCGACTTGTTTGCGTCGACAGACAACGCCCATTGCCCAAGGTTCTTTTCAAAGAACGAGGATGCTCTGGCCCAGATGCCCGTTATATGCGTTCCCTCCGGTCTCAATGTTACCACAGGTAATCAAGAGGATCAGGGAAATGCGTCATTCGGTGCTCCTCATAGCCCACTGATTCTCGGAGCTGGTGCGGCTGTCAGACTCAGCCCCATGGCCAATCCCGGTGAGGAAAGACCTTCTTTCCCAAGCCGGAGGGTCGATTTGGCATCCTCATCCAGAGCGATGGTCTCTGCATGCATGGATAATCAACGGGTACCCGTTGCTTTGCCAGAAGGGGTCGTTAACACGATCACCCCCTCTACCAGGCGGCTTTATGCGTCTAAATGGTCTGTGTTTACTAAGTGGTGCACGGGCAAAAGCCTGGAGCCACAAACGTGCGGAGTTTCGTGGGTGCTTTGCTTCCTCCAAGAGCTGTTGGACAGGGGCAGGTCCCCCTCCACGCTCAAAGTGTATGTCGCGGCCATCGCAGCGTTCGCCGAGTCGACGCGCGACCAGGCGATGGGAAGGAATGAGCTCATCATCCGCTTCCTTAGAGGAGCTAGGAGGATGAATCCCCCATGGCCCCCCTCGGTTCCTATTTGGGATCTTTCCTTGGTCTTGGAGGCCCTGAAAGCACATCCCTTTGAACCATTACACTCTGTGGATCTGAGGTACCTCGCGTTCAAAACCGCGTTCCTGATCGCTCTAGCATCAGTTAAACGTGTGGGTGACTTACACGCGCTCTCTGTGAGCGCTGCGTGCCTCGAGTTTGGACCTAATGACTCTAAAGTCGTCCTTAAACCGAGGCATGGCTATGTCCCTAAAGCGATTGGAACCCCATTCAGAGTGCAGATCATTACACTCTCAGCTTTGCCGGCTTTCAGTACGCAGTACGAGAGAACCTCTTGTAAGAGAACGTACTCGGTTACTTAACGTAACCTCGGTTCTCTCTAGAAGAGGGAACGAGTACTGCGTTCCCTGCCGTGTTGTGCAACGAGCTCATTTCGCTTCAGGCGATGAAAAACACTGGTTTGCAGCCTCGAGCCTCCTTTTATACGCTAAGCCACTCCCACTTTGGCGGGCTATGACGCGAGAGGGCGCGACATCACGCCAGGAGCTCAGCGGTAGGCTGCAGCAATTGCCGCAGGGCAGCCAATGAGCGTGCGAGATTGCCCGCTCTAGGTCTGACTGCTGCTGCATTGTGTTGACAATGTATTCAAATTTAAGGATCAATTTTGGCTTTAATATCTCGAGCAAAGAGACTTTACCCGGTGCGTACTTTCAGTACGCAGTACTCGTTCCCTCTTCTAGAGAGAACCGAGGTTACGTTAGGTAACCGAGAACGTTTGCTTTTCTAAAATTGTAAACCTTAGCTTTAGTCATTACTTTTGAGGTTTTCAAAAATATTTCAAATGAAATGTTGTGGTCTGAGTTTGCCAATGGCTCTCTGACCTCTGCTTTAGTTATGAGTAATAAACAATCCATCCTGAGTTAAACATTTACAGAGTGCCCAGCAAGCCAAATAACGTTGTGGCAACATTGCATCAAAGTGCAAACAGAACCATGTGACACTGTAGCAACACAAATTTGTAGACTCCAGGCGATGTTGTCAAAACACTGTAAAATAACGTTTTAAAATTTGATTTATATAACAAGTTTCTTTAAGTTAACCCTCTAGGGTCTAAGGTGTTTTTGGGGTCCTTGAGATGTTCTGACATGCCCTGACATTTTTTCCAAAACTAATCAACGAAATATTGTCTTTCATATGTCTGTAACATAGGTCTTTCATTTTTATTATAAGAAATATAAATGTTAATTTGCAGTTTAATACGTTGCTTATACAAATACATTTTATTTCAACATATTTTAGTCGATATTTACTGAGTGTAGCAATACAGTTTGCTAAAAACCGAAACATTCATACACAAACAGAAACGCCTGACTGTAACGTTGTTTTTATGAAATATTAGGGCATATAAATGTTAATTTTCAGTTTAAAACGTTGCTTATACAAATAGCCTACATTTTATTTCAACATATTTCTGTCGATTTTTACTCAACTCAGTATAGCAATACAGTTTGCTAAAACATCATCATTCATTCACACAGAGACGCAATTTAAATTTAAACGGTCTTTGAGCTGTGATAAACAGCGCGCATCTCTGCGGCTGCCGTTCATTCATTCACAGAAACGCGATTAACTTGAGAAGGAAAAAAAACTTACTACATATTCGGATCCTAGCTCTCCTGCAATACCCGCACTCTGAGGTAGATTTTCCATTATTAATATTTCTCACAGCGCTGCCAGATGGTGTAAATACGTAGGCTACAATGATCTGAATAAACTTGTTTTCTCGAGCTGAGATGGGGGCGTTCACAGGTTTGCTTGGATTGCCTCAGTAGTTTTGAATAGCGCGCGCTCTCCGTGGGCGGAGTCACATTACCTTTGAATTAGCTCTAATGAGCTCGACTGGGATCGCTCTCTTTTAATACAGATTTCACAAGATGAGAATATTTGTTTTTTTATATAAATTACCTCATTTAAAAGCATAGAATTCAAGCTTCATGCCTGTGTATCTGTATGTCTGTTTGACTGAGTATTCGCTGAGTTACAGTTCATTTTCGGACGCGTTTCAGAATGGTCTTCACTGACACAGAGAAGGCAGAACTCGCATCACGTTTATTTTTCTTTATTTGGCAAAAAGCACAACACTTTGTTTTTATTGTGAGTATACACAAAAATAATACACATTTAACAGAATCGATTGATGTATGAAACTTGGTTGTAATATCAAAGTCCACAGAGCAAAATTAATTTCTTTTGAACTGAACTGAAAAAAAGCGAGCTGGTATCACCGGCGATACCGTCGACCCCAGGGGGTTAAATGAAACAAATCAAACAAAATACACTGAATATATACTTGCAAAATAATAGAATTGGTCTGAATATGTATGGAAATTCAAGAGATGTGTCTATGAAATGTGCATACAACATTACTATGCAACAGTCAGAAAACATTAGACTAGCACATTTAGGGAACCATTTTAACCTCACCGTGTGGTCAGGGTAATACGTTTCTGCAACAGTTTCCTCACGTCATATTTGTCAAAACCAAAATACAACCAAACTACAACCTCACACAAAGTTGCCAGGACGAAATTGGTTAGCTGAGTGTTTATATTCATTTTTTTTCTTAATAACATCAAACTAAATCATTTGTAGAGGTCAGCTACTACTGTCACTCTATAAATACTCTGTTAAAGTGTTCCCATTTATAAAGGAACTAGACCGGACCCAGACTTAAACTGGACCCAGATTTGTACAAAAAGCTTCGTAATATATCTACGCCTGTTTCTGACATGATTAAAATAGCTTCTCACGCTCTTACTACGACAATGGGCATCATGACAACGGCTTCTAATGTTGCTGTGGTTGAACTAATTAACAAAGGGGTAATCTTTAGTCGAATCGTCTCAACCCTGAGGCTATGATTGGTTTAGGGGTGTTAAAGCCTGTTTACACATAGTTGCCGACAATAATTGATAGCAATTTTTCTAATCTACATTTGGCAATGTATTGCTGGAAATCTTGCCGGTACATTCAACATGTAATGTCCAGCTTCCTATACAATACTGGCACATCCAGGTGTGGCATATGATACATATTATTATTTATTTCTTAACAGATGCCCTTATCCAGGGTGACTTACAATTGTTACAATATATCACATTATACATTATTTCACATTATACAGATATCACATTATTTTTACATACAATTACCCATTATTTAGTTGGGTTTTTACTGGAGCAATCTAGGTAAAGTACCTTGCTCAAGGTGTCCCCTACTGCAGTGTCCCCCACTGGGGATTGAAGCCACAACCCTCCGGTCAAGAGTCCAGAGCCCTAACCACTACTCCACACTGCTGCCCTGCGTCTGCTAAGAAATAAATAATAATATGCTGAGTACTTTAACGATTCCTTAGATTAGTGTCAAAGATTGACGTCTTAGGATGTCTGAGTAAGTAACAAGTTAATCGTTGACATTTACCAGTGAATGTCTGGAGAATATGGATAATCTTTGTTCTGGGTGTTATGTTGTTGTTGGTTTAAAAAAAATCCAAAAAATGAAATGAATTTATTTATTTTACAGAATGCACTTACAACACCATTTTCAACAAAGCGCAAGGGCTCGTCTACAAATGATCAACTGTCATAACACTGGGACTCCCTGTATCCCACAGTTCCATGCACAATGAAGGGTGGACGAACCAGCAGTGCTAATAGACTGATTGTCATATTCGGTTTCTGGGTGAAGCAGGAGGGTGTACAATATTTATTGAATTCTTTTTTTTGTACTTTTCTTTAGGATGAACACAAAAACGAAGGCTAACTCTCTAAGCAAAAGAAACTACTGAGAACCAAGCAGAGCAATAATAAAACACAACAACAAAAATGAGACATCGCCCATGTGATTTATTTCATTCCTTACTCCTCCCCACTCTTACTTTTTAGCATGATCTGTTTGATTTTATAATATAATTTTTCTTTTTCTTTTACCCTCTTTGAACATCAACAACAACAAAAAATCCTTCTCTAGATGTTTTCAGTTACAAGTGTCACATAGGCTTGAACCTCACTGACAATGTCATCATAGGCGTCGCAAGGTGGTTTCAGAACCGAGAGGGTATCTTCCAACAACTGTATGGCTTCATCGAGACTAATTCGCTGGCTCCCCGATGTACTCAGAAGCTTAGTGAGTTTGTCGCTGCTCTGTACTAGGTCGCCCAGGGTAAGAGAGCAGAGTGGGAGGCCCTTGAGCTGCTCCACTGGAGGTGCCACGTTCCCCAGCTCACTTTTGGCCAGTAGGACAGCGACCAGAGGACCACAGATTTTCCCCAACAGTCCCAAGGTGCTCTCGTTGAGTTCCTTGACCACCGCAGCCTTCTCTTTCAGTGACACCCCAGAGAAGGCGATCTTGTCATACAGGGCGGGTTCGATACTCTTGTGGACATGTCTGTCCCTCCGTTCGGCGACGTGGGAGATCTCAGACATAACTTGGCTCACCCTGACACAGCTTTCCTCAATTCCTTCGCTTTCTTTCGCTGAGACTGGGGAGATTTGTTCATCTAGGTGAGTGTTGAGGATCCCCAGGGCTTTGTTGGTGATGGTGTAGTATTTGTGGAGATAGTGGTGGAGGCGCTGGGAAGAGCGAATCAGCTCTTCTTCTTTTTTTTTTATCCCCAAAGAACAGCGACAGCATCCTGGTGGTTTCTGTTAGTAAAGAGGAAATGCACTGCAATTATACAATAAAGTAATGCACTTGTGTTGTATTGGCTGTTGAATATTACACATCAACTTTCCGACTGACACCTCTTTAACAAGACAAGCTTTTGTTTGTGATTTGCATTATTTGCTTTAGGTAGTTTTGCATCTATCCTACAGGTTTAATGGTGGAACAAAAGTATTCAACAGTGACGTATTTCCCATTGACATTTCATCATTTACAAAATTCTACAATGTACCACTTTAGTTATGAGACAATGGGGGAACCCATGGAAAAGATGAGAGTGCATGAGTTGATGTTTGCAGGGATCTTTCACAATAACAAACTCCAACACCAAAAGGTTTTAATCTTGTCAAAAGCAGATGCCTATTGCTCTAATACTGCTCAAGGGGTGTTCACAATGAACAACGGATGGCCCCTGCTGAGGTTAAGATTGAGTCTTTTTTAACAAAAATGTTCAAATATACAATGAAGAGGACTGAAAGCAGGGATAGGAAGAGCATGGAAGAAGGGAGGGAGGATACATGGATGAATAGATCAACTGAAATTCAGATTATATGAATAAAAAAGACAACTGATTCGTATCTTTAGTAAACTTTAATGTTGAAAAACAGAAAAATCTTGAATGCAATATAGAAAGAAAACAAGCACTGAAGTACCATTTAACATTCAAAACAGTTTGATCAAGAATTACCACTTTCTTAATCAGTTTCTTATTAATCCATATGTAAAGATTACCAGAGTAACTGAAAATCATGATAGTGTAGATGATCCAGTACTAATGAATAGAGCTAGATACGCAACAATTCAAAGCTAACCTAAGGATGGTGACCGTTAGTACCCTAGCTCTTTCATTACTTCAATTCTAACCTTGACGTTAGTTATACGATCCTGGAACTCTACAGAAGCAGGCCTGAATTCATCCAAAGCTTTCTCATACTCTTCCAGGGCCTGATCAAGTTGATCTCTCTCTAGTGCCCCCAAAATGGCTTGGATCATCATATCAATGCCCATGAACAGCACCCCTAAGGCCAAACTGGAAAAAGCCCCTGCACACACTTTAGCACATGTGGATATTACGTTTGCAAATATCCTTCCACTTTTGATTAGGTAACAAAGTACAGTGAAGGACACAAAACTTAAGGCACCCAATGATCCGCTGAGTATTGATTGAATTTTTTGAAAGTCTTTGACGCTGGGTGACAGGGTTTTCAGTTTCTCATATAAGTCAGGTTCCAGCTTCTCCTTCAGCTTCTCATCGATTTTCTTTACTTCTGCCTGGATCTCATGCATGCGTTGTATCATCACCTCGCAGTTCTCCTTGATGGTGGCCTTGTTGTTCAGCTCTATGGGACTGAAGGACAAACCCAGGTGCTTGTCAAGAACTTCAATGAGTTGGTTAGTGGCTCGGAAGTTGTTCTTCATCAACTCCAGAAGCTCTTGGTTTCTGCGGATGACCTCCTCCCTTTTAGCAGGGTTATCAGGGAAGAAGATGACACTCCAAGACATTTTTCTTTGTTTATTTTGAGTTCTTGAAATGAAGAGAGAAACATATATTTAGGAAATTGTGCAAGGGCGGCACTGATTTAAATGCAAGAAGAGACTAATAGGTTAAACCTCTGGGTTCTGAATCATATCAGTGCAAAAGAGACTCAAATAACTCTGTCGATTTTTGTCATACAGATCAGTGTTGTACATCATTCGATCCAGTTAAGTCTCTATTATTTTTGTGTAAGCTCACAATAAAAACAAAGTGTTGTGCTTTTCGCCAAATAAAGAAAAATAAACATGATGCGAATTCTGCCTTCTCTCTGTCAGTGAAGTCCATTCTGAAATGCGTCCGAAAATGAACTGTTAACTCCGCGAATATTTGTCACACAGGAACGAGTGATGTGTCTTGATGAAGCTAGAATTCTCTTCTTTTAAACAAAGTCATTTATATATATATATAAAAAATATTCTCAGTTTATGTAATCCGTTTGAAACCAAGGAGAGGCACAGTTTTTTCCTTCTACCTTCATTAACTGCAATGAGCTGAGGCGGCCACGCCCCCCTGGCGCTTTCACATGGTAATAGTTTAGGTGATCTATCTGCATCGTGCACGCCCCCGATCAATGCCATAAAAACACGCAGTTTCATCAGAGATTTACTGATAGTTCATCGCGTTTTAAGGATGGCACGCTTCTCCGGTCAAGACGCACTTCAGATGATTTTGGACAGCGAGGAAGAATTCTATGGCGTTATTTTGTGTAAACATGCTCACGAGCACATTATGTTATTTCACACGAGCAAAAATGAACCTTCAGCTGGCATGATAAAAGTACTCGCGCACAAATTCAACAACCGAGAGGTGTACAGGTAGCTGCGAGCGAGCGCCTGGCATACTCTCATAGGTTAACTCTGCTTGTACAGTGGAATCCTGCTCGCGCGCAGCGGGCTTCTGCTCGCGGAGTGCTGTTTTGCTCGCGCAGTGGATTTCTGCTCGCTCAGCTGATTTCTGCTCCCTCGAGTCTACATGACTTTTGACAATTTGGGGGCGGAAACCAAGGAGGGCACTGACCCTCTTATGATTGGTCACTTTCATCATGGAAAATCTTGCGAAATCCTAACCCCGCCCACCTTCAGACGCAGCGCACGTCACTCAGCTCGCTCTGCTACTCCGGTTATCTCTGTGTATATTTTAGGCAACGAAATATGTGATAAAACACAATACTAACTCTTTTCGTTTTCATTTAAAGAAATCTTAAACATTATAGCCACACAAATGTGGTTCATGCAACACGTATTGATTATATTCACTGCACATAACGTTTGCCTATTTATATATATATAAAAAAAGAATATATATATATATATATATATATATATATATATATATATATATATATATATATATATAAAACACAAACCTGCCTCTTTTCGTTTTAAATATAATATAAAAACATTAAACATTTTAATATGATCCAGGCAATATGTGAATTTGTACTAAACAACAGATTTTGCAGTAAACAACATTACAGTTTTTAAATTTTTAAATACAATTATTACAATTTAAAATGACAAAACTCAACCCAGTCTCTTTTTGTTAAATTTCATTTTTATCAATATTAGCCATTATAAAAGTATAAGTAAAAGGTATAAGAAGCTATACAAATAAAGCAAACAATTCAGTCAAACACACAAAGTCAGTCACATAATAATAATTATTTTATCTAATGTTATCTAACAAATGGAAACTTATTGTAAAGTGTTTTTTATACTAGTTTTTTTTCATCTCTGTAACCGTGATATACACTTTAAATTTAATCTAAATTAAGCTTTGGTACTGAATTGGTACCGAGAACCGTGGATTTTCACTGGTATTGGTACCGAATACTGAAATTTTGGTACCGTGACAACACTAGACAGGACCTGGAACAGACAAGCCATTTTAGACGACCTCATCCAAATAATTTTGTAATACATATTTTGACGTTTTGCAGAGGACTTGGAAAAAAAAAGAATAGTATGAGATGGACACACTTTGTTCAAAGGTCATGGTAAGGTACAGGGTGTTTTATTTTGACTAATCACAACTGTGGCCTTTAAGACATCATTTATAGACTAAGGGCAGGACCTAATCAAACATCGCAAGTCGCCAACGGTGAAGCGGAAACGTTCCCGGTACCTAATCAAAATAAGAACTTCGAGCAAGTTATCCCGGTACCTAGTCAAGCGGTCTTTGCTTGAAATTGAGGAGCTGACGCTTTTTCATTACAAATAGGGGGAGAAGGGGGAGTGGTCCCCTATCCACCCATCCATCCATCAATTATCATTAACCGCTTAATCCTTTATAGGGTCGCGGTGAGCCGGAGCCTAACCCAGCAGACACAGGGTGCAAGGCGAGACTACACCCTGGACGGGACGCCAGTCCATCACAGTCCACACACACACACACACACACACACACACACACACACACAGAGGGCAATTTAGAGTGAGTGGTCCCCTATCGCCTTACCTAATCTAATGAATTCAATCCTCACATAAGAAACACAATTAATACATAAATACAAATATCAAGACATAAATAAAAAAAAAATACAAAGATAAATATATTTATTTATTTATCTGTATTTATTTCTTTATTTACTTATTGTTTCATTTTGGCACAAATTACACTCCATATAAACCTCTACAGATCAATTAACAATAACCCAATAATACACAGCATCTATGAAATAAACCGTATGCACTGTGATGTATTGCAGTCTACATTTCCGTTGTATTGTACGCTCTTAAAACAAATGTGTTAAATGTAACACATGTGCGTGCTTATACAAGGACAACGCAATATTTGTATTAAAATCAACAAACCACAACACAATGATGTGTCTTTCTAACACAGTCTGTGTGGCTGAAAACACATTATTGTGTAAGAAATGCACATTATTGTGTTATGGTTTGTTCATTTTAACACAAATATTGTGTTGTCCTTGTATAAACACGCACATTTGTTTTAAGAGTGTAGGCGACTCCTACAAGAACAGGATTACCGAATCTATGTTACATCCTTCATAGGCTACCTTACCCGACCGAAGAAGCTGTGTGTGCGTGTGTTGTTGTTGATGCGGCCATGTTCAATACCTGACAAAGGGGTGACATCAATGGACCTTTTGCTGATTCCCCACAACCGAATGAGGGGATTGAACATAAGCGTCACACATAATAAGGCCAGCTCACGGTGTGGGCTTCACAAATAGACACCAAACTGCTCTCTGCCACATGCTGTACATCTCATTCTGTCCCTGCTGCAGATCCCTCAATGTATACATAGGCTGATATCAATGTGCTAATACATAACATGCTATATGGGCACCTGTGTGATGTAGCTCATTACCACCCTTGCAGGTAAACACACCGACAGGTTTTCTTTTGCACTTGGGAAAGAAGAGGATAGTCTACATTAGCATCGACTGCACAAGGTATGAGCATATAGGATGTGTATCAGCATACTACATATGGTTTGCTTGTAGTAGGTTACGAGTTTCCGTGGAGTTACTGAAATGCAGCCATGTAGAATTAAAACAGTTGCTTGCAGGGTTGGGAGCAAATTGGTGAGCTTTTGGTGCCCACAACCAAACCAAATCCCCCAACTTCAATCACGTCTGGAGACATTCTCAGTGATGTGCTTGACTGAGGCTCCTGGAAGGCAGCACACTGTTGTAGTAAGGGGGTCCAAACTGCGAACTGAGCTTGCTGTGTACAGTGTTTCTCAATATGGAGTCCCCAACAATCATGACTTCCCTTCTTTTTGCTTCCTGGCCAGCACTGTTTATAGGGTCCTGGATGTTGTTTCTTTCATTCTCTTGATGTTGGTTTTGGTCATCTAAATGTTGAAGTGGCTCAAATTTGTTGGATGTCTGGATTTCTGGTGGTTGTGTTTGACGAAGTTTCTTTTTTTCCCTGCTTCTGCCTATCTGAACCCAGCTGTTTCGACTCTCTTCCATCTCCCTGGTGGCTTTCAGGGCAATAGCAGTTAAAGTGGGTTTGTTGCAACTGAGAACATTTTTAGTACACAGCTGGAGACTATCTTCTGCTGCTTTGTTCGTTGCAGTTGGTATTTAAACTGCCTACTAGTTCAGTATGGATCTGCGTACTAACCACAAGATCATCCCCAGTTAGTATCTCAGGTGATGAATTAAGGTGAGGGGCAACAAGTACTTAACATTGAATAGTGACTGAGTTAATAGTGACTTCTGATTTGGTAACAGGATCCTGTTCTGGTAAAGCATTTGGATTTTATAATACATACACACACATTCTAACCATTATTTTTCCCTTTTTCTTTTTGCATGGTTTCTGGACCTTGCTTCTACCTGCTTGGACCTAATCATTCTCCGGTAGGTGCATTTAACTTTGGTTTCCACACAGGATTACAGGGACAAGTCCATGGCAGATTCAGTTCCATGAAGATTCACTCTCACGATCCCCATATGAAACGTCTTCAGCAACCTCAGTGAAACAGATACCCAAGTTGTTGCTACAGATCTAGTGTACAGTTTGTATGTATTTAATCTTATATAAGACTTACAGAGCATGTATTTTCAATTATGAAGGCAGAGATCTCAAGGTCGGCAAAGTGCGATGCCTGAGATTTTTTTTTGTTTTCTTGAAGATGAGGGCAACATGCGTATTGAAATAACTCATTGTGGCAATGTACCTCGCCCCTGTGTGCATATGTGTGTTATATGTTGCATGTTGTGTGTAAATGTTGGTGTATAGTCATTGGTACACGGGATATAAACGGGTCTGTGTTTCACGTGGTGTATTTAAAAATATATAATTGTATTTAGACACGAGGATTGCACATCACGCACGTGCATTTAAAGTATTTAGAATGTGTGCATGGGGGTTGCACGTAATTAATTCACGTGAATAATTAATTAGTAATTGAATCCCAGCACAACAGTATAAATAGATGCACGTTTCATTCACTCGGGGTTGGGTGTTCGTGAGTGGAGAATGGGAGAGAGAGGAGTACATACACAACACTTTCGGATGGAGAAAATTAGGAGAAAAAGTATTTCATTTGCAAATTGCTTGAGATTTTCATGTCTGGGCGTGCGAGCGTGAGACAAGGTCCAAATGCATAGGTTTTGAGGTGTCTGTGAAGGAAGCAGTAATGAGATGCTGATGTCCGAAACGCAACTAAAAATAAATACTAGCTCGAGTTCTCTAATGTAGCTAATAAGCAGCTGCATTGGAGTTATTATTATTATTATTATTACTACTACATATAGAAGACACCATTATCCAAGAACACTCAAAGGGTTTATCAAGCAATATAATACGATCTATTATAAAAACAACATTACAACATAACCTCAACATCCTTGTCACTCGGCCACTCGAAGCTGAGCGGTCTTCCAGGATTTTATTTTAAAAATGACCTCGTAAAGTATTTGATTATCCATTGCAAGCTTTTTTTGTTTTTTTCCCCGGTTCGGCCGTCTGGCCTCAATCACTCAAGAGCAGTCTTACTTCTTGGTACGTTTGTTACTTCTGTTTGCAAGAGCAGCTAACAAAAGTATACCATGTAATGAAAGAGAAAACAAAAGCAACACTGTCAGTAGAATGTGTACTGAATGAGTAATAAAGAGAGGGTGAAACTGCCATATTGTTGCGCAATTGTATTCTTGTATTCTTATTCGTACTTCGGTAGTCCCTTTAGACTTATGAGGATTCTTAAAGAGTGGACTTATATTTGTTGACTGGCTATATTAATGTCTTTACGCCTATGCTTCAAGTGCTTACAAGCGTGTTAGTTAATGAAAAGGGGGTTCACTTTATTTTAGGGGGCCTGTTCACTATGAACTAAAGTAGTTACATGTCCTTTCTTCATGACATGTAGCTCTGCACAACGTTTTGAAGGGTGAACCACACACACAACACTAAGACAATTTGATGAAGACGAAGGGAGTCAGTTTTGGGGTTTGAAGGTAAGCATGCAGCATATTTACCATGACATTTAGACCTGACCAAATAAAAACTTTCACACACCTGCTAATCACAAATTATAATCCCAGTATTCATGTTGGGTTCCCTCTGTGATCGAAGCAATAATCCTCTAACAAAATAAAATAAAAAAACACCTGCAGTACCAGATTTCTTGTGTGTGCTTAGAGGGTGTGTCAAAGTTTTGATTTTGTCCATAATTTAACATCTTAGTAATTAAGGTATTGACTGAGGAAATAGACAATAGGTCTCTGAATAAACCCTTTAAATATCACTTAAGTAACTTTTAACAGAAGAAGAAAATGCTGATTTTTAGGTTTACTCTTTGATTATTTATCATGAATAGGTGCCACCACACCTTTTAGACCATAACTTTACATTGTAACAAGTTAATTAAGTAACTGATTTATTAATTGTGAGAAATGTTACAAGATATGACTTAACAAATTGGTATGCCACCGATTATTAATAGAATAGCATATATTGTTTTATTAATATGTTTACTACTATGTGTGTTAATAGGTAAGTGCTACTACAACATTTACTCCATAACTTTACATTATAGCAGATAATTTACTAAGCCATGTATTAACTGTGAGAAGATTTACTATAAATCAAGTAATCAATGGTCTAACCCTTTGCGGTCCTTTGTCGGACTGGGTCCGACATCATTATAGCAATGATGCTATAATGATATAGCAATGAAAAAAACGGGTTTTTAGTAGTTTTTTCTGCGGAAAAAGTCGAGAAAACCATTCATTTGCCGAATGGGAGCGACAGGAGCCGACAAGTAAAAAAAAAAAAAAAAAAAAAAAAAAAAAGGCGTATCTCATGAATCTACATGGTATCAGGTGTCAGATAACGGGGCATTCCCAAGTGTGGCAGGACGGGTTGTTACCCCTCCTAATTTTTTAATTTGAGGTTCGGCCAATGGGCTGGGACCATGGGTGTATAAGACCACGGGCTGCCAGTCGTAGGCGTGCGTCACTTTTCGGGGCCGTGACGTCACCTACGCGCCCTGCTGCTTGTGCTGGAGGATCAAATGTAAACATTTGATGTGGTAAGGAAAACATGTATGACGACATTTGTGTAACGAGATTCCTGTGGGTTTTAATCGAGTGAGTACTAATCTGTATGCTTTATGTAGTCTAAAGTTCATCCGCGTTCTCTGCCGATGAGATCTGGCTCCATGCATCGCTAGGAATTCGGGATATTAATCCCAGTGCAGCATCTGTTATTGTGAGTATGGTTGCTCGAGCCGGAAGTCATAGGGAGAATGAATGGCAGTGTAACACTCTGTTTTGTTTATAGGCGCGTGACAAGAGCAATGGTGGCGTTCTGGTTAATTGTTATAAGCTCTGTGCCTCATCACAGAGATGCTGGTCGCTCCGACGCTCCGTGCTTCATCATAGAGTTGCTGTTCGCTTCGACGCTCTGTCTCACATCATAGTTGCTGTTCTGTTTCCATCGGATTCTGTTTCTACGAGACGCTCTCAACGATTTTTCACCTGTTTTCACGAGACTGAGATGTTCTTAACGGATTTTCATCTCTTTTGTGCTTCCTAAGCTGTGTCTAAGTCATATGTTTTGAGTTGCTTTTGTTTTCTTTATTTTTGTTTACTACTTTGGTTTTAATGGTTGGGTATTTTTGAATTTGTATTTTGGTTTCAATTCATTTATTGTGATTATTGAATATTGTTTGTATCAACCATTTTCTACAGTTGACCTATAGTGCCAATTTATTTAATAATTTATTTAAATTGAGTTTGTTCCCTTTTGTTATTTTTTTTTATCTTAATTTGTGACGATCCGATTGGAACTGAGAAGTTGGTTCCTTCCCGGAACTGCATTGAGTACTTTATTTTGTTTATGCATATCTCTACTCCCTTAACGTTTCTTTCTTTCTGGTTGTTGCCAGGACCTGGGCACCCGGGGGAAGACGAGTGACCTTTTGGTGATGGCATCCTTCACTGTTTGTCGTGGTCTTCTCTGACCTTGGTCGCTGTGTGTGTGCTAGTGTGTGTGTGTGGTCACTGTGATTTGAGTGATTTCCATTAAGGGTGATATTCTGAGACTGCCCCCGTTGGTAAGCCTGGGTTCCTTGGCCACTAATGATTGAACTTACAACAGAGATGAGTGTGATTGCTGGTCAATGCCTCTTTTAATGATGAATGTTGCTTAAATAAAATACTTTTGTACGATTACTTATGTCTCTGACTCCAACGGTGATTGGGACCTGTGCGTGCCTTAGCTTAGAGATTATATTAAATTCTTGGGGTGAAATTCCCCAGGTGGCGTAGTCGGAAATTACATCAATTTGAGTCAAACCACGCCCACTTTGCCACATTTTGGCGTATAGTCGGCAGGATTATTGCCAGATTGGGTCAGAGACAATAGGCTGTCTGTGGTACATTGTTTGTGTGTTTTTGATTTCTCATTTTTGGAAACAGAACAGCAGCGTGGTGTAAGTGTAGGTGGCTCCTTCTCTGGGGTGGTAAGTCCATTTCTGTTTGTTCGAAACTGAGGAAGAATTACGGGAGTTGGGAGCTCAGTTGAAGGCTGATAGTGCCGGGATGCAGCAGCTACAGGCGCCAGTGGCTGGTGTACCCGGGGATGATGCAGCCTTGCCTGGTGCCTCCGGTGCTCCACCTGTTGTGCCCCGGCCTTCTGGTGCTAGTGCACCGGAACGTTTGGTTTTCGTGTGTCGGTGCCCAAAATTTAACTGTGAATCTGGGTTAAGTATTGATGAATGGGTCGAGGAGGCACGAATGTGCATGAGAGCACGACATAGGGGAATCGCTGAACAAGTCTTTTTATTTGACCACCTAGAGGGGGAGGCCCGAGAAGCGATTCGATATCGTCCTGAGGCGGAGTGCGGAGACCCCAGTAAAATTACTAAAGCGTTGCAAAAGCTGCAGGGTCGCTTAGTTGCATGTCCCGTTTAGGTTGCCCTGTTCCCTATCTTGTCAGATAGATAGGTGGATTTTAAGTACTGTGCGTGACCGACACGAGCTCTGTGTTGAGTCAATGCACGGGTAGGTAAGTGGCTGGTTCGGGTCTTGTAACATGTCCCGTTTAGGTTGCCCTGTTCCCTATCTTGTCAGATAGATGGGTGGATTTTGAGTACCGTGTGTGGTTGATATTAGCTCTGTGGTTTCTATTGTTACTGAGAGTTGTATCTGAAAGCTTTGGAACTATGGGGGCTGGAAAGACGTCAGCCGTGTCAGTGGTTGTAGCTGCCGGCTGGTTATGGGCCGTTAATTCCTTATGGTCATTTGGGATTGGACAATATGGCCCTGTTCTTTCTGGTCTGTCATTAGCCCTTGAAGTTCACTGTTTTATTATTAGGCATGAGGTGCTGTTTAGATAATGGCACCTGTAATGTGATTTTAAGCATGTAGTCTTCTAGCTCCCAGGGTGATCGGGTGGTCGCCCCTCAGCGAACAGGTCGAGTTGGAGTTGGTCGGCATGGGAACTTGTACCATCCTCCCCGGGTGGTGGGAGAGTTTGGAAGCAGGGTCACAGTTGGCTTTGAGGTAACCACCGCTGGTATGTCAGTTTTGTTTAGGCCTCGGTCATCAGTGGTGTTGGTGGCTCCGTATCGAGTCCATCGTCGGGGCGCCGATGCAAAAGGGAGGAGAAGATTGTGGCAGGATGGGTTGTTACCCCTCCTAATTTTTTAATTTGAGGTTCGGCCAATGGGCTGGGACCATGGGTGTATAAGACCACGGGCTGCCAGTCGTAGGCGTGCGTCACTTTTCGGGGCCGTGACGTCACCTACGCGCCCTGCTGCTTGTGCTGGAGGATCAAATGTAAACATTTGATGTGGTAAGGAAAACATGTATGACGACATTTGTGTAACGAGATTCCTGTGGGTTTTAATCGAGTGAGTACTAATCTGTATGCTTTATGTAGTCTAAAGTTCATCCGCGCTCTCTGCCGATGAGATCTGGCTCCATGCATCGCTAGGAATTCGGGATATTAATCCCAGTGCAGCATCTGTTATTGTGAGTATGGTTGCTCGAGCCGGAAGTCATAGGGAGAATGAATGGCAGTGTAACACTCTGTTTTGTTTATAGGCGCGTGACAAGAGCAATGGTGGCGTTCTGGTTAATTGTTATAAGCTCTGTGCCTCATCACAGAGATGCTGGTCGCTCCGACGCTCCGTGCTTCATCATAGAGTTGCTGTTCGCTCCAATGCTCCGTGCTTCATCACAGAGATGCTGGTCGCTCCGACGCTCCGTGCTTCATCATAGAGTTGCTGTTCGCTTCGACGCTCTGTCTCACATCATAGTTGCTGTTCTGTTTCCATCGGATTCTGTTTCTACGAGACGCTCTCAACGATTTTTCACCTGTTTTCACGAGACTGAGATGTTCTTAACGGATTTTCATCTCTTTTGTGCTTCCTAAGCTGTGTCTAAGTCATATGTTTTGAGTTGCTTTTGTTTTCTTTATTTTTGTTTACTACTTTGGTTTTAATGGTTGGGTATTTTTGAATTTGTATTTTGGTTTCAATTCATTTATTGTGATTATTGAATATTGTTTGTATCAACCATTTTCTACAGTTGACCTATAGTGCCAATTTATTTAATTTATTTAAATTGAGTTTATGTTCCCTTTTGTTATTTTTTTTATCTTAACACTAGAAGTCCCAGAGAGCAGCCATTTGGCTTTTCTACCTATAAAACCCGCAGGACAGCCGATGGGCTGGAAGGCTTTAGGCTAATATCCTTAATCACCTGTGAACGGTTGCTTTTGTTATGTAAATAATGTGGGGCCATGCTGAGCCACTTCAAGGAAACTTGTGTTTCACTTTGCCATCTTAGGGAGAAATCAACACACATGTTTTTTTTCCTTTGTTGCTGAGATTTATTGATAAAAACAGTACAAAATAAAATAGAAACCAACCATTTGTACACATATTTACAAATATTATTAAAAAGTGAGTGAGTACATTCCAGCAATCACTCACAATCCTGGCACTGCCATGGTATCTCCCGTCTGCATTTACCACATGTGTATCTGTAGCAGCGAACACATCGCACAGTGGCATGATTGTTCTTGCATTGGTGTTTGACTTGACACATGGCTCTTTTTCCAGGGCTAGGTGTGGAGGGTTGTGTCCGAAGCAATTGTTCTTTTCTTGCCTTCTTCGCACACATATGAGAGTTAGCCAACTCTCTTGCAAGCTCCACCAGGAAGTCCACCCGTCTTTCCTGCCTTCCGGTGCATGCTTGATACAGCACATGTGCATTCAGTGCTGCCATGTCAATCATGTTATAGAACACGGCAACTGGCCAGCGCCGTGTCCCTGTGCGGACAGTGTACTCCCGTACCATCTGGTCCATCACATCCACGCCGCACTTTGTGGTGTTGTAAAGGGTGACAGTGTTTGGCTTCCTTTTGGTGGTATTATCAGTCTGAATCACGCTGTGCATGCTGCTAAGAATGTAGACGGTCTTCTTCCGTTTGGGCGCATACGCCGTCAGCGTAGCAGCAGTGGTTGAAAACACCTAATAAATAAGATAAATTGTTATTTTCATTGCACTTTTACACACAATGACACACTTGGCGGTGTTGATTCTAAAAATTAGAAACACAAACATAGAACCACAAAAGACCTGCAACATACCTGAGTGGTGAATTCATTGCGATCTGTGTGTCTAGCGGATTGAGGGATTTCCTGGCGAATCTTGTTGACTGTGCCGAGGATGGTGGTTTTCCGGCTAAGAAGTTTATGCGCAAGTGACAGCGATGTGAAGAAATTGTCCGTGGTAACATTTCTGCCCTTGTCTAGGAATGGTTCCATCAGCCTCATCACTACATTTTCAGACAGTCTCTCTCCACTGGGACGACTAGGGTCCTTGCCAAGATATGGGAGGACATTACAAATGTACTTGGATTTTAGGTCGCAAGCCACCCAAAACTTGATCCCAAACTTGTCAGGTTTAGTTGCAATATACTGCAGGAAACAGCAGCGAGTCTTTGATGGGAAAAGCTGTTCATCAACGGTGATATGTAGACCAGGGTTGTAGGACGTGATGCAATTGTTGACAAATGATCCCCACACACTGGAAATTGCAGCAAACTTATCAGTCTTTGCTCGATCCCTCCGGGTGGACCTGTCATCAAAGCGTAGGTGTCGCATGATGTCTTGGAAGCGGTTTCGCGGCATTGTTCCAATGATATGTGGGTTTCCCAGGTTTGCTGACCAGCAGTCACGTAGTGATGGAACCTTGGTAAGCCCCCGCAAGATGACAATTGCAATAAATGCCATTAGTTCAGGGAGGGCCATGAACCATTGAACATGCTCCGTTTCCTGTGCATGTTGAATAGTCCATTCTTGAATGCTATGAAGCATGTCAAGAGTGATGAAACACAGGAAGCTCTGAAGGCGACTCGAGATACTTTTCCTGGCCTTAGCCGTTGGCTCTCCATCTGCAGCGTACGCTTTGATTGGGGTGAAAGGGAGACGCATCCCCACCTGTTCTTCACGCCACACTGTGCCATCTTTCGCTGTCTCTGTCAGGTCAGTCCCCAAACGGGCTCTCTTTTTTGGTTGAGGAGCAGTCTCCTCATCTGCAGTGTGAACAAATTCAAATTGTGAGCAATGGAAAAGTCAAATGATATCACAAATGCATGCATAGATACTAATAATAATTCCAGTATCACCTTCTCTGTATCGAAATAATGTCTGAAATATCTTCCTAAATAAAAAGATACAACTAAAGCAAAGAAACAACTAATAATGTTTTGCACTTCAGATGGCAGTGAATGTCTGCTAAGTAGTACAAACAAAAAAGTGGACAATACAAAAAAGGCAGAGTAAATATTTATGTCACTCCACTCTGCTTTTTTGGTGTTTTCCACTTACTGGTTTGAAATGAAATAGGAAATAATATGAAATGAAACTTAACCTGAAGACAGATCAGACAGCTCTGAGTCCGAATCCGGCTGTAGTTCTATGTCTTCTCCATCTGAGTCACAAGGGTTTACTTCACTCAGGATAATTTCCAAGGCCTGCCGAGTGGTGAGTCTTCTCTGCATTTTCTTTTCTTGGAGAGGAGGTTCGTACACCACAGAATTCTTGAGGGCACTGAAGTAGTAGGCTATGTGCAGTGAGATTTTATCCACCTCAGCACAAAAGGAATTACCTCTCATTTGAGAGCAAGCTGCATGCAATTAGATGTGCTAATTCATACCTGTTTACACCTGGGCAAGACCTTACATGCCAATGTGAGACATGGTCAATCAAGTTCTCTGCTTTTAACAGCCCTCCCTCCCCCACACATACAAACAAGCCACCAGCAACCATTCACACACACCCCCCAACCCCCCTGCAGATTGCTCAGGTAATGACCACATTTACACATGAATTGATGCTAATGATAGCCAAAAGACTAGCCAGTTAGCATCCACTTGGCTAAAGGAGGGTTACAAATCTCTGGGACTTCTAGTGTTAATTTGTGACGATCCGATTGGAACTGAGAAGTTGGTTCCTTCCCGGAACTGCATTGAGTACTTTATTTTGTTTATGCATATCTCTACTCCCTTAACGTTTCTTTCTTTCTGGTTGTTGCCAGGACCTGGGCACCCGGGGGCAGACGAGTGACCTTTTGGTGATGGCATCCTTCACTGTTTGTCGTGGTCTTCTCTGACCTTGGTCGCTGTGTGTGTGCTAGTGTGTGTGTGTGGTCACTGTGATTTGAGTGATTTCCATTAAGGGTGATATTCTGAGACTGCCCCCGTTGGTAAGCCTGGGTTCCTTGGCCACTAATGATTGAACTTACAACAGAGATGAGTGTGATTGCTGGTCAATGCCTCTTTTAATGATGAATGTTGCTTAAATAAAATACTTTTGTACGATTACTTATGTCTCTGACTCCAACGGTGATTGGGACCTGTGCGTGCCTTAGCTTAGAGATTATATTAAATTCTTGGGGTGAAATTCCCCAGGTGGCGTAGTCGGAAATTACATCAATTTGAGTCAAACCACGCCCACTTTGCCACACAAGTAAACAAGCTGGCTGACTGAGGCTACGTTTACACGTGGCCGGTTATTTTCATAAACGGACATTTCACCCTCTCCGTTTTCAGAAAAGTGTTCGTTTACACGAACCTGTGTTATATGCCGTTAAGAGCATGCCAAATCTGTAGGTGGCAGTGTAACGAGAAGCTCAAGCACACATTAGCCAATCAGAATCCCAAAATATAGGTCACACTTTTGATGCAAATGCCAGTTATGTCGCATACGGTGACGTCGGCTGCCTAAATGCAAACGGGCAGACGGCGTTTTCCAAGATCTCCACTCTGGCCGGAGTTTTTAGAAAGAATCGTTTTCAGAGGCGAACTCTCCGTTTGCGTGTAAACGAGGGGCACAAACGAAGGGAAATGTCTCCGTTTTTCAAAATAACCATGTACGTGTAAACGGGGCCTGAATCAGCCCATAGAGAACACGGACATTTGCAGAGCTTTTTTGAGATGTTATAGTAATAATGACTTGGATCGCATTATTGAGGAGTTTGGTGATAAAACGAGTGATCCGGAGATGATCGATCGGTATGTACGACTATTATTATTGTAATTTATTTATTTCTTACATCGGTGAAATCTATAGCAAACGAAGGGTGGGCCGGGGCTGGAGATGCCTAGTGAGTGCTTTGTTGATTTGCAGGGCCATTTAAACCCGTTTGACTGTGAAAAAAACAACAACTTTTAAACAGCTCGTCTAAAATTAACTGCACGTGTGAAAATTAATTAGACCTGGCGTGGCTGACGCACATTTAATAAATGGACCGCAAAGGGCTAATAACTGTTAACTATTAACAGACCAGTAACTAATGTTTATTAATGTAATATCTACTCATTTGTTAAAAGTTAATAGGTGCCCCTTAAAAAGTGGTTCTCAGTCCTGGTCCTGGAGTTACCCCTGTGTCTGCTGGCTTTCGTTCCAGCTGAGTTATCAGTTACTTAGATGAACGCTTATCTGAACGACCTCTGCCTGTTTAACCCTCTGGGGTCTGAGCTGTTTTCTGGGCCCTGGAGGTGTTCTGATATGCTCTGACATTTCTGGTTATTTCTGTTACTTGTGACATTTTCATGGCTAAAGTCTAATTACACTGTATTCAGCACAAACTCTGCTACAATAATATATCAGCAGCATGTATGTAAAAGTTTGCAGTTTTGAGATAATGACATTTATGCGTGGTTTGTGAAAATACAAAAAAAAATTCTCACTGAAATAAGGCCATGAAACCCCTACTGATTATTTCTTCACAAGACTTTTGAAAATTGTATGACATAGCCTAGAATATTTGCTGCAAAACTATGTGAAAATCACCCTGACTGCTCATTCAGAGAAGACAATATATTGATTTAAAATTTTTACGATGTGTTTTGTGTGAATAAGCCTTATGCGAGAGCTCATTAATATGTATGGCTTTTCTCACCTGAGAAAGACAAAGACACTCCCTAATGGCCCTATTAGGAGCTATCAGGCCCCTATAATTCTGAGCAACCTTGCACAATACTGTAAATGAGGAGATTTAAAAAAGAATGGCTTTTAAATTGTTTAGATTTATTTACACAACATAATGCAAATAGACACAACAAATGGCAAAAAAGCACTTATTGAAAGACAGACCTTTGTGCCATTCCTAAAAACATTGTACATACCTTTCATTTTCAAGGTGTTTGATTTTCACTTTACCATGTTCATGTTCCAGAGACTCATGTGAATGTTGAAGTCGGCAGGACTCAGTGGCATCTGGACCCTGAAAAAAAAAGTGAACATACTGATATCAAGAGAAAGGCCTGCACGATTTTGGAAATAAATATTAGATTTTTCTGGTTAAAATTGCTTTTTAAAATTCACAAAATACACACACACACACACACACACACGTTTATATAATATAATGAAGACCAGGTTTGCCTTGTAGGCATAAGCTATGCGCAGTGCTGGGTAAAATAATAATAACAATAGATAGCAGTATAAATCTTCCAAAATATTTCAGTAACAACCAAGCTAGAGAAAAATATATTGATTATCATGTTACTTCAAATGTTTCCATTCGTTATGATGATATGAAATGAGATAATAGTAAAAACATGAAGCCGTTTGGTGTGTTTTGCTTTTCAAATTTTCAAATGATACATTCAAACGCGATCGCGCTGCAAAATCTGATACATTCAAACGTGATCGAGCTCAAATATAAAACATTATGGTTACCATACATATCTACGTTTGCACCAGATATCCACAAACACAGTAGGCCTAACAGTAAACACGGGTCTAAATATTATAATATTCCCCATATATCTAGCAACAGTTCAACTGCAATGTGACATTTATGCAACAATAACAAACTAATATGGAAACATTTCTTACCTTAAATCTTTCTGGTCTTCAAATCGCGTTATTCTTCTTCTGAGGTAGCCTAAATCCAATGTAAGCTCTGGCGCGTCTTTCAAACTCGACGAAAAGTGAAGTGAAGTGTTTTGGTGTTTTGTTGTTGAGGTAACGAGCGCATTCGCGTCCCCATGTGGAGATTTGCATGTGAATCTCTTTTGCGCGAGTAGGCGTGGCCAAATTATCTTTAATGATCAAGCGTTTGAGAAGCTGGACATCTTGTTGGTTTTATACAAATTACTTAAACAGAAAATATTTGTTTTCGTTTTGAACCCGATCATTTGAAAGTACACACTTAAATGTTTATAAAGGTATATGGCTCATAAATGTGTGACAAGTATTCGCTGAGTTTTGTTTCAGTTTATAGACGTTCTCAAGAAAAAAAAGTTCACCGCGACGGAGAGGAAGAACGCACACCCTGTCTATTTTCTTTATTTTACAAAAGCATAATGTTTTGATTTGATTGTAAGTGGACACATACAAAAGTAGAAATATCACAGATCATTTTTATATTTTTCTTTTTTCTGTATGACCATAAATGACGGAGTAATTTAAGTTTATAGTGCTACAATGTGGAGAAAATCCAGCAAAACGCGCCGGCGCGTTTGCCGACCTCAGAGGGTTAAGGGAGGAAAACCATTGAGAAAGACAAAATGAGATCAATTAAGGGTTCAATTAAAGGGTTAGTTCACCCAAAAATGAAAATTCTGTCAGTAATTACTCACCCTCATGTTGTTCCAACCGCGTAAGACCTTCGTTCATCTTCGGAACACAAATTAAGATATTTTTGATGAAATCTGAGCCATATCTGAATCCTCCATAGGCTGCTAGTGTGACCGAAACTTGCTGGCCCAGAAAAGTTATTAAAGAGATCGTTAATATAGTCCAAGTGACTCCAGTGGCTCAATCTTAAGTATATCAAGCGACGAGAATACTTTTTGTGCGCAAAAACAAACAAAAATAACGACTTTATTCTACTTTTCATTTCCTTCGCTCTGGGCCTCGTAGTGTTTTTGCGCTGCGCGTCCGTGTTCCACGTAATCACGCATCACACACATGATGCGCGTCGGCCAATAGTAAGCCTACGTGGTGACGTGTAACACGGACGCGCTGCGCAAAAACACTACGCAAACCAACTACAGGTCCAGAGAGAAGGAAATGAATAGTGGAATAAAGTCGTTATTTTTGTTTGTTTTTGCGCACAAAAAGTATTCTCGTCGCTTGATATACTTAAGATTGAGCCACTGGAGTCACTTGGACTATATTAACGATCTCTTTAATAACTTTTCTGGGCCAGCAAGTTTCGGTCACACTAGCAGCCTATGGAGGATTCAGATATGGCTCAGATTTCATCAAAAATATCTTAATTTGTGTTCCGAAGATGAACGAAGGTCTTACGCGGTTGGAACAACATGAGGGTGAGTAATTACTGACAGAATTTTCATTTTTGGGTGAACTAACCCTTTAAGTAGTTAAGAGCTTGGATGGACCAAAAACCAGCAGACACGGGGAATCCAGGACCAGGATTGAGGTTGAAACATGTTTGTTTTATTTTTACCCCCATTCCGAATCATTAGAATAAAAAGTTTTTTTTTTTCTTTTTCTTGACTTTGTTGTTTTGAGCGCCGCCACCCGAATCTACCCTTAACCAGTATCATTGTGGGGGGGGGGGGGGGGTCTACGCACATGTTCTGCTGATTTTTGAAAACTTTGAATAAAAGTGCAAGATTGTTCACTTACACTAACCCCCACTTTCCAAAACATAGAGCAGTTTGCAGTGTGGAAGCACAAACACGTGCATTCAAAAAACATTTTAAAAAGTAATGTGTCTTTCCTATACCAGCAAGTCATTCTAGCATTTTATCACTGTTCAGTAAATGAGGCACAGCTTGTTTTGGGAATAAAAAAAAACTACACAAATATAAGACTGACCGATTCAGTTTGTCATTCTAACAATTCCTGCCACCCAGTCTTTAAATGAGCACAGCTCACCTGGTTCTCTGTTGGAGGTGTGTGTCGGTTGTCGTCTCGGCGTCAGGCTGGCTGTGGGTCAGGCTCAGGTGATCCACTGCTCTTACATACAGTGTGCTGTGCTGGAGCAGGTCCAGGTTCACTCCCCCTTTCCTGGAATCTGACCATGAGACTCCTCCTACTCCTGCTGGCACAATCCCCCATTACCTGCTTCCTCTTTCTGCAGTAATCAGAAATCGGTGATGGAGAAAAGTAAGTACAGTACATACAGTGTGCTGTGCTGGAGCAGGTCCAGGTTCACTCTCCTTTCCTGGAATCTGAGCATGAGCCTCCTTCTGAAGAAAGATTTGCACAATCCCCCATTACCTGCCCACTCCTCCTACAATGATCCTGCAGTACATTGTTTTTAATGGTGCAATAAAGCCATGTAGTTCAGAGTGTTAACACATAATGGCAAACACAAAAACATGTCATGTTACCATTTCAAAACAACTAATGAACACTAAAACCACAAATTCACTTTAACACTTCGAACAGTGAAATGGTTTAACAAATGGTTTCAAACTTTACATGTTCAGTGAATCCAAAAATCGAAGTCCATCTCTCACTTAAGACGTTTCCCTTCAGTATTCCCTTTACACTCAAAGGGCCCTATCAGCACACACTGATAAACCAGATAAAGATAAAGGGCCCTATCAGCACACACTGATAAACCAGATAAAGATAAAGGGCCCTATCAGCACACACTGATAAACCAGATAAAGATAAAGGGCCCTATCAGCACACACTGATAAACCAGATAAAGATAAAGGGCCCTATCAGCACACACTGATAAACCAGATAAAGATAAAGGGCCCTATCTTGCACCCAGCGCAATTGACTTTGTACACCGACTCATGTATCATTCCTATTTTGCACCCGCGCAAAGCGCGCTTTTCCCTCCACAGAAGCACGTCGCTAAACTAAGGAATGAACTTGCGCTCCCTGGGCGGTTCAGCGCAAAAAAGGAGGCGTGTTCCGGCGCAAACGTTCCTTCATGCTATTTTGCAGGTTTAGAAAACAATTGCGCCACAAACCAGGAAAAAATAGTTAATTTGGGTGGGTTTCTCCATCCCCAACGGCCCTGACGAGAGCGCTGCTCTCCTTGGCTGTGAACCGCTCCTGGCGCGCGCCTGGCAAATCCGCCGTTATAATAGGAATCCGCTTTAGAACAAGGGCGCCTGCTCTTAAAGGGAATGTGAGATGTCGCTCTGATTGGTTTATTTCACGTTACGCCCAAACCACACCTATGAATAATGAAGCGACTTCACACCAACACATTTAGATTTGCGCCTGGCGCAAGAGTCATTTATCCCGCCGGGAAAATAGCAACAGCGCCAAGACCCGCCCACAAAGTTACTTGCGCTTTGCGCTTTGACACTTGCGTTTCAGATCGTTAAAATTAGGGCCCTATCTTAGCAGACAAGAAGTTTAGGCTACTTTGTCTTCCTGCCAAATACATTTTGATATATCCAATTCATGCATAATAGTCATTGATACATAACTGAATACACATTTTAAAAACAATCAGCTCATTATGTTTGAAACTAGAAAGAATAAAAAAACACTACCATTGAAACATTACACATTTTTTCCTGCATTGGATATCAAATCTAATTGCAGGAATTCCAAAGACCAGTGCCAAGGAGTTCAGTAAGCAAAACCAATTTATTAACAGCGCTGGGAGAGCTCCCTGCCAGGCAATTTCAATGAGACAAAAATAAAAGCAAGTGAAGCAGCAGGGTCAGCTAAAAAACAACAGCAATGTATGTGGGAGAGACAAGGGTCCCAGGGGTCTGCCATAAAAGTACTTGCCGAGTGTCATATTTAATCCCATTCAGTTTATAACGAACAGAAGTCGTCTGTACTGCTATTCATGAAATGATCTGTGCGGACAGACGACTGTCGGCAAGCAATTTATGCATGGCTGTATAGTTGTTCAAGAACAAAATCCGTCTCGTTTTGATGACATCATCAGCACTGTAAACATTCGTTCCGTTTCATCGTTAGCGGTTGGGAACGTAAGGAAATGAAATCTACCGACAGCAACACCGAAAGTACTCCAACAACGCTCAAGAAGGTCACAGATACAAGGCATATTCCCCATTGAGGCAATGTTTAAACAAACGCTGTAGGTTTCTGTATTTAACTAAATGTGTTGCCCAGCAAAATGTCCAATCTTTGTGCACAATGTTGTTGTAAATGTGGAAAATGTCTTCTATCCACCTTATTTTTGAACGCGGAAGTAAACATGGGTCCAATATCCGGTTTTTGTGCGGCACTTCCGTTTCCTCGCTTCCCTGGGCTAAATAACATATCGATCGCGAAGGATTATGCAGAGTTGATAGAAAAATGTTACACATGCCGTAGCAGATGAATACTACAAAGAACTAAAGCCCCGCCTCACTCAGTTAGGGTACCGGACCTGGTTGAAAACACTCATGCATCTAGCTGGCAGAGTGACAAAACTTCACCGGCGCCTTCAGCCCCGCCCTAAACATAGTCGAGCCAACGCTGGACTAACACGCAAGCGTTTTGGAAGCGTTTCCAGACAAAATAGAATTGGAAAAGATCTTTGTATTTAATTTTACATGAATACATATTAATAAATTACATTTTGATGTTTGAAATTTTAGGTTTTGACAAATGCAGATATAAATGCAATGAAAAAAAATCGATTTTCTAATATTGCACCTGTCAATACAGAACGAAATATTCTGTAGCCTGTTTTGCCGTCAATACTGCCGACGTTGACTTTGCTGCTATATATATGTTTAACATTAAAGGCCTTCCACAACTCTCTCCCCATTATGTCGAATATAATCACCAATGAATGAGGATCATATGTCACCTAGCAGTGCCGCGTCAGACACGTTTCTGGTGTGCAAAGACATGTAAAACGCCACGCAGCCAGTGTGTCTCTGGTCGTAGGGCGCCTGATTAAAATGTCAATGATTTCGATGATTAAAACACTCCTGCTCCAAGTAAACCTTTCTTTTGTATCAGTTTATGACAACCTCTAACTGCACAAACAATCCCGGTCTTCCCCGAAGCCATGACGATGAGTTAGTTGTTAGGAACACTTGTTTAATTAACCGATATGGTGAAAAGTGATCAGCGCGCCAGTTACCGGAAGTCTCGCACAAAATACCGTCAACTGGCTGCGTCCGTATTTCCGTTAAAAATAAGGTGAATAGGGCAAACTGAAATAAAAGTAACCATATGTATCCATAATTGAACAAATATTTCAATAAATGATAAATTAATGATAAATAAAAAAAATATGTACAAAATTTTTATTTAATTTTTTTTTACCAAACTTTGTATATATATTACACAATTTCTTTCTACCAGCAAAGGTCATTCAAAATGATCTGGACAGCATTCAGGACTAGGCAGACACATGGCAAATGACATTTAACCCCCTGAGGTCGGCGCGATAGGCTCGTTTTTTTCCGTATGAGTGCAAAAAATAATAAAATAAAAATATTAATTTTTATCTTATATGCTTGTTTTGTACATCAATCTAACCTGTTAAGTGGGTATTATTTTTGTGTACACTCACAATAAAAACAAAGTGTTGTGCTTTTCGCCAAATAAAGAAAAATATACGTGATGCGAGTTCTGCCTTCTATCTGCCAGTGTCGTCCATTCTGAAACGCGTCCGAAAATGAACAATAACTCAGCGAATACTCAGTCAAACAGGCATACAGACAGACAGGCATGAAGATTGAATTCTCTTCTTTTAAATGAAGTACCTTATATAAAAAACAAATATTCTCATCTTGTGAAATCTGTATTAAAAGAGAGCGATTCCAGTCGACCTAATTAGAGCTGATTCAAATGTAATGTGACTCCGCCTACGGAGAGCGCATGCTATTCAAACGCAAATGAATGAGGCAATCCACGCAATCCTGTGAACGCCCACATATCAGTTTATTCAGATCATTACTTGTTTACACCGTCTCGCAGCGCTGTGATGAATAACAATAATGAAAAAAGTACCTCAGAAGTGCGGGTATATCGAGGAGCGAGCTGAGGAATACTGTAAGTTTTTGAACGGCAGAGATGCGCGCTGTTTACCACAGCTCGCAAACAGACAGTTTAAATTTAAACCGCGTGTGTGAATGAATGATGATGTTTTAGCAAACTGTATTACTATACTGAGATGAGTAAAAATCGACTGAAATATGTTGAAATAAAATGTAGGCTATTTGTATAAGCAATACGTATTAAACTGCAAATTAACATTTATATGCCCTAATATTTCATAAAAACAATGTTACAGTCAGGCGAAATATGAAAGACAACATTTTGTTGACTAGATTTGAGTACAGTTTTTACTGTAGAATATACTGCCACATCAAATAAGCTTTTGTTTAGCAATTTTTATATCTGTATAATAGTGTTGTCACGATACTAGAATTTCTAACTTCGATACGATACCTTGAAAAATATCGATATTCGATACCATTTTCGATACCACGGAGAAAAAAACTGCCTTAATATTAAGGGGATATTTTTTATTTAAAGCTAAATATAACAAGTCTTGAATATAACAATGAGGTATATTTTACATTAACAAAAATGTCCTGAGGTAGTGCACTTGTTCAAAAGCATAAATGCTGGTTAATACATTAACATTATTTGATGAACAGATTTAAACACAAACGTGCGTGCAACACAACCGAAAACTATGCTCACTGGATCGACATGAAGTCAAGTCATCTTTATTTATATAGTGCTGTTAACAATACAGATTGTGTCAAAGCACTTAACAGTATCAAATTGGAGGATAGAGTGTCAGTAATGTATAATAATAAGATTAAGCATTCAATTTTCAGTTAAAGGCATTTCATTATAGAATTCAGAGATGTCATTTTCTAGCTCAGTTTAGTTTAATTAGTATCTGTGTTATCAAATTGATGATAATCGCTAATGAAGGCAAATTGCAGAATCAAATAATATTTTTTTGAATAAAGTTAAATAAGCACATTTGACCACAGTTAAAATATTTACTTGTCTAAGATTCCTCAGTCAGATTATATTAACTTTAAGAATTACAGAGAAAAAACAAGACAACACACACTCATATCAACAACAATAGGCTACTAGTCCATCTTGGTTAATATTTCAAAAATCTTAAAATGAGAAGAGTTACCAACCTCTCGAAATTATTTATATAGATCCATCACACCTAACGCGTTTTTCAGGTTCGAAAACAGAACGAGCAGTGCGCTGCGTTTTTAATGCTGCTAGGCAACCACTGAAACAGCTGTCCTGTCTAGGGCTGCACGTTTTCAAGTTTTTCATTAACCGTTAACCGAGGCCCTTATCGGTTAATACTCGGTTAACCATAGTGTGCGTGCGCGCCGCAACCCCGAGATAGGCGTAATTTGCGGGTGGGACATGTCCCCACCACTATTTTCTAAGGTCGATATTGTCCCCACCACTTTTGAAACATCTCGCGGCACGAATACCAATACAAATAGTAAACAAAACATCTCCAGTTAACTAGCAGAGCATTCATTTCGTTCGTTTTTTTTTTTTTTTTAGGCGATCTAGCACTGAAATGTTTTGTTTTTTAAATCAAGTGATCAAAGTGCTCGTTGCCGCTGCGATCGAGAAGGGTCTTGTAAAACGTGCTGAGGTATTATTAATTCGTGGCTAGGAAACAATTCACCTGAATATTCACCAATTCACACACACACACAAAAAAAGGAATAAAAAGCTGTACGAGAATAGTCGGCCTTCACTGAAGAGCTATCTTCACAGGTAAGAAAAACAGTTTAATAATTATTCATTCGTGGCCACGAAATAATTCACCTGCAAATTCACCAATTCACAAAAAAATAGGTCTTTAGCATTCACTAATTAATAGTTTCAAACTGTTTTGGCCACGTTGTAATTCGTTAAATCAAAATGAGGGAGGGAATTAGTTCAACGTGTCCACGATTTATTAAAACGAGGGAACAAAGTCGTCGTAACAACTAATTATTTAGATCAGTGGACAGGGCGCATAAGAACAAACAGTGAGAGAGTCACGGCCGCGCGCGCGCACTCTCACCGCCTTCAAACAACACGAGCGCTGTATTGCTCTCTCTCCCTCGCGCATATCAACACAATAGTAAAAGGTTGGAAGACCGAATGTGTTTTATAGATTAGTAGTTTGTTCATATAAAGTGTTTGATTAGCAAGTACATGTTTAGGAAATGCATAATACAAATTGTATGGGTTAATGTAACGGTAAACGGACTCTGCGGGTAAAACTGTTGTGATGAAACTGCGCATGCGCGGGGTAAAACTGCTGGTATAAAGCTGTCGCTCTACGGCTCTGCAGACAGATATTATTGTGCTGCGATCAGTGGCGTGGATACTATGTTTGTTTCTGGCTCGCGCACAGCCTTCACTCTCAGACGCGCGCTTTCTTTGCCCGCTTCATATTAGAAAACTGGTCTAACGTTAGCGGTCTCTGGTGGTGCAAAAATGTATTACAACTAAATTCAATGCACGCCATTGACGCCACTTTAACCGAGCAAAATGTTTCACTCGGTTACGCAATTTTTAACGGTTAATCGGTTAACCATGGACACCCCTAGTCCTGTCAGTCAAGTAAACGTCAATTCAGCCTTTTATTAACTTTATTTACTTTCTGTTAACATTGTGGTAGTTACGGTTTGTGAAGTAGTTAAGCTCCTGGTAACCCGCGAGTCGCGAGAGCACCACAAGTTTATCCTCCATCATTGCACTCTCCGGGCGTTCAAGCAACTAGCTTTCATCACTAAAACGGAAGGCCCGCGAGGCGCATAAACAGAGCGCAAAACGCTCGCTGTAAAACCAATTAAAAATAGGCGTCTCTCACTGCAAAAAATGCAACCCCATTCACTTGGCTTTTGCTATTTAACCAGAGCGAATGAGACGAGTGCGCGTGTGGTGTTTGTCAACGCGCTTTTGGAGAGAAGTGAAAGTGAAAGCGCGGCTAGTATCGATACTTCGGGAAATTAGTATTGGTATCGTCCAGATATTTCGGTATCGATATTTATCGAAATATCGATATTTTTGACAACACTACTTGTAGCGGAGGCGTGCTACAACTTTATAATATGCTGATTGAGGCGGCCAAATATGGACGGGATTCCGGTTAGAGAATCAAGGGTCGGAGAACAGATCTTCACAAAGATGGATTTATTGAACAGTCTTTGCGTTGTCATCTAAATCAGTTATTCTTTGGCAATGATGTCTGTATTAATGGTCTAAAAGAACAATAAAGAAATATAATTACAATCATATTCTGAGAATCATTTACACACTGGCATGATAGTCGAACAAATGCAATAAACAATGATTAAACACTCAAGTCTGCATTCTTAACATTAATAACAGCCCTCTCGATGCAAATAGTCATGATAAATTGTGCAATGATACATTATTAATGTAAACAACATTGATGACGCAGTTTAGAATACTGCCGAGGCTAATACTGATTAGCGTGTTTCTCTCGCGGCAAATTACGGCCGCTACGGCGCTCAAAACTCGCCGATGGTAACCGCAGAAAGATCGCGGGACATCAATAACATACACGCAATAAACATACATATGCAAATGTACTTACATCAAGGCATAAACGCATTATACAGAGCAAAGACAAGTGTGCAGAGATGAACATTCACCAAACCGTCTTCCTGCGCGTCACACTATAATCAGTCCGTGCGGCCAACAACTCTAGTCCCTAGGACAGGCTTTCGTACACAGCCGCCCCCAATTATCTGACAGGATAATTGTAAATACTAAGAAAGTCTGTCTACAGTGTCTAAGGCTCTTCCTCGAAGTGAGGAAGTGGAATCAACCTAATAACTGGACGAGTGTAGGATTTCTCATTAACTCTGACACGAGCAGTGCGAACTTTCCCGTCAGGTCCAGCCAACGTCTCAGTCACTGTGCCCACAGGCCAGAGGGCACGGGGAAGTTGGGGATCAACAATGAGAACCACTTGGCCTACAGTTAGCTCTTTGCCATCCTTTCTCCACTTATGCCGATCCTGTAAACTTGGGAGATAATCTCGGATAAAGGCAGTCCAGAAATGATCCGCCAACACCTGGCTGTGTCTCCATCTGCGTCTTCCTAGCAGGTTGGTAGAGTCAAAAAAGACTTGAGGTAAGGAGGCATCACGACGGCCCATAAGGAGTAGGTTCGGAGTCACTGGGTCGACGTCTGCAACATCGGAAGATACGTAGCCGAGGGGCTTGGCATTTAGAATACCCTCAACCTCCGTCAACAATGTCTGCAGCACTGGCTCTGGCACCGTTTGCTCTCGCAGAATGACCCGTAGTGCAGTCTTTACAGACTTGACTTCACGCTCCCAGGTTCCTCCGAAATGAGGAGCATTAGGTGGAATGTAGCGGAATCTGATCTTCTGTGGAGCAAGCAGCTCTTGAAGCTTGGGTGCCATGACATCAAAAGTGTCACGTAGTTCTCGGTCTCCTCCTACAAAGTTGGTTCCGTTGTCACAGAGCAATTCCATGGGCTTACCTCGTCTTGCTATAAAGCGACGCAGAGAGAGCAGGAATGCATCAGTGTCAAGGTGCTCCAACAGATCAAGATGCACACATCGGGTTGTCATGCACTTATAAAGGATGCCCCATCTTTTTTCGTGGCGACGACCAACTTTGACTGAAAGGGGGCCGAAACAATCTACCCCAGTAGAATAGAACGGCGGTTGGTGAAGTTGCAGTCTGCAGGATGGAAGATCGGCCATTTGGGGGACTTCAGGCTTGGCTCGCCAGAACTGGCAATCTTGGCATTTGCGTTGATGCTTACGGACGGCTTCCCTGCCCCGGAGTATCCAATACTGGCGACGTAATTCCGCTAGCACCCTTTCAGAACCAGGATGCAGAAGTCGGCGGTCCGTCTCTTTAATTAAGAGCTTCGTTGTAGAATGACCAGGATCCAACAGTATCGGGTGGATGGCATCAGGGTCCAGGTCACTGGCTCTGCGTAACCGTCCCCCTACTCTGATGAGACCTGTGTCCTTATCATACTCTGGTGCAAGGGATGCCAAACGGCTGGTAGCTGGAATCGGCTGTCCAGTCTTCAAAGCTTGGACTTCAAGTGGGAATGAGTCCTGCTGAACTTGGGCCAGGATAAGTTTCTCTGCTTCAACATAGTCATCAGCTTGCAGTGAAGAGTCGCTGTCTGCAACAGCCGCCCCGTGTAGGGACCTGACAGTGGCCTCAACGAGCTCTAGCCATGTGTGGAATTGATTGGGGTCCACAAGTAAATTATTGGAGACTTTGACAGTGCCAATGAATGCAGTTTTCCTCAACTCACAGATCTCCGATTCTACCTTAGTGACAGGTGTGGATGGCCACTGGTCAGAAAGTTGAAGGAGGAAGTCTGGTCCTGAACTCCACTGATGGGGTCTTGCTATCTGGGTCAGTGTCAGGCCTCTTGTGATGTGATCGGCAGGGTTGTGAGCTGAATCAATGTACCGCCATTCAGCCGTGTCTGTGAGGGTCTGGATTTCTGCTATGCGTGTCCCTACAAATACCTTGTAGCGACAGGACTCCGAGGTGAGCCAGTTCAGCACGGTTGTTGAGTCAGACCAGAGGGTGACTGTATGGAGATTAAGAGACAACTCAGTCTGGATCACTTTGGCTAACTGGGCGCCAGTCAGGGCTGCACTCAGTTCCAAACGAGGCATGGAGAGGCATTTTCTGGGGGCCACTCTGGATCTGGCCAGAACAAAGGCGACATGGATGTGTCCTTGATCATCTGTAGTACGCAAATAGGCCACTGAGCCGTATGCTCTTTCTGAGGCATCGCAAAATACGTGGAGTTCTCGGATGGCACTAGGGTAATCAGCACAGGCTGGGGCATAAGGTCGAGGAAATTGCAGCTGAAGCAGATTAGGAATCTCTTGTATCCATGTTAGCCACTTCTCTCTTAGCTGTAAAGGTGTTATTGGATCGTCCCAGCCCAAATTCTGCTTCCATAGATCTTGGATGAGAACCTTGGCCCTGGTGGTAAACGGGATGATATAACCCAGCGGGTCATACTGGCTGGCCAAGGTCTTGTACACATTTCTCATGGTAGGTTCCAGAGGCTCGGTTGATCGCAAATTATAACCAAGGGTGTCACTGAGACAGTCCCACCGTAGGCCCAGAGTGGGTTCTTGTAGGTCTGTACTGGCTTTGGTCAACCACAGTTCACTGTTAGCAGACCGGGCTTCTGCGGGAAGATGTTCGATGACAGAGGGTATGTTGCAGGCCCACTGTCTTAAGTCGAAGCCTCCCTCAGACAGTAGTTGACGAAGTCCATCAACTACCTCCTTAGCTTCATCAGAGTTCGAAGTGCTGTGCAGGCAGTTATCAACATAGAAGGAATTCTCAACTATGTTAACCAGACTGACCTGGTCATTCTGGTGGTTTTGGGCACTGCGCTGGAGGGCGTAGATGGCGCAACACGGGCTGCAGGTAGTTCCGAATGGAAGCACCTGCCACTCATATATCTCAGGCTCCTGGTCTCTGCACATGTTCCTCCAAAGAAACCGCAACACTGGCTTGTCCCCGGGCAATAAGCGTACCTGATGGAACATAGCTTTTATGTCCCCACTCACAGCCACCGTGTGTTGTCGGAATCTCAGGAGCACACCTAACAAGGAGGGTCCCAGCATCGGACCAGGAAGCAGCTGACTGTTTAAGGACTGACCCTGATGTTGAAATGAACAGTTAAAGACGATCCTGTTCTTGCCATTGTGTTGTACGATATGGTGCGGAATGAACCAGGATTCCGAGGTATTGTGTGCTTCTTCTGTGGTTATCTTGGCTACATATCCAGCAGATTCCAACTTGCGGATTTCAGTACAGTAGGCTTTTGCTAGTTCAGGATCTTTTGCCAATATGCGCTCTGTACTTCGAAGACTAGGAAGGACAGCATCCTTATCGGTATGGAACATGGTCATGGGCATGCGTCGGAGCAATGGTGTGGCATAACGTTGAACGCCGTCTACGTTCACAGTAATGGTGGCATTCTGGAGCATAGTGAGAGCGCCTTTGTCTTGCTTGGACCTGATGACCATCTTCTCATTGTATGGGAAGGTGTCGACCTGCCAGAGACGTTCGACGTGCCGAATCAGATCATCATGAATCGGAGTGGTGGTGATATGAAGGCACTGCTGATAACACCGTGAGGGCTGCTTGGGGCTCATGGGACCCTGAAGAGACCATCCCAGCTGTGTTCTGATGGCTATTGGACCTCCGTCTGGTCCTCTGCAGACAGGCTGTATCGGCATTAAGAGGTGTGGCATGTCAGAACCAATGAGGAGTAGTGGTTTGACTCTGTCAACACGGGGAAGAGGAAGATCTCTCAGATGACGATAAGCTCGTTGGAGCGCAGCCACTGGGTAGTTATGTTCTGCAAGACTCAAACCGGTTGCAGTAAAGGCATTGGGGATAGTGAACCTCTGCATGGGTTTGGTGACTGCTGAGACCTCGAAAGAAACGGACGAACCTTCGAGTTCTGTGTGAGATTGCTGAACAGTCTGTAAATGAAGTAACTCTGGGATACAGGTAAGCTTGAGCTGCTCCACAACTGGGGAAAGCACGAGTGTTCTCTCTGACCCATCATCAAGAACGGCGTGTGCCTCCATTGTGTGGTGTCCATTGTGAAGGAGGACCTTGACGACCTTCAGCATGACTCTGGGTGTACGGTTCGGTCTGTCCAAGTAAACCCGGGCCGATGGGAGGCTGACGGCGAGGACAGCACTGGTGGTATCTTTAATGGAATCGTGAAGAACTGTAAGATGTAGCTCTTTACAGATTCTACATGGACGTTTGAGGTTGCAAGACTCTACAGCATGGGACCGTCCACATCTCCAGCATCGTTTACCATCTTTAATCCAAGATACAATCTGGGAGGTAGTCAACTTCTTGAATGCCTCACAAGAGTTGAGGTAGTGATCCCTGTTGTCACAATGTGGACAGTATGGCTTGGGCTTGGAGCTGGACTTAGGGGCTGTCGACTCAGCAGTCTTAGCTACACTCTCACGGGTCAGGAGAACTGGCCTTGGCTGCCCTCTTGGATGAGGTGCTCCTCTAGCTCTACCAGGGGGCTTCAGAGTTTCACTCTGGAACATAGCCGCAGCTCTGCTAGAGATACGTTTCACTTGGGACTTGATCTGGAGCCAGTCTGCGAAATCAGGTAGTGTGTAGGTCTTGTCGGTGCCGGTCTGGAGAATACCCCGACTTAGGCAGTATTCAACAAAACTGTCGCGATAGGCTGGTGGCAGTTTACTCAAGAGACGGTCCACATGTGAGCCACACAAAAGCTCATAACCATTCTGGCCTTCAAGAGTTCTCAGCATACCCACTAAAGACTGTACTGACAATGCAAATGAGTCGAAGGCATTAGCGTCACCCAACTTAAGAGGGGGGGTGCTTAGGATGGCACCCAACTCAGACTGAACAAGCTGTCTCGGTTGTCCATACTTGTCTTGAAGTGCCTGCAAAGCAGCAGTGTAAGGCTGGGGATGATACATGAAGGATTTAGCGAGCTGATGGGCACTAGGAAGTTCCAAATGACTTAAGAGAACATGGTATTTATACTGTTCACTGATATGATGGTGATTACTCAACAAATTGTCCAATGCTAACTTAAACAAAGCAAAGTCACTCTCAGCACCACTCTCGAAAACTGGTAACGTGGGTCGTGGAATGCCATAAGCTGATGCGAGCAGGAGCTCTGGACTCGGTTGAGGCGAGTAGGCAGTTGGGGGGAGAGGCACAGATGCTTTAACGTAACCAGGAGCATGAAGTGTCGTCACCGGTGCTTGGTGGCTGAAGACAGGGAGTTGTGACGGACCTGGAAGTGTTGTCACTGGCGTTGTTGCTGTCTGTTGTAGCCTGTAGCGAAGGGTAGGTAGTGTGGCAGTAACAGGTTGCTGTGTCACACGCTGCATGCTGCTGCTCATGGGGAATGCAGCGGAGGTCGGGATGGTGAACACTGCTGAAGGCTGAGAGGCCACATTTGACGGTAATGACACACAGTGTACTGGAACGGCAGTAGGAGCCAATGGTGCAATGTCAGGGACTGGCGGTGAGAATGCTTGTGGCCCTGGGTCAAATGCAGCGGGTATGGGTGCATCTGCAGAGTGAGGAGCAGGTGAGGCCCAATGTGGCAGTCTAGGAGATGCTGCAGAAACATCAGGATCAGGCAGTGCTGTAAGACAAGGCAGCAGCGTTGACGTCACAGCGGGCGACTGGAAGAGGGGCTGCTGAGTTTCAGAAGACATAAGCTGCGGTGAGCAAGCCTGGCTGCGCCGTGATGCAAGCTGTTGAGCGTTCGGAGAACCAGAGTCTGTAGGGACTGGAGTGGTCGCTCTAGAGTCTACAGAGAGCATGGAGGATACAAGCTTAGCTACTTCGAGTTCAGTCTCTGCTTCTTGAAGCTTGCGCTGTCGTTCTAGTTGTTTAAACAGGGCCTCCTTTGCGGCTAGCGCTTCCTCTTGCATGCGCTGGGCTTCTTTAGCTTGTGTCTGCAGTCTTTGGTATTCCAGATCAATCAGTGAGTCCTCTTCTACTTGCCGCTTTAGACTGTCATACTGTCTCTGTTTAATCTTTTCCTCCAACATAGCAGTCTGGACGCTAGAGAGCTCTGGTGGGACATAAACGCCAGTGGACGTAATGGAACGCCTACTTTTCCTGGATTGAGAGCTGACAGCACTGTGAGACGTTTTCCTCGAGCTGCTTCGGGGCTGACTAGGACAGTGAGAGGAAGCCTTTGGAGGAAGGTCACCAGCAGGATGGTAACCAACATCGTAATCATCCAGATGTGTAGGCAGATTAATCTTGCGTCGAGGTCTGGACGTTGTCTCAGATAGGTCACTTTCTGCTTTGTCCATATTGGTTCAATCTTGCTCTCAATCCGGCTCGAAGGACCACCTTTGTAGCGGAGGCGTGCTACAACTTTATAATATGCTGATTGAGGCGGCCAAATATGGACGGGATTCCGGTTAGAGAATCAAGGGTCGGAGAACAGATCTTCACAAAGATGGATTTATTGAACAGTCTTTGCGTTGTCATCTAAATCAGTTATTCTTTGGCAATGATGTCTGTATTAATGGTCTAAAAGAACAATAAAGAAATATAATTACAATCATATTCTGAGAATCATTTACACACTGGCATGATAGTCGAACAAATGCAATAAACAATGATTAAACACTCAAGTCTGCATTCTTAACATTAATAACAGCCCTCTCGATGCAAATAGTCATGATAAATTGTGCAATGATACATTATTAATGTAAACAACATTGATGACGCAGTTTAGAATACTGCCGAGGCTAATACTGATTAGCGTGTTTCTCTCGCGGCAAATTACGGCCGCTACGGCGCTCAAAACTCGCCGATGGTAACCGCAGAAAGATCGCGGGACATCAATAACATACACGCAATAAACATACATATGCAAATGTACTTACATCAAGGCATAAACGCATTATACAGAGCAAAGACAAGTGTGCAGAGATGAACATTCACCAAACCGTCTTCCTGCGCGTCACACTATAATCAGTCCGTGCGGCCAACAACTCTAGTCCCTAGGACAGGCTTTCGTACACTACTGTATAAAATAAAGTCATCAACTAAGATGTTAGCTGTTCCAATTTTGGCTATATTCAAACTAATGAATACATAGATAGGCCTAAAATGTAGGCCTATAATCATTTTTTTTTTACAAAGAAAGAGTACACTTGTTGAATATTGTTGAAATTTTAATTATTGTTGTAATTGTAACCTTTTTAATAAAATAGCAAAACATATTTACAAGATAGATGTAAGCAAAATCTTAAATGGTCAATATAAGTCTTCTTCTAATTTTTTGTCCTTGCATTGTGGCTCAGTCAGTCAGAGTCACACCTGAATGAATGGCTAATTATGCAGAGTCATTATGCATATTGGGTGGGACATTATGTATTCCAAGGTGTAAACCACTCCTCGTTCACGCCCACTCGCATAATGGCTTTCCAAGCAAAACCTGTTTTACATCAATTTAAATCAATGTATTGTTTTATGTGAACGATAAAGCAAGACTATTTTCACATAATTTTGAAGCCAGAACTCGAAGGAAGAACATCCATTAGTCAAAAGTCTTATTGATGCATATTTATTATGAGTTTTGAGGTCTTATTTCAGCGACTTTCATTTATATTTTTTTCAATAACCACGCATAAGCATTATTCTCTTAAAAATAAAAAAATATACATGCATGGTGATCACATATTTTGGTAGCCCTGTTTGTGCTATATAGAGTGAATTTACACCTTTGCCATTAACATGTTTATAAATAACTGAAAAAAGCACAAATGTCAGAGCATGTCAGAACACCTCCAGGGCCCAGAAAACACCTCAGACTCCAGAGGGTTAACACTCTGAACTACATGGCTTTCCCAGCTAACAATTTTCGGTTATAAGAACGTTTCCGTAACGTTCCCATTAAGTTATAAAAACGTTATTTCTGAATGTTCTAGAAACGTTCAAAGCGGCCAGTTTTTTAGACGTTGTATTAACGTTATTTCTTAGTTATAAGAACGTTATTTAAAACGTTATTAGAACGTTCAAGTCTCCTGTTATATAAGTGTTGTATTAACGTTATTTCTTGGTTATAAGAACGTTATTCAAAACGTTATTAGAACGTTCAATTCTCCTGTTATATAAATGTTGTATTAACGTTCTTGCTTGGTTATAAGAACGTGTTCAAACGTTATTGGAACATTCAATTCTTAGGTTATAAGAACCTTTCCATAACGTTCCCATTAAGTTATAAAAACGTTATTTCTGAATGTTCTAGGAATGTTCAAAGTGGCCAGTTTTTTAGACGTTGTATTAACGTTATTCCTTAGTTATAAGAACGTTATTCAAAACATTATTAGAACGTTCAATTCTCCTGTTATATAAATTTTGTATTAACGTTATTTCTTAGTTATAAGAACATTATTCAAAATGTTATTAGAACGTTCAATACTCCTGTTATATAAATGTTGTATTAACGTTCTTGCTTGGTTATAAGAAAGTTGTTCAAACGTTATTGGAACATTCAATTCTTAGGTTATAGGAACGTTTCCATAACGTTCCCATTAAGTTATAAAAACGTTATTTCTGAATGTTCTAGGAACATTCAAAGCATCCAGTTTTTTAGATGTTGTATTAACGTTATATCTTAGTTATAACATTGTTATTCAAAACGTTATTAGAACGTTCAATTCTTAGGTTATACTAATGTTTCCATAACGTTCCCATTAAGTTATAAAAACGTTATTTCTGAATGTTCTAGGAACATTCAAAGCGTCCAGTTTTTTAGACGTTGTATTAACGTTATTTCTTAGTTATAAGATTGTTATTCAAAACGTTATTAGAACGTTCAATTCTTAGGTTATACTAATGTTTCCATAACGTTCCCATTAAGTTATAAAAACGTTATTTCTGAATGTTCTAGGAATGTTCAAAGCGTCCAGTTTTTTAGACGTTGTATTAACGTTATTTCTTAGTTATAAGATCGTTATTCAAAACGTTATTAGAACGTTTAATTCTTAGGTTATAAGAACGTTTCCATAACATTCCCATTAAGTTATAAAAACGTTTTTTCTAAATGTTCTAGGAACGTTTAAAGCATCCAGTTTTTTAGACGTTGTATTAACGTTATTTCTTGGTTATAAGAACGTTATTAGAACGTTCAATTCTTATGTTATTAGAACATTTCCATAACATTCCTATGAAGTTCTAAAAACGTTATTTTTGGTTATAAGAACGTTATTTCTTGGTTATAAGAACGTTATTTCTTGGTTATAAGAACATTATTCAAGTTATTTGAACGTTCAATTCTCCTGTTATTGTAAACGTTGGATTAACGTTCTTGGTTAAAGGAGTCATAATGTTGTTTTAACTTTGGTACCCAATGCTCTATTATAGTCTTTCAGGCACTTCTAAAAAAGAAAAGTGGAAAAAAAATCAACACAGAGCCCCTCAGACCCTTATTTCTAAAGGCATTATTGTCTCGCGAGATCTGATGCGATGTTTTGGCTGTCGTGGACGGTCATTATAATAATGCAAATGAGGGGCGCGTTGATTGGTTGCAGGAAGGAGGGGGGTTGACACCGCAGGTAACTCTTTAGCATATCATTACAAACTGACATGGCGCAAAGTGTCAATGAATGAACCCGGCCGCGACATATGGGATTCAACCGTACATGTTTGAGCCGGACTCTGAACCAGAGCTGGAAAGTGAAGATGTAGAGTCGATGGAAGGACGTTCTACATCAAGATGTCTCTGAATGGTAAAGACAATCATTTTGACTGAGACATACATTAACATCAGTAACGAGCAAAAACGTGTGTTGCTATTTTCTCCCACATAAATTTACCTTTTATTTAATGTAGATTACATTAACGGAGATGTAGTTTTTTTTTTTTTTATCAGCTTACAGTGGTTTTGAGATTTTTACTATCATGTGGTGTTTTTGCCTTGTTTCACGTTGTGGTTATTTAGACATTCAATATTTTTCTTCTTTAGACATGCAACGTGATGTTATACTTGCATTTAAACAGTAGCCACTTAGCATGGACTCCTGTACCGTCACTACTGTAGCTGCTAGTGTAAAACAAAGTGGAAAGATGTGGCTAGCATTCGTAGAGTCCATTCCCCGTGTTTACCTCGAAGGTACAATAGCCGCATTAGCAGTTAGCTGCTATTTGTTAACCACAGTAGAGCAATACAAACACAGTCTTACCTTTTCAATTTCTGGCAAGTCCCTGATGGTTGGGATGGCACCTTTTCCCAAACGGAGCTTCGAGGCCAAGTTCGCCTGATTTTGCCCCAAATTTGTAAATGATTCCGGTGTAAAATGTTTAGCACACACACCTAACGATACGCCACTTGAAAGAGTTGTTGGGATAGGTACACAGAAGTCACGGTTTGGCTAATACCTCGGTTCAGACATCACAGTTCGGAATGAGTTTGGTACAATGGAGGGAAAAGCAAAACAAAAGCCTTGTATTTTTTTAAATAGGTTTCATTTATGAAGTAATGGCATATAACCAGTTTATTTGTAGTGCACTGACAACAGTTTCATATAAATTAAATTAATAAAAAGACAAAAAGACCTTGAGATAGGTTTGTTAATTGTACCTGAATGAATGTAAAATTATTTTGCTACATTTCAGATTAATATATTTGTTTTCCTAAAATTGTAATTAACACTAACCAGGGTTTCAGCCTGCGACCATTTTTTAGAATGTGCGAGTTAAAATTTTATGTGGTCGCATTTGTGCGAGTGCATGGTCATGTAGCCTACTACCTCACGCATGAATTCTCCTGCATTGAACTTGTTTTAGCACCCGCAGTGAATTTTTGTCCTGCCAAAGTCTTATTTGATCGGTGATTAATGTAGATGAACTGCTGCACTTGTGACAGGGCGCATGTTTAACTGAGAGAGAGAGAGAGAGAGAGAGAGAGAGAGAGAGAGAGAGAGAGAGAGAGCACTCTCTCTCTTCAGAGCCAGGTGAAAATATAAACAAAACTTCACCGTCTCCAAACTAAGCGCTGTCTTGCTTCTAAATCGACACGGTGGTAAAGGTCGGAATGGTTGGATGTCCATGTCCTAACTGCTGGGATAATCACACAACGCGCACAACACGTCCAATTCGCGAACTAATGACTCATTTGAACCGATTCATTTTAATGAATGGTTAAAACAACTGATCTTTCCAACACTGAACTCAGGAGACGTCTGTCTAATCGGTGTATAACTAATTAGTTACACTTTACAATAAGGTTCTAAATATTACATTAATTACATAAAAAGTACAGTTTGCTTACTCAAGCTTAAGCTTTAAAATAAATAAAACCACTTTTTTGCAAATGACTACATTTTTCCACACAGTGCCACAAAGAATCGATAAGAGAATCGTTAAAGAATCGGATCGATAAGCAGAATCGTTAGTGGCATTATTATTGATAAAATCTTATCAATTCCCATCCCTATGTGAAGACAGTAAAATTAAAAATCAAACATTAAAGAACATGTTTTTTTAATAGTTTTTTTGAGCATTAAAAGAGTAAAACATTTTGCTAACATGAGGTCTTGTGTCACTGTCAGTCTTTTTACATCAGTGCAAAACTAGGGTATGCAGATTAAGACCACTAAGACCACTATAGTTTTTTTCTTTTCTTTTTGCTACATGCCATGGGATTAATCAATCCCATGGCATGTAGCAAAAAGAAAAGAAAAAAGGTGCGACCAAATCATATGCTGGTGCGACCAACTGAGAAAGTAGAAAAGTTAGTCTGGAGCCCTGCTAACTTTATTCTCATCTGAATTATAAATAATTTCTGTATAAAATAATACTACCATTAAAAACAATTTTTTTTATCAATTTAGAATGTATAACTTAAAAATAAACATTAGTTTGAGGACAAGAAATGAAAACCAATGCAATATGATGAATGTCCAAAAGATGGCACCGACAGACTATTTTTAAATTTTAGTTGCCCTTTAAATATATTAACATAATTCTCCCAACAATTTTGCACAATTGCATTTCATCAACTATACATGATTGAAAACAGAAAGACACCAACCTGTGATGAGACTGATCACTGACCTGATCACGTCGATGTGGTGCAAATTTAAGTGTTTCTGATATAAGCTCCTCAAAAATCTTCTCCAAAACTTTAGCATGTGTGCGACGACAGGCCTCTAAAAAAAGCATAGACTGTAAAAAAATATGGACGTAGTGTCCGTGACGTCACCCGTAGGTTTCTGAAGAGCATTTTTGAAGCCTAAAGTGGGCGGAGCCGGCCGTCGCCATCTTGGCCTTGCGTCACTCGGATAACAGAAAATAGACAAACAGGCGGGGCGTGAGTGGAGCTGAGGAGCCTGGCTATCTGAAATCACCTAGCTCGACGTGATCGAGTTAGCTGATGATGTAAAGCCATTTAAACGTTCCTATTTTTGCCCTTCGAAAAATTATAATAGTTAAAAGACATGGCTACAAGTGAGTGTGTATTACTTCGAGAGTGTTTGTGTATGACAGTGATTTATGTGCATACATGTGACATGTCCGTCACTCTTTCGTGGTCCGTCAGCGCGGCATCGCTCAAGTTCGTAGAGAGCTTATTCAGTCCATTTTAAATTCTGATGTTGGCCGTCTCTCAAATGGGTTATGGTTTAACCGTTAAACCATAGATATATTATTGCCTTTGAAGTGCAAATAAATGCGCTAGAAAATCCGCGCTCATTCATGTGCATTTATTGCACGGACGGAGAAAGCGCCGACGCCTGCATGATTTCATCTGACGGTAACTTACATAAGCATATTATAATCCATCTGTTCCATGGGAGCAGAACGAACGAGCATTTATTGACGTTTTAATTGTCAGACATCCATTAGTGCATGTTCACAGAGGAAAACAACTGAAATACAGCGTTGGTTGTTCTCTCGAACGATAACGACGGAATCCAAAGACGTGGGCTTTGTAACGTTACCCAAGTATTAAATTATATGAAATAATAATCCCGAAAAAAAGCTCAAACACTGCAGAGATGGCAAGTTCAGCAGCTAACATTGCTGAGGTGAAGTGACGGCTAGTAACAGCAGACAAACGGCTAGCACCGACAGCGGCAATCCATCTGTCACTCAAGTGGCTTGGCCACACCCTTAAATTTAAATATTAATCAACTAAACGGACGAGTTATAAAATAATTCACCCCCCTCACAGTTGTTATGAAGGGCAAAATTAGCTGTATATACCAAATCCACATACAGACACCAGGCTGTAAACACGTTTTTTTTCTGCTGTAAAGTTGGTCATTTTAACATGGGGGAGATACAGATTTGACTCACTTCTGACACCAGCCTCAAGCGGCCAGTCAACGAATTGCAGTTTAACTCACTTCCGTGTTGGTTTCAAGAGAGAGACGGGGAGGTTGCCGCTTGAAAAAAAGTCACACATATATACATGGTAAATTTAAGCTACACTGATAATACATTGTTTCAACTGAATCCATCTCTTCCTGAGCTGACAACATATGCTATCCTTGGGCTGAATGATAATTCAATAATACTGAAATGTGAGAAACTTCTGTCCTCATAAGATGTAATGAAGTATCAAGACATTTTATAAGCTTTATTCCAATGTTTTATTCCAAAGAGCTGCCAGAAATAAGGTTGAACTAAAAGATTAATGAACTTACGAATAATCACACTGCATATTTGCATTTCCTGGAAATTTTTTTTTCCCTTTGCGACCTTTAAAGCTGTAATTCCCCCACAGTGCGTTTGTTCCATTTCTCGGCATTGCTCTGCGAACAGAATCTCCAGGGGATTTGCCTCCCAGGAGGCTCAGGGTGGTAATCTGATAATAAAGTATTTTCATATTAGAGTGCACAAATGGGACATAAAGAGTGCATAAACTAGTGCTGGGCGACATGGCCAAAAAAATGATTTTTATTTTTTTATTTTTTTTTACTGTATTTAATCTCAGTATTTTCTTTTTTCTTGTATTTCTTTCTGTTTTATGTTTTTTACACATCCTGCCCAATGTTGTGCTACAAACAATGCTCATACTGTCAAGTCTATGAAAAACAATTTAATGAATGTAGGCCAAGGATGGGGATCTGGAGGGCCATTGTCCTGCAGAGTTTAGCTCTGACCCTAACCCTAACACACCTAAACAAGCCGCAAAATATCATGCATAATTAAAACAAACAAACAAAAAACTAACAATTCACACCTCAACATTGTTAAATTTACAATAATTTCTGGAACAATGCATACATTTTTCACAACCAACTTAAAATTCTTACCACTCTCTGCTTGAATGTGCAATCATTCATTTTTCTACACAACTGGTCCAGGTCATGTGGTGTGTTGCATGGGTTTTCTAAAATATCTTGGACTTCTGGTAGCTCAGATGCCATGTTGGTTCTTAGGAGGTGTTCGATATTAAGGAGCCTTCCTTCAATTGTATCAAGCATGAGAAATACAGCCCTCTCAAACCTGGAATTTCCTTCTTTAAATAGACAACACATAACATTACTCTGTATGAATGTCATACTTCAAGAACATAGTAATGGGTTTTTTTAAAGACCTGCCTTGGCCTGGAGTCGCAATAGACATCTCTTGCACTGTGTTCATTCCCTCTGTAGCATCAACAGGAATGCCTTTTAAAAAAAAATGCAGAAAACAAAGTATTACATAATTGTAACTTTACCCTCTAAATTTCTAAACAAATATTAAATTACCATAATGGTTTTGTACAGTAGAGACTGATGCATTGTCTGTGTTGTCAGTCGGGCTCAGGTGTAGCTGTTCTGTAAGTGGACCTAAAACAGAGTTTGTGTTAGCTGTTATGTGATTCTGTTTAAACTGTGATATAATAATTAACCCCAAAATAGTATTTTTTTAGGGTTTCAAAAAAAGGATTGAATGCATACCAATATAAGACTCACTTGGTACACTCAATTCAGCTCTTTGCACTGTCTTCCGTCCTGAAAAAAATGCTGCAGATGGACTGACTGAAACAAAGGGAGTAACAGTTACTTAAAAGTGAACTAAGTAACTTTTTTATCTTAACCGAACAGCTTGGGAATCATAGGAATGGTTATATAACTATTTTCGAGTTGAATGGTGGTCTTCTCGCACCCCTCGAGCGCCTGTGAGACGAAAAACCACCCTTGCAACTTTGGGCCGGCAGGAAGTATCGCGTGATATCAGGTCTCGCGATGTAACAAACTGCTTTGCGGCACTGTACACATATACTATCTAAACATTTATATGCTAGCCTTCTGTGTATTATACATACCTCAGCGGACATGGCTCTGTGCGTTCGCTGGGTTCTTTGAAAAAAAATGCACATGACCAGCAGAAGAAGATGGGACAAGCCTACAAGTTTTAGCGACAGTGTTGTCAAAGATCTAAGCTGTAGGGGGAGCTCTATAGAGAAACCCGCGAGCAAAATAAAAGCAATAAAACAGCGAAGAAGTCTGCATAAAAAAGCTGCATAATGCAGCTTTAATACCAAAGTGTTTATCCAAGAGGCCATAATGACATGAAATGACAAATTTACATCTTGGCATGTACCACAATATTAACATTGTGACTACACCAGACACAAGTGGTGTATTTTATAAATGAATTATATAAGCCATTTCATGTAATAAAAACTTATTTGAAAAATTATTTCATAGTTAGAACATAATGCGTACCATCGAGGGTTAATCACAAATAGATCATATTATCCAAGAGTGAGAGAAAAAGACATGAAAACATTACTCACAGGAAGGTGTGCTTGTTGGCAAAGAAATTTCAGAGTGTGTTCTGTTTTTTTTTGTAACTGGCTCTTCATCCTCATCTAATAAAGACAAACATTATTAATACATTTACGTATACATGTATAGAAACTTATTTTCTAAATGAAAACATAAGTAAAACGTATAAGTTTACCATCATCACAATCCAGCCTATAGCGGGATGGTTTCAAGATGGTTCGCCGAATGGGTTCCTCATCGCCGCTCTCCAAATTAGACGATACTGTAGCCAGCTTTACTTTTTTTCTGGCTTCACCATAGTTCTCTTGTGAAAACATATCAGTAAAGTGTGTTACACATATATTTGAACATCAATGGTATACCTGCATATACAGTACTGTGCAAAAGTCTTAGGCACATTAGTATTTATTTACACACCCAAAAATGGTTGAGTCAGTTACTTATATCTTTTGCTGTAGTGTTTCAGTAGGAAACATCAATTTATGTTTCCAAACATTCATTTTTCCATTAATTGTAATAACCCAATGATATTTTTGTATGTAAACAGCAAAATATATAATGGACTGGCTTAACCATTTCTTCAGGGAAGAAATACCAGCGTGCCTAAGACTTTTGCACAATACTGTATACACCTGCAAGGGATGTCAGTTTTCAGGAATATTTTGGGGTCCAAGCACGAAGGTGCCGGAACCCTTTTGTATTTGTATTTGTAATGAATTTCTTATTATTAATATTAATTGATCAACAACATTCCTAATACCTGCATATCCGAGAATAGACACTTTGTATCTCTGCCAGGACTCCTTGTCAGGTATTTCTGCTTTTTTTACCCTCACCGACACATTTTTGCGTGGCCAGTAGCAGAAAACAGCCTACAGAACATAAGCAGAGGGGTAAACAGATGTACAGATATGCAGATGATAAATATTGCTTAAGCTAACACAAACTCTGATGTTTTAAGTCCACCCAAAGAACAGCTACACCCAAGCACAACTGACAATAAAACAGAAAATGCATTGGTCTCTGATGCGTCCAAATTAGAGGGTACATTTGTGCAATGTTAGTTTGCTACAATTAATTAAAAACAAGTATTTCTGTTGACCCTAGACATGTGGCAATAATAATTCTGTATTTGTAGCTAAGCAGAATCATAAATATTTATAATCTGATGTCAGCATACATTGGGGGAAAATAATAAGCCCAAGCCTATTCAAGCCCATTCTTGATATAATTATTTTTTATATTATCTTTGTGTTGGCCCTATTTAAAGTATCATGATAACATTGTATTGTGAGTTCAGTATTGTGAAATGTCCCAAATCGTGACATGAGTTTATATATCCCTAATAAACATTATAACGCCCTCCCCCCACCCCCACCCACACAGAAACAGAAACAGTTACATTACCTCTGTGGTTTTGTCCAGCCATATAGAGGGAACAGCATCTACAGTGCTGTCTAGTTCGAATTTTATAATGGCAAAGTGGTTGTCTGTAGGCTAAAAGGCAGAAAAGTTCAATTTTATTTCAAAATCAAAATATGCTAATATGTATAACAATGAAAACTTACTTTTGAGTGCTGTCTTCTGTAGATAAGGAAAAGCACGAAACAATGTGCAAGCAGAAATGGAGGAAAAAGTGGTAATATTTTGTCTAATTCATTCATTCTAAATTTGAGATGCTTTGATTTTTTTTTTTTTTTTACTGAAGACTGTCCAAACCAGACATTAATTTATTCTTAATTCTTAACTATTATAAATTCTTAACTAATAAAAATAACCGTAATTTTAATCTTGACATAAAAAATCAACAAATAAAAAATTAAAAAATAAATAAAATAAAAGCCCCGATTTATAAATGATTTAAAAATATTTGTACCACTTCAAAAAAATACTTTATTTCAATGGTAATTGCATTGTGTTTAAAATTAAAACAATAATCCGCAAGCTTTATGTGTTTTATTAAGTTTTAATCTTTACAATAAATAGCTGATATGTTTTACATTCACTTTGACTTTTGTTTCAAATTACTCTTTACAATTAATAATAAATAATTTTTATAAATATGTATTTATTTATTTCTATTCTTGTTTGTTTAGTTTTATTTTAACTCCTTAACAAAAACATAATTAAAAACAACAATAATGAAACAAACGAGTTAAAATCAATACGTTAACAATCATAAATTGTAATATTATAATATAGAAGTGACAATTTCAGACAAATTGTATAATGTACATTTGTAGATTTAGAAGCATTTATAAATAAGTGTTATATTTATAAGTATTTGTAACATTTGTAATAAATAAATGTTAATTGCCCACTAGAGGGAGACACAGGATAATGATGGAAACGTCTCGGGTTACGTATGTAACCCTCGTTCCCTGAGTAGGGAACGAGACGCTGCATCGATACTCGATACTTTGGATGCAGCGTCTCGTTCCCTACTCAGGGAACGAGGGTTACATACGTAACCCGAGACGTTCCCTTTCGTAAAGGGAACTCCCGCTGCATCGATACTCGATACTTTGGGGAATGCCTTCGGCATGAAGCGTCTGAAGTCAACTATGGAACTATTCCAATCTTGATTGGTGCAACGTCACCCGTGACGTCGCATGTGACGGTGATCCGGAAGCTACAAAAGGGTCACAGGAACCAGGAAATGTTAGCTTCTAATTGGTCAAAGCAAGTCGTTCTCAGGGGCGCGAAAAGTGTGGCCGAGGGATGCAGCGTCTCGTTCCCTACTCAGGGAACGAGGGTTACATACATAACCCGAGACGTTCCCTTTCGTAAAGGGAACTCCCGCTGCATCGATACTCGATACTTTGGGGAACGTATACCCACGCCGCCACACTGAGAGTAAAAACGCCCTGGTATAAAGCATCTGGTACACTCACGGACGATAGAATGAGTAGAGGGCAGATCCAAACTAGCTTGTCATAAGATTTGGTGCAAGAAGGGGAGGTCTGGAGCCGGAGGCTTGACTGACCTCATGGCTGGGAGCCCCAGACAGTAGAAAATATTAGATGAGAGGTGAAGGCAGAAGTGCACCTTGTACTTCAAATATGAGTGGTTTTAGATAACCAACTGTACTCTTAATAAAGGGAATAGCTCCTAACCCTTGATGCATAACTAGATGGACTGACTCCTCTCAGCCTGAGTCCTAATGTAGGAACCTCAAAGGCTATGACCTTGACCATCCGACACATGCGATGGAGGATGGAATACCTGAAGAATCTTAACATTGCCTACAAGTACCTCAGTACAGGGCAAAAATAACGTTGAGTGGTTCCCACGCTAGCAAGTAAGAGGGGGCAGCACCACCACTCTTCCAGGGAGTAAGACGAGCAGGAAGCAGACTCAATAGATTCTCCTATATATACTTATATATCTCAAATATATATCCGTATACCTCACCCACAGGACATGATGGGTGCCAGGGATAACCCATCAGCCTGATGCCAATAGGCTGGATGAAAAAGGATTCATCCTCCAATCTACAGGAACATGGAGTTTCAGTGGGAACGTCCTTTGGAGAACACCGTTAGAGGCTTGCGGAGGGCACTGAGGCTGCCACAGAGGCCCTAAGCATGAACAGGAGATCCCGTTAGAGAGCGGGATGGAACACCAGTACTGAAGCCAGTGGGCAGTAATAAACTGGGTTCAATGCCCTCCCTAACTTAATTGTTTAGTTCCTAGTAGAGTGGGGTTCTAGTATGGATGTCCTGACCACCTCGGTGGAAAGGGCAACCTAATTATGGGTGGGACCCCCTCAGGGGCCAGACCCATAGTCTCCATAACTCTGGTCGGGGATGAAATAATATACCATCAGCCTGAGACAGAAGATCTCTCCTAATAGGAATTTTCCATGGAGGACTCTCCAAGAGACTAATAAGGTCCGAAAACCAAATTTGGGCCGGCCAGTACGGAGCTACAAGGAGTAGTCTCACTCCGTACCTCCTGACCCTTTCTAGAACCCCAGGGAGCAGAGCGATCGGGGGAAAAGCGTACAGATGTGACCTCAGCCACATCTGTACCGTGGCATCCAAGCCCAAAGGAGCTGGATGTGAGAGAGAGTACCAGAGCGGGCAATGAGAGTTCTCATGAGAAGCGAACAGGTCAACCTCCGCCCGGCCAAACTCTCTCCATATAAGCTCAACCACTTCAGGGTGGAGCCGCCATTCCCCGGGCCTCGGCCCCTGCCTCGACAGGATGTCTGCTCCCATATTTTCAACCCCAGGAATATAAATAGATCTGACAGAGAGAAATTTGTCCTGGGACCAAAGAAGAATTTGATGCGCCAGTCTACAAAGAGGGCGAGATCTCAAACCTCCTTGGCGGTTGATATAAGAGACCACCGACATATTGTCTGTCCTAACAAGAACATGATGGCCTCTGAGGTCTACAAGGAAGTGCCTCAGGGCAAAAAAATACAGCCAACATCTCCAAGCGATTAATATACAATGTGAGATGATGGTCCTTCCAAGTACCTCGGGTGTAACGGCCCTCCATAACCGCACCCCAGCCCGTGAGGGACGCATCCGTGGTCAGAGTTTTTCTCTCACATGGTGCTCCCAAAACCGGGCCCTGAGACAGGAACCATGGTTTCTTCCATACGACAAGAGAACGAAGGCATCTGCGCGTAACTCTGATCGTACGAAAAGGGTTTCCCAGAGGAGAAAATCCCTTGTTCCTGAGCCACCACTGCAAGGCCCTCATATGGAGCAGACCAAAGGGTACTACCGTGGAAGCTGCAGCCATAAGACCCAAAACTCTTTGAAAGTGTTTGACAGTGATAGCCTGGCCTAACCTAATACTCTTCATTGTGTTTAAGATAGTATTTATACAAGCAGGAGACAATTGTGCCCGCATTGTGACTAAGTCCCACTCTACTCCCAGGGACGTAGTCCTCTGAAGAGGAGTTAAGGAACTTTTCTTCACATTGAGTCTCAACCCCACGCACCTCAGATGGCGCAAAGAAACATCTCGATGTTGAATTGCTAGTTCTTTTTGACTGAGCCAAAATGAGCCAGTCATCTATAAGATACGGACCCCCTGAAGTCTCAATGGAGCAAGGGCCGTGTCCATACATTTAGTGAAGGTGCGAGGGGATAAGGCTAGGCCGACTGGAAGAGTCCAGAACTGATGCGCTTTTCCCCCCAAAAGCGGATCTCGGAAACTTCCTGTGATGGGGTTAGAAGGGAAAGAGGAGTTAAGGAGCTTGTGGATCTATCAAGACAGACCAGTCCTCGGAGCTGGTCTGACTGACAGTCGGTAACTTGAATCTGAACCCCCTCGGAGGTTGATCCAGTACCCTGAGATCCAAAATAAGGCCTAACTCCCCCCCTCATAGGAACTATGAAATGCCAGCTGTAGAACCCGGGCTCCCGTAAACCAAGGAAGAGCCCACTTTGAGGTTTCCTGTGTTAAGAGGGACTAGACTTCCTGCTCCAAAAACCGACCCTAATCGGGGCTGGCCGACATGTGAACCACCCTTAGTAGATAATATTTGTATATTAGCTCCACTGTAAGCAGGACCCCCTAGGCTATATTTTGAAGACCCCTCGGGGTGTCTAAATATGCCATTATGGGGACCAGTCCCTCGAGACTGGCCTCGGCTATAAATTTCCAAATGGCTTCGGTGACCTGAAGCAGCTAACTGGCAGGAACTAACCGAAATATGCTCTCTACAGACCTCCTGAGAGGCGGCGAACTCGACAGTGCCGCAACGTCTTCGGGCAGATACTGCGATTTGTGTTCGCTGGAAGCCGATGTGTCCCGAAGCGCCATCGGCGGCGGGAAGCGAACATCGATTTCCTAAGGGCTGCATAAGGGGGCGAGACTCCTGTACTCGCTCTCCTGGGGGAACGCCCATAAGGGTCTGTGTGTTACGACAAGACCTCTTAGTTGAAGCCGTCTTAGCCCGAGAGACAGTCCTCAGACCTGTCTTCGGTATGGAGAGCTTCGTGCGAGAATGTTTCCTCTGGCCCCAAGCCTTATACGGGGGGGCACAAGAGGGAACCCTCTCAAAATATGAGGAGCTGGCGGCTGTCCCATGAGGCTACCCCCTGGCAGCAACCCCATGAGACCTGGACTGACAACTGGGGATAGCTGATTGTCGCTCTGTCTCCTGAAGCCTCTCGACAACGGTTCTTGCCGCGTCACCAAAGAGGCCAGAAGGTGAAAGTGGAGCATCGAGAAGGAAAGCCCTGTCTTTCTCCCCGATCCACAAGCGATTAAGCCATAAATGTCTCTCTGAGACGACTAGTGCTGCCATAGAACGGCCAATAGCATGGGCCGTCTCTTTAATAATACGGAGAGATAAGTCAGCTACTCTACGAAATTCAGTAATATAGAGTGAGACCTCCCAGTTATAGTCCACCTGCTTGAGGAGGTCAGCCGGGTATGCCTGTAATAACCCCATCGTGTGTGGGCATGCACCAGCTCGACCACCGCCATATATGCTTTCCCTAACAAATTCGATGTACGAGATTTGTAGGGAAGTGTCTGAGCTATCAGGGGTGACGCAATGTCGGGGAGAAAATATTTCGCAAAATATTCCTCAACCCGAGCCATCACCTAATAACCATTTTCATTAGATTCCCTAATGGATGAGTAAATATATACATGGGGGAAAATAATTGAGATGAAAATGGATTTTTCCACGATCTTGATACCTCAGTATGGAGATCAGTGAAAAAGGGAAGGCTCTGACACGGAGATTGTGACTGGGTCTGCAGGAAGCGCTCATTCATTTTATTTTTCTTAGTCGCTTCCTGCTTATTATATGGCCATTTAACATTTAATTTAACCACTGCCCTGATTACAACCTCCAGCAACTCCTCACTAACGGGAATATGGGGTGGCGAATCCCCATATCCACGTGATTCAGTGTTAATAGATAATATCTAACTCCTCGGAGCCAGATAAATCAAACGCTGTGTCTTTAACACGGTCGGAAGAAGCCGCAGCGCGGGCTTCCGAACCGTGCGCGAGACCAGTGGAGCTGGTTAATAAACACTGAGAAAGGGTCGCAACCGTCTCAGTATCATATGCCAGCCCCACGTGTGAATCACATGCATACAAGCGGCGCGCTGCCTCAACAGACGCGGGACCTGACGCACTGGAAACGCGAGCCTGATCTAATTGATCGAACAGGCTCAAACGGGAGCGGAGCTTTTTCATTGAAAACAGTTTGCACAGACAGCGCCCTCGAGCACCGCCCGTGCATGCTCCACTCCCAGACAAACTACACAAAGCGTGTGTGTGTCATCCTCGCTTAAATAACGTGGGCAAGGGGACGCACACTGCCTGAATAGCTTATCTTTTTTCGCCATAAATAATACTCTTTTCACGGGACAAACAACACCAAATAGAACAGACAAGATGACATAGACCGCTTGCTGAAGACCAGAAGCTAACATTTCCTGGTTCCTGTGACCCTTTTGTAGCTTCCGGATCACCGTCACATGCGACGTCACGGGTGACGTTGCACCAATCAAGATTGGAATAGTTCCATAGTTGACTTCAGACGCTTCATGCCGAAGGCATTCCCCAAAGTATCGAGTATCGATGCAGCGGGAGTTCCCTTTACGAAAGGGAACGTCTCGGGTTACGTATGTAACCCTCGTTCCCTGAGTAGGGAACGAGACGCTGCATCCAAAGTATCGAGTATCGATGCAGCGGGAGTTCCCTTTACGAAAGGGAACTATGAATGGAAATAAATGTGTTGATCTAGTTCTTTTGTATATAAATGTGGTCTACTGACAGTATTGGTTTATACAATTATTGTACATACAGTCTGTGAAATGCTTAACCCTCTGGGGACCAAGCTGTTTTTGGGGTCCTTGAGATGTTCTGACATGCCTTGATATTTGTGCTTTTTTCAGTTATTTGTAAACATGTTAATGGCTAAGGTGTAAATTCACTCTATATAGCACAAACAGGGCTACCATAATATGCGAGCAACGTGTATGTAGATGTTTGTATTTTTAAGAGAATAATGTTTATGCGTGGTTATTGGAAAAAAATAAAATGAAAGTTGCTGATTTAAGAACACAAAACACATATTAAATATGTGTCCACAAGACTTTTGAGTAATTGATGTTGTTCCTTTGAGTTCTAGCTTCAAAATTATGTGAAAATAGTCTTGCTTTATCGTTCACAAAAAAAAAATACATTGATTTAAATGGTGTAAAACAGGTTTTGCTTGGAAAGCCAATATGCGAGGGGGAGGAGTAGTTTACACCTTAGATTACAGTGTCCCACACCCACTCTGCATAATTAGCCATTCATTCAGGTGTGACACTGACTGAGCCACAATGCAAAGACAAAAGATGTATTTAGAAGACTTATATTGACCATTTAAAGGGCACCTATTATGCAAAATTCACTTTTACATGGTGTTTGAACATAAATGTGTGTTGGCAGTGTGTGGGCAAAACCACCCTAGAATGATAAAAATCCACCCAGTAGTTTTTTTACTATCTCAATAAATCATAAGCGTTGTCTCAGAACGAGCTGTTCTAGATTTTCCTCATTGTGACGTAGAAATAAGCTAAGCCCCACCGACGCGGTTTGATTGACATCTGGTTTTGGCATAGACCCCGCCCTCGGTGATCTGTTCTGCACACCATCGCCATATTGTTTGTTTCAACGACAGCCGGTAATGTCTCCTAAGAAGTGTGTTCTGTTGTGGGATGTAAGAATGGACATACTAGTCTTCACTGACATCAGAGCCACTGAAAACGCAGCGGATGGATTTTATTTATGAAGAAAAGGCACCACTTAAACTTCCTAAATACGAGATTCATTTTCTGACTGACTGTTTAGTGAACGAGGGTCAAAGTTAATCCTCAAGTGTGGATCGTTGCCAGTTCGCGATCCAACGTCACCTCCAGAAGAAGTAAGTGTATTTTATCATTTTTGAGCAAATAGTCATTTCAATCGATGTCATGTCAGCCAGTTCAATAACAAATGCATCTAAAGCTATTTATTGTCATCGTCAAAGGATGTCTCAACAAACGTCAGACAGTTTTATGTCACGTACATAATTTTTTGCAGCAATAAAAAATGTCAAATGAATACCTCTATCTCCATAGACAGTATAAACGTCTATCTCCCTGCAGCATTTGTTTTCTGGTTCTGTAACGTTAACGTTAGCCATCTTCTCATATTTGCCACATAAGCGTGTGTATAAGTTAGTTTCAAATAATTGCGCGAAAGTTATCACAATTTGTTTGTTTGTGTGTGTGTGTGTGTGTGTTGCACATCCATAATTGCAAAGGGGACGCGATTAAAACTCTATAAGTACATAAATGTATCAAATAACCTTTCCGAGACGTTTAGTCCATTCTCATTCGTGTTTATTCTGTGCCGGCGGAGTCTCTTCATCATCTAGGTCCAGCAGGGCGGGGATATGCAGCTCATTTACATTTAAGGTGGTATAGACCAAAAACAGCTCTTTTTAAAACAGGCCCCAAAAATGACATTTTCAAATGGTTATAATAAATTAACCGTGGGGAATTTTGTGCTGAAACTTCACAAATACATTCTGGGGACACCCAAGACCAATATTACATCTTGTAAAAAGGGGCATAATAGGTGCCCTTTAAAATTTCGCTTACACCTCTCTTGTAAATATGTTTTGCTATTTTATTAAAAATGTTACAATTACAACAATAATTACAATTTCAACAATATTTCAAGTGTACAATTTCTTTGAAAAAAAAAAAAAAAAAAGATTATAGGCCTACATTTTATCATATGTATTCATTAGTTTGAATATAGCCAACATTGGAACATCTAACATCTTAGTCTATGAATTTATTTTTGACAAAAATAGTATTTTTTTGCAGGTTAATATGTTGCTTATACAAATACATTTTATTTCAACATATTCCAGTCGATTTTTACTCATCTCAGTAGGCTATAGCAAAGCAGTTTATTCTTTCACAAACAGACGCGCGATTCATATTTAGGCTAAACAGTCTTTACAAATATGTCCCCTTCATTCATCTCACAGAAAGGCGAGTCATATTATAGAAATGCGATTCATCTTTTTGCGGTTTGCATAGGCCTACACTAACGTTATTCCATAACGTTATTCCATAACGTTATTCCACACGTGAGAAAAGAAAACAGCCTACCTCACTTCTCAGCGGGATCTGCTCCTCATATCAGGATATATTGCTCCTCATATCAGCACTGTTCTGAGGAAACTTTTCTCCATAAAGGTAGGCTATAATGTCTCACTCGCGAGGAGTCGCAACCATCGCGACGCGCTTTGTTTACAGCTGATGTGGGCGTTTCACAGCTCTGAAATAGTTCTCAGAATTTGCGTTTGAATAGCACGCGCTCTCCGGGGAGTGGTCACATTAGTGTGAATCATCTCGTAATGAGGTCGACTGGAGTCGCTCTCTTTTTATACAGATTACAGAAGCTGATAATATTTGTTTTTTATATAAGTGACTTCATTTAACAGCTGCGATCTTAAGCTTTATGCCCGTGGGTCTGTTTGCCTGTTTGACTGAATTTTCGCGGAGTTATTGATCATTTTCGAACGCGTTTCAAATGGGAGTTTTCTGACAGACAGAAGGCAGACATCGCATCATGTTAAAGTTTCTTTATTTGTCAAAAAGCAAAACACTTTTTTTCTATTGTGAGTATCCTGAAAAAAAATAGAAACTGAACAGGATCGATTGATGGATAACACGAAAATTAAAGATCAAAATTAACAGAGCATTTTGTGTTTATTTTTCATTGCTAAAAAAAAAAAACGAGCAAAACGCGCCGGCGCGTTTTTGGTCCCCAGAGGGTTAAGTATTATTAAATGTTATAACATTTATTGATATGTATATGTTATATTGTTAATGTATATTAATTATTTTAAATAAATGCTTATTTATTTAATTATTCACACACAGGTAAAGAATTCACAAGTAAAGTAATAAACAAGTTTATTGACAAAAGTATGTGATCACAATGATATAAGCAGGTAAGTAGCTGATGAATATAGTGGACCTTTCCATCCTAGCCGTGCTCCAGGGTCCGCAGGTGATTTAGACCCTGGCCAAGGATAGTGAGCCTTCCTCGGCTTGGCTCAGACCGAAAGAAGGCATGGACGTCTGAGTGACTTTGTGATATGGGACTTTTTTTTTACCCTGAATGTAGCCAAATTTTTGAACAGCTCTATCTCCGGAAGCAAGATGCCTAGGGTCAACAAATTTACCCGAAACAAACACAAGTCCCATCCCAAAAAAACACAAGTCCCATCCCCCCCAAAAAAACACGTCCCACCCAAAAAACACAAGTCCCATCCCCCAAAAAACAAAAAAAACACGTCCCATCCCAAAAAAAACACACTATCCACTCACCATCCACAGTCCCATAGCTCCGCCCCCAAAGCTCAGAATGACATGTACATAGTGTCATCTTAAAGGCCTCATCCGGACCTTACTATTAACCCCTCCCATGATTCAATACGACCTTCAAGTTAGGAGATATAGACACTTCCCGTTAAAATTTGGAGTGTCAATATCTCAAAGAACTTACATAGCACATACATGGGAGTAGACTCTTTGAAGAGGTGAGAGGAAACCCTTTCGAATGGTACCGAGTTTATGTCGCTGGCAGCTTCCTGGGTGGAGCTATAAGAACACTTCCGGTTAAATTTAGGGTGTCAATATCTCTGGACCCCTAGATACCACAGCCATCAGAGTAGACTCTTTGGAAAGGTCTAAGAAAATCCTTTCGAATTATACCTGGTTTATGTCACTGACAGCTTCCTGGGCGGAGCTATGGGACAAAATATATTCATGTTTCAAAAATGTATCTCGGTCTAGGAAGGTCGCAGCGACACAAACGAGGTGTCACTGGAAAGCACTCACAGAGACCTTTCCAATGACACCAATTACGGGTCGTTTAGACTTTCCTAGACCGAGATAATTTTTGGATACACCTATATATTAGGTCCCATAACTCCGCCTCCAAAGCTCAGAATGACATGTACTTAGTGTCATCTTAAAGGCCTCATCCGGACCTTACTATTAACCCCTCCCATGATTCAATACGACCTTCAAGTTAGGAGATATAGACACTTCCGGTTAAAATTTGGATTGTCAATATCTCATACACCTTACATAGCACATACATTGGAGTAGACTCTTTGAAGAGGTGAGAGGAAACCCTTTCGAATGGTACTGAGTTTTTGTCGCTGGCTGCTTCCTGGGCGGAGCTATAAGAACACTTCCGGTTGAATTTAGGGTGTCAATATCTCTGGACCCCTACATACCACAGCCATCAGAGTAGACTCTTTGGAAAGGTCTAAGAAAACCCTTACGAATGATACCTGGTTTATGTCACTCACAGCTTCCTGGGCGATCTTTCCTATCACTTACACTCACTCCAAGGGATCTTTCCTATCACTCACACTCACTCCAAGGGATCTTTCCTATCACTCACACTCACTCCAAGGAATCTTTACTATCACTCACACTCACTCCAAGGGATCTTTCCTATTACTCACACTCACTCCAAGGGATCTTTCCTATCACTCACACTCACTCCAAGGGATCTTTCCTATTACTCACACTCACTCCAAGGGATCTTTCCTATTACTCACACTCACTCCAATGGATCTAACTCCCAGGGATCTTTCCTATCACTCACACCCCCCCAAAAAACACAAGTCCCACCCCAAAAAAAACACAAGTCCCACCCCGAAAAAACACAAGTCCCACCCACAAAAAACACAAGTCCCACCCAAGTCCCACCCCAAAAAAACAAGTCCCACCCTAAGTCCCAACCCCCAAAAAACAAGTCCCACCCCAAAAAAACACAAGTCCCACCCAAGTCCCATCCCAAAAAAACACAAGTCCCACCCCAAAAAAACTAAAGTCCCACCCAAGTCCCATCCCAAAAAAACACAAGTCCCATCCCAAAAAAACACAAGTCCCACCCCAAAAAAACACAAGTCCCACCCAAAAAAACACAGGTCCCACCCCAAAAAAACACAAGTCCCACCCCAAAAAAAACACAAGTCCCACCCCAAAAAAAACACAAGTCCCACCCAAGCCCCATCCCAAAAAAACAAAAGGGCCACCCAAGTCCCACCCCACAAAAACACAAGACCCACCCAAGTCCCAACCCAATGACACCAATTACGAGTCGTTTCGACTTTCCTAGACCGAGATAGTTTTTGGATACACAAATATATTAGGTCCCATAGCTCCGCCCCCAAAGCTCAGAATGACACGCCACATCCACAATCTCCAGTCACCATCCAAAAACTCCAGTCACCATCCACAAAAGGATCTTTCCTATCACTCACACTCACTCCAAGGGATCTTTCCTATCACTCACACTCACTCCCAGGAATCTTTCCTATTACTCACATTCACTCCCAGGAATCTTTCCTATCACTCACACTCACTCCAAGGGATCTTTCCTATCACTCACACTCACTCCAATGGATCTTTCCTATCACTCACACTCACTCCAAGGAATCTTTACTATCACTCACACTCACTCCAAGGGATCTTTCCTATTACTCACACTCACTCCAAGGGATCTTTCCTATCACTCACACTCACTCCAAGGGATCTTTCCTATTACTCACACTCACTCCAAGGGATCTTTCCTATTACTCACACTCACTCCAATGGATCTAACTCCCAGGGATCTTTCCTATCACTCACACCCCCCCAAAAAACACAAGTCTCGCTCGTGAACCGAAGAAGCACCGGAGCGCGCTTCGAGATCTCGAGAAGGGATGTCCGGATCTGGTGACGCAGCAAGCGAAAGGGACGGACCCGTCTCTTGCTCGTCATGCAGATCCATACGAGAGCCCCACGATGATGGTGTGGGTGCGGACTGGAAATAGTTCAGACGGGAGCGCAGCATCTTAACTGTGAGCTGGTCACAATGCTCGCACCCGCCTTTCTCTATAGCCAGAACCGCATGCTCTTCCCCCAAACAAACAAAACAGTAATCGTGTGTATCCAGCTCAGACATGGGACGGGAGCATGGAGGAACACAACGCTTACTGATTTGTTGGCTCATTTCTCTTTCTTATTTTACTTTTTAAACTCTTTGTTGTAACGTGAGAGAAAAAGATTTGAGATTGAGAAATTTCTGCACACTGCCTGACAAAACTAACTCCTAACAAAGATCTGTAGTCAGATAAGAGGTAGAGAGTGTTTGCGTACACACATGCACAGAATGGTCTGAAGACAAAAGACCTGACGATGCACCTGTGGCATCACTCAAATTCCTATCACTCAAATAGATCCTTCCTGTCACTCACACAGGATCATTCCTGTCACTCACATAGGTCTTTCCTGTCACTAACACAGGATCTTTCCTGTCACTCACACAGGACATTTCCTGTTATCCAGGTCAAATGGGTATCACTGATATTCCCATCTGTTTAAAAGGATAGCTGTGTGTCAGAGTGAATAGAGGACTGTTGCAGGACCACACGCACAAACACGGTTGATTCGATTAGGGTAACTTTTTAAAAAATATTTTAAAAAATGTAATTTAAAGTGTTCTAACCATATAAATGGTTAGTTACTGTGATATAAAGCAAAAAATGTCCAAATAAAACCTGAAAGAAACATGAAAAATAAGTTTTTAAAGAAGGTTTTATATTAAAATTAAACCATTAAGGAAAAACAGAGGAAAAGCAGTGCATTATGGGAGTTTTAATTCACTTACCATGATTAGAAAACATGTGGCACTTTTTGACCATATTCCTGACCAGGAATGCTTGTCACCATCTGTTGTCTTCGGTGAGGATGATGTATGTTTGGTTGCAATCATTCTAAGGGAGAAGAGCTGGTAGAAGCTTGATGTTCATACATCCGCCAGTTTGACTTCTGACACAAATTTTTAATAGCATTTGCTTAATATACGTGGACTGTTCTACATTCTCTTTGTTTCTCTTAGAAACTGCAACTTATTTGTGGCTTATCTGAAACTTTGAGACCATGTCAGACCACTTTAGGGTAATCTGTGAAGGTTAAGATGGTGGTCTTGACTGCCATTCTCTGCTCCTTGAGCTCAATCTGATTTGGCCACCAGCTTTTTTTGTTTGTGGACTCTTGGAGAGAATTTTACTCTGATTCATTGTAGTTAACATGTTATTACATAGCATGTCATTGACATTGAAGTTATGGAGATACTAAACCATTCTCAACACATCAGAACATCTCTGAGATGTTTCTCGTTATGATTCTTTTCAGTATGTGAACAGTTATTGATGACTACTCCCCTGCTCTTTGAATTAAACTTTCTTATTTTTTAAATCTCTTTCAGAAAATGGAGCACTTTGGACAACAAGACTACACCGAAGAAGAAATGGATTTCCTCTATGGGTACAACTTATGTTACTCGTCTGAGGAGAACACAAAGAACCTCCTAGATGCCATGTATTCTCACCACTTTGTGAACGACTTCTTGCTGAATGAAGACATCACCATTCCCATTTTTCCAACAACAGTGGTAGATGCAAGGCATCCCCTACGATGCGTGTATGACTTGGATGGCATTGTTGTCCAAATCAAGAACCTGTCTGGTGTTAGAGTCCGGGTGCACTATCTCATGGTGGGAAAAGTGTTGATGCCCAGTCTGCAAAACCACTGGCACATTTTGAAGAAACATCTACAACTCCACACATACAGCGGTGCTGGATTCACAGCACTTCACAAGACCTATGGAACTGTGTTGGCCTTTGTTGATGGCGGTCATTTTCTAAACTTGAGCGTCATGTCGGCTCATCGCGATCACCCTGGCGCAGTTTTTCAGTCTGAAAGTACCGCCCGTGCCAATGCCTTAGTGACCATCAACACTGTCTATCATGTGTTTGGTGAAAAAATTAAGAATCTGCCACCGGAACAGAAGCAACGAGAGTCGATTATGAAGAACAACATCTACAACCTTGGACGGATGCACATCCTGAAACAGGATCAAGCATTTGTGCTAGAACTGCTGATGGAGGCAATCAGTCAAGTGGATTCAAATCCCGACCAATCTCTGGTTGTCACACTTACCAAATTTGGACAGAAGGACCCCGAGCCCATCAACGTTCCGGAAATTATTGACATAGAAAGCATTCATTCCGTCTCTGTCCATGCAGCCTGCACCCTCCGTCCAAAAGACTACCGTATGGAGATGATGTGGTCGCGGCATGGACTTGTAACGTATACGACTCTGGGTTAATTTGAATTAGCTCAAGGATATAGGGAATTTTGGAAATATTAACGATCATAACTCATGGTCATAATTCATAAGTCGCATGTACATTTATTTTATCAATTATCGAGATTACCTTGTTCTATGACTGGTCTAATCATCAGTTATTCGTCCAGCGAATAACTGTAAGATCATCACAGTCAAGAACAAACTCCAATAAAGTTTAGGTTCTGGCCACGAACAGTAAACTTTATGAGTTTATTAATTAAAACTACTGAATGTAGTCTATTATCGAGCTTGTAGCTGGATCTTTTGTTTCATTGACTTTAGAATGGTGGGTTTTCAAACACAGAGACAGTGAAAAGTATAAATGGATTTTAATAAGTGTAATTAGATTATATGAGCTACGAATAGAAACGTACGTAAAAATGCAAACAATAAACACAACAAACATTTAAACAATAATAACATACGTGATAAGAATAAAATGAAATGAAAGAAAGAAAGAAAGAAAAAGGGAAAAGCTAGTAATTGTTACATACAGAAACCTAAATTTACGAGACACCGGGAAAACAGCTTTTATCAGACAATGTAGCCTACTTGCAAGTTTCTGTGCTCTTTCTGGTCAGGCTGAAGCAGGAAGCGGGAAGCGGACAGCGCGGACGTGTCCTGTGTCGGCTGGGTCTTCCAGTGCCGCGAAGTTCAAAAAGGCTCACTGAATGTAATGTTACCGGAAAGTCAGATTCGTCTCCCGGGATGGGAAGAGGCAAGATATAACTTAGTTGCAAAGAACGGCAGCTATGGCTCGAACATGTGTTCGTCCGAGGAGAAGGACAGGGCCTTCTTCAGAAGCGTTGCCGGGGAGGAGATCAGACGATCGAAGAAGGAAGAAGGATCCGGAAAAGAGGCAGGAAGAGAGTGTGATGAGGGGGTTTCTGCCTTTTAACAAACATCTGTTTACGCCTTCTCTTGGAACGACAACGAATCAGATTGTCTTTTCTGAAGCGGGAAAATTCTCTTTGTGTGAAGAAGAAAACGCCTACTTTCACCATATGTCTTATGAGAGAAAGAATTCATATTTCTTCTTAAGATTGTACATACTGAACTAAAGATGTTACTTATCTAACTTAGGTGGGACTGATTGAATTAAAACAGGACGGTCAGACAGATACCAAGAATTACAGGTAGATTTTGGACACACATAACGTTACGTTCATATGCATCATTACACACAAATAAAGCTTGATTAAACACACAATAAAATCGTCAGTGTTTCCGTTATGGCAAACGACGACACTTTGAGAGACTGTTTCAAAGTCCACGAGTGTGTTTTGTGTGTGTGTGTGTGTGTGTGTGTAACATTCGAGAGAATGTCTTTGAAGCTCGTCACGCATCTATAAAATTACCAGCGGTCCACGCTGAAATGGGGGGGAAGTCAGTCAGACCGGCGCTGGCGAATTGGTCTTTGTGTTTAGTTTAGCTTTATTGTCCCCCATGGGGCAATTTGGTTGTGGGGTGATTATTAACCAGTAAGGACAAAGAAGATGTGTTTGGAGACAGGATATACTAATTTGAACAGCATGTGACCTTATGTCAGTCATTGTCGCTACAGACTGCAACAGGTGGTTGGACACAGGGGGTCCTTGTACTCTGCAAATGGGATCCCTGAGGCGTGCAACTTTCAGTCAAACCTGGACCAGAACCCAATTACAATTGAGCAAAACCTAAAGATGGTCTTCAGTGGGATGGAGCCAAATGCTGACCTAAACTTCGTGCAGCTGTACGCCACGACATCTCACTGTCATGTGGGAAACACGTCGAAGCACCCTGTGAGCAGAATCATCGCTACTTGTGGTCTGCATAATCCCCAGCACAGCCAATCGCTGTTGAAGCATGCGAAGGATTATGTAGATTACATGCGTAACCTTGCTGACAAAACAAAGTGCCGTGTCTACACAAGAATGGAGGCAGTCTTTCTCCTCAAGGATAACATCCCAGAGAAGATTTAGGCACGCGATTTTTATGAAGAAGACGACATCTACGCCCTTCTGCAAGACTTTCCCATGGTACTTGTCTTTAACCCTCTGGAGTCTGAGGTGTTTTCTGGGCCCTGGAGGTATTCTGACATGCTCTGACATTTGTGCTTTTTTCAGTTATTTATAAACATGTTAATGGCAAAGGTGTAAATTCACTCTATATAGCACAAACAGGGCTACCAAAATATGTGATCACCATGCATGTATATTTTTTTAATTTTTAAGAGAATTGATTTAAATTGATGTAAAACAGGTTTTGCTTGGAAAGCCAATATGCGAGTGGGCGTGAACGAGGAGTGGTTTACACCTTAGAATAGGCTACAATGTCCCACCCTGTATAATGACTCTGCATAATGACTCTGCATAATGAGCCATTCATTCAGGTGTGACACTGACTGAGCCACAATGCAAGGACAAAAGATATATTTAGAAGAAGACTTATATTGACCATTTAAGATTTTGCTTAAAAGCTTATTTGATGTGGCAGTATATTCTACAGTAAAAACTGTACTCAAATCTAGTCAACAAAATGTTGTCTTTCATATTTCGCCTGACTGTAACGTTGTTTTTATGAAATATTTGGGCATATACATGTTAATTTGCAGTTTAATACGTATTGCTTATGCAAATAGCCTACATTTTATTTCAACATATTTCAGTCGATTTTTACTCATATCAGTATAGCAATACAGTTTGCTAAACATCATCATTCATTCACACAAGCGATTTAAATTTAAACTGTCTGTTTGCGAGCTGTGGTAAACAGCGCGCATCTCTGCCATTCATTCATCAAAAACAGAAACCCGTTTCACGTGAGAAGGAAAAAAACTTACAGTATTCCTCAGCTCGCTCCTCGATATACCCGCACTTCTGAGGTACATTTTTCATTATTGTTATTCCTCACAGCGCTGCGAGACGGTGTCAACAAGTAATGATCTGAATAAACTTGTGTTTCTGGAGCTGATATGTGGGCGTTCACAGGTTTGCGTGGATTGCCTCATTCATTTGCGTTTGAATAGCGCGCGCTCTCCGTAGGCGGAGTCACATTACATTTGAATTAGCTGTAATAAGATCAACTGGAATCGCTCTATTTTAATACAGATTTCACAAGATGGGAATATTTGTTTTTTATATAAATTACTTAATTTAAAATAAGAGAATTCAAGCTTCATGCCTGTGTGTCTGTATGCCTGTTTGACTGAGTATTCGCTGAGTTATTGTTCATTTTCGGACGCGTTTCAGAATGGACTACACTGGCAGAGAGAAGGTAGAACTCGCATCACGTTTATTTTTCTTTATTTGGCAACAAGCACAACACTTTGTTTTTATTGTGAGTATACACAAAAATAATACACATTTAACAGAATCGATTGATGTATGAAACTCCTATGGAAAATCAAAGTCAACAGGGTATTTATGAGTTTCTTTTACACTGATAAAAAAAAGCAACCTGGTATCGCCGGTGATACCGCCGACCTCAGGGGGTTAATGCAGCTCTAATTAAAAAACATCTAAGCAGTTTACTCGATCCCATTACTTACCTTGTAAACTTGTCAATACAAACAAACACTTTCCCACAGAGCTGGAAGATTGCTGTAATCACTCCAATTTATAAGTCAGGCGACAAAGACCAAGCCTGCAATTACAGACCGATTTCCATTCTCCCTGTCGTTTCCAAAGTATTGGAAAAAATTGTGGCGGAGCAATTAATAGAACATCTTGAAAAAAAAAACTATTGTTGTATCCCCAGCAGTTTGGGTTTAGACAAAAACATAGCACAGAAACTGCCAACTGCTTCTTGTTGGAACAGATCAAAGGTTCACTGGACAAAGGGAATGTCGTAGGTGCTGTGTTTTTAGATCTGAAGAAGGCCTTCGACACAGTGGACCATTGTATCTTACTGCAGAAATTACAGCAATTTCAATTTTCAGCTGCAAAACTGCTATGGTTCAAGTCCTACCTGGAGGGTAGAGAACAATGTGTGAAAGTAGGAACCGTTAAATCTAACCTGAGACTAAATGATTTAGGAGTGCCTCAAGGGTCAGTTCTAGGACCGTTATTGTTTTCACTGTATATAAATGATCTCTCAGATTGCTGTCAGGGTGTAAATTGCCAACTTTATGCTGACGACACAGTTATCCATGTGTCAGCAAAAGCAACTGCACTGGCTGGGCAGCAGTTAACACAGGCTTTACATAACATCTCAAGATGGCTTCAGCTGTCCTATTTAACTCTAAACATACAGAAAACTTTCTCAATGTGTTTTTCTATCAACCGGAGGTCCCCTGACAGCATCTTTGAGGTTCATTTAGACCATGAACCCATTCATGAGGTTCATGAAACGAAATACTTGGGCATAATCTTGGATAAACACCTGAAGTTTCAAAGTCAAGTAAACCATGTTTGTAGGAAAGTCAAATCAAATCTGAAATGTTTTCGTTTTATTAGAGGAGAGTTGTCACATCATGCGGCTTCATTGTTTATGCATGCATTGGTTTTTTCACATTTTTCATACTGTATTACAGCATGGTCACAAACATCAGTGTCCACTCTGAAACCAGCTACTTCTCTATATAAACAGGCAATTAAGATATTTGACAAGAAACCAATGAGATGGCATCATTGTGATATCATACAAAAGCACAAGCTTTTTACTTTTGAAAAGTTTGTAAATTTTAGTATTTTGAAATTGACTTTTAAATGTTTGAACAACTGTGTGTCACCACTGTTCTCTGGTCTCATGCAGAGGCGTCAGGGCTCTCTTAGACCTTACACCAGAGCCTCAGTTAGTGGGGATTGTGTGCTCCCAAAGTTTAGAAAATCTTTTGGACAGTCTAGCTTCTCCTTCAGAGGGGCTACACTATGGAACTCTCTCCCCACTGGATTCAAACTGCAGAACAATATTAGAATCTTTACCAGAGAGCTCAAACAGTGGCTTAAATTGGGCCAAAGTTGTTCCCATGTGTAATATGTGTCTTGTTTTGTTTAACAATGTGTTTTATCTGTTGTAAAAGCCCCTATGGACAGGTGTTGAAAATTAGCACATGTGCTATAACACTTTAAACAATGCATCTGGTTCGTCCAATGTTATTGCTATGTCCATATTAAATAAATAAATAAATAAAAATAAAAAAGTATGCTAACGACAGTAGCTTCCCTCACGGCTGGGGGGCGATCATGAGTGGTCGCCCAGCTCACCGCCGAGAGAGACTTGTGTTCCCCTCCCTTAAGCGTGCCCTGTTTCTTCCGCCGCTCTCAGGGGCCGGTTCTACTAACCCTGCCAAAACAGGGCGTAGAAGGGCCCGGCGAGTGTTTTCCCGAGGGACGCGCGCCTCCTCCGAGAAGGACTCTAGAGAGGCCAGACCAGTCGTTCCCTGCCGGTGCGCCGTTACAGGGCACTGTGTCTGTCACTCAGTATATTCAACCAAGAAAGAAAAACAGATCCTTCTTTGGTCCCAGGGGAAACTTCGGTCTCTAGTACGATTTATCTCCCGGGGTATCTGAATCGAGGAGCAGACATCCTGTCGAGGCAGGGGCCGAGGCCCGGGGAATGCAGACTTCACCCGAGGTGGTGGAGCTCCTCAGGGAGCACTTTGGTTGCCGAGGTAGACCTGTTCGCTTCCCGAGAGTCATCTCACCGTTCACTGTGGTTCTCTCTCAGCCATCCAGCCCCACTGGGGTTGGACGCTATGCTACAGGCGTGACCGAGGTCTCGCCTGTATGCCTTTCCCCGAATGATCTGCTCCTAGAAGTTCTGGAGAGGGTTAGCCAGGACGGAGTCGGTTTACTCCTTATGACTCCGTTCTGGCCAGCCTGAGTACGGTTTTCGGACCTTATGGAGACTGTGGGCCTGGCCTCTGAGGGGGCTCAGCCCATAGGTTCCGGTCTCTCGACTGAGGTCGCTGAGACCGTTCTCCATCCAGAGCTCCTGCTACAAGGAAGTTATATGCCGCGAGGTGGGACTTTCACCTCGTGGCGTGGAGAGCGCCAACAGGACCAGTTAACTGCCCGGTCGGTACAGTGCTGGAGTTCCTGCAGGTCCGTCTCTCCACAGGGCTATCCCACTCCACGCTGAAGGTGTACATGGCGGCCTTAGCTGCTTACCACGCTCCTTCGAGTGGAGTTTTCTCTTGGGAGACACCCGCTTATATCTCGCTTCCTTTGTGGCTCTTTGAGGCTGAGGCCAGTAGTACGCACGAGCAAGCCCCTTGAAGAGGTTTCTGAGAAGTTCCTTACTCTAAAAACTATTTTTCTGCTTGTTTTCGTCTCTCAAACAGTTTGGAGACATTCAAGCGCTCTCTGTGGCTCTCTCGTGCCTGGGAATTTCACCTGGCATGGCTAAGGCCTTCCTCTATCCGAGGCCAGGTTATGTTCCGAAGGTTCCAACTGCTAAGTAGTTAGACTTGTCTTACTACAGGCTTTCTGTCCTCCTCCACGTCAGACCAAGTGAAGCTTATTTTGCTGTGCCCAGTTTGGGCCCTAGACGTCTATGTCCACAGAGCTGCCCTGTGGATTAAGTCTAACAGCTCTTCGTCTGCTTTGGGTCTCCCAACAAGGGGGGTCCCGCTTCTAAGCAGAGAATGAGCAAGTGGGTGGTCGAGGCTATCAAACTTGCTTATGAGTCGGCCGATCAGCCTTCCCCTTTGGTTGTATGGGCCCACTCCACTAGGAGTATGGCTGCCTCTAAGGCTCTCCTTTCTGGAGTTGCTCTTTGGACGTTTGTGATGCGGCAGGCTGGTCCTCACCGCACACTTTCGTCAGGTTTTATAGTCTTGATTTTGGCTCCACTCCCGGGGCCCAAGTTCTCTCATCAGTTTGCGCTCCCTAATCCCCATACGAACGGGGATTTGTTCGTATGGGGAAGTGGGTATTGCGTTCGTCCTGCCATACTTCCTGCATCCCCTGGGGTGCTTGCTTCAGAGACTTTAGAAGCTAGCAGCGTTTGTACTCAAGGGATATTTATAGCTTCCTGGTCGATGACGTCACTCGCTATGACGCCTCATCTCTCCATTGACTGATTTGATTCATGGTTCAGACGCGTCACGCGTGGGGCGTTCCCCACTGCGTTTTCCACGCAGCGTCCGTTCCCTTTGGGGAACTAGGGTTACATACGTAACCCGGGACGTTTTTTTGATGAGTGGCTGCACCACTGCCTGTTTAAAATAGACTGGTACAAAACCTGAATCAAGACTGCTATTTATAATTTCTTGGATGATTGGTCCAATAGTGTCCCAAACCTCTTTAAAAAGGCGAGGTGAAACAATATCAGTGGGACAAACTGAGGGTTCCAAATGTGTAACAATATTTGTAAGAGTAGCGATGGATACAGTTTCAAATCGGGTAAAAATAGCTGCACACTGAGGTACTCTATGCTTGCTCTAATTGAGGCAACCTTATCCACAAAAAAATGGAGAAATGTTTCTCAGGCCTCAGAGGATGTTACATGGTGGACGGATTGGGGAGTATTAAGAACAGAGTTAATTGTTTTTAAAAGAATATGGAGTTTGTGACAATTATTTGAAATAAAATCTGAGAGATACTTGGTCTTCTCAGCTTTAACAGTTCTCTGATAGCTGTGCAAACTTTCTCTAAGAATCTCATAAGAAACCTGCAAATTATCTTTTTTCCACTTGCGTTCAGCTTTTCTACACTTTTGTCTGGCAACCCGAGTAATTAAGGGCCACGCCATTGATCCCTACATAATCTCTGAGGGGTTCTATTAAAATTGTGTGATCTAGAGTATTGAAGGCTGCACTTAAATCTAACATTATTAACCCTCTGGGGACCAAGCTGTTTTTGCGGTCCTTGAGATGTTCTGACATGCCTTGATATTTGTGCTTTTTTCAGTTATTTATAAACATGTTAATGGCAAATGTGTAAATTCACTCTATATAGCACAAACAGGGCTACCATAATATGCGAGCAACGTGTATGTAGATGTTTGTATTTTTAAGAGAATAATGTTTATGCGTGGTTATTGGAAAAAAATAAAATGAAAGTTGCTGATTTAAGAACACAAAACACATATTAAATATGTGTCAACAAGACTTTTGACTAATTTATGTTGTCCCTTTAAGTTCTAGCTTCAAAATTATGTGAAAATCATCCTACATAATTGTTCACATAAAACACTACATTGATTTAAACATTGTAAAACAGTTTTTTTGTCAGAAGAGGTTTATGCGTGGGAGTGGTAATGGGCCATCAATATTAATGAGATTCAGACCAGGGGTGTGACATAGACGCTCCCTCAAGTGCTAATGGGCCATCGAGTGAGGCAGCCTGAACAAAGAATGAGGAGATTCAAATGTTTTGTTTTTCAATCTGTTTTATTGTAATTTTGTAAAAACAAAAGTAAAGGCAGGTATCTCACAGTAAATGCTTATGCCCCGTTGATGCGGGCTCTAAGCAAATCAAATGTGACCAAAATAAATAATCAGTCGGCTATAAACAAAGCAATTGTGAGCGATAAATAAACAAAAGTAAAAGGCAGGTATCTAAACATGATCTAAACATATCATTTAGGCTACACATACAAATACAAATTTCCTAACCAAGGGGTGTAGCATATGTACACAAAAAAAAACAAAAAAAAAACATTTTTGACGTTGAAATGGTACGAGGTATTAAATTCATGGTATAGATATGCACTTTCATTAGATCGTGTTGAATATAGGTAGATATCAAATGTCAATACTCTGGATGGCAAGTCCACCCAGTATAATATGTAAGCTCATGTTTTGAATAGCTTGTCAACTAATGCAAGTAAGAATAAATACTTGCTCATCCGAAATTCTATCCACGGCTGCATCAAGTCGCTCTTCAAAATACAAACGGTCGTCATCAGAGTAGTCGCGCTCCTCTTCTGATGAAAATCTGGACTCTTCGTCGCTAGTATCCAGGACGAACTGAAGGGCTTCCGCACCGGTGTACCGTGTCATCTTCCCAATTCGCAGGTGACAAAATGATGAAACTTGAAGCGTTTAATGCATTTGCTTGGGGGCGTTTACCTGTTTTGTGAATAGCGCGCTCCGTGAGTAGGCGTGAACGAATTAAAGTCAATGAGCTCGTAATTAGCTCGACTGGAATCGCTCTCTTTTTATACAGATTACAGAAGCTGATAATATTTGTTTTTTATATAAATGACTTCATTTAACAGATGCGATCTCAAGCTTTATGCCCGTGGGTCTGTTTGCCTGTTTGACTGAATTTTCGCGGAGTTATAGATCATTTTCGAACGCGTTTCAAATGGGAGTTTTCTGACAGACAGAAGGCAGACATCGCATCAAGTTTATTTATTTGTCAAAAAGCAAAACACTTTATTTTTATTGTGAGTATCCTGAAAAAAAATATAAACTGAACAGGATCGATTGATGTATAACACGAAAATTAAAGATCAAAATTAACAGAGCATTTTGTGTTTATTTTTCATTGCTAAAAAAAAAAAACGAGCAAAACGCGCCGGCGCGTTTTTGGTCCCCAGAGGGTTAAGCACCCAGACCCTGAAAAGATGTTTATCGTTGAAGTCGATGCCTCTACCTCAGGTGTAGGAGCTGTCTTATCTCAATACTCTGAGAGCTCCTCCAAGCCCTTACCTTGTGCCTTCTTTTCAAAGAAGTTGTCCACTGCTGAAAGCAATTACGACATAGGTAATCGCGAACTCTTGGCAGTGAAACTTGCCTTGGAAGAGTGGAGACACTGGTTGGAGGGAGCTAAGCACCCGTTCATAGTCTTCACTGACCATAAGAACCTCCAGTACCTAAAAGAAGCAAAGCGACTTAATCCACGGCAAGCCAGATGGGCATTATTCTTCACTCGCTTCCATTTTAGAATTTCTTATCGTCCGGGCTCCAAGAATATCAGAGCAGATGCTCTTTCTCGTATCCATGCTCCTGAAGTTCCGATCGAAGAACCAGAGACCATTCTACCAGAACAGATATTCGTCAACCCCATCCAATGGGACATCAATGAACAGTTACTTGAGCTATCTCAACAGCATCCTGGACCTCCAGAATGCCCTCCAGGAAAGATTTATGTGCCTCAAGAATTCCGCAATTCCTTAATTTCTTCGGCCCATTCATCAGTTGGCACAGGGCATCCAGGGATACACAAGACATGCTCCACGCTTCAACTCCGGTATTGGTGGCCAAACATACAGCAAGATATCACAACCTTTATCCAGGGATGTATTCCATGTGCCATGTCCAAGGTCCCAAGAAACCTTCCAGCTGGTAAACTGGTCCCACTCCCTGTTCCAAATCGACCCTGGTCCCATATCGGGGTTGACTTTGTCACCGATCTCCCAAACTCAGCCGGGAATACCTGTATTCTCGTTGCCATCGACCGGTTCTCAAAGGCTTGCAAATTAATCCCACTCAAGAGTCTTCCTACGGCCTTTGTCACGGCACAGTTATTAATGGAACACGTCTTCCGAAACTTTGGAATACCAGAAGACATTGTGTCCGATAGAGGGCCCCAATTTATCTCTCGGGTTTGGAGAGCATTCTTCAACCTATTGAATGTGACGGTAAGCCTCTCATCTGGTTATCATCCACAAACTAATGGACAAACTGAAAGGAAGATCCAGGATGTAAGCCGGTTTTTGCGTACATTCTGCCACTCCAATCAACACATCTGGAGTCACTACTTGATTTGGGCAGAGTACGCACAAAACTCTCTCAGACAGTCATCCACTCAACTCACACCTTTCCAATGCGTCCTGGGCTATCAACCTCCTTTGTTCCCATGGTCTGGGAAACCATCTGAAGTACCTGCAGTCAATGAATGGTTTAGGGAGAGTGAAAATGTCTGGAATCAAGCCCATCAGCACCTACAACAAGCAGTTAATCGTCAACAACATTTTGCAGATGCTCATCGACGTCAAACTCCCGTTTACCAACCTGGACAATTGGTATGGCTTTCTACCAAGGATATGCGACTCCGGCAACCCTGCCGTAAACTTAGCTCAAAATACATCGGACCGTTCCCCATTGTCAAGCAGATCAATCCGGTCACATATCAGCTTCAGCTCCCCGCTCAGTATCGGATCCACCCTACCTTCCATGTTTCCCTTCTCAAACCTCATTACCCACCTGTACCTGGCTCCCCAGCAGAATTGGCTCCCGGAGACGATCCTCCCATTCCACCTATAGAACCGGATCCCATCTATACGGTTAAAGAAGTGATGGACTCTCGACGTCGAAATGGTCAATTGGAGTATTTGATCGACTGGGAGGGATATGGACCGGAAGAGAGATGTTGGATACCTCGAAAGGATATCCTCGATCCTACTTTGCTCCTCGAATTCCATGTTCAGCATCCTGACAAACCGGCACCACGACCTAGAGGCAGACCTCCAAGACGTCGAGGTCTAAGGTCCGCTGGCGCGGACTCTAGAGGGAGGGGGGGTAATGTCAGAAACCAATCAGCAGACTCTGCATCACGATCCACATAACGTTCAATCTCCCCAGAATTCTAATCACCCACACCTGTTCACAATCAGTAACCTCATCAACCAGCTCCATAAAACACCCACACTCATTGCAGTCTAATGTCAAGCCTCCAACAGGAACTGACCGTATTTCCTCTGTCTCTGACTATTAGAGAAAACCTTTGAATACTCTGTTCACTGAAAATACTCACCTGTGTATCACTAACCTCTGACTCTGTCTGTAATCCTCAGAAGAGCTGCTGTTGATCACCGATGTCCTAGCTTCCAGCACTCATCCAAGGCTCATTGAAACCTCGGTTTCTCCCGCTGAACCCTCTCCTTATCCTGTAAGAAATTTGGCCAGTGTTACCGTTCTGGGATTTGATTCACGGAATATATGATTTCAAGAGTGTGCACTAACCTGTTGTGGATCCCGCATCTTATGTTCACTTAAATCCTCTCGTCTGGAAAAGGCCATTCACATTCACAGATCTGAAGAGGAATACTCACCCGTGCTGGATCCTGATCCCCTGTTTTGAACAATTCTGAAAGATAATTTGAGTTCCTAACCCGTTGAGTGAAAATTACCCGCTGTGGATCCCGAATGCCTATGTTTTGTTGCTCCGGGTTATTTCCCCGAATCCCTTACACCTGCTATCCTAAACTTCAATAAAATTGTGTTATTTAACATCACCTCGATCTCTGAGTCCATCGTATCCTGACAGCTGTAGTGTTCAACACATAGTTCAAATCTATTTGTTTATTACAAATCAAATGTGTTACGCTGTTGCGTATGTATTAAATATAACTGATAATTTAAATAAAATGTTTTATTTAATTCAAGTTGCCTACTTGTACATAATTATTTTCTAGGGTTCAAAATTTATACAGATTTGACATTTTCCCCTCATACTTCTGTCAGAATGGGTACGAGGTTGGCATTGAATTTCATTTAAAATGGTATTAAAAAGGTCTTAAAAAGCCTTGAATTTCATTTGGAGGATCCTGGGGGTACCCTGTATTAGCCAATGGGGAGCTAATCTTATAGTTGTGCCAACAAAAAAAGCATGTGATAAAAAACAATAAAACAAAAAAACGAAATTACCAAACCAGAAATTTTGAGCTGGTTTTTGCAGCTGCGATTTCATTTTAAATGCACATACTGCGTCAAACAAATCTGTTTTGTCGCGAACCCAGGAAAGAAGGTAGGCAGAGAGAGACTTTATGTACCGTTTTTGAATACACGGTTTATTCAGACACAATAAGCAGCAGCTCGACAGACAGGAACACATGCAGTTTCTAGTCAGCCCTCAGCAGAATCTCTTTCTTTTCGCGGGCCCTGCACCCAGTACTTATGCTCTTCTACAGCTGTCCCGCCCCGGACCTACGAGCTCGCCTAATCCCAGGCATGCAAGCTAAACACAACCTGCATGCACATGTCTAGGACTGGGCGATCACGGCTTGACTGGCAGCACACATTTGGCGCACAACATTGCAACAACTCCCGCCAGAACATCACAGAACAAGATGTACAACAACACAGATTTAGCTCTTTACATGCGCGACCCCAGGATCGCTATCGCAATATTTTGTGTAGTTAGCGCGGGAATAGCGGCATACATTGAGTGTATCGCCATGGGGTTGGTTGGTCAGCAATACAAAACAATTCAGCAATATATTATCATAATATTACTGATAACCATCATTTTTCAAACAGTTCGCAAAAAAAAAAAAAAACACTTTGGGCTCTGTACTCAAAAGTGTCAGTATTATAGTGGTGTGGAAAATATTTTTTTTACCACTTTATCGGAAAATCGAAGCGATACTCAAATGAAATCCACTGAAATAAGGAAATTTGGTGAGCCCACATTGTACCGAAGGATTTAAGGATGAATCAATTAGGATTCCATCAGTGAAAACAAAGTGTATAATTGACATTCAGGCCAGGTTTAGGGCCAAGAACCGTAAGAAAATGCATTTTGATTGGTCCAGCTCTGCAGGAGGCTAACGTCACATCGAGAAGGGGGAGCACGGAGAGAGGCTTGGAAGGATTTTAATGTTGCGATATATGGAGATATACCTAAACCTGCTATGATAACCTTTTTTTTTTTTTCTCTCTTCCAAACAGCATATATAGCAGTCACCTCATCTGCTAGTTTATATCCTGTTCAGTATGCAGGTTTTAGGAAATATTCATTGTATCTTTAAGTTTCATTATTTTTTTTATATCAGACGGTCAGCTAACTCCTCGGCGGTTGTCTGTGTTGTACAGTATTGTCATTGATAATAATAATAATGATAATAATACATTTAGTTGCATTGTTATAACTCACTGCTTTTTGATCAAGTTGCTTCTGCATGGGAAGCCCAGAACACAATGTAGGCTGGTTCTGGTAGATATATGCAGCCTGTATCCCGAGGTTGCTTCTGCAAGGCAATGCGAACCGGACTTTCAGCCTTATTATTATTATTAATAGTAGTAGTAGTCGTAGTCGTAGTATGCAACATAACAGTTACATGTTATATTGATATTTATTCATTCATTGTTCATTATGTTGAATACACTTTTGCAGTGGTGTTTTTCTTGTCACACTAGCATGAGTGGTGTAATAAAATCCCCCATCCCCTTTCTTCACCCTACCCTTCCAAAGAAAATCTGAAATGCAATGTATTTGAATGTGCACTTATTTATGATTATAGGCTACAGTTAATATGGCCAACCACAGACCGAATGTACTGAAGCACAATTCTTGACAGATTTTCTTGTTAAAACATATTTATTAAAGTAAATGCTGCATTTATTCTTTTTGGTAAAAGCCATCTGAAATCCTCTTGTTGTTTATGTGCTGTGGGCTCATGGTGCAAACAGTGGCAGCATCACTCATCATGCCATCACACCAGCGCACAAATCCATGTTTTACGCTGACGAAATGGCAGTTCCTATGGTGAACGCTAAGCTTATATGCTTTAAGGGCAGACCAGAACTGCCGGTCAATATTTACTGTAAAAAAATCTCCTTAAAACTTTTGTGTATCACTTTAAGCTCCTACATGACCAGTTAATGAGGTGATAACAGTCAGAATTTTGTCGATATTCAGTATTTGTTACGCCTGTGGTATTTCTTTCCTTAAATAGTCGGAGTGTGGGAAGGAGTGCAAAATGCAATACTCCTTAAACGTTCATTAAACGTTCCTTATTAAGAAATGTTGGAACCAACACTTCCACTGAGTATAGCGCCCACTGAGAGTAAAAAAAATTAAAACAATTTGTAAATTATTAAAAATTCCAAGTGTGTCTTCAGATAGATTCAGGCTGATTTTCAAAGTAAAAACTGGAACTTTGTAATGATTTTGAAGGCCTGATAAATGTAAATAAATAACTATTTCAATATTTAAAATGTTATATAGGTGGCTACACAATGTATTTGAAATAAATTACTTGAAAGCTGCTTTTTCGAGTGACCCAAATAAAATAAAATAAAATTGTCAGTTACATTTAAGCAAAGTTCTTTTTTTTGTCTAGGATATCAGACTGATTGTGTTTCTGAAATAATTATGCCTGGAAACGGGCATTTCATATTCAAATTCCAAAATGTTAAGATGGTACGTTACACCAGTACAGTAACAACGTTATACTTAAACAGAATAATTATAATAATAATAATAATTAAAGCTGCAAGCAGCATTTATCGGGGTTCAAGCTATTAAGGCTTTTAAGGTTTTAAGCACAAAAGCATCAAAAGTTATTAAGTTTTATGTAGCAAGCATGTAACCACTGACATCATAGATGGAAAATACCATGTTTTAGCATGATTTATCATGTTATAACACATTCTAGCATGATTTACCATGGTTTACCATGATTTACCATGATTTACCCTGTTCTAGCATAGTTAACCATGAATTTATCTTAGTTTACCTTGATTTACCATGTTCTAGCATGATTTACCATGATATACCACATTCTAGCATGATTTACCATAGTTTATCATGATTTACCATGGTTTACCATGATTTACCCTGTTCTAGCATAGTTTACCATGACTTTATCTTAGTTTACCTTGATTTACCATGTTCTAGCATGATTTACCATGAAATACCACATTCTAGCATGATTTATCATAGTTTAACTTGATTTACCATAGTTTACCATTTTTTACCCTGTTCTAGCATAGTTTACCACTCATTTGTCTTAGTTTACCTTGATTTACCATGTTCTAGCATGATTTACCATGATATACCTTTTTCTAGCATGATTTACCATAGTTTATCTTGATTTACCATGGTTTACCATGATTTACCCTTTTCTAGCATAGCTTACCATGAATTTATCTTAGATTACCTTGATTTACCATGTTCTAGCATGATTAACCATGATATACCACATTCTAGCATGATTTACCATGGTTTTCCATGATTTGCCCTGTTCTAGCATAGTTTACCATGAATTTATCTTAGTTTACCTTGATTTACCATGTTCTAGCATGATTTACCATGATATACCACATTCTAGCATGATTTACCATGGTTTTCCATGATTTACCCTGTTCTAGCATAGTTTACCATGAATTTATCTTAGTTTACCTTGATTTACCATGTTCTAGCATGATCTACCATGATATACCACATTCTAGCATGATTTACCATAGTTTATCTTGATTTACCACGGTTTACCATTATTTACCCTGTTCTAGCATAGTTTACCATGAATTTATCAATTATGTGAAGTGTCAGTGCAAATGAAGTGATAAACACTGACAAAATATGATTGTGTTATAATAGTTATTGTTATATAAGTGATTTGCACAAAGCACATGTGAAAAGACTTCATAAGTAGAATGGCCAGCAGAGGGCACTAGAAGACCACTTATTGGCTCAGTTTCAATTTAAATTTAATTATTTTTACCAGTTTTCTGCACTAAAGCAAACCAGTTTTTCCATGTTAACTCAATAATGCATGCTTACACACACACACACACACACACACACACACACACACACACACACACACACACACACACACACACACACACAAAGACAAATGTTGTTGTTGTTTTTTCAATGCTATTGGGATATGTCATAATGAAAATATATTTGAATGATCTATAAACATTTCACAAAGTCTTTGTAAGCTATTAATCAGAAGATTCAGAATTTATTCAGAAACCTAAGACTACACACACATATGTTGTAGATACAGACATTTGAACTATATGATGTAATCAAACTGTCAATACTAATACTTTAACAGATGGATTTTGACTAAATGTAATTGTAAATGTTAAAATAGTGATTTTATACAGTCTAAATATAAATTATAGAACAATATGACAAAATGACTATTTTAAACAGCAGGGGGCAGTAAAATACAACTTATTGGCTTAATATGCCATTATATTGATATAATTTCCACCTTTTTAACTGTTATAGAGGCAAATTTTGTCCGATCAGTCTGAAAATGTTCATGCATGTTCAGAGTGATATTTCACTGGCTTTTTAAGAAGGTCTGAGTCATTCATTAAAGAGATATAGGCTTTCAGGGATACTTGCTAACCTATTATAACTATCCAAATGAAGTAGTTCAACTTTTTCTGACAATTATTGACCTAGTGAGTCCAGAGAATTGTATTGCACTAGTTTTGAACATTATGATATGAAAATTATATGATCAGAGATGGAAAAGACCATTTACAGCCAATACAGGCAGTTTACCATAGGAAATATATGGTTTTAAAGCCTTTTAACAGTTATAGCGCCACCTTTGGTCCGATCTCCATAAAATTTTGCATGCTTGTTAAAGATGTTATTACACATATGCTCACCAATTTCTGTGAAGTTCTGAGTTTTCATTTAGGATTTATTGGGTTTTTAGTGTATTTTGCCACGCCCATTTTATAAATGACCCTATTACAGCCATCCAAATGCAAAAGTTCAACTTTTTTTCGATAATTATTGATATAGAGAGTCCAGAGAATTGTCCTAGACTGGTCTGGTTCCGATCGGGCGAAAAACCTAGGACTAGTTCGCAAAAGTAGGTTTTTAACATATTCGCAAATAATTAATGAACGGTTTGATTGACAGCAATGGTTCTTGAGGCAAAGTTGTTCAGCATAAGCAGATCTATCAAATGATATGCATATTGTGTGGATGAGTGTAACACCACGTGATTACAGAGCCATTAAACTCGTTAGCGCCAACTAGTGGCCGATTTCTTTCAAAATTCTTACAGACCTCTAGGGCCATGAGTCGAACATGCCCATCGAGTTTCGTTCCGATCGGCCTCCGTTAACCTTGTCTAATAGGTGCTCGACTTCATTGGCCAATGGCGGCCATGTTTTTTGAGATACGCCAATGTCCTCATAGACATACATGGCACCTTGGACCAAGACACTGCATACCAATTTTCAAGTCAATCAGACAAACAGTCAGGTGGTTATAGCCTGTTTTATGTTTTTTTCATGTTATAGCGCCACCTAGCGTTCAATCGTCGCGATTTTTTTACTGTGACCCCAGACAGAACCCATACATATGTGTACCGAGTTTGGTGAAGCTATCTTATTTGCTTTTTAAGTTATAGCCATTTTAGTAAAATAGGCTCCTCCCACAACGATTATTTTGCGCCCCCTAGCGACCATGAATCGAAATTTCAACATTTTTTCGATAATTATTGATCTTCAGACTCCAGAGAACATTTCTGCACTGGTTTGGTTCCGATCGGGCAAAAATCCAGGGACTAGTTCGCAAAAGTAGATTTTCGACAAAATTCAAAATGGCGGAAAATCTATCATGACGGAAATGAAATCGGAGATATACGTTTTGTTCATCAGGCGTCCAGCTTTCCAATGATATAAGACACTTGAGTCTACGACATACGGTCTAGGAGTTATGAGCAGTTTCGCGCTTTTGGTTGCTATAGCGCCACCTATGGGCCAATCGGGGTCATAATCTCTGAACCTCTCCTCGATTTTTGTACTACCATCTGGCAAAGTTTCAATGCTCTAGCCCTTACGGTTTGGGCTGCACGATGCGTTTTAGCGGAGAAGAATAATAATAATAATAATAATAATTAAAGCTGCAAGCAGCATTTATCGGGGTTCAAGCAGTTAAGGCCTTTAAGGCATTTAAGCACAAAAGCATCAAAAGTTATTAAGATTTATTTAGCAAGCATGTAACCACTGACATAATAGATGGAAAAGACCATTTACAGCCAATACAGGCAATTTGCCATGGGATATATATGGTTTTAAAGCTTTTTAACAGTTATAGCGCCACCTATGCTCCGATCTCCATAGAATTGTTTACTGTGACCTCAAATTGAACCCATACACATGTGTACTGAGTTTGGTGAAGATATCTCATTTACTTCTTGAGTTATAGCCATTTGAGTAAAATAGGCTCCTCCCACAACGATTTGCCACATTCTAGAATTATTTAATATGATTCTAGCATGATTTACTATCATATACCATGTTCCAGAATGATTTATTAGGATTCTAGCATGATTTACCTTGATACACCTCATTTCAGTATTATTTACTATGATTTACAATGTTTCTAGCATGATTAACCACATTACTAGCAAATATGTGAAGTGTCAGTGCAAATGAGGTGATGAACACTGACAAAATATTATTGTGTTATAATAGTTAGTTATATACGTGATTTTTAGTGTGTGTCCAAGTATGAATGCAAAAGCACATGTAAAATATTTCATTATTAAGTAGAATGGCCAGCAGAGGGCAGTAGAAGACCACTTATTGGCTCACTTTCACTTTAAACCAGTTTTCTGCACTAAAGCAAACCAGTTTTTCCATGTTAACTCAATGCATGCTTACACACACACACACACACACACACACACACACACACACAAACACACACACACACACACACACACACACACACACACACACACACACACACACACACACACACACACAGCATAGTTAACCATGATTTACCATGATATACCACGTTCTAGTATTATTTACCAGGAGATAAACGACAATCTAGTATTATTTACTTTGATTTACCATGTTTCTAGCCTGATTTATCACATTACTAGCAATTATTTGAAGTGTCAGTGCAAATAAAGTGGTTAACACTGACAAAATATGATTGTGTTATAATAGTTATTGCTATATAAGTGATTTTTTTAGTGTGTATTCAAGTATGAATGCAAGCACATGTTGAAATATTTCATTAATAAGTAGAATGGCCAGCAGAGGGCAGTAGAAGACCACTTATTGGCTCACTTTCACTTTAAACCAGTTTTCTGCACTAAAGCAAACCAGTTTATCCATGTTAACTCAATGCATGCTTACACACACACACACACACACACACACACACACACACACACACACACACACACACACAGCATAGTTAACCATGATTTACCATGATTTACCACATTACTAGCAATTATTTGAAGTGTCAGTGCAAATAAAGTGATTAACACTGACAAAATATGATTATGTTATAATAGTTATTGCTATATAAGTGATTTTTAGTGTGTATTCAAGTATAAATGCAAGCACATGTGGAAAAATTTAATTAATAAGTAGAATGGCCAGCAGAGGGCAGTAGAAGACCACTTATTGGCTCACTTTCACTTTAAACCTCATGATTTTGACCAGTTTTCTGCACTAAAGCAAACCAGTGTTTCCATGTTAACTCAATAATGCATACTTGCTACATATGCTACACACAATAATGCTACACACACACACACACACACACACACACACACACACACACACACACACACACACACACACAAATGTTTCAGTGATATTGGTGTCACATTCACCTTCATCACATTCACCTTCTGTCTTCATCACATTCACCATCTGTCGTCATCACCTGCACCTGCTCCTCATCACCCTCCTCATCATCACCTGCTCCTCATCATCATAACCGTCACCTGTTGTCCTTGTCTTGATCTGTGTATTTAAGTTCCCCTCTCATCCATTATCATTGTCGGTTATTGTTTGTGCACTAGCACTCTGTTATGTTTGTTTTCATGTTGGAAAATAAAACCTTTGTTATATTTGTACCACACACACACACACACACACACACACACACACACACCATCATTTATCATGATTTACCATGGCTGATACCAATACCAATATGAGAAAATGACTATTTTAAACAGCAGGGGGCAGTAAAATACCACTTATTGGCTTAACATGCCATTAATTCATATCATTTTCACCTTTTTAACTGTTATAGAGGCAAATTTTGTCCGATCTGTCTGAAAATTTTCATGCTTGTTCAGGGTGATATTTCACACGTTCTGACTTGTTTTTAAGAAGGTCTGAGCATTGATTAAAGAGATATAGGCTTTCGGGGACACTTGGTAAAGGCCAGATTTTGAAGTGAACCTATTATAGCTATCCAAATGAAGTAGTTCAACTTTTTCTGACAATTATTGATCTAGTGAGTCCAGAGAATTGTATTGCACTAGTTTTGAACATTATGATATGAAAATTATATGATCAGAGATGGAAAAGACCATTTACAGCCAATACAGGCAGTTTACCATAGGAAATATATGATTTTAAAGCTTTTTAACAGTTATAGCGCCACCTATCGTCCGATCTCCATAGAATTTTTCATGCTTGTTAATGATGTTATGTCACATATGCTGACCAATTTTTGTGAAGTTCTGAGTTTTTATTTAGGATTTATAGGCTTTTTAATGTATTTTGACACGCCCATTTTATAAATTACCCTATTACAGCCATCCAAATGCAAAAGTTCAACTTTTTTTTGATAATTATTGATCTAGAGAGTCCAGAGAATTGTCCTAGACTGGTCTGGTTCCGATCGGGCAAAAAACCTAGGACTAGTTCGCAAAAGTAGGTTTTTAACATATTAATGAATAATTAATGAACAGTTTGATTGACAGCAATGGTTCTTGAGGCAAAGTTGTTCAGGATGAGGAGATCTATCAAATGATATGCATATTGTGTGGATATTTGTAACACCACGTGATTACAGAGCCGTAAAACTCGTTAGCGCCAACTAGTGGCCGATTTCTTTCAAAATTCTTACAGACCTTTAGGGCCATGAGCCGAACATGCCCATTGAGTTTCGTTCCGATCGGCCTCCGTTAACCTTGTCTAATAGGTGCTCAAACTTCGTTGGCCAATGGCGGCCATGTTTTTTGAGATACGCCAATGTCCTCATAGACATACATGGCACCTTGGACCAAGACACTGCATACCAATTTTCAAGTCAATCGGACTAACGGTCAGGTGGTTATAGCCTGTTTTATGTTTTTTTCATTTTATAGCGCCACCATGAGGCCAATCGTCGCGATTTTTTTACTGTGACCCCAGAGTAAGCTCATACACATGTGTACCAAGTTTGGTGAAGATACCTCATTAACATCGGGAGTTATAGCCATTTTAGTAAAATAGGCCCCTCCCACAACGTACGTTTTGGCGCCCCTTAGCGACCGTGAATCGAAATTTCCACTTTTTTTCGATAATTATTGATATTCAGTCTCCAGAGAACATTTCTGCACTAGTTTGGTTCCAATCGGGCAAAAAACCAGGGACTAGTTCGCAAAAGTAGATTTTTGACAAAATTCAAAATGGCGGAAAATCTATCATGGCGGAAATGAAATCGGAGATATACGTTTTGTTCGTCAGGCGTCCAGCTTTCCAATGATATAAGACACTTGAGTCTACGACATACGGTCTAGGAGTTATGAGCAGTTTCGCGCTTTTGGTTGTTATAGCGCCACCTATGGGCCAATCGGGGTCATAATCTCTGAACCTTTCCTCGATTTTTGTACTACCATCTGTCAAAGTTTCAAAGTTCCAGCTCTTACGGTTTGGGCTGCACGATGCGTTTTACGGCGGAATAATAATAATAATTAAAGCTGCAAGCAGCATTTATCGGGGTTCAAGCATTTAGGGTCTTTAAGCACATAAGGCAGTTTAGTGAGTTGTCTGAGTTTTTGTTTAGGATTTACAGGCTTTTGAGTGTTTTTTGCCATACCCATTTTCTAAATGATCCTGTTATGGCTACCCAATGGGTAAAGTTAAAGTTTTTTATATAATTAATAATCTAGAGCTTCCAGAGAATTGTACTGCACTGGTATATTTCCGATCGGGCGAAAAACCTAGGACTAGTTCGCAAAAGTAGGTTTTTAACATAATCGCAAGTATTTAATGAACAAATTGATTGACAGCAGTAGTTCTTGAGGCAAAGTTGTTCAGTATGAGGAGATCTATCAAATGATATGCATCACGTGATTACATAGCCGTAAAACCTGTTAGCGTCAACTAGTGGCTGATTTTTCAAAATTCTTACAGACCTCTAGGGCCACGAGTCGAACATGCCCACCGAGTTTCGTTCTGATCGGCCTCCGTTAAGAGCAAACTAACAGCTTTGAATTAAAATGGTGAGGTATCCTGTTGTAAACATCAACCATGCCTGTTGACAGTTTTGTGGGAAGGGAATGAAAAGTTCTCAAATCCGCAGCACAGCCTCAGACATAACATTTATATCCATGATCTGCCATTTTCACTATTGTCCTTGCTTGCTTCTTCACAATACCTGCAGATCTTCTGATGATTCGGCTGTGCAGGTCTACATTAACACTGCCTGGCCTAGAACATGGACTGGAAAATGCAAATTTGGGGGGTATAAATATTAATGATCCTGACTCCAACGTCACAGTCGGTGTTATGGTGGGATTGACTCATTTTTCAGCGGTCTTTTGCAAACAGGAGATTTACACATGAAGGAGGAAACAATGGTGTTTGAGGCTCACGGTATGTCAGTTCCATGTCCAGATCTCTTATCATTCAACTATGCCAAGATAAATACAGTTTTCAATTGTATGGCACCTTTAAAATAGATGATTAGTAATATAATGCTTACTTGCAGTCTGAAATGGCTTTAACAAAAGAAGAAAAATATTCTTAGATTTCTGTTCATTCTAATCATGTACAAATAAAGTAGCACAGTAAGATTACATTTATTTGAATGCATTAGTGAGTGTGTGATTGTGAAGGTGTAGTTGATATCTTTGGTGATAATATCTGTAGTAATCATAAAAAAAAATTAAGAAATAAAGAATTAAAATTACAAATAATATTCTATTAAGATATGAGTTACAATAACATGATTTGCAATAGTAATAATATCAATAATATATGCACAATACACACAGATTAGACTATCAGGTCTGTGTTTTACAAAAACATTAGTATTGCAGCCAATGTGAGTCTGTGGGATTTATAAACAGACAAAATATGATTTGAAATGTTATTTTAATGATTTTATTAAGTTTAAACAATATTTCAAATGGAAAAAAAAAATGAAAAATAATAATTTTAGTGAGCAGAATGAACCAATGAGTGTTCTTCTTCTGGTGGTTAAAATGTAAATGAAAACAATAATACTTAAACAATAATACTTAATACACTAACCATGCTTGAACACACACATGCACACACATTTTGTTGTAGATGGAGATATTTAAAATAAAAGATAGGTAACAAAATGATAATTGCAAATCTCCTCTGTATAACACCATTTTCAGATTTCAAATTAATCACTGAAAGGCAGAATTGTTCAAACTGAGAGCTCAGTAAAAATGAAGTGATAAACTTTGACAAAACATGACTGTGTTATAATAGGTGATTTTCATGCAAGTAATTTTATATAGTCCAAAAACTAATGCAAAAGTACAGATGAAAATATTTTATTAAGTAGAATGTCCTGCAGAGGGCAGTAGAAGACCACTAATTGACTCACTTTCATTTGAAAGACTTTTTTTATCCACCAGTAAAACAAAGCAGTTTCTCCATGTTCTTTCCATTAAGCATGCTTACACACACAGACACACACACACACACACACACACACACACACACACACACACACACACACACACACACACACACACACAAAGACAAATATGTTTTCAATGTTTTTAGGATGTGATATTGTGAAAATATCTTCATCTCCTCATCTTGAACAACTTTGCCTCAAGAATCACTAATGTCAATCAAACCGTTCATAATCATAATAAAAAAATAAAATATATACAAATATCATAATAAAAAAAAAACATCATAATAAAAAAGATTGCTTCTTAAAGCATTTGTTTATTTCCCAATACTGAAGCGAATTAAAAGATCATGCGTAATCCTGCTGCTCCCTCTAGTGGACAACAGTGGTATTATAGCTTACATTTTACAGTTGAAGTGTTTGAATGAATGAATGGGAATTTGTTTTTTTACTTATATCTCAGGAACCAAAAGGCGAAAAATTCTGAAACTCAGAGCATAGATAGTGCTTGAGGAGCCCTGTTGAATGAGACCATCAAAGTGTTTTTGGGCGATTGGGGCTGGGAGTTATGACTGTTATAAGGCATATCTGTTCGGGCTATTATCTCTGGAATGCCCAGGGCAAATAACACCACATTTGAATCGAAGCTAGCCAAGGACGCGCCCTTTCCAACGAGCTCTCACACAATGTTCGGGGTGGTCTGGGTCGGGAGTAATGGCCGTTCAAAATCGGGGGTCCCGCGGATTCGCGATGCGCGGGGGGCGCGCTCCCGAGGCCCGCGACGACACGTTTCGATCAAGAGCCCGGAGAGGTCCTCACCATCAAAATTTGAGCGCGCAACGACTTTCCGTTTTCGAGTTATGAATGAATTTGTATTCGGGGGCGTGGCTTAAATGCCGTTATACTTTCGTTTCATTTCATTCATTTACTTTCGTCCATTTCCATATCTCAGTGTAACACAATTGTCAATAGTAATACTCAATAGATGAGTTTTGACAAAATGTGATTGTAAATGTTAAAATAATGATTTTATAAAGTCTAAATATGAATTATATAGCAATATTAGGGAGTAGTATGATGAAATGACAGCAGGGGGCAGTACAATACCACTTATTGGCTTAATATGCCATGTTATATATTTTTTTACATTTTTAACTGTTATAGAGGCAAATTTTGTCCGATCTGTCTGAAATTTTTCATACTTCTTAAGAGTCACATGTTCTGACTTGTTTTTATTAAAGAGATATAGGCTTTTGGAGACACTTGGTCAAGGCTACATATTGAAGTGACACTATTATAGCCATCCAAATGAAGAAGTTATACTTTTTCTGATAATTATTGATCTAGAGAGTCCAGAGAATTGCACTGCACTGGTTTTGAACATTATTATATGAACATTATATGATTATAGATGGAAAATACCATTTACAGCCAATACGGGCAATTTACCATATAATATATGATTTTAAAGCGTTTTAACAGTTATAGCGCCACCTATTGTCCGATCTCCATGAAATGTTGCATGCTTGTTAAGGATGTTATGTCACATATGCTCACCAATTTTTGTGAAGTTCTGAGTTTTTATTTAGGATTTATAGACTTTTTAGTGTATTTTGCCACGCCCATTTTATAAATGACCCTATTACAGCCATTCAAATGCAAAAGTTCAACTTTTTTTCGATAATTATTGATCTAGAGAGTCCAAAGAATTGTCCTAGACTGGTTTGGTTCCGATCGGGCGAAAAACCAGGGACTAGTTCGCAAAAGTAGGTTTTTAACATGTTCGCAAATATTTAATGAACGGTTTGATTGACAGCAATGGTTCTAGGGGCAAAGTTGTTCAGCATAAGCAGATCTATCAAATGATATGCATTTTGTGATGATAAGTGTAACACCACGTGATTACAGAGCCATAAAACTCATTAGCGCCAACTAGTGGCCGATTTCTTTCAAAATTCTTACAGACCTCTAGGGCCATGAGCCGAACATGCCCATTGAGTTTCGTTCCGATCGGCCTCCGTTAACCTTGTCTAATAGGTGCTCAAACTTCATTGGCCGATGGCGGCCATGTTTTTTGAGATACGCCAATGTCCTCATACACATACATGGCACCTTGGACCAAGACACTGCATACCAATTTTCAAGTCAATCGGACTAACGGTCAGGTGGTTATAGCCTGTTTTATGTTTTTTTCATTTTATAGCGCCACCATGAGGCCAATCGTCGCGATTTTTTTACTGTGACCCCAGATTGAACTCATACACATGTGTACCAAGTTTGGTGAAGATACCTCATTTACATCGGGAGTTATAGCCATTTTAGTAAAATAGGCCCCTCCCACAACGTACGTTTTGGCGCCCCTTAGCGACCGTGAATCGAAATTTCCACTTTTTTTCGATAATTATTGATAGTCAGACTCCAGAGAACATTTCTGCACTGGTTTGGTTCCAATCGGGCAAAAAACCAGGGACTAGTTCGCAAAAGTAGGTTTTTAACAAAATTCAAAATGGCGGAAAATCTATCATGGCGGAAATGAAATCGGAGATATACGTTTTGTTCGTCAGGCATCCAGCTTTCCAATGATATAAGACACTTGAGTCTACGACATACGGTCTAGGAGTTATGAACAGTTTCGCGCTTTTGGTTGCTATAGCGCCACCTATGGGCCAATCGGGGTCATAATCTCTGAACCTTTCCTCGATTTTTGTACTACCATCTGTCAAAGTTTCAAAGTTCCAGCTCTTACGGTTTGGGCTGCACGATGCGTTTTACGGCGGAATAATAATAATAATTAAAGCTGCAAGCAGCATTTATCGGGGTTCAAGCAGTTAAGGCCTTTAAGGCATTTAAGCACAAAAGCATCAAAAGTTATTAAGATTTATTTAGCAAGCATGTAACCACTGACATAATAGATGGAAAAGACCATTTACAGCCAATACAGGCAATTTGCCATGGGATATATATGGTTTTAAAGCTTTTTAACAGTTATAGCGCCACCTATGCTCCGATCTCCATAGAATTGTTTACTGTGACCTCAAATTGAACCCATACACATGTGTACTGAGTTTGGTGAAGATATCTCATTTACTTCTTGAGTTATAGCCATTTGAGTAAAATAGGCTCCTCCCACAACGATTTGCCACATTCTAGAATTATTTAATATGATTCTAGCATGATTTACTATCATATACCATGTTCCAGAATGATTTATTGGGATTCTAGCATGATTTACCTTGATACACCTCATTTCAGTATTATTTACTATGATTTACAATGTTTCTAGCATGATTAACCACATTACTAGCAAATATGTGAAGTGTCAGTGCAAATGAGGTGATGAATACTGACAAAATATTATTGTGTTATAATAGTTAGTTATATACGTGATTTTTAGTGTGTGTCCAAGTATGAATGCAAAAGCACATGTAAAATATTTCATTATTAAGTAGAATGGCCAGCAGAGGGCAGTAGAAGACCACTTATTGGCTCACTTTCACTTTAAACCAGTTTTCTGCACTAAAGCAAACCAGTTTTTCCATGTTAACTCAATGCATGCTTACACACACACACACACACACACACACACACACACACACACACACACACACACACACACACACACACACACACACACACACACACACACACACACACATACACGAACAGCATAGTTAACCATGATTTACCACGATATACCACGTTCTAGTATTATTTACCAGGAGATAAACGACAATCTAGGATTATTTACTTTGATTTACCATGTTTCTAGCCTGATTTATCACATTACTAGCAATTATTTGAAGTGTCAGTGCAAATAAAGTGGTTAACACTGACAAAATATGATTGTGTTATAATAGTTATTGCTATATAAGTGATTTTTTTAGTGTGTATTCAAGTATGAATGCAAGCACATGTTGAAATATTTCATTAATAAGTAGAATGGCCAGCAGAGGGCAGTAGAAGACCACTTATTGGCTCACTTTCACTTTAAACCAGTTTTCTGCACTAAAGCAAACCAGTTTATCCATGTTAACTCAATGCATGCTTACACACACACACACACACACACACACACACACACACACACACACACACACACACACACAGCATAGTTAACCATGATTTACCATGATTTACCACATTACTAGCAATTATTTGAAGTGTCAGTGCAAATAAAGTGATTAACACTGACAAAATATGATTATGTTATAATAGTTATTGCTATATAAGTGATTTTTAGTGTGTATTCAAGTATAAATGCAAGCACATGTGGAAAAATTTAATTAAGTAGAATGGCCAGCAGAGGGCAGTAGAAGACCACTTATTGGCTCACTTTCACTTTAAACCAGTTTTCTGCACTAAAGCAAACCAGTTTATCCATGTTAACTCAATGCATGCTTACACACACACACACACACACACACACACACACACACACACACACACACACACACACACACAGCATAGTTAACCATGATTTACCATGATTTACCACATTACTAGCAATTATTTGAAGTGTCAGTGCAAATAAAGTGATTAACACTGACAAAATATGATTATGTTATAATAGTTATTGCTATATAAGTGATTTTTAGTGTGTATTCAAGTATAAATGCAAGCACATGTGGAAAAATTTAATTAAGTAGAATGGCCAGCAGAGGGCAGTAGAAGACCACTTATTGGCTCACTTTCACTTTAAACCTCATGATTTTGACCAGTTTTCTGCACTAAAGCAAACCAGTGTTTCCATGTTAACTCAATAATGCATACTTGCTACATATGCTACACACAATAATGCTACACACACACACACACACACACACACACACACACACACACACACAAATGTTTCAGTGATATTGGTGTCACATTCACCTTCATCACATTCACCTTCTGTCTTCATCACATTCACCATCTGTCGTCATCACCTGCACCTGCTCCTCATCACCCTCCTCATCATCACCTGCTCCTCATCATCATAACCGTCACCTGTTGTCCTTGTCTTGATCTGTGTATTTAAGTTCCCCTCTCATCCATTATCATTGTCGGTTATTGTTTGTGCACTAGCACTCTGTTATGTTTGTTTTCATGTTGGAAAATAAAACCTTTGTTATATTTGTACCACACACACACACACACACACACACACACACACACACACACACACACACACACACACACACACACACACACACACACACACACACACCATCATTTATCATGATTTACCATGGCTGATACCAATACCAATATGAGAAAATGACTATTTTAAACAGCAGGGGGCAGTAAAATACCACTTATTGGCTTAACATGCCATTAATTCATATCATTTTCACCTTTTTAACTGTTATAGAGGCAAATTTTGTCCGATCTGTCTGAAAATTTTCATGCTTGTTCAGGGTGATATTTCACACGTTCTGACTTGTTTTTAAGAAGGTCTGAGCATTGATTAAAGAGATATAGGCTTTCGGGGACACTTGGTAAAGGCCAGATTTTGAAGTGAACCTATTATAGCTATCCAAATGAAGTAGTTCAACTTTTTCTGACAATTATTGATCTAGTGAGTCCAGAGAATTGTATTGCACTAGTTTTGAACATTATGATATGAAAATTATATGATCAGAGATGGAAAAGACCATTTACAGCCAATACAGGCAGTTTACCATAGGAAATATATGATTTTAAAGCTTTTTAACAGTTATAGCGCCACCTATCGTCCGATCTCCATAGAATTTTTCATGCTTGTTAATGATGTTATGTCACATATGCTGACCAATTTTTGTGAAGTTCTGAGTTTTTATTTAGGATTTATAGGCTTTTTAATGTATTTTGACACGCCCATTTTATAAATTACCCTATTACAGCCATCCAAATGCAAAAGTTCAACTTTTTTTTGATAATTATTGATCTAGAGAGTCCAGAGAATTGTCCTAGACTGGTCTGGTTCCGATCGGGCAAAAAACCTAGGACTAGTTCGCAAAAGTAGGTTTTTAACATATTAATGAATAATTAATGAACAGTTTGATTGACAGCAATGGTTCTTGAGGCAAAGTTGTTCAGGATGAGGAGATCTATCAAATGATATGCATATTGTGTGGATATTTGTAACACCACGTGATTACAGAGCCGTAAAACTCGTTAGCGCCAACTAGTGGCCGATTTCTTTCAAAATTCTTACAGACCTTTAGGGCCATGAGCCGAACATGCCCATTGAGTTTCGTTCCGATCGGCCTCCGTTAACCTTGTCTAATAGGTGCTCAAACTTCGTTGGCCAATGGCGGCCATGTTTTTTGAGATACGCCAATGTCCTCATAGACATACATGGCACCTTGGACCAAGACACTGCATACCAATTTTCAAGTCAATCGGACTAACGGTCAGGTGGTTATAGCCTGTTTTATGTTTTTTTCATTTTATAGCGCCACCATGAGGCCAATCGTCGCGATTTTTTTACTGTGACCCCAGAGTAAGCTCATACACATGTGTACCAAGTTTGGTGAAGATACCTCATTAACATCGGGAGTTATAGCCATTTTAGTAAAATAGGCCCCTCCCACAACGTACGTTTTGGCGCCCCTTAGCGACCGTGAATCGAAATTTCCACTTTTTTTCGATAATTATTGATATTCAGTCTCCAGAGAACATTTCTGCACTAGTTTGGTTCCAATCGGGCAAAAAACCAGGGACTAGTTCGCAAAAGTAGATTTTTGACAAAATTCAAAATGGCGGAAAATCTATCATGGCGGAAATGAAATCGGAGATATACGTTTTGTTCGTCAGGCGTCCAGCTTTCCAATGATATAAGACACTTGAGTCTACGACATACGGTCTAGGAGTTATGAGCAGTTTCGCGCTTTTGGTTGTTATAGCGCCACCTATGGGCCAATCGGGGTCATAATCTCTGAACCTTTCCTCGATTTTTGTACTACCATCTGTCAAAGTTTCAAAGTTCCAGCTCTTACGGTTTGGGCTGCACGATGCGTTTTACGGCGGAATAATAATAATAATTAAAGCTGCAAGCAGCATTTATCGGGGTTCAAGCAGTTAAGGCCTTTAAGCACAAAAGCATCAAAAGTGATTAAGTTTTATTTACCAAGAATGTAACTACTGACATAATAGATGAAAAAGACCATTTACAGGAAATACCATAGGAAATATATGGTTTTAAAGCTTTTTAGCAGTTATAGCGCCACCTATCGTCCGATCTCCATAAAAATTGGCATGCTTGTTAATGATGATATGTCACATAAGCTCACCAATTTTTGTGAAGTTTTGAGTTTTCATTTAGGATTTATAGGCTTTTTAATGTTTTTTTGCCACACCCATTTTCTAAATGACCCTATTACAGCCATCTACATGCAAAAGTTCAACTTTTTTTTGATAATTATTGATCTACAGTGTCCAGAGAATTGTCCTAGACTGGTCTGGTTTCGATCGGACGAAAAACCTAGGACTAGTTTGCAAAAGTAGGTTTATAACATAATTACGAATATTTAATAAACTGTTTAATTGACAGCATTAGTTCTTGAGGCAAAGTTGTTCAGCATGAGCAGATCTATCAGATGATATGCATTTTGTGACGATAAGTGTAACACCACGTGATTACAGAGCCATAAAACTCGTTAGCGCCAACTAGTGGCCGATTTCTTTCAAAACTCTTACAGACCTCTAGGGCCATGAGTCGAACATGCCCATCGAGTTTCGTTCCGATCGGCCTCCGTTAACCTTGTCTAATAGGTGCTCAAATTTCATTGGTCGATGGCGGCCATGTTTTTCGAGATACGCCAATGTCCTCATAGACGTACATGGCACCTTGGACCAAGACACTGCATACCAATTTTCAAGTCAATCGGACTAACGGTCACGTGGTCATAGCCGTTTTCATGTTTTTTTCATGTTATAGCGCCACCTAGTGATCAATCGTCGCTATTTTTTTACTGTGACCCCAGATTGAACTCATACACATGTGTACCAAGTTTGGTGAAGATATCTCATTTCCTTCTCGAGTTATAGCCATTTTAGTAAAATAGGCTCCTCCCACAACATTAATTTATCATCCCCTGGCGATCAGGAATCGAAATTTCAACTTTTTTTCGATAATTATTGATATTCAGACTCCAGAGAACATTTCTGCACTGGTTTGGATCCAATTGGACAAAAAACCTAGGACTAGTTCGCAAAAGTAGGTTTTTGACTAAATTCAAAATGGCGGACAATTTGCATAAAGGAAATGAAATCGGAGATATACGTTTTGACCTTCAGGTTGCCAGCTTTCTAGTGATATAAGAGACTTGAGTCTACGTCATACGGTCTAGGAGTTATGAGCAGTTTTGCGCTTTGGGTTGCTATAGCGCCACCTATGGGCCAATCGGGGTCATATTCTCTGAACCTCTCCTCGATTTTTGTACTACCATCTGGCAAAGTTTCAAGGTTCCAGCTCTTACGGTTTGGGCTGCACGATGCGTTTTACGGCAGAATAATAATAATAATTAAAGCTGCAAGCAGCATTTATCGGGGTTCAAGCATTTAAGGCCTTTAAGCACATAAGCATTTAAGACATTAAGTTTTATTTAGAAAGCTTTTAACCACTGAAATAATAGATGGAAAAGTCCATTTACAGCCAATACAGGCAATTTACCATAGGAAATATATGGTTTTCAAACCTTTTTAACAGTTATAGCGCCACCTATGGTCCGATCAACATGAAATTTGGCATGCTTGTTTAGAATATTATGGCACATATGCTCACCAATTTTCGTGAAGTTCTGAGTTTTCGTTTAGGATTTATAAGCTTTTGAGTGCATTTTGCCACGCCCATTTTCTTTATGACCCAATTATAGCCATACGAAAAATTCAAAAGTTCAACTTTTTTTCGATAATTATTGATCTAGAGAGTCCAGAGAATTGTCCTAGACTGGTCTGGTTCCGATCGGGCGAAAAACCAGGGACTAGTTCGCAAAAGTAGGTTTTTAACATATTCGTGAATAATTAATGAACGATTTGATTGACAGCTATGGTTCTTGAGGCAATGTTGTTCAGCATGAGCAGATCTATCAAATGATATGCATTTTGTGACAATAAGTGTAACACCACGTGATTACAGAGCCGTAAAACTCGTTAGCGCCAACTAGTGGCCGATTTCTTTCAAAATTCTTACAGACCTCTAGGGCTATGAGTTGAACATGCCCATCGAGTTTCGTTCCGATCGGCCTCCGTTAACCTTGTCTAATAGGTGCTCAAACTTCATTGGCCGATGGCGGCCATGTTTTTTGAGATACACCAATGTCCTCATAGACATACATGACACCTTGGGCCAAGACACTGCATACCAATTTTCAAGTCAATCGGACTAACGGTCAGGTGGTTAAAGCCTGTTTTATGTTTTTTTCAAGTTATAGCGCCACCATGTGGCCAATCGCCGCGATTTTTTTACTGTGACCTCAGATTGACGTCTTACACATGTGTACCGAGTTTGGTGAAGATACCTCATTTACTTCTGGAGTTATAGCCATTTTAGTAAAATAGGCCCCTCCCACAACGTACGTTTTGGCACCCCTTAGCGTCCGTGAATCGAAATTTCAACTTTTTTTCGATAATTATTGATATTCAGACTCCAGAGAACATTTCTGTACTGGTTTGGTTCCGATCGGGCGAAAAACCTAGGACTAGTTCGCAAAAGTAGGTTTTTGGCAAAATTCAAAATGGCGGAAAATCTATCATGGCGGAAATGAAATCGGAGATATACGTTTTGTTCGTCAGGCATCCAGCTTCCCAATGATATAAGACACTTGAGTCTACGACATACGGTCTAGGAGTTCTGAGCAGTTTCGCGCTTTTGGTTGCTGTAGCGCCACCTATGGGCCGATTTGGCTAAGTCCGTGTATCTGAGTAGCGAGCAATACTACTACCATTTGACCAAGTATCACGTCTCTAGGCCTTACGGTTTTGGCTGCACGATGCGTTTTAGGGAAGAATAATAATAATAATAATTAAAGCTGCAAGCAGCATTTATCGGGGTTCAAGCATTTAAGGCCTTTAAGCACATAAGCATTTAAGACATTACGTTTTATTTAACAAGCTTTTAACCACTGAAATTATAGATGGAAAAATCCATTTACAGCCAATATAGGCAATTTACCATAGGAAATATGTAGTTTTCAAACCTTTTTGCCAGTTATAGCGCCACCTATGGTCCGATCTACATGAAATTTTGCATGCTTGTTTAGAATGTTATGGCACATATGCTCACCCATTTTCGTGAAGTTCTGAGTTTTCGTTTAGGATTTATAGGCTTCTGAGTGCATTTTGCCACGCCCATTTTCTTTATGACCCAATTATACCCATGCGAAAAATGCAAAAGTTCAACTTTTTTTCGATAATTATTGATCTAGAGAGTCCAGAGAATTGTCCTAGACTGGTCTGGTTCTGATCGGGCGAAAAACCAGGGACTAGTTCGCAAAAGTAGGTTTTTAACATATTCATGAATATTTAATGAACAGTTTGATTGACAGTGATGGTTCTTGAGGCAAAGTTGTTCAGCATGAGCAGATCTATCAGATGATATGCATTTTGTGATGATAAGTGTAACACCACGTGATTACAGAGCCTTAAAACTCGTTAGCGCCAACTAGTGGCCGATTTCTTTCAAAATTCTTACAGACCTCTAGGGCCATGAGTCGAACATGCCCACCGAGTTTCGTTCCGATCGGCCTCCGTTAACCTTGTCTAATAGGTGCTCAACTTCATTGGCCAATGGCGGCCATGTTTTTTGAGATACACCAATGTCCTCATAGACATACATGGCACCTTGGACCAAGACACTGCATACCAATTTTCAAGTCAATCGGACTAACGGTCAGGTGGTTATAGCCTGTTTTATGTTTTTTTCATGTTATAGCGCCACCATGTGGCCAATCGCCGCGATTTTTTTACCGTGACCTCAGATTGTCCTCTTACATATGTGTACCAAGTTTGGTGAAAATACCTCATTTACTTCTGGAGTTATAGCCATTTTAGTAAAATAGGCTCCGCCCACAACATTAATTTTGCACCCCCTAGCGACCCTGAATCGAAATTTCAACTTTTTTTCGATAATTATTGATCTTCAGTCTCCAGAGAACAATTCTGCACTGGTTTGGTTCCGATCGAGCAAAAAACCAGGGACTAGTTCGCAAAAGTAGATTTTCGACAAAATTCAAAATGGCGGAAAATCTATCATGGCGGAAATAAAATCGGAGATATACGTTTTGTTCGTCAGGCGTCCAGCTTTCCAATGATATAAGACACTTGAGTCTACGACATACGGTCTAGGAGTTATGAGCAGTTTCGCGCTTTTGGTTGCTATAGCGCCACCTATGGGCCAATCGGGGTCATAATTTGATAACCTCTCCTCGATTTTTGTACTACCATATGGCAAAGTTTCAAAGCTCTAGCCCTTACGGTTTGGGCTGCACGATGCGTTTTAGCGGAGAAGAATAATAATAATAATAATAAAAATCCTTACAATTACAATAGGGTTTCAGCACTTCGTGCTTGAACCCCTAATAATAAAAATCAGCACAATTACAATAGGGTTTCAGCATTTCATGCTTGAACCCCTAATAAGAAGAGACGTTTTGGACAGTTATAGCGCCACCTATTGTCCGATCTTCACGAAACTTGGCATGCTTCTTCACCATGTTCTGACACATCTGCTCATCGATTTTTGTGAAGTTTGGGGTTTTCCCTTAGGTTGTATAGGCTTTTGAGTGTTTTTTTGTCCCACCCCTTTCCTAAACGACCCTGTTACAGCCAGGCCAATGCAAAAGTTCAACTTTTTTTTGATAATTATTGATCTAGAGACTCCAGAGAACTGTGCTAGACTGGTCTGGTTCCGATTGGGCCAAAAACCTAGGACTAGTTCGCAAAAGTAGGTTTTTCACTAAATTGCCCATAGAAATTTTTTTTTTGCTCGTAGAGCAATTTGGAGATAGCCATTTTGTCCGTCTGGATCCAGGGATCACAGTGATGCTAAAATTGAGACTCTAGGACAAACTGTCTAGGAGTTATGAGCAATTTAGTAAATGTGGTCATTATAGCGCCACCTATGGGCCAATCAGGGTCATATTTTGATAGGTTCTCCCCAAATTGAGGACTACCATTTGGCCAAGTTTCAAGGTTCCAGCTCTTACGGTTTGGGCTGCACGATGCGTTTTAGGGCGGAATAATAATAATAATAATAATAATAATAAAAATCAGCACAATTACAATAGGGTTTCAGCATTTCATGCTTGAACCCCTAATAAGAAGAGACGTTTTGGACAGTTATAGCGCCACCTATTGTCCGATCTTCACGAAACTTGGCATGCTTCTTCACCATGTTCTGACACATCTGCTCATCGATTTTTGTGAAGTTTGGGGTTTTCCCTTAGGTTGTATAGGCTTTTGAGTGTTTTTTTGTCCCACCCCTTTCCTAAACGACCCTGTTACAGCCAGGCCAATGCAAAAGTTCAACTTTTTTTTGATAATTATTGATCTAGAGACTCCAGAGAACTGTGCTAGACTGGTCTGGTTCCGATTGGGCCAAAAACCTAGGACTAGTTCGCAAAAGTAGGTTTTTCACTAAATTGCCCATAGAAATTTTTTTTTTGCTCGTAGAGCAATTTGGAGATAGCCATTTTGTCCGTCTGGATCCAGGGATCACAGTGATGCTAAAATTGAGACTCTAGGACAAACTGTCTAGGAGTTATGAGCAATTTAGTAAATGTGGTCATTATAGCGCCACCTATGGGCCAATCAGGGTCATATTTTGATAGGTTCTCCCCAAATTGAGGACTACCATTTGGCCAAGTTTCAAGGTTCCAGCTCTTACGGTTTGGGCTGCACGATGCGTTTTAGGGCGGAATAATAATAATAATAATAATAATAATAAAAATCAGCACAATTACAATAGGGTTTCAGCATTTCATGCTTGAACCCCTAATAAGAAGAGACGTTTTGGACAGTTATAGCGCCACCTATTGTCCGATCTTCACGAAACTTGGCATGCTTCTTCACCATGTTCTGACACATCTGCTCATCGATTTTTGTGAAGTTTGGGGTTTTCCCTTAGGTTGTATAGGCTTTTGAGTGTTTTTTTGTCCCACCCCTTTCCTAAACGACCCTGTTACAGCCAGGCCAATGCAAAAGTTCAACTTTTTTTTGATAATTATTGATCTAGAGACTCCAGAGAACTGTGCTAGACTGGTCTGGTTCCGATTGGGCCAAAAACCTAGGACTAGTTCGCAAAAGTAGGTTTTTCACTAAATTGCCCATAGAAATTTTTTTTTTGCTCGTAGAGCAATTTGGAGATAGCCATTTTGTCCGTCTGGATCCAGGGATCACAGTGATGCTAAAATTGAGACTCTAGGACAAACTGTCTAGGAGTTATGAGCAATTTAGTAAATGTGGTCATTATAGCGCCACCTATGGGCCAATCAGGGTCATATTTTGATAGGTTCTCCCCAAATTGAGGACTACCATTTGGCCAAGTTTCAAGGTTCCAGCTCTTACGGTTTGGGCTGCACGATGCGTTTTAGGGCGGAATAATAATAATAATAATAATAATAATAAAAATCAGCACAATTACAATAGGGTTTCAGCATTTCATGCTTGAACCCCTAATAAGAAGAGACGTTTTGGACAGTTATAGCGCCACCTATTGTCCGATCTTCACGAAACTTGGCATGCTTCTTCACCATGTTCTGACACATCTGCTCATCGATTTTTGTGAAGTTTGGGGTTTTCCCTTAGGTTGTATAGGCTTTTGAGTGTTTTTTTGTCCCACCCCTTTCCTAAACGACCCTGTTACAGCCAGGCCAATGCAAAAGTTCAACTTTTTTTTGATAATTATTGATCTAGAGACTCCAGAGAACTGTGCTAGACTGGTCTGGTTCCGATTGGGCCAAAAACCTAGGACTAGTTCGCAAAAGTAGGTTTTTCACTAAATTGCCCATAGAAATTTTTTTTTTGCTCGTAGAGCAATTTGGAGATAGCCATTTTGTCCGTCTGGATCCAGGGATCACAGTGATGCTAAAATTGAGACTCTAGGACAAACTGTCTAGGAGTTATGAGCAATTTAGTAAATGTGGTCATTATAGCGCCACCTATGGGCCAATCAGGGTCATATTTTGATAGGTTCTCCCCAAATTGAGGACTACCATTTGGCCAAGTTTCAAGGTTCCAGCTCTTACGGTTTGGGCTGCACGATGCGTTTTAGGGCGGAATAATAATAATAATAATAATAATAATAAAAATCAGCACAATTACAATAGGGTTTCAGCATTTCATGCTTGAACCCCTAATAAGAAGAGACGTTTTGGACAGTTATAGCGCCACCTATTGTCCGATCTTCACGAAACTTGGCATGCTTCTTCACCATGTTCTGACACATCTGCTCATCGATTTTTGTGAAGTTTGGGGTTTTCCCTTAGGTTGTATAGGCTTTTGAGTGTTTTTTTGTCCCACCCCTTTCCTAAACGACCCTGTTACAGCCAGGCCAATGCAAAAGTTCAACTTTTTTTTGATAATTATTGATCTAGAGACTCCAGAGAACTGTGCTAGACTGGTCTGGTTCCGATTGGGCCAAAAACCTAGGACTAGTTCGCAAAAGTAGGTTTTTCACTAAATTGCCCATAGAAATTTTTTTTTTGCTCGTAGAGCAATTTGGAGATAGCCATTTTGTCCGTCTGGATCCAGGGATCACAGTGATGCTAAAATTGAGACTCTAGGACAAACTGTCTAGGAGTTATGAGCAATTTAGTAAATGTGGTCATTATAGCGCCACCTATGGGCCAATCAGGGTCATATTTTGATAGGTTCTCCCCAAATTGAGGACTACCATTTGGCCAAGTTTCAAGGTTCCAGCTCTTACGGTTTGGGCTGCACGATGCGTTTTAGGGCGGAATAATAATAATAATAATAATAATAATAAAAATCAGCACAATTACAATAGGGTTTCAGCATTTCATGCTTGAACCCCTAATAAGAAGAGACGTTTTGGACAGTTATAGCGCCACCTATTGTCCGATCTTCACGAAACTTGGCATGCTTCTTCACCATGTTCTGACACATCTGCTCATCGATTTTTGTGAAGTTTGGGGTTTTCCCTTAGGTTGTATAGGCTTTTGAGTGTTTTTTTGTCCCACCCCTTTCCTAAACGACCCTGTTACAGCCAGGCCAATGCAAAAGTTCAACTTTTTTTTGATAATTATTGATCTAGAGACTCCAGAGAACTGTGCTAGACTGGTCTGGTTCCGATTGGGCCAAAAACCTAGGACTAGTTCGCAAAAGTAGGTTTTTCACTAAATTGCCCATAGAAATTTTTTTTTTGCTCGTAGAGCAATTTGGAGATAGCCATTTTGTCCGTCTGGATCCAGGGATCACAGTGATGCTAAAATTGAGACTCTAGGACAAACTGTCTAGGAGTTATGAGCAATTTAGTAAATGTGGTCATTATAGCGCCACCTATGGGCCAATCAGGGTCATATTTTGATAGGTTCTCCCCAAATTGAGGACTACCATTTGGCCAAGTTTCAAGGTTCCAGCTCTTACGGTTTGGGCTGCACGATGCGTTTTAGGGCGGAATAATAATAATAATAATAATAATAATAAAAATCAGCACAATTACAATAGGGTTTCAGCATTTCATGCTTGAACCCCTAATAAGAAGAGACGTTTTGGACAGTTATAGCGCCACCTATTGTCCGATCTTCACGAAACTTGGCATGCTTCTTCACCATGTTCTGACACATCTGCTCATCGATTTTTGTGAAGTTTGGGGTTTTCCCTTAGGTTGTATAGGCTTTTGAGTGTTTTTTTGTCCCACCCCTTTCCTAAACGACCCTGTTACAGCCAGGCCAATGCAAAAGTTCAACTTTTTTTTGATAATTATTGATCTAGAGACTCCAGAGAACTGTGCTAGACTGGTCTGGTTCCGATTGGGCCAAAAACCTAGGACTAGTTCGCAAAAGTAGGTTTTTCACTAAATTGCCCATAGAAATTTTTTTTTTGCTCGTAGAGCAATTTGGAGATAGCCATTTTGTCCGTCTGGATCCAGGGATCACAGTGATGCTAAAATTGAGACTCTAGGACAAACTGTCTAGGAGTTATGAGCAATTTAGTAAATGTGGTCATTATAGCGCCACCTATGGGCCAATCAGGGTCATATTTTGATAGGTTCTCCCCAAATTGAGGACTACCATTTGGCCAAGTTTCAAGGTTCCAGCTCTTACGGTTTGGGCTGCACGATGCGTTTTAGGGCGGAATAATAATAATAATAATAATAATAATAAAAATCAGCACAATTACAATAGGGTTTCAGCATTTCATGCTTGAACCCCTAATAAGAAGAGACGTTTTGGACAGTTATAGCGCCACCTATTGTCCGATCTTCACGAAACTTGGCATGCTTCTTCACCATGTTCTGACACATCTGCTCATCGATTTTTGTGAAGTTTGGGGTTTTCCCTTAGGTTGTATAGGCTTTTGAGTGTTTTTTTGTCCCACCCCTTTCCTAAACGACCCTGTTACAGCCAGGCCAATGCAAAAGTTCAACTTTTTTTTGATAATTATTGATCTAGAGACTCCAGAGAACTGTGCTAGACTGGTCTGGTTCCGATTGGGCCAAAAACCTAGGACTAGTTCGCAAAAGTAGGTTTTTCACTAAATTGCCCATAGAAATTTTTTTTTTGCTCGTAGAGCAATTTGGAGATAGCCATTTTGTCCGTCTGGATCCAGGGATCACAGTGATGCTAAAATTGAGACTCTAGGACAAACTGTCTAGGAGTTATGAGCAATTTAGTAAATGTGGTCATTATAGCGCCACCTATGGGCCAATCAGGGTCATATTTTGATAGGTTCTCCCCAAATTGAGGACTACCATTTGGCCAAGTTTCAAGGTTCCAGCTCTTACGGTTTGGGCTGCACGATGCGTTTTAGGGCGGAATAATAATAATAATAATAATAATAATAAAAATCAGCACAATTACAATAGGGTTTCAGCATTTCATGCTTGAACCCCTAATAAGAAGAGACGTTTTGGACAGTTATAGCGCCACCTATTGTCCGATCTTCACGAAACTTGGCATGCTTCTTCACCATGTTCTGACACATCTGCTCATCGATTTTTGTGAAGTTTGGGGTTTTCCCTTAGGTTGTATAGGCTTTTGAGTGTTTTTTTGTCCCACCCCTTTCCTAAACGACCCTGTTACAGCCAGGCCAATGCAAAAGTTCAACTTTTTTTTGATAATTATTGATCTAGAGACTCCAGAGAACTGTGCTAGACTGGTCTGGTTCCGATTGGGCCAAAAACCTAGGACTAGTTCGCAAAAGTAGGTTTTTCACTAAATTGCCCATAGAAATTTTTTTTTTGCTCGTAGAGCAATTTGGAGATAGCCATTTTGTCCGTCTGGATCCAGGGATCACAGTGATGCTAAAATTGAGACTCTAGGACAAACTGTCTAGGAGTTATGAGCAATTTAGTAAATGTGGTCATTATAGCGCCACCTATGGGCCAATCAGGGTCATATTTTGATAGGTTCTCCCCAAATTGAGGACTACCATTTGGCCAAGTTTCAAGGTTCCAGCTCTTACGGTTTGGGCTGCACGATGCGTTTTAGGGCGGAATAATAATAATAATAATAATAATTAAAGCTGCAAGCAGCATTTATCGGGGTTCAAGCAGTTAAAGCCTTTTAGGCATTTAAGCACAAAAGCATCAAAAGTTATTAAGATTTATTTAGCAAGCATGTAACCACGGACATAATAGATGGAAAAGACCATTTACAGCCAATACAGGCAGTTTACCATGGGATATATATGGTTTTAAAGCTTTTTAACAGTTATAGCGCCACCTATGGTCCGATCTCCATAAAAATGTTTACTGTGACCTCAAATTGAACCCATACACATGTGTACTGAGTTTGGTGAAGATATCTCATTTACTTCTTGAGTTATAGCCATTTGAGTAAAATAGGCTCCTCCCACAACGATTTGCCACATTCTAGAATTATTTAATATGATTCTAGCATGATTTACTATCATATACCATGTTCCAGAATGATTTATTAGGATTCTAGCATGATTTACCTTGATACACCTCATTTCAGTATTATTTACTATGATTTACAATGTTTCTAGCATGATTAACCACATTACTAGCAATTATGTCAAGTGTCAGTGCAAATGAGGTGATGAACACTGACAAAATATTATTGTGTTATAATAGTTAGTTATATACGTGATTTTTAGTGTGTGTCCAAGTATGAATGCAAAAGCACATGTAAAATATTTCATTATTAAGTAGAATGGCCAGCAGAGGGCACTAGAAGACCACTTATTGGCTCACTTTCACTTTAAACCAGTTTTCTGCACTAAAGCAAACCAGTTTTTCCATGTTAACTCAATGCATGCTTACACACACACACACACACACACACACACACACACACACACACACACACACACACACACACACACACATACACACACAGCATAGTTAACCATGGTTTACCATGATATACCACGTTCTAGTATTATTTACCAGGAGATAAACGACAATCTAGTATTATTTACTTTGATTTACCATGTTTCTAGCCTGATTTATCACATTACTAGCAATTATTTGAAGTGTCAGTGCAAATAAAGTGATTAACACTGACAAAATATGATTGTGTTATAATAGTTATTGCTATATAAGTGATTTTTTTAGTGTGTATTCAAGTATGAATGCAAGCACATGTTGAAATATTTCATTAATAAGTAGAATGGCCAGCAGAGGGCAGTAGAAGACCACTTATTGGCTCACTTTCACTTTAAACCAGTTTTCTGCACTAAAGCAAACCAGTTTATCCATGTTAACTCAATGCATGCTTACACACACACACACACACACACACACACACACACACACACACACACACACACACATACACACACAGCATAGTTAACCATGATTTACCATGATATACCACGTTCTAGTATTATTTACCAGGAGATAAACGACAATCTAGTATTATTTACTTTGATTTACCATGTTTCTAGCCTGATTTATCACATTACTAGCAATTATTTGAAGTGTCAGTGCAAATAAAGTGATTAACACTGACAAAATATGATTGTGTTATAATAGTTATTGCTATATAAGTGATTTTTTTAGTGTGTATTCAAGTATGAATGCAAGCACATGTTGAAATATTTCATTAATAAGTAGAATGGCCAGCAGAGGGCAGTAGAAGACCACTTATTGGCTCACTTTCACTTTAAACCAGTTTTCTGCACTAAAGCAAACCAGTTTATCCATGTTAACTCAATGCATGCTTACACACACACACACACACACACACACACACACACACACACACACACACACACACACACACACACACACACAGCATAGTTAACCATGATTTACCATGATTTACCACATTACTAGCAATTATTTGAAGTGTCAGTGCAAATAAAGTGATTAACACTGACAAAATATGATTGTGTTATAATAGTTATTGCTATATAAGTGATTTTTAGTGTGTATTCAAGTTTAAATGCAAGCACATGTGGAAAAATTTAATTAATAAGTAGAATGGCCAGCAGAGGGCAGTAGAAGACCACTTATTGGCTCACTTTCACTTTAAACCTCATGATTTTGACCAGTTTTCTGCACTAAAGCAAACCAGTGTTTCCATGTTAACTCAATAATGCATACTTGCTACATATGCTACACACAATAATGCTACACACACACACACACACACACACAAATGTTTCAGTGATATTGGTGTCACATTCACCTTCATCACATTCACCTTCTGTCTTCATCACATTCACCATCTGTCGTCATCACCTGCACCTGCTCCTCATCACCCTCCTCATCATCACCTGCTCCTCATCATCATAACCGTCACCTGTTGTCCTTGTCTTGATCTGTGTATTTAAGTTCCCCTCTCATCCATTATCATTGTCGGTTATTGTTTGTGCACTAGCACTCTGTTATGTTTGTTTTCATGTTGGAAAATAAAACCTTTGTTATATTTGTACCACACACACACACACACACACACACACACACCATCATTTATCATGATTTACCATGGCTGATACCAATACCAATATGAGAAAATGACTATTTTAAACAGCAGGGGGCAGTAAAATACCACTTATTGGCTTAACATGCCATTAATTCATATCATTTTCACCTTTTTAACTGTTATAGAGGCAAATTTTGTCCGATCTGTCTGAAAATTTTCATGCTTGTTCAGGGTGATATTTCACATGTTCTGACTTGTTTTTAAGAAGGTCTGAGCATTGATTAAAGAGATATAGGCTTTCGGGGACACTTGGTAAAGGCCAGATTTTGAAGTGAACCTATTATAGCTATCCAAATGAAGTAGTTCAACTTTTTCTGACAATTATTGATCTAGTGAGTCCAGAGAATTGTATTGCACTAGTTTTGAACATTATGATATGAAAATTATATGATCAGAGATGGAAAAGACCATTTACAGCCAATACAGGCAGTTTACCATAGGAAATATATGATTTTAAAGCTTTTTAACAGTTATAGCGCCACCTATCGTCCGATCTCCATAGAATTTTTCATGCTTGTTAATGATGTTATGTCACATATGCTGACCAATTTTTGTGAAGTTCTGAGTTTTTATTTAGGATTTATAGGCTTTTTAATGTATTTTGACACGCCCATTTTATAAATTACCCTATTACAGCCATCCAAATGCAAAAGTTCAACTTTTTTTTGATAATTATTGATCTAGAGAGTCCAGAGAATTGTCCTAGACTGGTCTGGTTCCGATCGGGCAAAAAACCTAGGACTAGTTCGCAAAAGTAGGTTTTTAACATATTAATGAATAATTAATGAACAGTTTGATTGACAGCAATGGTTCTTGAGGCAAAGTTGTTCAGGATGAGGAGATCTATCAAATGATATGCATATTGTGTGGATATTTGTAACACTACGTGATTACAGAGCCGTAAAACTCGTTAGCGCCAACTAGTGGCCGATTTCTTTCAAAATTCTTACAGACCTTTAGGGCCATGAGCCGAACATGCCCATTGAGTTTCGTTCCGATCGGCCTCCGTTAACCTTGTCTAATAGGTGCTCAAACTTCGTTGGCCGATGGCGGCCATGTTTTTTGAGATACGCCAATGTCCTCATACACATACATGGCACCTTGGACCAAGACACTGCATACCAATTTTCAAGTCAATCGGACTAACGGTCAGGTGGTTATAGCCTGTTTTATGTTTTTTTCATTTTATAGCGCCACCATGAGGCCAATCGTCGCGATTTTTTTACTGTGACCCCAGAGTAAGCTCATACACATGTGTACCAAGTTTGGTGAAGATACCTCATTTACATCGGGAGTTATAGCCATTTTAGTAAAATAGGCCCCTCCCACAACGTACGTTTTGGCGCCCCTTAGCGACCGTGAATCGAAATTTCCACTTTTTTTCGATAATTATTGATATTCAGTCTCCAGAGAACATTTCTGCACTAGTTTGGTTCCAATCGGGCAAAAAACCAGGGACTAGTTCGCAAAAGTAGATTTTTGACAAAATTCAAAATGGCGGAAAATCTATCATGGCGGAAATGAAATCGGAGATATACGTTTTGTTCGTCAGGCGTCCAGCTTTCCAATGATATAAGACACTTGAGTCTACGACATACGGTCTAGGAGTTATGAGCAGTTTCGCGCTTTTGGTTGTTATAGCGCCACCTATGGGCCAATCGGGGTCATAATCTCTGAACCTTTCCTCGATTTTTGTACTACCATCTGTCAAAGTTTCAAAGTTCCAGCTCTTACGGTTTGGGCTGCACGATGCGTTTTACGGCGGAATAATAATAATAATAATAATAATAATAATAAAAATCAGCACAATTACAATAGGGTTTCAGCACTTCGTGCTTGAACCCCTAATAATAAAAATCAGCACAATTACAATAGGGTTTCAGCATTTCATGCTTGAACCCCTAATAAGAAGAGACGTTTTGGACAGTTATAGCGCCACCTATTGTCCGATCTTCACGAAACTTGGCATGCTTCTTCACCATGTTCTGACACATCTGCTCATCGATTTTTGTGAAGTTTGGGGTTTTCCCTTAGGTTGTATAGGCTTTTGAGTGTTTTTTTGTCCCACCCCTTTCCTAAACGACCCTGTTACAGCCAGGCCAATGCAAAAGTTCAACTTTTTTTTGATAATTATTGATCTAGAGACTCCAGAGAACTGTGCTAGACTGGTCTGGTTCCGATTGGGCCAAAAACCTAGGACTAGTTCGCAAAAGTAGGTTTTTCACTAAATTGCCCATAGAAATTTTTTTTTTTGCTCGTAGAGCAATTTGGAGATAGCCATTTTGTCCGTCTGGATCCAGGGATCACAGTGATGCTAAAATTGAGACTCTAGGACAAACTGTCTAGGAGTTATGAGCAATTTAGTAAATGTGGTCATTATAGCGCCACCTATGGGCCAATCAGGGTCATATTTTGATAGGTTCTCCCCAAATTGAGGACTACCATTTGGCCAAGTTTCAAGGTTCCAGCTCTTACGGTTTGGGCTGCACGATGCGTTTTAGGGCGGAATAATAATAATAATAATAATAATAATAAAAATCAGCACAATTACAATAGGGTTTCAGCATTTCATGCTTGAACCCCTAATAAGAAGAGACGTTTTGGACAGTTATAGCGCCACCTATTGTCCGATCTTCACGAAACTTGGCATGCTTCTTCACCATGTTCTGACACATCTGCTCATCGATTTTTGTGAAGTTTGGGGTTTTCCCTTAGGTTGTATAGGCTTTTGAGTGTTTTTTTGTCCCACCCCTTTCCTAAACGACCCTGTTACAGCCAGGCCAATGCAAAAGTTCAACTTTTTTTTGATAATTATTGATCTAGAGACTCCAGAGAACTGTGCTAGACTGGTCTGGTTCCGATTGGGCCAAAAACCTAGGACTAGTTCGCAAAAGTAGGTTTTTCACTAAATTGCCCATAGAAATTTTTTTTTTTGCTCGTAGAGCAATTTGGAGATAGCCATTTTGTCCGTCTGGATCCAGGGATCACAGTGATGCTAAAATTGAGACTCTAGGACAAACTGTCTAGGAGTTATGAGCAATTTAGTAAATGTGGTCATTATAGCGCCACCTATGGGCCAATCAGGGTCATATTTTGATAGGTTCTCCCCAAATTGAGGACTACCATTTGGCCAAGTTTCAAGGTTCCAGCTCTTACGGTTTGGGCTGCACGATGCGTTTTAGGGCGGAATAATAATAATAATAATAATAATTAAAGCTGCAAGCAGCATTTATCGGGGTTCAAGCAGTTAAAGCCTTTTAGGCATTTAAGCACAAAAGCATCAAAAGTTATTAAGATTTATTTAGCAAGCATGTAACCACGGACATAATAGATGGAAAAGACCATTTACAGCCAATACAGGCAGTTTACCATGGGATATATATGGTTTTAAAGCTTTTTAACAGTTATAGCGCCACCTATGGTCCGATCTCCATAAAAATGTTTACTGTGACCTCAAATTGAACCCATACACATGTGTACTGAGTTTGGTGAAGATATCTCATTTACTTCTTGAGTTATAGCCATTTGAGTAAAATAGGCTCCTCCCACAACGATTTGCCACATTCTAGAATTATTTAATATGATTCTAGCATGATTTACTATCATATACCATGTTCCAGAATGATTTATTAGGATTCTAGCATGATTTACCTTGATACACCTCATTTCAGTATTATTTACTATGATTTACAATGTTTCTAGCATGATTAACCACATTACTAGCAATTATGTCAAGTGTCAGTGCAAATGAGGTGATGAACACTGACAAAATATTATTGTGTTATAATAGTTAGTTATATACGTGATTTTTAGTGTGTGTCCAAGTATGAATGCAAAAGCACATGTAAAATATTTCATTATTAAGTAGAATGGCCAGCAGAGGGCACTAGAAGACCACTTATTGGCTCACTTTCACTTTAAACCAGTTTTCTGCACTAAAGCAAACCAGTTTTTCCATGTTAACTCAATGCATGCTTACACACACACACACACACACACACACACACACACACACACACACACACACACACACACACACACACATACACACACAGCATAGTTAACCATGGTTTACCATGATATACCACGTTCTAGTATTATTTACCAGGAGATAAACGACAATCTAGTATTATTTACTTTGATTTACCATGTTTCTAGCCTGATTTATCACATTACTAGCAATTATTTGAAGTGTCAGTGCAAATAAAGTGATTAACACTGACAAAATATGATTGTGTTATAATAGTTATTGCTATATAAGTGATTTTTTTAGTGTGTATTCAAGTATGAATGCAAGCACATGTTGAAATATTTCATTAATAAGTAGAATGGCCAGCAGAGGGCAGTAGAAGACCACTTATTGGCTCACTTTCACTTTAAACCAGTTTTCTGCACTAAAGCAAACCAGTTTATCCATGTTAACTCAATGCATGCTTACACACACACACACACACACACACACACACACACACACACACACACACACACACATACACACACAGCATAGTTAACCATGATTTACCATGATATACCACGTTCTAGTATTATTTACCAGGAGATAAACGACAATCTAGTATTATTTACTTTGATTTACCATGTTTCTAGCCTGATTTATCACATTACTAGCAATTATTTGAAGTGTCAGTGCAAATAAAGTGATTAACACTGACAAAATATGATTGTGTTATAATAGTTATTGCTATATAAGTGATTTTTTTAGTGTGTATTCAAGTATGAATGCAAGCACATGTTGAAATATTTCATTAATAAGTAGAATGGCCAGCAGAGGGCAGTAGAAGACCACTTATTGGCTCACTTTCACTTTAAACCAGTTTTCTGCACTAAAGCAAACCAGTTTATCCATGTTAACTCAATGCATGCTTACACACACACACACACACACACACACACACACACACACACACACACACACACACACACACACACACAGCATAGTTAACCATGATTTACCATGATTTACCACATTACTAGCAATTATTTGAAGTGTCAGTGCAAATAAAGTGATTAACACTGACAAAATATGATTGTGTTATAATAGTTATTGCTATATAAGTGATTTTTAGTGTGTATTCAAGTTTAAATGCAAGCACATGTGGAAAAATTTAATTAATAAGTAGAATGGCCAGCAGAGGGCAGTAGAAGACCACTTATTGGCTCACTTTCACTTTAAACCTCATGATTTTGACCAGTTTTCTGCACTAAAGCAAACCAGTGTTTCCATGTTAACTCAATAATGCATACTTGCTACATATGCTACACACAATAATGCTACACACACACACACACACACACACAAATGTTTCAGTGATATTGGTGTCACATTCACCTTCATCACATTCACCTTCTGTCTTCATCACATTCACCATCTGTCGTCATCACCTGCACCTGCTCCTCATCACCCTCCTCATCATCACCTGCTCCTCATCATCATAACCGTCACCTGTTGTCCTTGTCTTGATCTGTGTATTTAAGTTCCCCTCTCATCCATTATCATTGTCGGTTATTGTTTGTGCACTAGCACTCTGTTATGTTTGTTTTCATGTTGGAAAATAAAACCTTTGTTATATTTGTACCACACACACACACACACACACACACACACACCATCATTTATCATGATTTACCATGGCTGATACCAATACCAATATGAGAAAATGACTATTTTAAACAGCAGGGGGCAGTAAAATACCACTTATTGGCTTAACATGCCATTAATTCATATCATTTTCACCTTTTTAACTGTTATAGAGGCAAATTTTGTCCGATCTGTCTGAAAATTTTCATGCTTGTTCAGGGTGATATTTCACATGTTCTGACTTGTTTTTAAGAAGGTCTGAGCATTGATTAAAGAGATATAGGCTTTCGGGGACACTTGGTAAAGGCCAGATTTTGAAGTGAACCTATTATAGCTATCCAAATGAAGTAGTTCAACTTTTTCTGACAATTATTGATCTAGTGAGTCCAGAGAATTGTATTGCACTAGTTTTGAACATTATGATATGAAAATTATATGATCAGAGATGGAAAAGACCATTTACAGCCAATACAGGCAGTTTACCATAGGAAATATATGATTTTAAAGCTTTTTAACAGTTATAGCGCCACCTATCGTCCGATCTCCATAGAATTTTTCATGCTTGTTAATGATGTTATGTCACATATGCTGACCAATTTTTGTGAAGTTCTGAGTTTTTATTTAGGATTTATAGGCTTTTTAATGTATTTTGACACGCCCATTTTATAAATTACCCTATTACAGCCATCCAAATGCAAAAGTTCAACTTTTTTTTGATAATTATTGATCTAGAGAGTCCAGAGAATTGTCCTAGACTGGTCTGGTTCCGATCGGGCAAAAAACCTAGGACTAGTTCGCAAAAGTAGGTTTTTAACATATTAATGAATAATTAATGAACAGTTTGATTGACAGCAATGGTTCTTGAGGCAAAGTTGTTCAGGATGAGGAGATCTATCAAATGATATGCATATTGTGTGGATATTTGTAACACTACGTGATTACAGAGCCGTAAAACTCGTTAGCGCCAACTAGTGGCCGATTTCTTTCAAAATTCTTACAGACCTTTAGGGCCATGAGCCGAACATGCCCATTGAGTTTCGTTCCGATCGGCCTCCGTTAACCTTGTCTAATAGGTGCTCAAACTTCGTTGGCCGATGGCGGCCATGTTTTTTGAGATACGCCAATGTCCTCATACACATACATGGCACCTTGGACCAAGACACTGCATACCAATTTTCAAGTCAATCGGACTAACGGTCAGGTGGTTATAGCCTGTTTTATGTTTTTTTCATTTTATAGCGCCACCATGAGGCCAATCGTCGCGATTTTTTTACTGTGACCCCAGAGTAAGCTCATACACATGTGTACCAAGTTTGGTGAAGATACCTCATTTACATCGGGAGTTATAGCCATTTTAGTAAAATAGGCCCCTCCCACAACGTACGTTTTGGCGCCCCTTAGCGACCGTGAATCGAAATTTCCACTTTTTTTCGATAATTATTGATATTCAGTCTCCAGAGAACATTTCTGCACTAGTTTGGTTCCAATCGGGCAAAAAACCAGGGACTAGTTCGCAAAAGTAGATTTTTGACAAAATTCAAAATGGCGGAAAATCTATCATGGCGGAAATGAAATCGGAGATATACGTTTTGTTCGTCAGGCGTCCAGCTTTCCAATGATATAAGACACTTGAGTCTACGACATACGGTCTAGGAGTTATGAGCAGTTTCGCGCTTTTGGTTGTTATAGCGCCACCTATGGGCCAATCGGGGTCATAATCTCTGAACCTTTCCTCGATTTTTGTACTACCATCTGTCAAAGTTTCAAAGTTCCAGCTCTTACGGTTTGGGCTGCACGATGCGTTTTACGGCGGAATAATAATAATAATAATAATAATAATAATAAAAATCAGCACAATTACAATAGGGTTTCAGCACTTCGTGCTTGAACCCCTAATAATAAAAATCAGCACAATTACAATAGGGTTTCAGCATTTCATGCTTGAACCCCTAATAAGAAGAGACGTTTTGGACAGTTATAGCGCCACCTATTGTCCGATCTTCACGAAACTTGGCATGCTTCTTCACCATGTTCTGACACATCTGCTCATCGATTTTTGTGAAGTTTGGGGTTTTCCCTTAGGTTGTATAGGCTTTTGAGTGTTTTTTTGTCCCACCCCTTTCCTAAACGACCCTGTTACAGCCAGGCCAATGCAAAAGTTCAACTTTTTTTTGATAATTATTGATCTAGAGACTCCAGAGAACTGTGCTAGACTGGTCTGGTTCCGATTGGGCCAAAAACCTAGGACTAGTTCGCAAAAGTAGGTTTTTCACTAAATTGCCCATAGAAATTTTTTTTTTTGCTCGTAGAGCAATTTGGAGATAGCCATTTTGTCCGTCTGGATCCAGGGATCACAGTGATGCTAAAATTGAGACTCTAGGACAAACTGTCTAGGAGTTATGAGCAATTTAGTAAATGTGGTCATTATAGCGCCACCTATGGGCCAATCAGGGTCATATTTTGATAGGTTCTCCCCAAATTGAGGACTACCATTTGGCCAAGTTTCAAGGTTCCAGCTCTTACGGTTTGGGCTGCACGATGCGTTTTAGGGCGGAATAATAATAATAATAATAATAATAATAAAAATCAGCACAATTACAATAGGGTTTCAGCATTTCATGCTTGAACCCCTAATAAGAAGAGACGTTTTGGACAGTTATAGCGCCACCTATTGTCCGATCTTCACGAAACTTGGCATGCTTCTTCACCATGTTCTGACACATCTGCTCATCGATTTTTGTGAAGTTTGGGGTTTTCCCTTAGGTTGTATAGGCTTTTGAGTGTTTTTTTGTCCCACCCCTTTCCTAAACGACCCTGTTACAGCCAGGCCAATGCAAAAGTTCAACTTTTTTTTGATAATTATTGATCTAGAGACTCCAGAGAACTGTGCTAGACTGGTCTGGTTCCGATTGGGCCAAAAACCTAGGACTAGTTCGCAAAAGTAGGTTTTTCACTAAATTGCCCATAGAAATTTTTTTTTTTGCTCGTAGAGCAATTTGGAGATAGCCATTTTGTCCGTCTGGATCCAGGGATCACAGTGATGCTAAAATTGAGACTCTAGGACAAACTGTCTAGGAGTTATGAGCAATTTAGTAAATGTGGTCATTATAGCGCCACCTATGGGCCAATCAGGGTCATATTTTGATAGGTTCTCCCCAAATTGAGGACTACCATTTGGCCAAGTTTCAAGGTTCCAGCTCTTACGGTTTGGGCTGCACGATGCGTTTTAGGGCGGAATAATAATAATAATAATAATAATAATTAAAGCTGCAAGCAGCATTTAGCGGGGTTCAAGCTTTTAAGGCTTTTAAGGGTTTTTAAGCACAAAAGCATCAAAAGTTATCAAGTTTTATTTAGCAAGTCAAAAAACTTGCTAGCGCCAACTAGGATAATAGGTGGAAAAGTTTATTGTGTAATCATCAGAAATGCACGCGATTACATTTAGAAATAGAGAAGCTTTGTTTGCAAATTCACCAAGCAAAGATCCTTTCAATTTTATAAACTTTTATAAACGCAGCCAATATAATCACAATGAACACATCCAAAATAAAATCTTTAACATATATATAACAACTGCAAAGCGTCTAATTTGTAAACAAAATGATTTACGCACTAAATCCAGCATAAACTCCAGCAAAATTTGCATATTTTTAAACTCTCAAAACAGACGTCACATCGCGAACCTCACAGCAATTGGCTGCCGACCGCGTTTTTCGCTTGATATTTGCATAAAGTCAAAAACTGCCCAACCTTTTTGACGCTCTCGGTCGCTCTCAACCATAGACTGTAAAAAATGTTTTGGCGCCCCTTAGCGACCGTGAATCGAAATTTCCACTTTTTTTCGATAATTATTGATATTCAGTCTCCAGAGAACATTTCTGCACTAGTTTGGTTCCAATCGGGCAAAAAACCAGGGACTAGTTCGCAAAAGTAGATTTTTGACAAAATTCAAAATGGCGGAAAATCTATCATGGCGGAAATGAAATCGGAGATATACGTTTTGTTCGTCAGGCGTCCAGCTTTCCAATGATATAAGACACTTGAGTCTACGACATACGGTCTAGGAGTTATGAGCAGTTTCGCGCTTTTGGTTGTTATAGCGCCACCTATGGGCCAATCGGGGTCATAATCTCTGAACCTTTCCTCGATTTTTGTACTACCATCTGTCAAAGTTTCAAAGTTCCAGCTCTTACGGTTTGGGCTGCACGATGCGTTTTACGGCGGAATAATAATAATAATAATAATAATAATAATAAAAATCAGCACAATTACAATAGGGTTTCAGCACTTCGTGCTTGAACCCCTAATAATAAAAATCAGCACAATTACAATAGGGTTTCAGCATTTCATGCTTGAACCCCTAATAAGAAGAGACGTTTTGGACAGTTATAGCGCCACCTATTGTCCGATCTTCACGAAACTTGGCATGCTTCTTCACCATGTTCTGACACATCTGCTCATCGATTTTTGTGAAGTTTGGGGTTTTCCCTTAGGTTGTATAGGCTTTTGAGTGTTTTTTTGTCCCACCCCTTTCCTAAACGACCCTGTTACAGCCAGGCCAATGCAAAAGTTCAACTTTTTTTTGATAATTATTGATCTAGAGACTCCAGAGAACTGTGCTAGACTGGTCTGGTTCCGATTGGGCCAAAAACCTAGGACTAGTTCGCAAAAGTAGGTTTTTCACTAAATTGCCCATAGAAATTTTTTTTTTTGCTCGTAGAGCAATTTGGAGATAGCCATTTTGTCCGTCTGGATCCAGGGATCACAGTGATGCTAAAATTGAGACTCTAGGACAAACTGTCTAGGAGTTATGAGCAATTTAGTAAATGTGGTCATTATAGCGCCACCTATGGGCCAATCAGGGTCATATTTTGATAGGTTCTCCCCAAATTGAGGACTACCATTTGGCCAAGTTTCAAGGTTCCAGCTCTTACGGTTTGGGCTGCACGATGCGTTTTAGGGCGGAATAATAATAATAATAATAATAATTAAAGCTGCAAGCAGCATTTATCGGGGTTCAAGCAGTTAAAGCCTTTTAGGCATTTAAGCACAAAAGCATCAAAAGTTATTAAGATTTATTTAGCAAGCATGTAACCACGGACATAATAGATGGAAAAGACCATTTACAGCCAATACAGGCAGTTTACCATGGGATATATATGGTTTTAAAGCTTTTTAACAGTTATAGCGCCACCTATGGTCCGATCTCCATAAAAATGTTTACTGTGACCTCAAATTGAACCCATACACATGTGTACTGAGTTTGGTGAAGATATCTCATTTACTTCTTGAGTTATAGCCATTTGAGTAAAATAGGCTCCTCCCACAACGATTTGCCACATTCTAGAATTATTTAATATGATTCTAGCATGATTTACTATCATATACCATGTTCCAGAATGATTTATTAGGATTCTAGCATGATTTACCTTGATACACCTCATTTCAGTATTATTTACTATGATTTACAATGTTTCTAGCATGATTAACCACATTACTAGCAATTATGTCAAGTGTCAGTGCAAATGAGGTGATGAACACTGACAAAATATTATTGTGTTATAATAGTTAGTTATATACGTGATTTTTAGTGTGTGTCCAAGTATGAATGCAAAAGCACATGTAAAATATTTCATTATTAAGTAGAATGGCCAGCAGAGGGCACTAGAAGACCACTTATTGGCTCACTTTCACTTTAAACCAGTTTTCTGCACTAAAGCAAACCAGTTTTTCCATGTTAACTCAATGCATGCTTACACACACACACACACACACACACACACACACACACACACACACACACACACACACACACACACACACACACATACACACACAGCATAGTTAACCATGGTTTACCATGATATACCACGTTCTAGTATTATTTACCAGGAGATAAACGACAATCTAGTATTATTTACTTTGATTTACCATGTTTCTAGCCTGATTTATCACATTACTAGCAATTATTTGAAGTGTCAGTGCAAATAAAGTGATTAACACTGACAAAATATGATTGTGTTATAATAGTTATTGCTATATAAGTGATTTTTTTAGTGTGTATTCAAGTATGAATGCAAGCACATGTTGAAATATTTCATTAATAAGTAGAATGGCCAGCAGAGGGCAGTAGAAGACCACTTATTGGCTCACTTTCACTTTAAACCAGTTTTCTGCACTAAAGCAAACCAGTTTATCCATGTTAACTCAATGCATGCTTACACACACACACACACACACACACACACACACACACACACACACACACACACACATACACACACAGCATAGTTAACCATGATTTACCATGATATACCACGTTCTAGTATTATTTACCAGGAGATAAACGACAATCTAGTATTATTTACTTTGATTTACCATGTTTCTAGCCTGATTTATCACATTACTAGCAATTATTTGAAGTGTCAGTGCAAATAAAGTGATTAACACTGACAAAATATGATTGTGTTATAATAGTTATTGCTATATAAGTGATTTTTTTAGTGTGTATTCAAGTATGAATGCAAGCACATGTTGAAATATTTCATTAATAAGTAGAATGGCCAGCAGAGGGCAGTAGAAGACCACTTATTGGCTCACTTTCACTTTAAACCAGTTTTCTGCACTAAAGCAAACCAGTTTATCCATGTTAACTCAATGCATGCTTACACACACACACACACACACACACACACACACACACACACACACACACACACACACACACACAGCATAGTTAACCATGATTTACCATGATTTACCACATTACTAGCAATTATTTGAAGTGTCAGTGCAAATAAAGTGATTAACACTGACAAAATATGATTGTGTTATAATAGTTATTGCTATATAAGTGATTTTTAGTGTGTATTCAAGTTTAAATGCAAGCACATGTGGAAAAATTTAATTAATAAGTAGAATGGCCAGCAGAGGGCAGTAGAAGACCACTTATTGGCTCACTTTCACTTTAAACCTCATGATTTTGACCAGTTTTCTGCACTAAAGCAAACCAGTGTTTCCATGTTAACTCAATAATGCATACTTGCTACATATGCTACACACAATAATGCTACACACACACACACACACACACACAAATGTTTCAGTGATATTGGTGTCACATTCACCTTCATCACATTCACCTTCTGTCTTCATCACATTCACCATCTGTCGTCATCACCTGCACCTGCTCCTCATCACCCTCCTCATCATCACCTGCTCCTCATCATCATAACCGTCACCTGTTGTCCTTGTCTTGATCTGTGTATTTAAGTTCCCCTCTCATCCATTATCATTGTCGGTTATTGTTTGTGCACTAGCACTCTGTTATGTTTGTTTTCATGTTGGAAAATAAAACCTTTGTTATATTTGTACCACACACACACACACACACACACACACACACCATCATTTATCATGATTTACCATGGCTGATACCAATACCAATATGAGAAAATGACTATTTTAAACAGCAGGGGGCAGTAAAATACCACTTATTGGCTTAACATGCCATTAATTCATATCATTTTCACCTTTTTAACTGTTATAGAGGCAAATTTTGTCCGATCTGTCTGAAAATTTTCATGCTTGTTCAGGGTGATATTTCACACGTTCTGACTTGTTTTTAAGAAGGTCTGAGCATTGATTAAAGAGATATAGGCTTTCGGGGACACTTGGTAAAGGCCAGATTTTGAAGTGAACCTATTATAGCTATCCAAATGAAGTAGTTCAACTTTTTCTGACAATTATTGATCTAGTGAGTCCAGAGAATTGTATTGCACTAGTTTTGAACATTATGATATGAAAATTATATGATCAGAGATGGAAAAGACCATTTACAGCCAATACAGGCAGTTTACCATAGGAAATATATGATTTTAAAGCTTTTTAACAGTTATAGCGCCACCTATCGTCCGATCTCCATAGAATTTTTCATGCTTGTTAATGATGTTATGTCACATATGCTGACCAATTTTTGTGAAGTTCTGAGTTTTTATTTAGGATTTATAGGCTTTTTAATGTATTTTGACACGCCCATTTTATAAATTACCCTATTACAGCCATCCAAATGCAAAAGTTCAACTTTTTTTTGATAATTATTGATCTAGAGAGTCCAGAGAATTGTCCTAGACTGGTCTGGTTCCGATCGGGCAAAAAACCTAGGACTAGTTCGCAAAAGTAGGTTTTTAACATATTAATGAATAATTAATGAACAGTTTGATTGACAGCAATGGTTCTTGAGGCAAAGTTGTTCAGGATGAGGAGATCTATCAAATGATATGCATATTGTGTGGATATTTGTAACACTACGTGATTACAGAGCCGTAAAACTCGTTAGCGCCAACTAGTGGCCGATTTCTTTCAAAATTCTTACAGACCTTTAGGGCCATGAGCCGAACATGCCCATTGAGTTTCGTTCCGATCGGCCTCCGTTAACCTTGTCTAATAGGTGCTCAAACTTCGTTGGCCGATGGCGGCCATGTTTTTTGAGATACGCCAATGTCCTCATACACATACATGGCACCTTGGACCAAGACACTGCATACCAATTTTCAAGTCAATCGGACTAACGGTCAGGTGGTTATAGCCTGTTTTATGTTTTTTTCATTTTATAGCGCCACCATGAGGCCAATCGTCGCGATTTTTTTACTGTGACCCCAGAGTAAGCTCATACACATGTGTACCAAGTTTGGTGAAGATACCTCATTTACATCGGGAGTTATAGCCATTTTAGTAAAATAGGCCCCTCCCACAACGTACGTTTTGGCGCCCCTTAGCGACCGTGAATCGAAATTTCCACTTTTTTTCGATAATTATTGATATTCAGTCTCCAGAGAACATTTCTGCACTAGTTTGGTTCCAATCGGGCAAAAAACCAGGGACTAGTTCGCAAAAGTAGATTTTTGACAAAATTCAAAATGGCGGAAAATCTATCATGGCGGAAATGAAATCGGAGATATACGTTTTGTTCGTCAGGCGTCCAGCTTTCCAATGATATAAGACACTTGAGTCTACGACATACGGTCTAGGAGTTATGAGCAGTTTCGCGCTTTTGGTTGTTATAGCGCCACCTATGGGCCAATCGGGGTCATAATCTCTGAACCTTTCCTCGATTTTTGTACTACCATCTGTCAAAGTTTCAAAGTTCCAGCTCTTACGGTTTGGGCTGCACGATGCGTTTTACGGCGGAATAATAATAATAATAATAATAATAATAATAAAAATCAGCACAATTACAATAGGGTTTCAGCACTTCGTGCTTGAACCCCTAATAATAAAAATCAGCACAATTACAATAGGGTTTCAGCATTTCATGCTTGAACCCCTAATAAGAAGAGACGTTTTGGACAGTTATAGCGCCACCTATTGTCCGATCTTCACGAAACTTGGCATGCTTCTTCACCATGTTCTGACACATCTGCTCATCGATTTTTGTGAAGTTTGGGGTTTTCCCTTAGGTTGTATAGGCTTTTGAGTGTTTTTTTGTCCCACCCCTTTCCTAAACGACCCTGTTACAGCCAGGCCAATGCAAAAGTTCAACTTTTTTTTGATAATTATTGATCTAGAGACTCCAGAGAACTGTGCTAGACTGGTCTGGTTCCGATTGGGCCAAAAACCTAGGACTAGTTCGCAAAAGTAGGTTTTTCACTAAATTGCCCATAGAATTTTTTTTTTTTGCTCGTAGAGCAATTTGGAGATAGCCATTTTGTCCGTCTGGATCCAGGGATCACAGTGATGCTAAAATTGAGACTCTAGGACAAACTGTCTAGGAGTTATGAGCAATTTAGTAAATGTGGTCATTATAGCGCCACCTATGGGCCAATCAGGGTCATATTTTGATAGGTTCTCCCCAAATTGAGGACTACCATTTGGCCAAGTTTCAAGGTTCCAGCTCTTACGGTTTGGGCTGCACGATGCGTTTTAGGGCGGAATAATAATAATAATAATAATAATAATAAAAATCAGCACAATTACAATAGGGTTTCAGCATTTCATGCTTGAACCCCTAATAAGAAGAGACGTTTTGGACAGTTATAGCGCCACCTATTGTCCGATCTTCACGAAACTTGGCATGCTTCTTCACCATGTTCTGACACATCTGCTCATCGATTTTTGTGAAGTTTGGGGTTTTCCCTTAGGTTGTATAGGCTTTTGAGTGTTTTTTTGTCCCACCCCTTTCCTAAACGACCCTGTTACAGCCAGGCCAATGCAAAAGTTCAACTTTTTTTTGATAATTATTGATCTAGAGACTCCAGAGAACTGTGCTAGACTGGTCTGGTTCCGATTGGGCCAAAAACCTAGGACTAGTTCGCAAAAGTAGGTTTTTCACTAAATTGCCCATAGAAATTTTTTTTTTGCTCGTAGAGCAATTTGGAGATAGCCATTTTGTCCGTCTGGATCCAGGGATCACAGTGATGCTAAAATTGAGACTCTAGGACAAACTGTCTAGGAGTTATGAGCAATTTAGTAAATGTGGTCATTATAGCGCCACCTATGGGCCAATCAGGGTCATATTTTGATAGGTTCTCCCCAAATTGAGGACTACCATTTGGCCAAGTTTCAAGGTTCCAGCTCTTACGGTTTGGGCTGCACGATGCGTTTTAGGGCGGAATAATAATAATAATAATAATAATAATTAAAGCTGCAAGCAGCATTTAGCGGGGTTCAAGCTTTTAAGGCTTTTAAGGGTTTTTAAGCACAAAAGCATCAAAAGTTATCAAGTTTTATTTAGCAAGTCAAAAAACTTGCTAGCGCCAACTAGGATAATAGGTGGAAAAGTTTATTGTGTAATCATCAGAAATGCACGCGATTACATTTAGAAATAGAGAAGCTTTGTTTGCAAATTCACCAAGCAAAGATCCTTTCAATTTTATAAACTTTTATAAACGCAGCCAATATAATCACAATGAACACATCCAAAATAAAATCTTTAACATATATATAACAACTGCAAAGCGTCTAATTTGTAAACAAAATGATTTACGCACTAAATCCAGCATAAACTCCAGCAAAATTTGCATATTTTTAAACTCTCAAAACAGACGTCACATCGCGAACCTCACAGCAATTGGCTGCCGACCGCGTTTTTCGCTTGATATTTGCATAAAGTCAAAAACTGCCCAACCTTTTTGACGCTCTCGGTCGCTCTCAACCATAGACTGTAAAAAATATGGACAAAGCGTCTGTGACGTCACCCATAGACTTTCTGAAGAACGGGTTTGAAGCCTTTTATGGGGGGTATGGGCGGCGCCATCTTGGAAAATCCTAACCCCGCCCACCTTCTAACGCAGCGCGCGTCACTCAGCTCGCTCTGCTACTCGGTTATCTCTGTGTATATTTTAGGCAACGAAATATGTTATAAAACACCATACGAACTCTTTTCGTTTTCATTTAAAGAAATCTTAAACATTATAGCCACACAAATGTGGTTCAGGCAACGCATATTGATTATATTTACTGCACATAACGTTTGCCTATTTATGAAAAAACAAAATACAAAACACAAACCTGCCTCTTTTCATTTTAAATATAATATAAAAATATTACACATTTTATGGTCCAGGCAATATGTGCATTTGTACTAAACAACAGATTTTGCAGTAAACAACATTACAGATCATCTTCGTTGTATTAAAATTTAAAATGACAAAACTCAACTCAGTCTCTTTTTTTTAAATTTCAGTTTTATCAATATTAGCCATTATAAAAGTATACGTAAAAGGTATAAGAAGCTATACAAATAAAGCAAACAATTCAGTCAAACATACAAAGTCAGCGCTCTATAGTCTATAACGTTACATCGGTAAAGTTAAATAGCTTATTATGAAACTTCCCCTCAGCCAAAACGATTGCCCAGGGAAAAAAATTTAGATTCACGAGACCAAAAATCGCCCATTAGATATACACAAGACGATATAGATATACACAATATCTCATGTTTAACCACTAAAGAGACGCCAGAGTCCACGGCATTGGCGGCAAACCTTATAATGTCAAGTTGATGAAAGACTGCTCCAGGTGGAGTATGAACGCCGAGCGCCCGGTCATCGCTGGCTCAAGTGGATAAAATTTTCATAAATCTTTAAATAAACCACAGATTTGAGCTTTAAACAACTACAGTCTCGCCTGAAAAACTCTTACAACTACATTTCATGATACACAAACAGTAGTATTATATGTCAACTTTATTAAAAAATGGCGCTTCTTGTTGTCATTCTCTGTGGCGCTAGGTAATACCAGACTCTGCTACTTCACTTTGCTTCGTAGACAGAGTCTGGAATGGCATAACAGAGAAGTGTTTTCTCTCTTGCTAGGGGGCGCTTGTCTGAAGTTTAAAATTATTGGTTACCCGTAAGCCAATCACATAACGTTTGGTTATGGCGTGTGTCATGCGCATGCTCGGCCGCATTTAACTTTCACTGTAAACACCAGTGGGTAAGCGTTTCATATTACTTTGAAGGTACCCCTGGGAGCTGCCATTGGCTAACAAGCCTTCACCTGCTGTTAGCATTTCATTGACTCCCATTCATTTTGGCGTCACTTTGACAGCGAATAACTTTACATCTGAGGCGTTTAAAGACTTAATTTGTCCATGGTTTATTTCTAAAGAAACACGACAATGCATAAAAGGCTCCATTACTTTGTATCTTACGTTATGGCCCCGTAGAAGCAGTTTTTGTAAAAGTAGGCTAACGATTGCGTCATAACCACGTGACTCTCTGGAAATTACCGTAGAGACAGGAAGAGAAGCTCGCATGCAATTGGGGGGACGTGGAGGCATAAAGTCCGATAAAGCCAAGGGAGAAGGCCATAGAGAGTCATGATGTTGCTCCTGCTCCTAGCTCATGGACAGATCCTACTCACGCTTTCCATTTCTGCAAGATTCGGAAGGGAATGGTTCAGATTTCGTTTGCCACAGCTACTAGAAAACTTACAACTGTCAGGCAGGCTGCTCACGTCACATCCACGTTGTCAAGCTCAGTTTGAGTCTGCGCAGTACGCTTGGCAATCAGGAAATGAGGGCTTCTAATGTGCTTCACTTTGTCTCCGTTGAAACCTATGGGGTCGCTGTGTCCAGTTTATATACTGTCTATGGTAAACACATGTATGATGCGAAAACAAAACCATCGAGCGAAATACCGGAGTGAACATGGCTGTGAACGACTTTTGCAGGTTAAGTTAAGTAAATCTACGCATCCACGGTACAATCAGCGTGTACGTCACGGCTCTCAGCCCGCCCTCTGTTCGTTGATTGGCCCGGCTGTTTCCAGACCGGTGGCAAACAGAAAGCTCTGAAGCTGTCTCAGACTGAGTGCAGAAGCGAAATGAAATTGAGCGGAAGTACGAAGTCTGATGTAGTCAGGCTATACCGTGGCGCTGCCTTGTCAGCTGTCAATCAAGCTGTCACTCAAAGTTAACCACGCCCTTATTGTCATATATTTTTTTATCTAAATACGATCTAAACTAACAAGTTAAAAAAAATTCACCCCCCTCACAGTTGTCAGGCACTCGGAAGCTATTGAAAAATACAATAAAAGTCCATGGGACCAACTTGTAAAAACATGAATTTATGCTGTGAAAATGGACATTTTAACATGGGGGCTATGGACATTTGCTCCCTTTTGGGACCTCCCTCTAGCGGATTTTCAATGTATTGCAGTTTTTCGCACTTCTGGGTAGGCTTCATTTTTCAGATCAGAATGTTGGTGCTTGCTCTCATCGCTTGATCCGGTCCGCTGGCAATCCCAAAATGCACTGCGCGAGCGTGAAGCTCAACTTCCATAGGAATGAATTGAAAACGCTTGCTCCGCTTGCAACACGCCAGTGGACACGCACCGTAGTACATCCGACCGTGAGCGTGAAAGCTGGCGTAAGCAAAGTTTTTGTGCGTATGCAATATTGATACATGAGGCCCCACCTGCCCTTGATAAATGCCGCGGCTGAAAACGATCGTCATTAGAATAACACGCCCCTCAAATCTCTGCTCGCCCTACGCCCTCATTTTACGCCATAGACACACGGAAGACGGCATGGAAGATTGCCTTTGGATATAGTCCATTCAGCGCCGAGTCACGTTCTGTGGAGTACCGCCTCTTTTAGGGCGATTTCACTCTGGCTGAGAATCGCCCAGAGTGTTCCCATAGACTTACATTCAAAGATTTTTTATTTTTTTCGAACTGCAGGCAGTGCAATGCATTCTCTATGGGTTCCGGGAGGGCTTGCACTAACGTGCTTTCGTCATCATACGTAACTTTAACTTGTGCAGCGATTGGTGGAAACAAATATGTCTAATAGTATTTAGCCATAAGCTGAAGTGACATTTCCTCAGTGCATAACTTACATTTCACGGACATATTCTCCATCTGTAAATGTTAGAAAGTCCAGTTTGCTGTCATGAGTGGGCGAGGTTTCTGCAAGCTATTCTTCTGTGAACAAGCGCCGTTGCGTGCATGCGCGCCGAACAGACGGAGCACAATAGCATAGGAGCGCAATTATTCGGACTAAAATATATTAGCAGTAAATTATAAATATATTTAGCTAAAACATTTGTTGTTGAATATTTGTTGTTGTTGGTGAACATAAATGTGCTAGAGAATTTCAAACCTACATGTGTATTTTTATATTAGCTTTTTTTTTTTTTTTGTAAATTTAACTACTTCTTTAAAAAGCATTATTTTGTTTTTAGATTGTAATGTTGCAATGTTACAATGTAATGTGATTTGACCCCTTTTTTGGATAGACTGCATATAGACAGCGAGGCTACACTATGTTTGTTTTTATAATCTTCAATATGAACATTGTTGGACAATATTGGCCAATATGTTAGGATATTAAATATTTTTTTTAAAAAATAGTTTTTTTTTTATTCATATAGAAAAATATTAATTAAATACTCAGATTATACCATACATCGCCATTTAGCCCAAAAATTCTGATTTATTTGGCAATTGGCTATTTCCCAACCCTACCAGCTGAAGTTTTATGTAAACTTTAGGCTAATGATAGCTACATTATTATCACTGTTAAATTGATATTTAACAATAAGCCTATATTCAGTCCTGGATTAAAAATTCAGTTTGTTGTGACCCCCCAAATTTCTTAGCACCAGTTGCCACTGGTATATAGGCCTATTATTGTGTTTATTTATGAAATACAATAAGCGTACAAATAAATATTGGAAATGTCGTTCAGCTTTCTAATAGCCTACTATTTTTTTGAAAACAAAATAGGTATTTCTGCTTTTTTTTTTTTCTTTTAAACAAAAAAACCAAGAATTTAAAAAAAAAACCTTATTTAAAATTCGCCTTTTATTCTTAAATAGAATAATGAATAAACGAAAAAGGGACCTATTTGTAAATCGTTATTGTAAAATAAAAATAGCCTGATATGTATATGTACTGTACTGCAGAGTCTTGAGATTGTTTACATATGTGTGTCCATATGTACATTTTATGTTCTGGTTATTGTTGAATACATGTTTCTAAAATTGTGGTTTATGATGCTTTTGAGTTATTACAGCATTTTTTTCTTGACTTTTTTTTTTTAATATTGCTTGACAAATAACCAAAATTGCACAAAATAAATGCAAAAAACTAAAAAAAACTAAAATGAACACTAAAACTAATAAAAATGAAATAAAACTAAGCATTTAAAAAAAGTAAATTTGCAAACGTCTTTAAAACTAATTAAAAGTAAACTAAATTTGAAAAAGTAAAAACTAAAAAATAAGTGAGGAAAAATGCAAAACTATAATAACCTTGTAGGGCAGTTGAAGAGCACTCATCGTCTCAGTTTCATTTTAAACTGATTTTCACTAGTTTCTGCACTAAGGCAAACCAGGGTTTGTATTTTAAGTCTATAATGCATGCTTAAACAAAACATGTTTATTTTGTTTCTAATAGATAAAGAGTTGAAAGAATTTTAAGTACACAAATTTGACATTTATCATTGGACACTTTAATGTATTAATAAAATTGTTATACAGAGTAACAAATGGTAAAAAACAAGCATTAGAAACATTTTTTGTACAACTCTGTGTAGAAGAGTAACATTGCTTCATTAAACAAAGGAAATGAGAAATATGTAAAATTGAAAAAAAAAATATATATATATAGAAAATTGGACCTAAAATTGGATAAATGTGAACTATTTACATACTTTACTTATAAGTTATTATAGATTAAATAAATCTGAACATGCATTTAAATAAGTTTTATAAACATTTGTGTAGTGACTGAAAAAAATAAATGTAAATAAAAATGGCTTATAAACATGTAATGCTTTATGTGTGCTAAAGTGTGTCTGTGTGCTTGTTACACTGTTGTGTGTGTTAAAGTGTGTCTGTGCTTGTTACACTGTTGTGTGTTTTAGTGTGTCTGCGTGCTTGTTACACTTTTTTGTGTTTTTTTGCCATGTTCTCTTGTGTGTCGGGCGTTTCAGTTTTTTCTTGTGTGTCAGGCGTTTCAGTTTTTCCTTCTGGGATGTCTATTATTATTGAGGTCAGTTCCTCATCACTTTCGCAGATGTCATCTGTGCTTGCTTTGGTTGTGTGTAGGTCTATTATTTGATTATTGTCTGTTAATGTGAGTGTGAGTGGGCCGTTTGAGATGAAGTACTCCTCTATGTCCTGACTGTCCATAGTGCTTATGTTGTTGTCTATGTTTATGAACTTTGTAAGGAGTGAGTTTGTGATGGAGAGAGGAACTTCCTCATTTTCTTTTTCGATTGTGATGAATCCACTACATTTAGTTATGTAGCTTGTCCCTTTACGAAGGATTTTACATGTTGTGCATCGATGAAAATTGTCATTTTTGCTCAAGCCATGTTGGGCAGTATGACATTTGGGGCACTGTTTTTTTATCGTGATTGCTGCACCAATGATGTCTGCGGTTATGGTGTGTAGTGTGGGTGCAGGAGTTTGGGTGTCACTAGTGGTAGGCGGTGTTGGAAGTTTTTTGTGGATAGGGGTTATTGTTGTTGCGCGTGTTGTGGTGAGTGTCATCTTTTCATTAAATAGTCTAGTCGACAGATTGGTGAAAATGTAAGTTTTGCCAACATCCACCAGACTAATTTGTGCGTCCCACAAAGACAGCGAAATGGTGCCTGTTGCATCTGCCAGACAGCAGGTCTTTAGCTCGCAGTCATTCTCCCTGATGGTGACTGTGGAAGTGGAAATATCCATTGTGTAGATGGATGCTTCCAGTTTGGTGATCTGTAATCAAAAAAATAATTGAAGTACAATGTTAATTGATTAATAACAGTTGAAGTAATAAAGGGAAAAAACATTTGCACAAGCAGAGTTTGGAGATGTATATCATTTTTTATTCTATTAAAATATTCATATATTTATTAAGTAATTGAAATAGTAGAAATGTATACTGGTAATTTGAGAAATTGTGGTAATATGCACAATATTATTATTGCAGGCATTACAAAATACTTAGAAAATAATTCACATTTAAAAAAATCTCAATTTAGATATATTTTTCATCAATTCCTTAAAGGTATTGTGGAGGATATAGTTTTTCTGGGTGGATCATCCTGGAATTGGTCCTTATAATTGTCAATCATTCTGGTGATTTGTTTTTGCTTTCTGCTCATGCACACTCTCAGGTGTGTGGTGAGCTACTGTTTCAGCCATTCATTGAAGCTTGCTGTTGTCACCGGGTTTTTCAAAAATGTCTTGAGGGTCGCAAGAGAAAAGGTGTCTACAACTTGTACGACAAGAAGAGAAAGGCGTCTGAAGAAAGCAAGAAGATCAGAGTGTTTTGGGGAGAATATTTTATTCACTGATGTGCGCTAAAGCAAAGGTTGGGCTTCCCAATGATGATTCAGGTGCAAAGTTTTTATTTGACAGGTAAAGTTTGGCATGCTATTTGGTGAAATGCATTTAAAACAGGGACTTTACTCCTGGAGGGCAACTGTCCTACAGAGTTTAGCTTCAACCCTAATCAAACACAACTGAAAAAGTTAATGTAGGTCTTCAGGATTACTAGAAAATTACAGGCAGGTGATTTTTTCAGGGTTGGAGCTAAACTCTGTAGAACAGTGGTTTTCCAGGAGTGAAGTTGCCCATCCCTGATTTAAAATGACTGCTAGTGCTAGTAAAAGTTAATGTAAGCTATGATTTAGCAATGCTAGCCCTGGCACAAGTCACGCACAGCGCAGACATGGTAAACATCTCAATTTGTCTAAATTATGACAAAATGGTAAAGGGTATCATGCTGAAATGTTTCTAAAACCTTGTGTGTTCATTTTTGATAATTCTAATGTGTTTACCATAGCATTTATTACAGAATTGCAACAAGCTACATCTCAATTGCAGATCATGTCTTGAGTCCTCACGTAATCGCTCAGTATACTAAGTAAATAAAATACAGAAGGGCATTTGACATTTGGTTTTGCATGAATGTTTTTGAGTTAGTTTATAATTTGAAACTTGTAAACCGAGCATGTATGAGGAGAACTAGCCTTGTGCTAGAGCCATGCTCTCTTGTGCACAGGTTTAATAGGCTTTCACTCTTGGGAGCAGATAGAGTGTTGTACATGTGCATTTTTTTAAAAAGTGGAGAGGGCGGTTATTTCCTAAAATATTGGGAAAATCCTGCACTATACCTTTAAAGAATTATTGTGCATATGCTGCGTAAAGCATGTATGCAATAGTTTGATGTATACAATGAGCATAGTATAACAATACTCATTGAGCAAATAGGATACTTACACTGATAGACAAGCCAGAGCAGGTGCTTTTTTATATGGAAATTTATTAGTATTTAGGTTTGGTTCATTTTATTATTAAATTCAGACAACATTTTATTAAAAGGTACAGTGGAGGATCTTTCCGATTTTAGATAAGACCCACCCTCATCACTTTTTGAATAAGTTTGATTGATTCACCAGAATGATTGACAATTAGGAGGACCAAAAGTATACATTATCCACCCGGAAGTAAAAAATCCTCTGTTATACCTTTAAATCCAGATAACATTTTTGATGTTTGTAAATGTAATGGATTGCTGTAGTGCCTCAGTGCAGGTAAAAGAACAATCATTTCACATAATATTATGTTTACTTTAGTAAAGCCATCAATAACCATGATGTTAAAGGAAGGGTAGGTTGGATTTTTATAAAAACCTTCAAATTTGTTTAAACTTTCTTTATATACCAATACATAATTAAAATGTAAGTGCTCTGAAAAAGAAAGTATAAAAATTGAGTGTCTGTAGACCTTTTAATCTGCAATAAACACAGCTCATTATTTCTTTTCACTCCACCTCCTCCCTTCTGGTCTCTTTCCAAAGCCACGCCCCCAAAACACATGAACGCGTGACGCCAAACGCTCAGCCTCAGCTGAAAGACGCATTTATTTACTTATTTATTTATCTGAGACGAGTGGAGAGGAGAGGAGCGCAGTGCATGCAGTGACATCATGTCAGAATCACATGTAATAAAATGTAATACCTAACCTTATCACAATAAACAAACAATATGGCTTTTAGTACTACTCAGTATCAAGCTAGCATATCAATACTGGTAAAGTTTAAAATATATTTTGTTTGATTCGGTAATGAGCTATATTTAGGCTATAGGTAACAAGGTATATTTATAAGGCAAAGCTAAAAACAGGTTGCATTGATACACGTTTTTCAATTACCATCAGTTACACTGTGATGAAGGTGAATTTCGTGTAAGATTCATAACATATACAGTGTTTTGCATGTAAGAGTTTGCATGATGAAAACATTGTTGACTCTGATGAGGACTAATGTTACACTCTGGAGACAAGTACCGCATCGTTGGTGCTAGGACAGGTTCGGGGTCGAGAGCCAAGCAGAGGAGGTCTTTCAAGAGTGCGGGCAACCAGGGTCCGAGGAAGTAGTTTTGCCTTGTTTGCCTTCGCTGACTGCATATGCAGGTGCTTTGAATTTTGAATGCTCTTTCTCTGCCATAATTTTACTCTTCGTAGGTTCCGCGCCTCTCTTGCACTCCTCAAATCAAACGGGTGCGCGCGCATATGTGCAGATCTAGCAAAAGTGGTGGTAGCCATACAATCAATTGTTTTGTCCTGAATGGAAATAATGAGCTGCGTTTATTGCAGATTAAAAGGTCTACAGTCACTCGATTTTTATACTCTTTTTTTCAGAGCACTTACATTTTAATTATGTATTGTTATATAAAGACAGTTTAAACAAATTTAAAATAAAGTTTATAAAAATCCAACCTACCTTACGTACCTTATTTCAGTACAACTAAAATGAATTTAAGAAAATTGCAAGTTGCTCAAAATAAAGCAGCTCAGGTAGTCTTAAGTTGCCCTTTCAGAACTAGTGTTACAGAATTGAATGCTAGGTTAGTTTGGTTAAGTGTAAAAAGTAGGATTAATTATTGTATTGTTAATTTTGTTAGAAAAAATATTTTGTTACAAAAATGCCAGAAATACTATATAGCAGACTGTATTTTTTTAGTGCTGTGCATCAATATTCCACTCATCAGTCAACAGAGAGTTGCTTTTTGTTATCTCCGTGTCGAACTAATCTTATGCAAAGGACAGTCCTGTATAGAGCAATGGTGGCATGGAATTCTCTTCCGCAGTTTTTGATTTTGGGAATGAATGCAATGACTTTTCGTAAAAGATTAAGACTATTTATTTACATTAGAATAATTGTTATTTATATTTATTGCTTTTTTGATATGAATGGTTGAAGTGAGGGAAAACATTGTGAAAATTATGAACCCTATAGTAGTATTGCTGTAACTGTGTACTGTGATAATGAATAATGTAGAGCTGTTGTTTTGTTTTATTTTTTTTTGTGTTTTATTGTTTTTATTTTTAGTACATTGCTGTATTATGTATGAATGTGTGCACTCCTTGTTTTATGTTATAAGAATATTTTTTGTTGAAGTCTATAGACCCTAGGAAGAATAGCTACTGGTTTTGCAGTAGCTAATGGGGATCTTAATAAACTAAACTAAACTTACCTTTAACTAGAAAAACCAATAGAGAGAGTATTTTGTATATATTAATGATGATTTGAGACAAAAATAATGTCAATTTAATATCAAACTATGTAAATGGTGGGGTAGGCTTTTGAACATGGTTTTAAGTTGTTGCTGGTTGACTAGGACAGGTGCCACTGGAGAGGCATATTATGTGCGTGTTTTAGTGAAGCGATGTGGAGCTTCTTGCCTCATAGTGGAAACATTGGAAACACAGATCCAATGTTATTGGTCTGAGGCTAAAAGCTGGTTACGGCTTGTTTTAAACCCTGGTTTGCACTGGCTCAAATTTGTTATTTTTTGGCGTATGAGACAATTTAAATAATGTAGACATTTTAAAAAGTAATAAAATTATATGCAATGCATTATATGGTGTATAAAATAGGGCTGTATCGAATCCAGATTTTTGTGGTTTTGTTGAATATTGAATTAATTGGTTAACATTTTGTTAAATTTGAAATTAGTATTGAATTGTACTCCCATCCTTAGTTTATTAACAGAGTAAACACATTAATGAAGTAAACAACGCCAACAGCAGTCGATTTTTCATTTTATTTTAACTGTTAAAAAAGAAAAATGAATAAGCAACATTCTGCATTTAACAGCAGTGTTGTTGTACACTGTTTAGGGTCTCTTCAACCACGAGCAGGGCTGGTCTGAGACAAGTGAACTAAGCGCCAGGGAGTCCATTTATTTTTTCAATATAGATAATGTTAAAAGTGACAAATGAATGAATGATTCAAGAAAACAAAAATTCTGATTTCATGATCAATACATCTGCTACAACTGCTCCTGTGTCTGCCAGTGTTTGAATCATGTGTATAATGTAGACTCCTTGCCTGCATAGACAATTTGTGGGTGGGGAGACTTCTGTAATGAAAATAGACTTCAACTTTATTTATATGGTTTAATAGTCTTAATAAAGTAATTGAGCTTTTGTACAGGGTTTACTAACACTAACACAAATAAGAAAATAATAAATGATAGCAGTTTGAAGTCTTTACTAACTTCAAAATCCTGTGACATTCCAGTACCAAGTGCACATCTACAACAAGCCCCAGGGGGAAAAATGCATTGAATGCACATCTCTACAACAAGTGCCAGTACATCATCATTATTATTGTAACAGACTATGTTGGATTTCATCATGATACATGTACAATCCAACAAAGTATGTTACAATAATAATCTGTAAAAAAGATTGAGTACAGTTACACTGTGAATAATTGTTAACTGGCATTGTCAATAATGTTTCTGATTTCTCAGTTTTATCATTTTGTATTTTAGCAAATAAATTATTTGATATGTTCTGAGACAGTTTGTTTTAGTTTCTAAGAGTTAGTAAAAGAGGAAAGTAAAATTTAAACAGGTAAAAATTTATTCACTTTCATTATTTAAGTATGTACTGTGACATTCTATTGTTGATTATATCTATGTGTATTTTGGTTTTATTTTGTAGTTGAAGATTGCACTTATAAATATATTATGTTGTCTGACAGTTTGTTTTCAGAAGTTTCAAAGTGTTAGTAAAAGAGTAAAGTAAAAGTTAAAACCTTTTTATTGAAGTATTTAGTTTTTATTTAGTTTTTTATTTTGTATTAATATATAACCTTACTGTATTAATGTATAATGTAACATTATGGCATGACATTTGCGTTAATAATTGTCAAGCACAGGTGATTGTGCGTGGTGGGAGGGTTCTTCTAAATCAAATTCTGCTTAGGGCCAACAAAAAGGCTTGGGTAGGCACTGACCACAAGACAAATTCAAATTGAATTCTTTTGACTAAAAGTATTGCCAAACAACACTTTATTCTCACGAGTTCCATTTTCAATTTCTCACAGGCTATTGCATTCGAATGGTATACCTAGTATAATGAGTGGAAATAAGGTGTGGGCCCTTTAAGAGTTGCGTGTGCCCTGGCTGTTGAACTGTTGGCAGTCTGTTTTGTTTATGTGATGTGCGCCTCGATCAACCTGTGCATGCGAGTTATTTCTGTTTGATGTTCATTTTTCTCATTTTGTTAAGTAACGTTGTGGATAATGGAACGTGTGACAGACACTTACACGTAGGCATGGGATGATTAATGCTTTCAGTATAATCTACGATAAAATGTACTGATAGTTACTAATAGTGTTATAGTGGTATTTTCACTATTTTAAAGGTCCTGTTCTTCGTGATCCTATGTTTTAGACTTTAGTTAGTGTGTAATGTTGTTGTTAGAGTATAAATAATATCTGTAAAATTATAAAGCTCAAAGTTCAATGCCAAGTGAGATATTTTTAGGGCTGCACTGTCCTAGCCGATTAGTTGATTAAAGGTGAAATAAGTAACTTTTTTACCTTAACTGAACAGCTTCGGAGTCATTGGAATGGTTATATTACTTATTTCGGGTTGAATGGTTGTCGTTTCGCACCCCCCTGGTGCCCTTGAGCGGAGAATCCGCACTTGCAACTTTGGTGCAGCGGGCTGCTGGCCGTTGCGTCAGGAAGTCTCGCGTGATATCAGGTCTCGCGATGTAAACAATTGCTTTACGGCCAAAAGAAATCTGCTAAAAAGCTGTCATTATTGCGCTCCCTCACGCTGTCGGAACCCGAATGAAGAAGACGTTTTAAAGAATGTCCCATCTGCTTTGATGTCATTGATCTATAGCCTCTGGTGTCTGAAAATCACCAACGAGTTTTTACAACAGTGTTGTCAAATATCTATCTTGAAGCTGTGGGGGGAGCTCTAGAGAGAAACCTGCGAGCAAAAAGTGAGAATACAGCGAAGAAATCCCGAAGTTACTGAGTTCTGCTTTAATTGGTCGATACGTTCTGGTTTGACCAAAATTCTGATTGGTCGATTTTCTGCCGATTTTTATTTTTTATTTCATCAGTTTTGCTGCGCTGAGGCGCGCTCATTTCATCAGGTGGAAAGCACTAAGTGCTAATGGGGGTGTTTTCAGAGTATTCTTGTTTCACTGTAACAGTCTGTCTTCAAAACACCCCCCTTGTTTTCACCTTTTTTGGATTAGCCCAACCCAAGAGAGAGCGTCTAGCGTAGAAGGTTTGATGCTGAATATTATTTATTTAATTGTGAGAGCGTTTAATAGTCAGTCCTCTTCTAACATGTCAACAACAAAGAAATCGACAGTGTGGCAGCATTTTGTTAAAATTGATAACAGGAAAAAGGTCGAATGCAAAGTTTGCAAGCAACAGTTTTCCACAGCTCGACGACAAACATGACTTATCTAAAAGTGGTAAGCTCACTTGTCTGCGTTAGCTTGCCCTGTCTGTTTTGAGTAACGTTAGGCTATATGAACATATCAGAATTTGCATATTTCAATGTTTTAGTGTTATAACCTAACTTTTATTTTTTATTTGGAGCCTAATGCGTAATTGTGCTGTGCTGTTGGTTGTGTTAGTTTTGAGCCTAGGATGCTTTATTTTTCTGCTCTTGATCTGGTTTAATAAATATTCTTTTTTTATTAAAGTGGACGTGCCTTTTGTGTTTATTAAGAGTAAAAGCTTTACTTAATAGTCTATTCGTGTCTCACCTGCGAAGCTGAGCTCATGTTCAGCCTTGCTCAGTGCGAGGACATGCACGGTGAAATGATAGTGTCTGACAGTTATAACTTATTATTATAACATATGACAAAAATAATTGTCTAAATTATGTTGCATATTCCTCAACAGTTGTTGTTATGATATCACTAGTTGACAACATAGTACTATTTTCGGAATCATCAGCTATGATATTGCGCAGGTGCACGTGATGCAGCGCTGTCAGACTCAAGTGTCAGACTCATTTCAGTGCAAAATAATAAGGTCAAAAACGATTTAATATACTCCAAAAAGCGTACTAGTTGTTTATGTTTATTTATAATTCATTTAGGCGGACAACAAGGCTATCAAGTCCTGCGCACAGTGTGCATCTAATTAATTTAACAGGTTTTTTTTCCTAATGTCGTTTTTAGTCGATTTTAGTCAATTTTTAGTCGAAAATTTCGGGACTTTAGTTGACCAAGATTTTCTTTGGTTGAGTACAGCCCTAGATATTTTATTTAACAGAAGTCGCATTCATCGAATGGTCGGTTTGGACTACATCCTTCTACTTCCTGCTTTAATGACGTCACTAGAACCATTTTTTTGACTAACCTCTGCCCACAGGAATACACAAAAAAAGGGGCATCGTCTTGTTGCACTCCCACGGAGAAGACAAAGAGTTGTGTTTGTAGGGTGTGTTTGTCACCATGTCGTTGAGACGCTGTTATTTTCATAATATTAAAGACATGTTTGGCCTAACACTGAGCGCATGGATCTCCACATTATGGTAAGAAGTGTGTCCTTTCTGGGCAATGTGCACTAAGCTGCTGTCGAATTACAACACCGGAACCGCTGGCACAATCAGAACTTGTTATGCATTTCTGAAAGAGGGACTTCATAGAACAAGGAAGTCATCTGCCTGTTCTTAGGACAGTGAAAACAGCAATATACAGATAAGTAAATTGTGTGAAAAATACTGTTTTTTGTTTTACACGCGAAACATGAACATGTTATATTGCACATTGTAAACACAATCAAAACTTCAAAAACAGATGAAAAACGGGTCCTTTAAGAGGACTAAATTTGAGTTGGGTCATATTTTAGTCCTGAGGGAAACTTAATCAAGATCTTGGTCACCCTGTTTGCAGAACAGTTGCTGGAATAGAGTGTAACACTTTAAATCTGTTGAGTTGTCTTGTGTGACTGTTACCCATTGTTGAATAGTGAACACAAGGCAAGTTAATTTTGACTTCAATATCAAAAGTACGTCTGGGGAATAATTGGGCAGAAAAATGTTGTTTTGAGTTAAAATATTTTCTCACACACTTGAAATAAACGTGAAGGTTCTTCAAAGAAAAGTTTGCAGCAAGTGGCTTTGATCCTAAGATGAAAGAACAAGTTTAAACTAGACTACTAAGAGTGTCATTTAATGAATAATATTGTAAATTCATTACTGTATTTTCCAGACTATAAGTTGCACTTTTTTTCATAGTTTGGCTGTTCCTGCGACTTATAGTCAGGTGTGTCTTATATATCAAAATTAATTCAGACTGAGATGAAAACATTACCGTCTACAGCCGCGAGAGGGTGCTCTATGGCGGAGTTGTTCAGAAGCGGCACCAAGGACGAAGAAAATTCAATGGATTCAGTGATGTGGAATGAGATCGCGGGAGCTTGGTGAACTTGTTTACTGGTAACTTGGTTGTTGGACTCGCTGGCTTATGTTAATTTAGCCTATTCAGCCTCCCAGGTATATGTTCTTTATGCTATTGTGTAGCTAAATAACTGTTAATGTGTTGTGTTAACATACTGGATACCTACTCAGCCTGTTGTTCTGTGTGCTACTGTGTAGTTGAATAACTTGCATTTCTATATTAAATGTCTGTTCTTGGTCTTAGATTTTGTGAAATAAATTTCTTAATAAATGCGACAGTCCATTATGACATTTGTTTTTTCCTCTTCATGATGCATTTTTTGACTGATGCGACTTATACTCCGGAGCGACTTGTAGTTTGAAAAATATGGTATACACTTATTACACTGATTTTTCCCCCCACAATATTAAATATTATCTGCAGTGTTTATAAATTAATTTTGTATAGTGTACAAAACAATTGTTTAGACAAAATAACAAATATATTATAAAACTCTGTACACAAATGAATTCGGATTTAATTTTCAAATAGGGAGACGCAAAACGAAAGTTGTATTTGAATGAAACGAGAGAGGGCGTTTGTTGTGATACATGGATGTGCGCTGTGTTATAATTTGTTGCTATTGAGGACGATCACTATAAGGAAGGGAGTGTTGATTGGGAAATAAAGTGCAATTTGTGAGATGCCGGTTGCCTCAGTGAGTCTATCTGGGTTCTGCAATAATTTTAGCTGTGAGTTATCCATATATTTTTTTTTCTGATAACGCATTATAATATGTAAACTAAACACCTTTCTGTAAAAAACAGCAGCATGACGTCGAGTAGCGTAGTGCTAGCTTGGGTTTGGTGGAAAAAATTCTAAGGTTTGGTAGGAACTGAACTTTGATAAAAAGCCCAATATTCTACCAAATCTGAATCCTGGGTTTGCTGCATCCCTAGTATAAAAATATTAGACATTTTACTATTGTACTTACCAATTGCCTGGAGTTCATGGATTTTATTTGTTCAATGGTCAGTGAAGTAGTGTCTCTGGGAGGCTTGTGTGGAAATGGAATTTCAGTTACTTCAATGGTGGTCTGCCTGACACACTGTACATCAAACTCGTCTTTGTCCTTGAAGCCTGTTGTAAAATTAATATGTTTGTTATTGTATTGTTAAAATTAACGTGTGGAAAAAAACTACATAAATATGTGTTTATATATATATATATATTCCTCTGATGAAAGGTGAATTAAATAATACCCCAGTTTTCAGATGCACATTTTTCAAAAAACATTGAAATATGCTGATTTTATGCACACAAAAAATAATTCTTATTTTTAATTTTGAAAACAGTGTAGAAATTTTTAAAGTTCAAATGAAAAGCATTTAAAACAGAATCTTTTCTAACAGTATAAAATTTAATTTGATCAATTAACTCACTTTTGATAACAAAGTATAGACTTGTTTTATTCATTTCATAAAAAATGAAAATAAAAAAAACACTGACCCCAAACTTTTGAATGGAACTGTTTAATGTTAAAAAAAAGTTTATTATAATTATTAATTTCACAATGTAAAATGTTACAAACATTTAATGCTGTGATTTCTAGCCTTTATTTTTTCTGTGCCATGATGAATTTAGAAATAGGTTTATACATGCAATGTTAAGGGTAAATTATTTTCAAACATTATTTTCGCGAAAAAATACATCACAGCGAGAGTGAATTTGCATATTACTTTTATTTTTGAAATATTTATTTGGGAGTTTTGCCGATGAGCGATGCATCCGACAGAAATTGTTGGCCGAGACTCTGATGTAAGCACAGATCATGCCAGAGCTCCAGTAGCAGTATGTAGCTTATCTGTGACTGTCTGAAGTATGTTAATCACGTGATCAAAACGGCGAATAAATCAGAAAGTTGACGACGACGGAGATCCAAGGAACTCATTTCTTATCTCAATTCAGACACAGTGGTAATTCAAGAAATAAATCTCTAAATTCGCTACGTGAAATTCTGTTTTTTCGACCTTATCATAGTGTCAATTGATTTGATCAATATGAGCGAAAGAGGGAGAGTAATATTCAGTGCGCAAGCGACCGGTACTCCTATTCTCTGCTCGTTTTCTGTTCGCATGCGCTGTCACAAGTGCAGCATATGTAGGCTACATTAAGATAATCACCGATCAAATGCTTTGGCCAAAACGTTACAGAAATAGAGTTTGGTGGTTATCAAAAAATAAATAAAACGTAGGGAAAAAATCTGATGTCTCTTAGATTAATGTAATAGTAACTTGCTAACAGGGTTGACTTGCACACGTCACGATTATATCGGTCAGGTTTTACTAAACATACATAAATCTACGAGAATTTGAGGAATTTTAGAAGAAAGGTTTGTACTTACCACAAATTGACATTTATATGTCTAAGTTAGTTGGATAGGGTTTTGAAAATGTATACTTTGGTTATATTAATTTACACGTTTATTAATAATTAATGTTATCTAATTTAATTTAGTATCTTTTATGTATTTTACAACCGTGCAGACAACATGAATAATAAAAAGTAATGTCTTCTTGTGGGTTATTTTAAATCCTGTTAGAAAAAGTTCTTATTCAAGTAAAAAAAAAAAAATATTGAAGAAATACACAATATTATGAAATTAAACCTTATGTATGGTGTAGGTTATACTTACTGATTACTTTCTTCGCGTTTTTCATCTTTATTGGTGTCTTGTTTTTTGCCGCCGAATCGAAGGTGCTGTGTTTCTCCATTGCGAAAACCACGGTGTGGTGGTACTTGTCTCTAGATACTTGCAATGTGGCATTGAAGTATCTATTGTTCTTTTTTGAAATTTTAATCGGAGATACGTTGTGCACATATCCCGAAACAGTTGAGTCGTCGTCTTGTTCGGTGGTGAGTGATTTGTCCATTTTGCGTTGTCGTCTTCGACTCGAGCTCGCCTCGTGGTAGTCTGTCGTTAGAGTGAGTGATGTCCGGTTTCCGGTTTGTAATCGAATCATTCTTTCGAACCGGGTCTTAGTGAACCGGGCGATCTAGTTCATCAAATCGGACTCGAACAGTTTAGTTCCTAATAATCCCTAATTCTCAAGATACACACTTTATTTAGGATATAGGCTACTTTAGTTATGAAGAACTGATTAGCTGAATTTGTGAATGATTTTGGTAGTAAAGTGTCAAAATAAGCATTTATTTTTGATTTATCAATATGGTTTAATTTTCAAATTAATAATGTAAATAATCGTTTGCTAAGGTTATGATGCAAATAAGTAAAGTTTTTAATCATAATGTATTAAAGCTAGCAGTACATAAAAGTAAAAGTTCACCCAAAAAGGAAAATTCTGTCATCATTTACTCACCCTTTTGTTGTTTGAAACTGGTATGAATTTTTTTATGCTGAACACAAAAGATATTTTGAAAAATGTCTGTAGCCAAACAGTTGATTGACCCCATTGACTTCCATAGTATTTTTTTTTTCCTACTATGGAAGTCAATGGGGCCCACCAACTGTTTGGTTACAGACATTTTTCAAAATATCTTCTTTTGTATTCAGCTGAAAAAAAGGATTCATACAGGTTTGAAACAACTTGAGGGTGAGTAAATGATGACAGAATTTTCATTTTTGGATGAACTCTCTCTTTAATTGATGATTTCACCTAGGTTACATGAACCACAAAAAATATTCTGTAACTTGCTTAATGGTAAACAATTAGACTATTGATAATTGTTTTTTTGTGTTCAGCAGCCAGACCGTTACTGTATAAAAGAGGTAAAGCTACTCAATTTCAATATTTCTGAAGAAAGTTGATGAAAAGTAGAAAAATACAGGTGCATTGAGGAAGCTTAATGGATAAGGATAAATTCATTTTCTCACAATATTTTTTTACTTATAACGTTTGATATGTGCTGGGCAGTGTGTGAGCAACAAATCCACATCAGTAACGTTATTTTTCAAAATGATATTGTTTTCATAGTATGTGATGCCTAACTTTGATAATTGAGCACTTGATTTTGTTGTTTTCACCTCAGTCCATCGATGACTTCTTCCACTTACATGGCATTTAAGAGTCCATAGATTTTTTTTTTCTCTTCCATCTCTCACTTCACAGTGAGTTGAATTACAGATTATTTATAGTAATTACTGCATAGGTACAGGTGTCTGTCATTTGCAGATGATTAGCTTGTCTGTCCTCTGTCCCGTTGCAGACTTCTTGGAACCATGGCCCCTTGCCAATTCTAAAAATATTGAAGGATAGCATGTTTTATCTTGTAGGCCTAGTTTATGGACATTATTTTGTTGTGAGAGCTGTCCATTGAGTAAAAGTTATCTCTAGCTGATTAAAGGACATTTGAAGTCGATGTTTTTTTTTTTTTTTTTGTGAAGCTGTTTTGAATAAATTTGTATTGTAAAAACATTTGGTTTTACTAATGTACAAATCACATTATTATTTTTTAAACTATAGTTGAAATATATTAATATTGCTGTAATGTGGTGTTGGAAATATGACCGCCCTGCCTCTGGTAGTTGTCTGCTAGTGATGAGCAAAATGCCAGTGAATCGCTGACGTAGCCTAGTGAAGTGAAAACTTTGCCACCAGTGGGCTGCCAGTGGTCTGCTGGATTTATTTGTTAGCTGCACTTGTAGACCTTTTTTCCAGGCATGAATATTTTCATTGAGAATTTCTATTAAATAGGCCTACTGTTTCTAGCTAATAGCTTACTTTTTCTAATCATATATGACTGTTAAATTGACTTGTTTGAAACATAATAACTCTTCTCTTTTTTATGTAATAAAATGCTTGGTTTTTGGCAATACCTTTCATAACTCTAATGTTTTATTTTCTCTTCTCTTTTATTTGGCATCTATTTATAAAAATATAAATACACTTAGTCCTATTGTTAGTTTAACTGCTTCTATTGTAGTTGTTTTTTTATTTGAAAGACACTTTGGATAAAAGTGTCTGCTAAATGATTAAATGAAAATGAGTTTTAAATGAAGTCAGTTTTGTTTTTCAGATGACTAAAACAAAATAATCCTTAAAATTACTTATTTGAAATATCCTTATATATAATCTAATGACTCTTAAATTGGCTAGATCGTTTTAAACAAAATAACAATAATAATAATATTGAAAATACTCGAAAGAAAGTGACTCGCGTCTCGCTTTTATCCGAAAGACTGAAATGTCGTTGTGAATCAAATTACTCTTAAATTGACTCGTTCGAAACAAAATGACTCTTCAACTGACTCATTTGGAACTGATTCAAATCAAATCAAATTACTCCGCGTTGCATAGTCTTTCCGTTTTGACCGGAAGAGAAGCCATTTTGTGTTCTTTTTGCCGATAAGGTAAGACCACTGCCTATGGGTAAGACCTTTCTTTTACTGTCTATGGGTAAGACCAAACATGCGGTGGTGATTCTTTGTACCAGGGTCGAATCGGTGGTGGGGGTGTTTAGAAAATACTAGCACGATTTATAAAATCTTGTGCAATGCCACGTGTTTTAATATAGACTGTATTATTTTTTTGTATTTTGCATGGATTAGACAACACAGTTCTGTTCCAATAAATAAAAAATTAAAATGATACATACATTATTAAGTAATTCAACATTATTTTATTTACTTTACTTTTTACATTATTTTCAACATAAAAATTAAATGTGTGCAATGACACGTGCTCTAATATAGATTTTTTTTTTTTTTTTTTGTATTTTGCATGAATTAGACAATACAGTTATGTTCCAATAAATAAAAAAAAATAAAATCATACAGACATTATTAAGTAATTTAACATTATTTTCTTTACTTTACTTTTTACATTATTTTCAACATAGAGGGAGAGGGGGAGGGGGAGGTGGGGGGCAATCATATTCCAGGAGGTATAGGTGTTGTGCCGAATTTCGACTCCCTGCCGGATTCTGACTCCCCCTCGCGTGCACGCGCAATGACGTCACTGAACTAGTTGCCTAATTTCGACTCCCTGCCAGAATCTGACTCTCCCTCGCGTGCATGCGCAATGACGTCGGTGCGACAGTTTTATTTTTCGTCTGTTTGTGATACTTAATAAAGTTTGGTGTTTTTTTTTTTTACGTGTTTATTATCAGTGTTTTCCAGAAAGCGTTGCGAAAACTGATCACTGGCATACAGGACATTATGTTTAAGTGCACTAAACTAACCAAGTCAAATATGAAATGTTAATATTTAACATTTATTCCCACTGTGCACTGTTACTATAGACAGTCCAATAATACCATGTGCTATAAGTTCTACTTAATTCTGCACATAGATTATTCTTAGATATACTCTGCTAGTAGCCTACATTTATTTAAATCAAACCCCAGAATTATTTTCCTGTCCAAAGCACAGGTGTAAGCAAATTACATAAATCATACTTCCCTCATTTTTCAGGTTTGCAAAATCAAAGACACATGAAACACATGCTGGTTACACCTCTTACTATGGATGCTAAAATAATTTCTCTGTTTTACACTTGATATTAGGGGTGCAACGGATCAAAAAACTCACGGTTCGGATCGTTTCTCGGATCAGAGTCACGGATCGGATCATTTTTCGGATCGGCAAAAAAACTTTTTTTTTGTTTATTAACACTTTTAAATTATTAAATTAAAATATATAAAATTAACTTAAAGTGCACAAGGCATCTTCTTTTTTACATAATTAATGAAAAACAACTTAAAGTGCAACATAAAAAGGCATATCTCCTTCCTTTAAACATGGACCAATGCTTGATGTGTTTCCACTGTCATATAGGGCTGTCAAAATTGCTCAAAAATGACGTTCGAATATTCCCTCTAAAAAAACACATATTGGAACTATTCGAACATCTGGTTGCGCATTTTGTCAATGACGCGCATTACGTCAATAACAGGAGAAATGAATACAAAGAGACATAACTACTTGTATAGGTAATTTATTTAAGTTTAAACATATTTGACAACGTATTATCTACACATAAACAAGTAAATCAACTATATGGCCAAGACCGCAAACCTCACTCTCGCTCGCTCACTCACTCGCACTCGCAGGCACTCTTTCTCTCTCTCGCCCTCACGCTCGCTGCGTTCACACCAAACGAATAGAGCGTCTGGCGCGAGTGATTTCAATGTCAAGTCAATGTAAAGACGCGTTTACGCGCGTCTGGAGATCTTGAGGCGCGAATGAGGCGTCGAGCTCTCTGCGGTTCATAACGGTTTAAATGAACAACAAATATAAGCAAATGTTGAGTGCTTTTTTTTTTTCATAAATCAATTTGCGGATCACGTGTGTGCCGAACCGAAGATACTGATCCGAACGGATCACGGATCAATGATGATCCGTTGCACCACTACTTGATATTGTATTGTGATAGGCACTTTCAGTTCATTCTGGCTGATATTTGCCAGTATAACTGGGTGGCTAGTCATCTGAAGTGGACATAACACTTGTTGTCCGTTTCAACATTTACAAATGTATTTTATGATGGTGCACACTTTCTGTTTGCAGGATGATTAACTGCATTTCGGCGATAAAAAAAAAACTGAAATACATGTAAAATGCCTATAACTGTGAAATCATTCAGAAATGTTATTATTATTATTATTATTTGCTCAATGAAAATGTAATTTCATTGCATTCACCGTTGGTCACCCTTTTATGTACATGTGTCACAGTAAAATAATAATTTTTATTGTATGTGCAAAGTTGATGTCTTTTGAATTGTGGTCTCCAATGAGCTGGTCAAAAACGCATAAGTAGGAGAATAAAAACTTAAATAGGATTACAAACTAAACAATAATAATAAAAAAAGAGAAACTACTGCTCAATAATTAAATAATCAAAATCAGAATCACTTTAATTGCCAAGTACCTTGGGTTTGCATGTACAATGAATTTGTCTTGGTGTACTAATGTTTCCAATAGTAGCAGAAAATCAAGGGATGATATCAATAATAATAAGATTAATTCAGATGAATCAGATATCTGTGAGGTAAGATAATAGAGTGAAAGATAAAGTTATGAAAAAAAAAAATATAGGCCTAAGTACAAATAATCATATAAACAATTTAGAAAGTAGAAAAATAGACACATTAACTGTACATTAATTTAGGTGCAGAAGTAGTCCAGTGAAAATGCTCAGTTTCAATAAGGTGCAGTATAATTGTGTGTGTTAATGTAATACATTGGAGGGGGAGTATGGTTTTGGCGGGTGCTGCTTAAATCTACATAAAAGACTTGTGCTTTTCTGCAGAGGATCCTCCATGAACCAAGGTGTCATCAGAATAAGTTTCATGTGTTTTCTCTTGCAAAGCTGACATTGGAGGGGGAGTATAAATTCGGCAGGTGCTGTGCTTAAAAATTATAGTGATTTTATGTGCGTCACTGCATAAATACATATGGTTATAATTTATACTGTCATACAGACACTAAATACAGACAGGAATTACAGGTGTGGAAACTATAGATGAACAGTAAAGGATTTTGTTTTTTACTTTTTTTATTAAATGCCAATAAAATTACAAACAATAAACATGACAACAGTCTAACACATAAACAAATGTAGTCAACAACAAATAGTAAAAGAACATATACAGTAAAAATAATAATAGCCTACAAGTAAAAGAAAGAGAGAAAAAAAATAAAATGATATAAACAGAAAAAGGAACAGGTATGAGATAATCATATAAATAGCATAAAAGCTTCACATAGAGACCTAGTGCGTTTTGTTTTACTATTTATTGAATCCAAGTAGGCCTAGTAACTCAATATAATTTGTCATATCTATCTGAAATAACAAAAAGTTGGGTTGTCCTTTAGCCTATTTTTGTTTATGGTATTTCCCCATAATCAAACAAAGATTAATAATAAAGGCCACATTTGATGGTAATCTTTGTATATCAAAATAAAAAAAAAATACTTATTATTCAGAAAAGTAAACTTTCATGCCTAAGCATTTAAGCAAACGTATGAGCAGTAAAGTAATTGACCACCGCGTCTAGTTAAGTGACATCATGCGCGTGCACGCGAGGGAGAGTCAGATTCTGGCAGGGAGTCGAAATTCGGCAACTAGTTCAGTGACGTCATTGCGCGTGCACGCGAGGGGGAGTCAGAATCCGGCAGGGAGTCGAAATTCGGCACAACACCTGTGCCACCCTATGGTCCCCGTTTAGACACGCCCCTGCTTAATCTGAATCATCTGTATGTATATCGTAATCGTTTTTTTAGCCCTGTTTAAGTTGTTTTTGTCTGTTTGAATGTTTTGTGATTAATTGTATTGTGCGTTATGCAGTATTAAATTCACGTTTTATCATCTGAATAGCGTTTTGATTAGAACAACAAATAATTTCTTATTTGAAACGTTTTTGATGTTATAATTGTTCTTATTACTTTAATAGTAAATTAATGCAATTTTAATTATTGAATAGTTTATTATTACACATATTTTTTCCTTTGATTGTAATCTTTACATTTTAAAGAAAGAATAGTTCTGAAAAATATGCTGAATAACAAATTTTGCCATTTATTGATGATAATGTAGTATGATAATGTAAATTGTATACATTTAGAGGTTAATGTGTCTATACAGCGCATGGCTGAGCAGTGTATTACTGATGCGATGTGTTTGGTGTTGTAATGTGTTTATTAATCTGGGAAAACGTAGTCGATATGTGCACGTAATGATTATAATAATAGCATTATTCTGAATTAAGTTGCATTTTCCCACCTTTCGAAGTTGAGTGGCCAAATGTAGAATCATTGCTAGTGAATAAAGGTCTTGGCTACAATTCTTTTGAATGCGGTTGCTCATGTTTTGAGTGAACACGTGTGCAAGGGTGCATGAGGTCAAGGGATAGTCCACTTTAAAATGAAAATTCTGTCATAATATACATACCCTCATATTCTTTCAAACGTATGAATTTCTTTATTTTGCTGAACAGTAAGGAAGATGTTTAGAAGTATGTTACTAACCAGAGTAGATGGTATATTTGTTCTACTATGGAAGTCAATGGTATCAGAAAATGTCTGGTTACTGACATTTTTCTAAATATTTTCCTTTTTGTTCAGCAGAAAAAAGTGTGAAAATTCATATAGTTTTGAAACAACATGAAGATGAGTATATGATGACAGAATTTTCATTTTAAATTGGTATATCCTTTTAAAATGACTGTCTTCTCGTGCATCAGTGCATGATGTCTTAAAGTGACAGTGTCATTGCGCGTATCAGTGCATGAGGTCAGAGACAATGAGGTCCACAGTGTCATTGTGCACATTATTTTATGAGGTGTTGTGACAGTGTCATCGCGTGCATCAGTGCCTGAGGTCTTAGAGTGACAGGCATTGCGAGTATTTGTGCATGAGGTCTTAAAGGAGAACTCCAGTCAATTTTAACATTTAACAGCGCACATAACTGTATTTACATTCTGTTTTCAGTCGAAGTCCATAGTAATCGTTTGTCAGGTTCACGTGCATAGGTTTAGTTACCTATGATCACACGCATGAACTCGACAATTGATTACTATGTACTTCGACCGAAAACAAGATGTAAATACAGGTATGTGCGCTGCCTGAAATAATATCATTTTTATTCATATCTTTCACATCTTCTGCAGTCAGATTCACCCGTGTTCACTCTGAAGGAATCACTCACATTGGCTGTGCACTTGTAATGACACATCAAGGATGTTAAGAGAGTAAAAGCAGGTTTAACTTGCCTGAAGTCAACAGGGTGCAAGTTTTAAAAATAGGATAACATGGTGTAGGCAACACCAATTTTTGTCATTGTTCTCTGTACTGACAGCACTCCAAATTTACAAAAAAATGCATGAGGTCTTAAAGTGACAGGTGTCATCACAAGCGTCTGTCCATGAGGTCTTAAAGTGACAAGCATTTCAAGTATCTGTGCCTGAGGTCTTAAAGTGACAGTGTCATTGCCAGCATCTGTGCATGAGGTCTTAAAGTGACAGTGTCATCGCGCGCATCAGTGCATGAGGTCTTAAAGTGACAGTGTCATCGTGCGCATCATTGCATGAGGTCTTAAAGTGACAGTGTCATCGTGCGCATCTGTGCATGAGGTCTTAAAGTGACAGGTGTCATCGCCAACATCTGTGCATGAGGTCTTAAAGTGACAGTGTCATCGCACGTATCTGTGCATGAGGTCTTAAAGTGACAGTGTCATCGCGCGCATCAGTGCATGAGGTCTTAAAGTGACAGTGTCATCGTGCGCATCTGTGCATGAGGTGTTAAAGAGACAGTGTCATCACGTGCATCAGTGAATGAGGTCTTAAAGTGACAATGTCATCGCCAGCATCAGTGCATGAGGTCTTAAAGTGACAGTGTAATCGCGCGCATCTGTGCATGAGGTGTTAAAGAGATAGTGTCATCGCGCGCATCAGTGCATGAGGTCTTAAAGTGACAGTGTCATCACGTGCATCTGTGCATGAAGTCTTAAAGTGACAGGTGTCATCGCCAACATCAGTGCATGAGGTCTTAAAGTGACAGTGTCATTGCACGCATCAGTGCATGAAGTCTTAAAGTGACAGTGTCATCGCGCGCATCAGTGCATGAGGTCTTAAAGTGACAGTGTCATCGTGCGCATCAGTGCCTGAGGTCTTAAAGTGACAGTGTCATCGTGCGCATCAGTGCCTGAGGTCTTAAAGTGAGAGGTGTCATTGTGCGCATCAGTGCATGAGGTCTTAAAGTGATGGTGTCATCGTGTGCATCAGTGCATGCGGTCTTACAGTGAGAGATGTCATTGCACACATCAGTGCATTAGGTCTTAAAGTGACAGTGTCATTGCACGCATCAGTGCATGAAGTCTTAAAGTGACAGTGTCATCGCCAGCATCTGTGAATGAGGTCTTAAAGTGAGAGGTGTCATTGTGCGCATCAGTGCATGAGGTCTTAAAGTGACGGTGTCATCGTGTGCATCAGTGCCTGAGGTCTTACAGTGAGAGGTGTCATTGCACACATCAGTGCATGAGGTCTTAAAGTGACGGTGTCATCGTGTGCATCAGTGCATGCGGTCTTACAGTGAGAGGTGTCATTGCACACATCAGTGCATGAGGTCTTAAAGTGACAGTGTCATGCGCACATCAGAGAGGTCTTAAAGTGGCAGGTGTCATTGCGCACATCAGTGCCTGAAGTCTTAAAGTGACAGTGTCATGCGCACATCAATGCGAGAGGTCTTAAAGTGACAGGTGTGATTGCGCGCATCAGTGCATGAAGTCTTAAAGTGACAGTGTCACTAAAACAACAAAAGAAATTTTTAAAGAAAATTAAAAAAATAAATGTTAATTCATATGCAAATTACTTGCATTGTATTACATGAACTTAAATTGAAAATTGGGTATTTTTTGTTGTATTGTATACAATTGACGTGTGTGTACACACACACACAAATAAAATATTTATATATTATTAGTATAAAATAGAATAGCTTATATTGTGAGATTTATTTTGGTAGTATTGACTAGTGTTATTTTGCTGGACACCAATTAAGATATTTAATTTAATATTTATAATTCAAATAGTGCAATACATGTGTGTGTGTTTCATCAGGCACTGACTAAAGATACATGCATGTACATTATAATATAAAATAGCTTGAATTTATTAATTGGCGTGATTCAAAATGATGTGTGTTAAAGTCTTTTTTTTTTTGCATTGTGCAGCCTGCATGAGTGTGAAGTCTATATGTAAATTATTCTTAAATGTAATTGCTTTTATGTTTTATATGTATAAAAAATTGCTCTTATGTTGCAGAAGACGGAGTAACTTGATTTAAAGTAAGATGTTACTTTTTCATAATGTGATATAAGCAATAGTGTATACAATATAATAAAACATTTGCTAAAGTTTGAATGTGAGAGACTGTATTAAAAGGATAGTTCACTTTAAAATGAAAATTCTGACATATATATGAAGGTAAAATGAGGTCATAAGCATTGCATGCGCAGGGTAAGATTTGTGAAATTGTACATAAGATTGCAAGCGTAAATTAAATTTGCATGCACAAGAGAACATTTGTAAAGGTGTAAATCGCCTTTCAAGTGTAGAAAAATATTTGCAGCATTTAACTGTTATTCGTAAGTGTAATTCATGTATTGTGAAGCTGCAGCTTCATGCTAACGCAAAATAAATAGGATCTGTATTCTTCTGACTTCCATTTTTCTGCGCTAACACTTTTGGCACGGTGTTTGCGCACAAATACGGCCAAAAGCATTGCAGGCCTGTGAAACGCAATTGGCAACCAAAAGCAACAGAGTTAGGAACTGCAAAATAGATTGATTGCGTAAAATCAAACTTTGTGTAAAAATAAACTGTTGCAAATGTCTATATGACTTGTTGTGTACATGAGGCAAAACATTTTTTACCAAAATAACCCAATTTGTATAGTAAGTTGCGTCTTTCCTTTACCTGCGCTTCCAGTTTTGGCACGAGTTTTGCAAGCGTGAAGAGGAGAGCGGGTCCACCTTCTTCATGTAGCCAATCACATGAGCTTCTCGCTGACTCTAGGTTTACTTTTATCTGATTCAATATACACGCCAGTCACCAGAACACATTTTATATCTTCATTTGGCTCAGAAACGTTCTCGTTGCCGAAATGATACTTTTAATGCACACGTTAAATAAATAAACAAATAGATCATGATTGCTTAATAGCCTATGAACCACTAGGCTGCCTATATGAGTCCATGCTGAATTTCGAGCTGGTGTGTTTAGAAAATTAAGTATCTGCACTACTGCATGCATAGGTTACTATTATTATTTAACTTAAATGAGTTACAATAATATTTTTTCCCTTTAACATGTATTTTAAGAGCATTTCTGAATTATGCACCATTTATCACCAGCAATGCCATTGTGTAACCACTAGATGGCTGTATAACCCTATATATAACCATATCAAGAGGCTGTATATTCCCTGGTTGCTGGGTTTTTATTCAGACATAATTAGTTACTTTTTGTGAAAGTTTTTGATTTAGTATTAGTTTTTCATTACAGTCAAATCTGGACACAGAGAAAGCATTTTGTTATTCATGCTAGCTACATAAAATAGCTTGATCAGTCACAGGAAAGTAATCACTATTAATCAGAATGAATATTGACAGTGCGACTAAGAAAATATTTCAAAATATATAACTGAGTGTTAATTACCATGAACAGAGACATGATGAGAAAAACACTGCATGAGAGTGGTATTATTACATAAAGAATGGTTATTAAAGGGTTAGTTCACTCAAAAATGAAAATTGTGTCATCACTTACTCAACCTCGTGTTGTTCTAAACCTGAATGGGTTTCTCTGTTCTGTTGAACACAAAAGATTATGTTTTGAAGAATGTCGGTAACCAAACAGTTGATGTGTCCATTGACTTCCATAGTATTTTTTTTCCTACTATGGAAGTCAATGGACACGTCAACTGTTTGGTTACCGACATTCTTCAAAATATCTTCTTTTTTTGAATATCATCAAAATATCATTTTTTTTATTCATAAAAAAAAATTATGCAATCTTGCCTTTTTCGTTCATGGTGGCATAGCAACAACAGACGCCACAGGAGAGCAAGCGCTTGTGTAAAGGAAAAAGTGATACGAATTGGGCTAATCACAAAAAGACATTTTCTACGATAAGCATTAAACATACAACAGGCTACATTCTCTTATAACCAAGCAGAAAAATGTGTTTTGATGACTTTCTCATTCTCTAATACTGAAACAAAAGGTCGCTAAGGTGCACTTCAATAAAGTTACGTTAATATTGAGGAAGGTGTGCAACGTTAGTTGAATAATGTTAAGGATAGCTACGTATTCTTTATTAGGTATTATATATTATATTAAATATTGATATTTGTTTGTTTCAATATACATTTCTATGCACAAAACTTGCCAGAAGTGATGGTTTAAAGGGTTATTTAAAAAAAATCGTGTAATGTTAGATGCCTCTCTGGTGGACATTACATGTAACAACAACCACATGCTATAGTGGCATTGGCGAAACAAAGCCTGTTTAATGTTGAGTAAATATCAATAATAGGATGAATTTCAGCATTTAATATTCAAATATTATTTGAATAAAATAAAATTAAACAAAATTCGAATACTATTATAGAGGAATATTGACATCCCTAAAATATATAATATTGTGTAATTGAATATAAATATAAAACATTTGTTATAGGATAAAGAAATGAGAAAAAAAATAAAATGTGTGTCCCTGTAGAAATTTGTCTTACCAACAGTGAAGTTTTTTCTTTATTATCATCATTTTTAACATAGAGATTTAAACTCATGTAACAGATAACATCTGTTAAATCTAATTTTCTTAGCATTCAATTGGCATGTTTGTTTGAAAGAAAATATTGGGCAGTATGTAGCATAGTGTGTTTTGTTAAGAAATATAAATTATAAAATATATTTAAAATTAGTCTTTATTGTTATAAATATAAAATTAAACACCTTTACCACTAGATGTCAGTATAAACAAGTAAAATAGGGTTCTGCTATCTATAGTTGGTTTGAGAAGTGTTTTCAGATGTATTGTTATTTTTGGAAATTCACAGCATGATGCATTGTTGACTATATTTGGATTTTAGTGCAATTCCATTGTTATCTATAATACATTGTTTATTTTAAAGGATAAAAATCATGCAAGTTAATGTTATTGTCTTTGTGTGCAGAATTAGTTCTATTTTGGTATTATCATCAACTGTGGTGTTCAACCTAAATAGTTAAAGGGGGGGGTGAAATGCTATATTACACTGTTAAAGAGTTAGATTCCCATACTAAACATGGACAAAGTTTCAAAAATTAAATTGTACGTTTGAAGAAGTATTTCTGTGCAAAAAATCTCCTTCTGGTTTGTCACAAGTTTTGGAAAGCTTTTTTCAATTATGGGCCTGTGTGACGTTAGATGTAAATTTTCTTATATGGGTCCTAAGGGCACTTCTCCAGGAAGGGCGCGCGCGCACCCGTAGACCAGAGCAAGAGAGCGAAAGCAGTATGCCCATCAAAGCGCTGTGCTCGACTTTAGGGAAGTTAATGTCACCAAAGAAGTGGGTTTTTGGTTGTCAGGGCAAGACAACCCTGCACCGATTCTCAAAGAACTTGGTGTTAAGGGACCAATGGATGGAGTTTGTTTTTCCAGAGCATCAACAGAGTTGTGCGAGTGTTCTTGTTTATTCGCTGCATTTCAACGATGATTGTTTTATAAACAAGGCCCAGTTTGATGCCGGATTTGCAGATCATCTAATGCTTAAGGATGCTAATGCTTTAGCTTTGCCCACATGGCACGCCTCCAGCCACTTGTTTTTTTTTTTTTTTTTGGAAAGACTCTGTACAGCCTATCTTTCTCTTATAAATATAATAAAACTAAAGACTTTTCAGAGATATGCAGGATGCAATACTACTCTATAGGTACTCAAGATTAACATGAGATTGACTGAAACTGAGTGTTTTGCCCCCCTTTAACAATTAGGTAACAAAAAATAAATAACAATAAAGAAGTTTTTTTTTATTTAATATATTCATTGTATCTGAAAAAAAAAACACTTTATTTTTTCCTTAATATGTTGCTTATTTACTAGAACACATAATGTGTATGTTCATTTATCTTGTGTTTTTGTGCGTACAGATGCCGCACACGAAGAAAGCCAAACGCTCTGAGGCAGCAAAGAAGAGGATGGCGGATCGGATGGCTGCTGATCCTGAAGAGGCTCTGCCACCTCTTAAAAAACTGGCAGAAGTAACTGAACGTTGTGTACATCACAACGGGGATAACAAACTTGTTCAACCCACTGTTCAACCAACTGTTCAACCTACTGTTCAACCCACTGGTCAACCCACTGGTCAAAACTCTGGTCAAAACTCTGGTCTAAACTCTGGTCTAAACTCTGGTCTAAACTCTGGTCAAAACTCTGGTCAAAACTCTGGTCTAAACTCTGGTCTAAACTCTGGTCTAAACTCTGGTCTAAACTCTGGTCTAAACTCTGGTCAACATGCTAAAATGACTATGAATGATGTTTCTGATTTGTGTCCACAGAAATCATACATCAGAGGCTCTTTTCATCAGAGTGCTAACTGTTTTGGGGACAATAGCGGCAGGCAATGTGCAGCAAACAGTTTAACTGCAATCCTGATGTGTAAGGTGAAAAATGTGTTGCGATGGACCCAGAGTGACCTGAATCGTGTTCTGATGCTTGGAGATGACCTGTACAGTGCCATGAGAGATGCCGGCAAAATCAACGATCCTGTGAATGGCTACATAGAAGTTGCTGAGCTGCCTGACACACACACACTGAATAATTGTTGTTTTTCAATAAACTATTCTTCTGTGTCATATACTGGGTTGTTTGGAATTAATCGCTATGATGAAGGTCTGCAAGGTGTTGCCATGTCATTTGATGATGCATTACATGAAGCATTCCAGAGGTTTGATGCGTGTTTGGTAAATATAAGGCAAACCTTATGTGCAGCTGTCAGACAAGGTTCGTGGTATGCAGTGATTGATCCACATGCACGACTCAGTGATGGAACAGTTTCATCTCGTGGTAAGAGTGTAGTGGTTTACCATCCCAGCATAAACTCTTTAGTCATTCATTTCAGGAGACTGGGTGCGTCCTTGAAAGCATATAATCGTCCATTTGAGGTAACGGGGGTCCAGGCAAATGTGATTGACAACCACAGTCAGCATGATCGATTGGTGTGCCATCCAGTGGTGGAGGAAAGTACTGAAGCAATAAGAGTGAGTAAAGGTGTAAACTCAGAAATGGCAAGTTGCAGTCAGTCTATGACTAATTTCATAAGCACAGATCAAATATTTGTGAATGAAACATGCACACGAGAGAACACAGGAGGAGAGTCTTCACAATACCCAGGCAATGAAAATGGAGCTTATGTTGAATTTATTTCACAAACTAGCAGTGTTTCTTTGAACAATTTGACAAGCAAAGATCAAATTAAGGAAACAGGACTGTTTTCTACCTGCTCTGAAGAAGATGCAGTTGATGTTGAATTTATTTCACAAACTGACAGTGTTTCTTTTCAGTTTAATCCATTAACAGTACAGCAACAAAAAACTATTTGCTTGAAGCTGAACATAGTACATGTTGTGAAAGAACAGAATAAACCAGGTGAGATTGTTGAAATGGCTGAACCGTGTGAAACAAAAGATATTGTGGCTGATGGTAACTGCTTTTTCAGATCAATAGCTTTTGCTGTAAGTGGAAGTGAACGAGAACACAGAAAACTGAGACGTGCTGTTGTAACGCACATACTCCAGAATGAAGGAAGATACAGTCAGTATCTGAGACAAGGTCACAGTTCAATTGTAAACTACATTGACAGTTCAAGAATGAAATATGTTGGAACTTGGGCAACAGAGCTGGAAATACAAGCAGCCAGTGATTTAATTGGTGCGGACATATTTACATTCAGTGAAGAGAAATGGCTTAAATATTCAGCCTCAGATGTCTTATCAAATAGACAGAGTTGTGATCCATTAAAGGGAATTTATTTGAAACATGTAAATAGCTGTCACTATGAAGTTGTTGTTTGTGTGAAAAGAAAAGATCATAGTTGTGCTTCCATTTGTAAATCATCATTTGAAGCTTCAATGTGTCATGCATCATTAAAAGCTAACTCAGACCCACGTAAGCTTTATAGAGAGAAGGTCCTATATAGTAGCAATCATGACTTTAAAGAGGAGAAAAAAATTAATGTAAACAAAAGATATCATGAGGATGAAACTTACAAAGAGAAACTAAAGACATTCAGCACTGAAAAGTACAAGCAAAATGAACAGCATAAAACAAAAGTAAGAAATTATAGCACAGATAAATATAAGTCAAATTATTTGCATCAACAGGCTTTGAAAAAGTACAGTACTCAGAAGTATACCACAAATGAAGCACATAAAGGCAAAGTTAAAAAGTACAGCATTAATAAATACAGTGAAAATACCACATTCAATAAGGCAGTCAAGAAATACAGTGTAGACAAGTACAGTAACAATACCGCATTCAAGGAGGCAGTCAAAAAGTACAGTGTAGACAAGTACAGTGAAAATACCGCATTCAAGGAGGAGGTTAAAAAGTACAGTGTAGACAAGTACAGTGAAAATACCGCATTCAAGGAGGAGGTTAAAAAGTACAGTGTAGACAAGTACAGTGAAAATACCGCATTCAAGGAGGAGGTTAAAAAGTACAGTGTAGACAAGTACAGTGACAATAACGCACACAAGCAGGCAGTGAAAATGTACAGTGTTGAGAAATATAAGGAAAACGAGATACACAAATGTAAAGTGATTGATTATAACAAAGAGAAATATAAAAATGATATTAGTTTTGCCAATACTATTAAAAAGAGAAATGCTGTGACACGGCGTGAGGCAGATATCAAAAGGAAAGAGATTGATTTTGTGATTGAACAATTTAAAGAAAAAATATCAACAGGTCCTGATTATGTATGTTCAGTTTGTCATCGCTGTTGTTTCAAAATGCAAGTGAAAAATTGCAATAAAAATAAATATTTTCACAAATCTATTCATGCTGGTTATATTGCAGAAAAATGTATAACACTGAATTATTTGCACGAGTGTAATAGAAATTGTAGTAAAGATTGTGTTTATAAAAATACTCCAGCTGAATCTCTGTGGATTTGTCACACATGTGATAGAAAGATAAGTGAAGGTAAAATGCCTGCTGAAAGTGTAGCAAATAATCTCGCTCTGGATCCAATTCCTGTTGAATTGACCTGTTTAAACTCTCTTGAAGAACATCTAATAGCAATGCATATTCCATTCATGAAGATGCTGGCATTACCACGAGGAGGACAGAATGGTGTTCATGGACCAGTGACTTGTGTTCCGTCTAATGTTACAGATGTGGTGAATGTTTTACCAAGATCAGAAAATGAAGACTTGATGATTAGAGTAAAGCTTAAGAGGAAATTGACATACAAAGGACATTATGAATATAAATTTGTGCACACTGATCATGTCAAAACTGCTTTGGCATACTTAAAAGAAAATAACAAATGGTATACTGATGTAGAGTTTAATGAAACTTGGATTAATCCTCTAAGTAAAACAGAAAAACAGATCACTGATCAAAGTGATAACAATGAACAAGATTTGGATAAATGTCAGGACATGTGTGTTGATAAAAAGCACAATATTGAGAATGAGGATGAAGAAATCACTGATGAAACACTTCATGATCGACAGCAACATGGTTTATTTATGGATTCATGTTTACAGCCAGTGGATATTGCACAAGAGGTTTTAGATCAACATTTTGATGGCATTATGTCACTTGCACCAGCAGAGGGCAATAATCCAGTGAGAATGTTAATGGATGAAACCAATGAAGCCAAATGTTTTCCAGTTCTCTTCCCAAAAGGAACAGGAACATTTCATGATCAACGACCTGAAAAATTAACACTATCTAGATACTTAAATAACAGAATCCTAAATGCAGATGGACGTTTTGCTAAAAATCTAGATTATATCTTTTATGGACAATATTTGTCTGAGCTTAATCAAGTTATCTCAAATGTATCTATTGCTTTGCGGAAAGGCCATGACACAAGCAACACAACAAAATTTACTGCAGAAATGCTGACAAACAAAGAGTCATTGCAAAAGATTTTAAATTTTGATCAGGGTTATAAATTCTTGAAGCCAGTGAGAGGTAGTCCTGTTTTTTGGCAAAGTGTTCAAAAAGATTTGTTTGCAATGGTGAGACAATTAGGTATCCCAACATGGTTTTGCTCATTTTCATCAGCAGACTTGCGATGGCCAGAGCTAATGCAATCTATTATGAAACAAGAGGGCTGTGAAATTCCTATTGATGAACTGGATTGGTCTCATAGATGTGGGATGCTTAAACGCAATCCTGTAACTGCTGCTAGAATGTTTGACCATCGCTTTCATTGCTTTCTAAGAGATGTGATTATGTCGCCAGCCCAGCCAATCGGAAAAATAATAGATTATTTCTATCGAATAGAATTTCAACAGCGTGGATCCCCTCATACACATTGTCTCTTTTGGGTTGAAAATGCACCTCAAGTAGACAGAGATGACGATGATGAAGTTGTAGCATTTGTTGATCAATATGTCACTTGTGAAATGCCACCTGAACAGCAGGAAGAAATGCATGAAATTGTGAGCACTGTCCAACAACACAGCAAAAGACATTCAAAAACATGTAAAAAGAAAGGAACTGTGTGTAGATTTAACTTTCCACGTCCACCAAGCAACAATACTTTCATTACAAGAAGCAGCAAGGGTGATACGGATGAAAATGAAATAGATGATGAAAAAATTGAAAGTAAATGCAAAAAGACAAACAATTGCCAACAAATATCAAAAGAGATAGCTGAAGCTATAATGAAAAGAGTAAGAGAAAGTTTGTTGAATAGTGATGCTGTCTTTGACTCAGTTGACTCTATGTTTGCATCTATTGGTATAAATCAAGAGATATTTGAAATGGCTTACAATAAAATGACAAAAAAAACAAGTGTTGTGTTGAAGAGAAATCCAAATGATGTGTGGGTGAATCAATATAACCCAAATCTTTTACGATGCTGGAATGCAAACATGGACATACAGTTTGTTGTTGACGCTTACTCTTGTATAGTATATATAATATCCTATATTTCTAAAGCTGAGAGAGAAATGGGATTGCTGTTGGCAAACGCTCAAAGAGAAGGTAATCAAGGTAATATGGATGCTAAACAGGCTTTAAGAAAACTAGGAAGTGTGTTTTTACATAATCGAGAGGTCTCAGCTCAAGAGAGTGTATATCGACTGACTAACATGAAACTAAAACAAGGATCAAGGAAAGTGGTGTTTATTCCAACTGGTACTAATCAAATAAGAATGAGTTTACCCTTAAACACCATACATAAAAAAGCTGAATGTGGAGAAGATGACAGTGATGGCATTTGGATGAAAAGCATCTCAGACAGATACAGAGCCCGTCCACATACAGATGAATTCAGTGGAATGTGTTTAGCAACCTTTGCATCAGAATACAGAGTTTTGACTGCATCTGAAAAATGTTCAGACAGAGTAAGACTGGAAAATGACATGGGGTTTGTGCGAAAAAGAACTCATACAGACTCTGCCATTGTGCGATATGCTCGTTTTTCACCCACTAAAAATTCTGAAAATTATCATCAAAGTATTTTAGAATTGTTTTTGCCTCATTTTGTGCGAGATCAATTGAAACCAACAAATTTCAGTACATATAAGGATTTTTATGAGACTGGATTTGTAACAATTTCAGATGCTCAGCTTGAGTCAGTGAAAATGATAGTGGACAGTAATATGGGAAAGTTTGAGAAAGAAGCAGACACAATACAAAGAGCTCAAGATGATTTAGAACAAAATGGACCAATGGAAGATGCTTGGGCCCAAATCTGTCCAGAAGCTGAACTTGAACGTCTCGAATGTCTGGAGAGTAAGAAAGATCAAATAGAAACAGAAGAATGTGATGATATCATTCCTGATCTATTACCAAAAATGGGTACTTCCAAGATAGAAAACAATCCATCAGCGATGACAAAGCAAGATGCCATGGATTTACTGCGTTCTTTGAATGAAAAGCAGTCACAAATCTTTTACAAAGTGCGACAATGGTGTTTAGCAAAAGTGCAAGGTGAAAACCCAGATCCATTTCATGTGTTCATATCTGGTCCAGGAGGTGTTGGAAAGTCAGTACTGATTAAAGCCATCTATTATGAAACCTGTCGCATACTTTCAAAGTTAACAGACAACCCAGATGAGACACATGTGCTATTAAGTGCTCCTACTGGTGTGTCCGCGTACCAGATTAACGGGTCTACTGTACATTCCAGTCTCTGCATTGGAATAAATGCTTCACTGCCATATCAGCCACTTGGAGATGAAAAAATGAATTCCTTGAGAGCCAAACTTGGAAAACTGCAGATATTAATAATTGATGAAATTTCAATGGTTGATCATAAACTGCTAGCATACATTCATGGAAGATTAAGACAGATCAAACAAACAGGTGATTACTCTGCATTTGGAAAGGTGTCTGTCATAGCAGTTGGAGATTTTTATCAGCTGTCTCCTGTCAAAGGAAAACCACTTTACACCGAACCAGTGAACAGTGTGAATCTTTGGGAAACTAACTTCAGTTTGGTTGAACTTACAGAGATCATGCGCCAGAAGGACAAACAGTTTGCAGAATTATTAAACCGTTTAAGGCGACGTAAAAAAGATGAAGTAATGCTTGAAGAAGATATTACTATGCTAAAATCATGTGAAACAGGTGATGGTGATGAGAGTACAGATATCCATATTTATGCAACTAATAGTGAGGTTGATGAACATAACATAAAAATGGTGCACAAAATATGCTCTGACACAGTTACTGTGAAAGCCCAGGATTTTGAGAGAAATGCTAAAACTGGCCGAATGGAAAAAAAGGATGGGTTTCATCTCAGAGTTCACAACAGTTCTTTGGAAAAATCCCTTGAATTAGCGATTGATGCCCGAGTAATGCTACTGAAAAATATCAATGTATCAGATGGTCTTGTGAATGGAATTTTTGGAACAATTAAAGAATTCTATTATGAAAATGATGAAATATTTCCATCAAAAATATACATTGAATTTGATGATGAACGAGCTGGTAAAGAAGCTAGAGGTAAAAATCCATGTTTAAAACCTGGACTGGAGAAAAGCACAGCAATCGAGCCTGAAGAAGAGAAAGTGACAAGCAGTGGTGGTGTCAGAAGACAGTTTCCTTTGAAATTGGCATGGGCTTCCACAGTTCACAAAGTGCAAGGTCTGACAGTGAACAAAGCTGTTGTTTCATTGAAAAAGATATTTGCTCCAGGACAAGCATATGTAGCATTAAGTCGAGTGACCTCTCTTGATGGACTCATAGTAGAAGATTTCACAGAAAAAGCTATTTTTTCAAAAGACAACATTGAGGAAGCTCTACAGAGAATGCCTCCTTTCATTGATCCATGTGAAACCACAGAAAACATACAATTTCAAATGATGCTACACAATGTACAAGGGCTCATTCCACATATTTTAGATATTCGGCAAGATAACAGATATTGTCAAGCAGATATGATTTGTGTAACAGAGACGTGGCTAAAGCCAAACTATTCGGAGAATGATGTCAATCTTTCTGGATACCACTTTCATGACAAACCACGTAGTGTTGCATATGACACAAGTGAACATGTTTTTGCTACACTTAAAGAGGAAAATCATGGTGGTGTTGGTATATATCACAGAGAGAATGTAAAAGCTGCTTTAGTTGATTTGCCATGCATTAACATTGAATGTCTAATGTGTCATACACAAGACTTAAACACAACTGTGGCAGTTGTATACAGACCATCATCATATAACATGCCATTATTTAGAGAGAACTTGATTACCTTAATTCATCAAATAAACAGCTTATCAGGTGGAAAAATAATTCTAGGAGATTTCAATGAAAACATTTTCAATAAATCAACTATTCATGATGTCATGCAGCATTTTAGCTTCACACAAATTGTTGCAAATGCAACAACTGAAAATGGCACATTAATTGACCATGTATATATAAAAGATATTGATATTGATAGAATAAAGATTGATATCATGCCTACATACTTCAGCTATCATGACTGCGTTGTGCTGAAGTGGCTGTTGTAATGAAACGTCCAACCAGAAGGGGGGGGGGGGGGGATACAGAGGTGGATGACTAACACTGGACGGCCTCTGTGGGAATTCATGCTGCCTTCACGTGCTATCGGAATTAGTGCAAATATATTTTTTTAGTTGGAATTTTAGCATAATAAGTATTGTTGATTAATAAGATTTATGAAATAAGAATCACTATAGATGCAATCAAAAATACTACTTTTCTGTACAACAAAGCACACGAACATGTCAAACCAATAATCATGTCTTATGAAGTCAGAAATAGGACATTTCCGAAAGAAATAGATAAGAATCAGATGCTATCAAAAATATAATTTTTTTGTACAACAAAACACATTAACATGTCAAACTCATAATCGTGGCATAAGAAGTCTGAAATAACACATTTCCGATAGCACGTGAAGGCAGCATTAGACATTAGGATTGTTAGTGGGTGTTAAGGCCACCTACAATACATTTCCATATTCCTGTTGAATTACTAAAATGTTAATATTTCATTATTTAAATAAGCTACACATGTCAAAATATATGTTTTTTTTTATTCAATGGCCTTAACACCCACACAAACATTTTATAATTTTTAATTTATTCATTCATTCATTCATTCATTTTATGTATTTTATTGTTCAAAATGTCTTTGTAATGTCATTTTACAATGAATTTATATGGAGACCTGCATCATACAGTTGGCTAATTTATAGTAAAGTAATTCAAAAGGTGAATATTTGCAACAAAACAATAAATGAGAAGATATATAAAAAAGAAGAAAAGACAAAGATGGACTTTAAGAAATATTACAATATCTTTGCTGCTTCATTCTCATCATATTCCAACACTTCAAGTATTGATAAACAGGTAAGATTATTTTTGTCTTTTAAATTGATTATAACTTTCATTGCTCTGTAATATATGTTTGTGGTATAAGGGTATTCTATTAAATACATGCTTGCTTTAAGCACTATGTTTTATAAATTTGTATAAGTTATAAAGTGTAAAAAAAAAATCCTAATCACATCCTCATTGTCTATAGGTACATCAAATATCTTACGCTGATTGATGACCAGATCATCTTCATTATTAGGACAATATTCAACTCCAGAACCAGCTGAAGATTATATTCTGCAAATCAATGAAGCTGTTTGACTATAGACAACAATGTCCAGATCATCACATCACCATCACAATTGTGGACTACATCTGTGTGGCTCAGTTCAGCATTCAGATTCATCACAGTGCAAGGTAATTTTTCTACTATTCTCTGTTTATTTTTGTAACTTTGAGCTCATTGCAGCTTTAGCTTTCTGTTCTTGGCTTTTAAAAGAGGAAATCAACATTCAATTTACATTGCCATGTGTTGAACATTCTGAAACGCTTATCCCCAGTTTTTGTGTTTCACAGAGGCCAATCTTGTCTTTGATTGATGGAATTGTAGTGGTGTTGTCCTGCATAGACTGAAGCCCTGACCACACTGTCATCTCTGAGGATTGTCCTATGAGCCGACTGTCCACTGAATTATTGTCATGGGATGAAATGGATTATGTCACATTAAAAGATCTTCAGTTTCCACTGGTTCAGCCAACTTACAAGGTGTCTTCATCTCTGCTGGTTCAGCCCAGTCATTAGATGTCTTTGTTGCTCTGCTTTAGTCCAATTTCATGTCATATTCATCACTGCTATCCTGCCCAGCTCCAAGTCTGTTTTGCTGCAGCTGCTCATAGGTCTTAGTCTCCTTCGTCACCATCTGTACCTGAATCTACACTGTTCACAACTACACCTATGTCAGTCTGAATCATGGTTCCACCTGGCCTCTTACCTCCATCACGTCCTCTAAGTCATCCTTTGTCTTCTTCCTCCATCATCTCCACTGTGTTGTTTCATTTAGCCAGATCCTGGGTCTCATTGGTATTTGTCTGCTCATTGCCAACCTCTGTTACCTCTGTTGAAAATTTTGCAGCACGAGCACAACATTTCTGGTGGTGTGTGATTGGGGGGAATTAAGTCACAAAAGTATTCTGTTTCCTTTCATTATCATGTTCAGTTTCACTTTCCCTGTCACCAATATAACTTGTTTGTTGTTATATTTTGTAATTATTTTTTATAAATGTAGGCCTACAGTACTTAATAACTTTACTTTTTATTAAATGTTATTTTTGTTTTTAAAATTTAGTTTTTTTTTCAATGCATTCAAAAAGAATGAATTAATGAATGAATGGTTTATTTTTTTATTTTTGACATTTTTATTTTTTTATATTAATTTTTATATTATGTCATTTCGCATTTAATTTGGAATTCTGTTTTACTCTATAATGCTTCTTCAATGTATTTAACAACTACACTTTTATTGAAAATAATAATATTTAATTTCCAAATATGTTTAAATGCATTTGAATGAATTTATGTTTAATGTTTTTAAAATTAATTTTTATATTATGTAATTTCAGATTTTATGTGGACTTCTTTTTTACTATTTATTGCCTCATTAATGTACTACTTAAGAACTATACTTTTTATTGAATGTTATTTTTGCTTTGAAAATGTTTTCAATTAATTTAAAAGGAATGAATGAATGCTTTATTTTTATTGTTGATATTTTTAATTTATATATTCTGCAATTTCACATATAATTTCATACTTCAAAATTATTCTTATTTAATATGCAATATAGTTTTGAACATATATTAACAAACAAACAATTGAAATGAATGAATGAATGAATATTTATTTACAACTATTGGACATTTTTCAAATATTTTCCTATGGTTTGTTTAAAAAAAAAAATTATACTTTTTTCATTTACTATTAAACTTTTTTTATTTTAATAAGTAGTGTTTTAAATTTTATTTGTAGATTCTGTCATTTCAAATATTAATACTGCACAATTATGTATTTTCATTATATGTGATTACTAAAAAATTTTTTTACTACACAAACATACTTCAATATGCAGAAAATTTGAATTTGAATGAATGAATTGATTGATTTCATATTACCAATTTTCATATACATTGTTTCAAAAGTAACATTATATTACTCTGTCAATAAAATATAGTTTTGTTTTCTATTACTTGGTTTGAGTCCATGTATTTTTTAATGGCACTTTTTAATGGCATTTTTTAATATTACACACACACACACACACACACACATATATATATATATATATATATATATATATATATATATATATATATATATACATATATATATATATATATATATATATATATATATATATAAATATATATTAACTATACTTTTTATTGAATGTTATTTTTGCTTTGAAAATGTTTTCAATTCATTTAAAAGGAATGAATGAATGCTTTATTTTTATTGTTGATATTTTTAATTTATATATTCTGCAATTTCACATATTATTTCATACTTCAAAATTATTCTTATTTAATATGCAATATAGTTTTGAACATATATTAACAAACAAACAATTGAAATGAATGAATGAATGAATGAATGAATATTTATTTACAACTATTGGACATTTTTCAAATATTTTCCTATGGTTTGTTTAAAAAAAAAATTATACTTTTTTGATTACTATTAAACTTTTTTATTTTAATAAGTAGTGTTTTAAATTGTATTTGTAGATTCTGTCATTTCAAATATTAATACTGCACAATTATGTATTTTCATTTTATGTGATTACTAAAAAAATGTTTTTACTACAGAGACATACTTCAATATGCAGAAAATTTGAATTTGAATGAATGAATTGATTGATTTCATATTACCTATTTTCATATACATTGTTTCAAAAGTAACATTATATTACTCTGTCAATAAAATATAGTTTTGTTTTCTATTACTTGGTTTGAGTCCATGTATTTTTTAATGGCACTTTTTAATGGCATTTTTTAATATATATATATATATATATATATATATATATATATATATATATATATATATATAAATAAATAAATGGCAGGTTAAAAAAAATCTTATTACAGGTTTCCCGTTTAAAACACAATTTTCAATTGTCATTGTAATCATATCATTTTATTGGCAAAAATATGCCTCAAATCATCAATAAATGGTAAACCTTAAAAAAATCTGATCTGTAATGGTATTATAATGATTTTTTAAAGATTAAATATGATTTCAAATTAAATTAGTTAAAATATTAGCAAGCAGAATGTAGTAATAAGTGATCCTCTACTGCCATCTAGTGGGAATTTCAGAGAATTTTCCATAAAAAATAGAAAAATTATCATTATTGACCTTTTTAACTTTTATAGAGGCACGCCATCTCCATGAAATTTTGCAATAGTTATTATAGTTGCAATAATAGTTATTGTTATATAAGTGATTTTTAAGTGTCCAAATATGAATGATTCAAAATCACGTCAAAAGACTTCATTAATAAGTAGAATGGCCAGCAGAGGGGGGTAGAAGACCATTTATTGGCTCAGTTTCACTTTACATTTCATGATTTTCACCAGTTTTCTGCACTAAAGCAAACCAGTTTTTCCATGTTAACTTAATAATGCATGCTTACACACACACACACACACACACACACACACACACACACACACACACACACACACACACAAATGTTGTTGTTGTTTCAATGCTATTAGGATATGTCATTATGAAAATATATTTGAAGGTTGAAGGTTTATTTGCACATATAACATTTAAAATACAACTTTACAAATCCATAAAAGAAGAAAACGAAAATACTGTGCGGGAGAGAGTGAGAAGACCATGAGGTCTTATAAAACCACCTCCCCAAAATCACATTAAATGGACATAAAATTACATGATCAAAACAAGACAATACAATCAATACATCAATCATTTCAATATAACAAATTAACAAAATAAACTTATTTACATGTTAACATTAGTTTCAGCTCTCTTTTGAAAGAGTTTAGAGTGGTTTTAGTCTTTAAAATGGGGTCTAAATGATTCCAGAGGGAAGGCCCTCTGTATTTCAGTGTAGATTGATTGGCTGTAGTTCTACAAAAAGGAAGATAAAAATCTTTACAGTGCCTTGTGGAGTAGGCATGAACATCCGAAGAATACATGAAAAAGTTATTAAAAGCTCTGGGCATAATATTTATCATATTCACATACTTGTACATAAAGACATTTATACAATAGATGTTAACATTAAATATTGTCAAAATGTTATATTTTATGAAAAGCGGAGCAGATGATGACAATCTATTTGAATTACTCATAATTCTTAAGAATTTCTTTTGTATTAATAAAATCTTATTTTGATATGTTTGGCATGTTGCACCCCAAACAATATTACAGTACAGAATGTGGGGATAGATTAAACTGTAATATAATGTTTTCATACATGAAATATCAATTAAAGAGCGAACTCTACTCAGTATACCAACAGATTTCATTATTTTTCTACAAACATGTTGAATATGATATTTCCAGGTTAATTTTTGGTCAACAATAACACCTAAAAATTTTATTTGGTTCACTTGGCTAATTTTTAAACCATCAATTGATACCTCTATGTCCTGACAGTCTCCTTTGTTTTTTGTGCTAAAAAACAAAGGTCTATTTGAATGGTCTATAAACATTTCACAAAGCTATTAATCAGATGATTCAGAATTTATTCAGAAACCTAAGACTACACACACACATTATGTTGTAGATACAGACGTTTGAAATATATGATGTGATCAAACTGTCAATACTAATACTTTAACAGATGGATTTTGACTAACTGTAATTGTAAATGTTAAAATAGTGATTTTATAAAGTCTAAATATAAATTATAGAACAATATGACAAAATGACTATTTTAAACAGCAGGGGGCAGTAAAATACCACTTATTGGCTTAATATACCATTATATTAATATCATTTTCACCTTTTTAACTGTTATAGAGGCAAATTTTGTCCGATCTGTCTGAAATTTTCCATGCATGTTCAGAGTGATATTTCACATGTTCTGACTTGTTTTTAAGAAGGTTTGAACATTTATTAAAGAGATATAGGCTTTCGGGGACACTTGGTAAAGGCCACATTTTGAAGTGAACCTATTATAGCTATCCAAATGAAGTTCAACTTTTTCTGACAACTATTGTTCTAGTGAGTCCAGAGAATGGTTATGCACTAGTTTTTAACATTATGATATGAAAATTATATGATCAGACATGGAAAAGACCATTTACAGCCAATACAGGCAGTTTACCATAGGAAATATATGGTTTTAAAGCCTTTTAACAGTTATAGCGCCAACTATTGTCCAATCTCCATAAAATTTTGCAAGCTTGTTTGTGATGTTATGACACATATGCTCACCAATTTTTGTGAAGTTCTGAGTTTTCATTTAGGATTTATAGGGTTTTTAGTGTATTTTGCCACGCCCATTTTATAAATGACCCTATTACAGCCATACAAATACAAAAGTTCAACTTTTTTTTGATAATTATTGATCTAGAGAGTCCATAGAATTGTCCTAGACTGGTCTGGTTCCGATCGGGCGAAAAACCAGGGACTAGTTCGCAAAAGTAGGTTTTTAACATATTCATGAATATTTAATGAACGGTTTGATTGACAGCAATGGTTCTAGAGGCAAAGTTGTTCAGCATGAGCAGATCTATCAAATGATATGCATTTTGTGACAATATATCTAACACCACGTGATTACAGAGCCATAAAACTCGTTAGCGCCAACTAGTGGCCGATTTCTTTCAAAATTCTTACAGACCTCTAGGGCCATGAGTCGAACATGCCCACCGAGTTTCGTTCCGATCGGCCTCCGTTAACCTTGTCTAATAGGTGCTCAACTTCATTGGCCAATGGCGGCCATGTTTTTTGAGATACACCAATGTCCTCATAGACATACATGGCACCTTGGACCAAGACACTGCATACCAATTTTCAAGTCAATCGGACTAACGGTCAGGTGGTTATAGCCTGTTTTATGTTTTTTTCATGTTATAGCGCCACCATGTGGCCAATCGCCGCGATTTTTTTACCGTGACCTCAGATTGACCGCTTACATATGTGTACCAAGTTTGGTTAAAATACCTCATTTACTTCTGGAGTTATAGCCATTTTAGTAAAATAGGCTCCGCCCACAACGTTAATTTTGCGCCCCCTAGCGACCCTGAATCGAAATTTCAACTTTTTTTCGATAATTATTGATCTTCAGTCTCCAGAGAACAATTCTGCACTGGTTTGGTTCCGATCGAGCAAAAAACCAGGGACTAGTTCGCAAAAGTAGGTTTTCGACAAAATTCAAAATGGCGGAAAATCTATCATGACGGAAATGAAATCGGAGATATACGTTTTGTTCGTCAGACGACCAGCTTTCCAATGATATAAGACACTTGAGTCTACGACATACGGTCTAGGAGTTATGAGCAGTTTCGCGCTTTTGGTTGTTATAGCGCCACCTATGGGCCAATCGGGGTCATAATCTCTGAACCTTTCCTCGATTTTTGTACTACCATCTGTCAAAGTTTCAAAGTTCCAGCTCTTACGGTTTGGGCTGCACGATGCGTTTTACGGCGGAATAATAATAATAATAATAATAATAATAATAATAATAATTAAAGCTGCAAGCAGCATTTATCGGGGTTCAAGCAGTTAAAGCCTTTTAGGCATTTAAGCACAAAAGCATCAAAAGTTATTAAGATTTATTTAGCAAGCATGTAACCACGGACATAATAGATGGAAAAGACCATTTACAGCCAATACAGGCAGTTTACTATGGGATATATATGGTTTGAAAGCTTTTTAACAGTTATAGCGCCACCTATGGTCCGATCTCCATAAAAATGTTTACTGTGACCTCAAATTGAACCCATACACATGTGTACTGAGTTTGGTGAAGATATCTCATTTACTTCTTGAGTTATAGCCATTTTAGTAAAATAGGCTCCTCCCACAACAATTTACCACATTCTAGTATTATTTACTATGATTCTAGCCTGATTTGCCATATTCTAGCATGATTTACCATGATATACTACATTCTAGTATGATTTACCATTGTTTACTGTGATTGTAGCATGGTTTACCATAGTTTATCATGATTTATCATAGTTTACCATGATTTATCATAGTTTACCATGATTTACCCTGTTCTAGCATAGTTTACCATGATTTATCATGTTCTAGCATGATTTACCATGATATACCACATTCTAACATGATTTACCATAGTTTATTGTGATTTATCATGGCTTACCATGATTTACCCTGTTCTAGCATAGTTTACCATGATTTACCATGTTAATTGTCAATAGTAATTGTTACAGTATATAAGTGATTTTTAGTGTCTTATTGTTATATAAGTGATTTTTAGTGTCTAATGAATGCAAAAGCATATGTGAGTAGACTTCATTAATAAGTAGAATGACCAGCAGAGGGCAGTAGAAGACCACATATTGGCTCACTTTTACTTAAGACTTCTTGATTTTCACCATTTTTCTGCACTAAAGCAAAACAGTTTTTCCATTTTAACTCCATAATGCATGTTAACACACACACACACACACACACACACACACACACACACACACACACACACACACAAAAACAAATGTTGTTATTTGTTCAATGCTATTGGGATATGTCATTATATAAAATATTATTTGAATGGTCTATAAACATTTCACAAAGTATTTGTAAGCTATTAATCAGATGATTCAGAATTTATTCAGAAACCTAAGACTACATACACACATTATGTTGTAGATACAGACGTTTGAAATATATGATGTGATCAAACTGTTATACTAATACTTTAACAGATGGATTTTGACTAAATGTAATTGTAAATGTTAAAATAGTGATTTTATAAAGTCTAAATATAAATTATAGAACAATATGACAAAATGACTATTTTAAACAGCAGGGGGCAGTAAAAAACCACTTATTGGCTTAATATGCCATTATATTCATATCATTTTCACCTTTTCAACTGTTATAGAGGCAAATTTTGTCCGATCTGTCTGAAAATTTTCATGCATGTTCAGAGTGATATTTTACATGTTCTGACTTGTTTTTAAGAAGGTCTGAGCATTGATTAAAGAGAAATAGGCTTTCGGGGACACTTGGTAAAGTCCACATTTTGAAGTGAACCTATTATAGCTATCCAAATGAAGTAGTTCAACTTTTTCTGACAATTATTGATCTAGTAAGTACAGAGAATTGTATTGCACTAGTTTTGAACATTATGATATGATAATTATATGATCAGAGATGGAAAAGACCATTTACAGCCAATACAGGCAGTTAACCATAGGAAATCTATGGTTTTAAAGCCTTTTAACTGTTATAGCGCCACCTTTGGTCCGATCTCCATAAAATTTTTCATGCTTGTTTGTGATGTTATTTCACATATACTCACCAATTTTTGTGAAGTTCAGAGTTTTCATTTAGGATTTATAGGCTTTTTAGTGTATTTTGCCACACCCATTTTATAAATGACCCTATTACAGCCATCCAAATGCAAAAGTTCAACTTTTTTTTGATAATTATTGATCTAGAGAGTCCATAGAATTGTCCTAGACTGGTCTGGTTCCGATCGGGCGAAAAACCAGGGACTAGTTCGCAAAAGTAGGTTTTGAACATATTCATGAATATTTAATGAACTGTTTGATTGACAGAAACGGTTCTAGAGGCAAAGTTGTTCAGCATGAGCAGATCTATCAAATGATATGCATTTTGTGATAATATGTGTAACACCACGTGATTACAGAGCCATAAAACTCGTTAGCGCCAACTAGTGGCCGATTTCTTTCAAAATTCTTACAGACCTCTAGGGCCATGAGTCGAACATGCCCACCGAGTTTCGTTCTGATCGGCCTCCGTTAACCTTGTCTAATGGGTGCTCAACTTCATTGGCCAATGGCGGCCATGTTTTTTGAGATACACCAATGTCCTCATAGACATACATGGCACCTTGGACCAAGACACTGCATACCAATTTTCAAGTCAATCGGACTAACGGCCAGGTGGTTATAGCCTGTTTTATGTTTTTTTCATGTTATAGCGCCACCATGTGGCCAATCGCCGCGATTTTTTTACCGTGACCTCAGATTGACCTCTTACATATGTGTACCAAGTTTGGTGAAAATACCTCATTTACTTCTGGAGTTATAACCATTTTAGTAAAATAGGCTCCTCCCACAACGTCCATTTTGGCGCCCCTTAGCGTCCGTGAATCGAAATTTCAACTTTTTTTCGATAATTATTGAACTTCAAACTCCAGAGAACAATTCTGCACTGGTTTGGTTCCGATCGGGCGAAAAACCAGGGACTAGTTCGCAAAAGTAGATTTTCGACAAAATTCAAAATGGCGGAAAATCTATCATGGCGGAAATAAAATCGGAGATATACGTTTTGTTCGTCAGGCGTCCAGCTTTCCAATGATATAAGACACTTGAGTCTACGACATACGGTCTAGGAGTTATGAGCAGTTTCGCGCTTTTGGTTGCTATAGCGCCACCTATGGGCCAATCGGGGTCATAATTTGATAACCTCTCCTCGATTTTTGTACTACCATATGGCAAAGTTTCAAAGCTCTAGCCCTTACGGTTTGGGCTGCACGATGCGTTTTACGGCGGAATAATAATAATAATAATAATAATAATAATAATAATAATAATAAAAATCAGCACAATTACAATAGGGTTTCAGCACTTCGTGCTTGAACCCCTAATAATAAAAATCAGCACAATTACAATAGGGTTTCAGCATTTCATGCTTGAACCCCTAATAAGAAGAGACGTTTTGGACAGTTATAGCGCCACCTATTGTCCGATCTTCACGAAACTTGGCATGCTTCTTCACCATGTTCTGACACATCTGCTCATCGATTTTTGTGAAGTTTGGGGTTTTCCCTTAGGTTGTATAGGCTTTTGAGTGTTTTTTTGTCCCACCCCTTTCCTAAACGACCCTGTTACAGCCAGGCCAATGCAAAAGTTCAACTTTTTTTTGATAATTATTGATCTAGAGACTCCAGAGAACTGTGCTAGACTGGTCTGGTTCCGATTGGGCCAAAAACCTAGGACTAGTTCGCAAAAGTAGGTTTTTCACTAAATTGCCCATAGAAATTTTTTTTTTGCTCGTAGAGCAATTTGGAGATAGCCATTTTGTCCGTCTGGATCCAGGGATCACAGTGATGCTAAAATTGAGACTCTAGGACAAACTGTCTAGGAGTTATGAGCAATTTAGTAAATGTGGTCATTATAGCGCCACCTATGGGCCAATCAGGGTCATATTTTGATAGGTTCTCCCCAAATTGAGGACTACCATTTGGCCAAGTTTCAAGGTTCCAGCTCTTACGGTTTGGGCTGCACGATGCGTTTTAGGGCGGAATAATAATAATAATAATAATAATTAAAGCTGCAAGCAGCATTTATCGGGGTTCAAGCAGTTAAGGCCTTTAAGGCATTTAAGCACAAAAGCATCAAAAGTTATTAAGATTTATTTAGCAAGCATGTAACCACTGACATAATAGATGGAAAAGACCATTTACAGCCAATACAGGCAATTTGCCATGGGATATATATGGTTTTAAAGCTTTTTAACAGTTATAGCGCCACCTATGGTCCGATCTCCATAAAATTGTTTACTGTGACCTCAAATTGAACCCATACACATGTGTACTGAGTTTGGTGAAGATATCTCATTTACTTCTTGAGTTATAGCCATTTGAGTAAAATAGGCTCCTCCCACAACGATTTGCCACATTCTAGAATTATTTAATATGATTCTAGCATGATTTACTATCATATACCATGTTCCAGAATGATTTATTAGGATTCTAGCATGATTTACCTTGATACACCTCATTTCAGTATTATTTACTATGATTTACAATGTTTCTAGCATGATTAACCACATTACTAGCAATTATGTGAAGTGTCAGTGCAAATGAGGTGATGAACACTGACAAAATATTATTGTGTTATAATAGTTAGTTATATATGTGATTTTTAGTGTGTGTCCAAGTATGAATGCAAAAGCACATGTAAAATATTTCATTATTAAGTAGAATGGCCAGCAGAGGGCACTAGAAGACCACTTATTGGCTCACTTTCACTTTAAACCAGTTTTCTGCACTAAAGCAAACCAGTTTTTCCATGTTAACTCAATGCATGCTTACACACACACACACACACACACACACACACACACAAACACACACACACACACACACACACACACACACACACACACACACACACACACACACACACACACACACACATACACACACAGCATAGTTAACCATGATTTACCATGATATACCACGTTCTAGTATTATTTACCAGGAGATAAACGACAATCTAGTATTATTTACTTTGATTTACCATGTTTCTAGCCTGATTTATCACATTACTAGCAATTATTTGAAGTGTCAGTGCAAATAAAGTGATTAACACTGTCAAAATATGATTGTGTTATAATAGTTATTGCTATATAAGTGATTTTTTTAGTGTGTATTCAAGTATGAATGCAAGCACATGTTGAAATATTTCATTAATAAGTAGAATGGCCAGCAGAGGGCAGTAGAAGACCACTTATTGGCTCACTTTCACTTTAAACCAGTTTTCTGCACTAAAGCAAACCAGTTTATCCATGTTAACTCAATGCATGCTTACACACACACACACACACACACACACACACACACACACACACACACACACACACACACACACACACACACAGCATAGTTAACCATGATTTACCATGATTTACCACATTACTAGCAATTATTTGAAGTGTCAGTGCAAATAAAGTGATTAACACTGACAAAATATGATTATGTTATAATAGTTATTGCTATATAAGTGATTTTTAGTGTGTATTCAAGTATAAATGCAAGCACATGTGGAAAAATTTAATTAATAAGTAGAATGGCCAACAGAGGGCAGTAGAAGACCACTTATTGGCTCACTTTCACTTTAAACCTCATGATTTTGACCAGTTTTCTGCACTAAAGCAAACCAGTGTTTCCATGTTAACTCAATAATGCATACTTGCTACATATGCTACACACAATAATGCTACACACACACACACACACACACACACACACACACAATGTTTCAGTGATATTGGTGTCACATTCACCTTCATCACATTCACCTTCTGTCTTCATCACATTCACCATCTGTCGTCATCACCTGCACCTGCTCCTCATCACCCTCCTCATCATCACCTGCTCCTCATCATCATAACCGTCACCTGTTGTCCTTGTCTTGATCTGTGTATTTAAGTTCCCCTCTCATCCATTATCATTGTCGGTTATTGTTTGTGCACTAGCACTCTGTTATGTTTGTTTTCATGTTGGAAAATAAAACCTTTGTTATATTTGTACCACACACACACACACACACACACACACACACACACACACACACACACACACACACACACACACACACACACACACCATAATTTATCATGATTTACCATGGCTGATACCAATACCAATATGAGAAAATGACTATTTTAAACAGCAGGGGGCAGTAAAATACCACTTATTGGCTTAACATGCCATTAATTCATATCATTTTCACCTTTTTAACTGTTATAGAGGCAAATTTTGTCCGATCTGTCTGAAAATTTTCATGCTTGTTCAGGGTGATATTTCACACGTTCTGACTTGTTTTTAAGAAGGTCTGAGCATTGATTAAAGAGATATAGGCTTTCGGGGACACTTGGTAAAGGCCAGATTTTGAAGTGAACCTATTATAGCTATCCAAATGAAGTAGTTCAACTTTTTCTGACAATTATTGATCTAGTGAGTCCAGAGAATTGTATTGCACTAGTTTTGAACATTATGATATGAAAATTATATGATCAGAGATGGAAAAGACCATTTACAGCCAATACAGGCAGTTTACCATAGGAAATATATGATTTTAAAGCTTTTTAACAGTTATAGCGCCACCTATCGTCCGATCTCCATAGAATTTTTCATGCTTGTTAATGATGTTATGTCACATATGCTGACCAATTTTTGTGAAGTTCTGAGTTTTTATTTAGGATTTATAGGCTTTTTAATGTATTTTGACACGCCCATTTTATAAATTACCCTATTACAGCCATCCAAATGCAAAAGTTCAACTTTTTTTTGATAATTATTGATCTAGAGAGTCCAGAGAATTGTCCTAGACTGGTCTGGTTCCGATCGGGCAAAAAACCTAGGACTAGTTCGCAAAAGTAGGTTTTTAACATATTAATGAATAATTAATGAACAGTTTGATTGACAGCAATGGTTCTTGAGGCAAAGTTGTTCAGGATGAGGAGATCTATCAAATGATATGCATATTGTGTGGATATTTGTAACACCACGTGATTACAGAGCCGTAAAACTCGTTAGCGCCAACTAGTGGCCGATTTCTTTCAAAATTCTTACAGACCTTTAGGGCCATGAGCCGAACATGCCCATTGAGTTTCGTTCCGATCGGCCTCCGTTAACCTTGTCTAATAGGTGCTCAAACTTCGTTGGCCAATGGCGGCCATGTTTTTTGAGATACGCCAATGTCCTCATACACATACATGGCACCTTGGACCAAGACACTGCATACCAATTTTCAAGTCAATCGGACTAACGGTCAGGTGGTTATAGCCTGTTTTATGTTTTTTTCATTTTATAGCGCCACCATGAGGCCAATCGTCGCGATTTTTTTACTGTGACCCCAGAGTAAGCTCATACACATGTGTACCAAGTTTGGTGAAGATACCTCATTTACATCGGGAGTTATAGCCATTTTAGTAAAGTAGGCCCCTCCCACAACGTACGTTTTGGCGCCCCTTAGCGACCGTGAATCGAAATTTCCACTTTTTTTCGATAATTATTGATATTCAGTCTCCAGAGAACATTTCTGCACTAGTTTGGTTCCAATCGGGCAAAAAACCAGGGACTAGTTCGCAAAAGTAGATTTTTGACAAAATTCAAAATGGCGGAAAATCTATCATGGCGGAAATGAAATCGGAGATATACGTTTTGTTCGTCAGGCGTCCAGCTTTCCAATGATATAAGACACTTGAGTCTACGACATACGGTCTAGGAGTTATGAGCAGTTTCGCGCTTTTGGTTGTTATAGCGCCACCTATGGGCCAATCGGGGTCATAATCTCTGAACCTTTCCTCGATTTTTGTACTACCATCTGGCAAAGTTTCAAAGTTCCAGCTCTTACGGTTTGGGCTGCACGATGCGTTTTACGGCGGAATAATAATAATAATAATAATAATAATAAAAATCAGCACAATTACAATAGGGTTTCAGCACTTCGTGCTTGAACCCCTAATAATAAAAATCAGCACAATTACAATAGGGTTTCAGCATTTCATGCTTGAACCCCTAATAAGAAGAGACGTTTTGGACAGTTATAGCGCCACCTATTGTCCGATCTTCACGAAACTTGGCATGCTTCTTCACCATGTTCTGACACATCTGCTCATCGATTTTTGTGAAGTTTGGGGTTTTCCCTTAGGTTGTATAGGCTTTTGAGTGTTTTTTTGTCCCACCCCTTTCCTAAACGACCCTGTTACAGCCAGGCCAATGCAAAAGTTCAACTTTTTTTTGATAATTATTGATCTAGAGACTCCAGAGAACTGTGCTAGACTGGTCTGGTTCCGATTGGGCCAAAAACCTAGGACTAGTTCGCAAAAGTAGGTTTTTCACTAAATTGCCCATAGAAATTTTTTTTTGCTCGTAGAGCAATTTGGAGATAGCCATTTTGTCCGTCTGGATCCAGGGATCACAGTGATGCTAAAATTGAGACTCTAGGACAAACTGTCTAGGAGTTATGAGCAATTTAGTAAATGTGGTCATTATAGCGCCACCTATGGGCCAATCAGGGTCATATTTTGATAGGTTCTCCCCAAATTGAGGACTACCATTTGGCCAAGTTTCAAGGTTCCAGCTCTTACGGTTTGGGCTGCACGATGCGTTTTAGGGCGGAATAATAATAATAATAATAATAATAATAAAAATCAGCACAATTACAATAGGGTTTCAGCATTTCATGCTTGAACCCCTAATTAAAGCTGCAAGCAGCATTTATCGGGGTTCAAGCATTTAAGGCCTTTAAGGCCTTTAAGCTCACAAGCATCAAAAGACATTAAGTTTTATTTAGCAAGCATTTAACAACTGTCATCATAGATGAAAAAGTCAATTTACAGCCAATACAGGCAGTTTACCATAGGAAATATATGGTTTTAAAGCGTTTTTACAGTTATAGCACCTTTTTCTAGCAGTTATAGCAGTCTTCTTACAGTCTTGCCTGATCTCCACCACTTTTATTAGTAGTACTCAAAGTGTGCCCATATATATGTGTCAAATTTGTTGTAAATATGTAATTTTGATAAGGAGTTTAGACAATTATATTCAGTGGCGTAACGAGCCAACACTGGGCCCTTAAGTAGGATTATCAAGGCGGGCCCCTTGATGACGCAATTGATGATATTGATGACGCAATGTCTGCAAGTAGGCTACCATGAATAGGGCAGGATATGATCATACACAGCATATAAGAGATGAGATGACTAACAAAATCAGGAGTAGCCTCACCAAAAAAAAAAAAAAAAAAAAAAAAAAAAAAAACATGGTGTCAGCGCACGATAACACATTGTTAGGCCTAGGTCCAAATACATAAAAAAGATGCTCTCTTACATTATAGCGGGATTTTCCGGGCTTTCCTATGTGCAACTGCAAAGTTGTCGATTAGATCAGGATTGTGCGCATGGGCATTCTCAATTGACCCTTCGCAGGGAGTTTAAATGACAGGCGATCTGACTAATCATAATCCGCCATTTTGTCCAACAAAGCAGTCAGGAGAGTTAGTAGATTAACATTGGAGGATTTCAATTTGAAAAACAAAGTGTACTGACGTCTTAGCACTTTAAAACAACATTCCTTATATGTTCATTTATGTTTATTTTAATGCTATAAATTAACTAGAAGGAAGAGATGATCGGTTCACGAGCAGCTTTAACTGAGCCTCGAGTCTACAGCGATCTGTCAGACACATTAAAGAGTCACAAAATGGTATTTATTGTTTAAATGTCTCTAAAAAATGACTACATTTGAAAGGTGAGACTTTGTTTCATATCAAAAGTACTTGTCTGTCAGCGCGCAGTCTCCTCTCTGATCCGCAATGTATTTTTCACTGCGTGAGAACTTGGTGTGGTGTGAGAGTGGCGTCGCTTGTCAGACATAGCAACAGTAACTAAAGTGGGCGGGTCTTTGCAAGCGGTCATTGACAGTATAGAGCTGGTAAGTCCCTTCCGCTAACCCCACTGGACCTCTAGGTTGAAAAATCGTCAATGCAAGTGAATGTGAGAAAATGATTATTTTCTGGTCTCGTTTGAATTTTGCCATGAATGTGAACATATGTTGTCTGTGAATTTTTAATATAATTTTTCGTGTGAAGAATGCCACAATTTAGTGGGTAGAAGTTTGATACGGTTAGACTTTGTGTGAGAGCACTTTGTGGACTACAACTAGTTTTTACATCAGACGGGAATCTGAAGAAAGAACAGCCCATTTGGTTTGAATGGTGACATTTGGGTACAAAACACACAGGCATCTCGATCTGTCTCCATAGATTATCGCAGCATGAGCACCGTGATTTGACAAGTGGAAGGAAAAATGTGTTATCGGGTGACGTCACATAGGCGACATGTAGTCTTTCTCATTATGTCTTTTCCACAACTGCTAGCCAAAGAATCATACAAGATACTGTCAAACTCGTAACATGAAAAATGATATAAAAAATTCACAGACAACGTATGTTCACATTCATGGCACAATTCAAACTGGACCGGAAAATAATTATTTTCTCACATTCACTTGCATTGACGATTTTTCAACCTAGAGGTCCAGTGGGGTTTTACGGATGGGCGGGACTTACTAGCTCTATGGACAGGGATTCGCCAGTCCCAATTCAAAACAAATTTCATCACAATCCATCAATTGTTCGTTTCAAACATGTGAGAGCATCAAACTGATCCATGGGTGAAATTGATTGGATTTAATTATTTTTTTTGTCAGTCCCTATCATAATTTTAACATTTTGGTGTTATTGTTTAGCTTTTTTTTTTTTTTTTATGTCTCGATCGGACTAACGGTGTCACATTCACCGTCTGTCATCGTCCTGTCTGCACTACACTTCCCAGAGTCCTCAGTCATCACCTGCACCTGGTCCTCATCACCATCATCATCACTGTCACCTGTTGTTTCTGTCATTTCCCTGTGTATTTAAGTTCCTCTGTTTCAGTCTTCAGTGTCGGTCAATGTTTGTGGTAATGTTTGTGCACTAGCACACTGTACTGCTTGTTTTCATGTTGGGAAAATTAAACCTTTGTTATTATTTGTACTTTGACTTCGCGCCTCCTTCATCATCTTCATCTTCAACCTAGAAAGCGTTACAAACGGCTTTGAAGATAACCACAATTTTTTAAAGCTCTAAATGACACTTACAAAAACCATAAGGCGAAACCAAGGGGCAACATTCTCATCTGAAAAATGAAGCCTACCCGGAAGTGCGAAAAACTGCAATACATCGAAAATCCGCTAGGGGAAGGTCCCAAAAGGGAGCAAATGTCCATAGCCCCCATGTTAAAATGTCCGTTTTCACAGCATAAATTCATGTTTTTACAGGTTGGTCCCATGGACTTTTATTGTATTTTTTGATAGGTTCCGAGTGCCTGACAACGGCGAGAGTAGTGAATTTTTTTCTAACTCGTTAGTTTAGATAGTATTTAGATATAAAATGTATGACAAATAAGGGCGTGGTTAACTTTGATTGACAGCTTGATTGACAGCTTAGGCTGCGCCAAGGAGAATGACAACATAAGAAGCGCCATTTTTTTAACACAGTTGAAATATAATACTACTGTTTCTGTATCATGAAATGTAGTTTTAAGAGTTTTTCAGGCGAACAGCTTTTCCTCGGCTAGTCGTTCGCCGCTGACCCTGGGGTCTCTGTAGTGGTTAAACATGAGTTATAATTTGTCTTGTCTATATCTAACGGGCGATTTTTGGTTTTGTGAAACTATAATTTGTTCCCTGGCCAATCGTTTTTGCTGAGGGGAAGTTTCATAACTTTATAAGCTATTTAACTTTACTGTTGTATTGTTAGACTAGATCGAGCGCTGACTTTGTGTGTTTGACTGAATTGTTTGCTTTATTTGTATAGCTTCTTATACCTTTTACTTATACTTTTATAATGGCTAATATTGATACAACTGAAATTTAACAAAAAGAGACTGGGTTGAGTTTTGTCATTTTAAATTTTAACACAACGAAGATGATCTATATGTTGTTTACTGCAAAATCTGTTGTTTAGTACAAATGCACATATTGCCTGGACCATATTAAAATGTTTAATATTTTTATATTATATTTAAAACAAAAAAGAGGCAGGTTTGTGTTTTATATTTTGGTTTTTTTTATAAATAGGCAAACTATGTGCAGTGAATATAATCAATACGCGTTGCCTGAACCACATTTGTGTGGCTATAATATTAAGATTTCTTTAAATGAAAACGAAAAGAGTTAGTATGGTGTTTTATAACATATTTTGTTGCCTAAAATATACACAGAGATAACCGGAGTAGCAGAGCGAGCTGAGTGACGCGCGCTGCGTCAGAAGGTGGGCGGGGTTAGGATTTCCCAAGATTTTCCAAGATGGCGCCGCCCATACCCCCCATAAACGGCTTCAAAACCGTTCTGCAGAAAGTCTATGGGTGACGTCACAGACGCTTTGTCCATATTTTTTACAGTCTATGGGCGAAACCTGTCATGTTTGGTATTGTTGGACTCGGCAAGGATTCAGGTGTCTTAGGAGGTCACTCCTGTGAAAAAACACTGGCTTGAAACTTCTAAGGCTCCTTCAAGGCATTGTGCCAATGACTTATACTGAGTTTTTTGAGATACACCAATGTTCTCATAGACTATCATGGCACCCTGGACAAAGACACTGCGTGCCAATTTTCAGTAGACTAACAGTTGGGTGCGCTTATAGCGATTTTCATGATTTTTTTCACTGTTATAGCGCCACCAAGTGGCCAATTGTCACGATTTTTTTCATGTCAACTCAGATTGAGCTTATGAACATGTGTCCCAAGTTTAGCGAAAATATCTCTTTCCGCTCACAAGTTATAACCATTTTATAGTGCCACCAAGTGGCCAATTGTCATTTTTTTTCACGTGACCTCAGAATGAGCTCATGAACATGTGTCCCAAGTTTTGCGAAAATATCTCTTTCCGTTCACAAGTTATAACCGTTTTATAGTGCCACCAAGTGGACAATTGTTGCGATTTTTTTTCAAGTGATCTCAGATTGAGCTCAGGAAGATGTATCCCAAGTTTAGCAAAAAAATCTCTTTCTGTTCACAATTTATAACCGTTTTAGTAAAAGTGGCCCTGGTGGCATCAAATATTTTGGTTCCAGTTATCGACCGTTAATTGAAATTTTGAATTTTTTGGATGATTACTGATTGTCAGACTCCAGAGAATATTCTTGCAGTGGTTTGGTTCCGATCGGGCAAAAAACCTAGGAGAAGTTCGCAAAAATAGGTTTTTCAAAAAAATGCGATTTACTCAAAATTGGCGCCTGAAGGGCGAGCAAATCGGAGATAGCCATTTTGTCCGCCTCGAGCCAAGGATTCCAACGATATAAGACAGTTGATCCTGGGACAAACGGTCTAAGAGTTATGAGCGATTTTGAACTTTTGGTTGCTGTAGCGCCACCTATGGGCCAATCGGGGTCATACTCTGATAGGTTGTCCCCAAATTGAGGCCTACCATCTGGCCAGGTTTCAAGTCTCTAGGCCTTACGGTTTGTCCTGCACGATGCGTTTTACAAATCCTTACAATTACAATAGGGTTTCAGCATTTCATGCTTGAACCCCTAATAAGAATGAAGGCTTTTTGCCAGTTATAGCGCCACCTATGGTCCGATCTCCATGAAACTCTGCATGCTTCCTCACCATGTTCTGTCACATATGCTCATCAATTTTTGTGAAGTTCTGAGTTTTCCTTTGGGATTTATAGGCTTTTGAGTGTATTTTGCCACGCCCCTTTTCTAAATGACCCTGTTACAGCCACCCAAATGGCAAAGTTCAACTTTTTTTTGATAATTATTGATCTAGAGAGTCCAGAGAATTGTCCTAGACTGGTTTGGTTCCGATCGGGCGAAAAACCAGGGACTAGTTCGCAAAAGTAGGTTTTGGACAAAATCCGACATAGCAGAAAATTTTCCCTGCCTACATCCAAATCGGAGATAGCCATTTTGTCCGCCTCGAGCCAAGGATTCCAACGATATAAGACACTTGATCCTGGGACAAACGGTCTAAGAGTTATGAGCGATTTTGAACTTTTGGTTGCTGTAGCGCCACCTATGGGCCAATCGGGGTCATACTCTGATAGGTTGTCCCCAAATTGAGGCCTACCATCTGGCCAGGTTTCAAGTCTCTAGGCCTTACGGTTTGTCCTGCACGATGCGTTTTACAAATCCTTACAATTACAATAGGGTTTCAGCATTTCATGCTTGAACCCCTAATTAAAGCTGCAAGCAGCATTTATCGGGGTTCAAGCATTTAGGGTCTTTAAGCACATAAGGCAGTTTAGTGAGTTGTCTGAGTTTTTGTTTAGGATTTACAGGCTTTTGAGTGTTTTTTGCCATACCCATTTTCTAAATGATCCTGTTATGGCTACCCAATGGGTAAAGTTAAAGTTTTTTATATAATTAATAATCTAGAGCTTCCAGAGAATTGTACTGCACTGGTATATTTCCGATCGGGCGAAAAACCTAGGACTAGTTCGCAAAAGTAGGTTTTTAACATAATCGCAAGTATTTAATGAACAAATTGATTGACAGCAGTAGTTCTTGAGGCAAAGTTGTTCAGTATGAGGAGATCTATCAAATGATATGCATCACGTGATTACATAGCCGTAAAACCTGTTAGCGTCAACTAGTGGCTGATTTTTCAAAATTCTTACAGACCTCTAGGGCCACGAGTCGAACATGCCCACCGAGTTTCGTTCTGATCGGCCTCCGTTAAGAGCAAACTAACAGCTTTGAATTAAAATGGTGAGGTATCCTGTTGTAAACATCAACCATGCCTGTTGACAGTTTTGTGGGAAGGGAATGAAAAGTTCTCAAATCCGCAGCACAGCCTCAGACATAACATTTATATCCATGATCTGCCATTTTCACTATTGTCCTTGCTTGCTTCTTCACAATACCTGCAGATCTTCTGATGATTCGGCTGTGCAGGTCTACATTAACACTGCCTGGCCTAGAACATGGACTGGAAAATGCAAATTTGGGGGGTATAAATATTAATGATCCTGACTCCAACGTCACAGTCGGTGTTATGGTGGGATTGACTCATTTTTCAGCGGTCTTTTGCAAACAGGAGATTTACACATGAAGGAGGAAACAATGGTGTTTGAGGCTCACGGTATGTCAGTTCCATGTCCAGATCTCTTATCATTCAACTATGCCAAGATAAATACAGTTTTCAATTGTATGGCACCTTTAAAATAGATGATTAGTAATATAATGCTTACTTGCAGTCTGAAATGGCTTTAACAAAAGAAGAAAAATATTCTTAGATTTCTGTTCATTCTAATCATGTACAAATAAAGTAGCACAGTAAGATTACATTTATTTGAATGCATTAGTGAGTGTGTGATTGTGAAGGTGTAGTTGATATCTTTGGTGATAATATCTGTAGTAATCATAAAAAAAAATTAAGAAATAAAGAATTAAAATTACAAATAATATTCTATTAAGATATGAGTTACAATAACATGATTTGCAATAGTAATAATATCAATAATATATGCACAATACACACAGATTAGACTATCAGGTCTGTGTTTTACAAAAACATTAGTATTGCAGCCAATGTGAGTCTGTGGGATTTATAAACAGACAAAATATGATTTGAAATGTTATTTTAATGATTTTATTAAGTTTAAACAATATTTCAAATGGAAAAAAAAAATGAAAAATAATAATTTTAGTGAGCAGAATGAACCAATGAGTGTTCTTCTTCTGGTGGTTAAAATGTAAATGAAAACAATAATACTTAAACAATAATACTTAATACACTAACCATGCTTGAACACACACATGCACACACATTTTGTTGTAGATGGAGATATTTAAAATAAAAGATAGGTAACAAAATGATAATTGCAAATCTCCTCTGTATAACACCATTTTCAGATTTCAAATTAATCACTGAAAGGCAGAATTGTTCAAACTGAGAGCTCAGTAAAAATGAAGTGATAAACTTTGACAAAACATGACTGTGTTATAATAGGTGATTTTCATGCAAGTAATTTTATATAGTCCAAAAACTAATGCAAAAGTACAGATGAAAATATTTTATTAAGTAGAATGTCCTGCAGAGGGCAGTAGAAGACCACTAATTGACTCACTTTCATTTGAAAGACTTTTTTTATCCACCAGTAAAACAAAGCAGTTTCTCCATGTTCTTTCCATTAAGCATGCTTACACACACAGACACACACACACACACACACACACACACACACACACACACACACACACACACACACACACACACACAAAGACAAATATGTTTTCAATGTTTTTAGGATGTGATATTGTGAAAATATCTTCATCTCCTCATCTTGAACAACTTTGCCTCAAGAATCACTAATGTCAATCAAACCGTTCATAATCATAATAAAAAAATAAAATATATACAAATATCATAATAAAAAAAAAACATCATAATAAAAAAGATTGCTTCTTAAAGCATTTGTTTATTTCCCAATACTGAAGCGAATTAAAAGATCATGCGTAATCCTGCTGCTCCCTCTAGTGGACAACAGTGGTATTATAGCTTACATTTTACAGTTGAAGTGTTTGAATGAATGAATGGGAATTTGTTTTTTTACTTATATCTCAGGAACCAAAAGGCGAAAAATTCTGAAACTCAGAGCATAGATAGTGCTTGAGGAGCCCTGTTGAATGAGACCATCAAAGTGTTTTTGGGCGATTGGGGCTGGGAGTTATGACTGTTATAAGGCATATCTGTTCGGGCTATTATCTCTGGAATGCCCAGGGCAAATAACACCACATTTGAATCGAAGCTAGCCAAGGACGCGCCCTTTCCAACGAGCTCTCACACAATGTTCGGGGTGGTCTGGGTCGGGAGTAATGGCCGTTCAAAATCGGGGGTCCCGCGGATTCGCGATGCGCGGGGGGCGCGCTCCCGAGGCCCGCGACGACACGTTTCGATCAAGAGCCCGGAGAGGTCCTCACCATCAAAATTTGAGCGCGCAACGACTTTCCGTTTTCGAGTTATGAATGAATTTGTATTCGGGGGCGTGGCTTAAATGCCGTTATACTTTCGTTTCATTTCATTCATTTACTTTCGTCCATTTCCATATCTCAGTGTAACACAATTGTCAATAGTAATACTCAATAGATGAGTTTTGACAAAATGTGATTGTAAATGTTAAAATAATGATTTTATAAAGTCTAAATATGAATTATATAGCAATATTAGGGAGTAGTATGATGAAATGACAGCAGGGGGCAGTACAATACCACTTATTGGCTTAATATGCCATGTTATATATTTTTTTACATTTTTAACTGTTATAGAGGCAAATTTTGTCCGATCTGTCTGAAATTTTTCATACTTCTTAAGAGTCACATGTTCTGACTTGTTTTTATTAAAGAGATATAGGCTTTTGGAGACACTTGGTCAAGGCTACATATTGAAGTGACACTATTATAGCCATCCAAATGAAGAAGTTATACTTTTTCTGATAATTATTGATCTAGAGAGTCCAGAGAATTGCACTGCACTGGTTTTGAACATTATTATATGAACATTATATGATTATAGATGGAAAATACCATTTACAGCCAATACGGGCAATTTACCATATAATATATGATTTTAAAGCGTTTTAACAGTTATAGCGCCACCTATTGTCCGATCTCCATGAAATGTTGCATGCTTGTTAAGGATGTTATGTCACATATGCTCACCAATTTTTGTGAAGTTCTGAGTTTTTATTTAGGATTTATAGACTTTTTAGTGTATTTTGCCACGCCCATTTTATAAATGACCCTATTACAGCCATTCAAATGCAAAAGTTCAACTTTTTTTCGATAATTATTGATCTAGAGAGTCCAAAGAATTGTCCTAGACTGGTTTGGTTCCGATCGGGCGAAAAACCAGGGACTAGTTCGCAAAAGTAGGTTTTTAACATGTTCGCAAATATTTAATGAACGGTTTGATTGACAGCAATGGTTCTAGGGGCAAAGTTGTTCAGCATAAGCAGATCTATCAAATGATATGCATTTTGTGATGATAAGTGTAACACCACGTGATTACAGAGCCATAAAACTCATTAGCGCCAACTAGTGGCCGATTTCTTTCAAAATTCTTACAGACCTCTAGGGCCATGAGCCGAACATGCCCATTGAGTTTCGTTCCGATCGGCCTCCGTTAACCTTGTCTAATAGGTGCTCAAACTTCATTGGCCGATGGCGGCCATGTTTTTTGAGATACGCCAATGTCCTCATACACATACATGGCACCTTGGACCAAGACACTGCATACCAATTTTCAAGTCAATCGGACTAACGGTCAGGTGGTTATAGCCTGTTTTATGTTTTTTTCATTTTATAGCGCCACCATGAGGCCAATCGTCGCGATTTTTTTACTGTGACCCCAGATTGAACTCATACACATGTGTACCAAGTTTGGTGAAGATACCTCATTTACATCGGGAGTTATAGCCATTTTAGTAAAATAGGCCCCTCCCACAACGTACGTTTTGGCGCCCCTTAGCGACCGTGAATCGAAATTTCCACTTTTTTTCGATAATTATTGATAGTCAGACTCCAGAGAACATTTCTGCACTGGTTTGGTTCCAATCGGGCAAAAAACCAGGGACTAGTTCGCAAAAGTAGGTTTTTAACAAAATTCAAAATGGCGGAAAATCTATCATGGCGGAAATGAAATCGGAGATATACGTTTTGTTCGTCAGGCATCCAGCTTTCCAATGATATAAGACACTTGAGTCTACGACATACGGTCTAGGAGTTATGAACAGTTTCGCGCTTTTGGTTGCTATAGCGCCACCTATGGGCCAATCGGGGTCATAATCTCTGAACCTTTCCTCGATTTTTGTACTACCATCTGTCAAAGTTTCAAAGTTCCAGCTCTTACGGTTTGGGCTGCACGATGCGTTTTACGGCGGAATAATAATAATAATTAAAGCTGCAAGCAGCATTTATCGGGGTTCAAGCAGTTAAGGCCTTTAAGGCATTTAAGCACAAAAGCATCAAAAGTTATTAAGATTTATTTAGCAAGCATGTAACCACTGACATAATAGATGGAAAAGACCATTTACAGCCAATACAGGCAATTTGCCATGGGATATATATGGTTTTAAAGCTTTTTAACAGTTATAGCGCCACCTATGCTCCGATCTCCATAGAATTGTTTACTGTGACCTCAAATTGAACCCATACACATGTGTACTGAGTTTGGTGAAGATATCTCATTTACTTCTTGAGTTATAGCCATTTGAGTAAAATAGGCTCCTCCCACAACGATTTGCCACATTCTAGAATTATTTAATATGATTCTAGCATGATTTACTATCATATACCATGTTCCAGAATGATTTATTGGGATTCTAGCATGATTTACCTTGATACACCTCATTTCAGTATTATTTACTATGATTTACAATGTTTCTAGCATGATTAACCACATTACTAGCAAATATGTGAAGTGTCAGTGCAAATGAGGTGATGAATACTGACAAAATATTATTGTGTTATAATAGTTAGTTATATACGTGATTTTTAGTGTGTGTCCAAGTATGAATGCAAAAGCACATGTAAAATATTTCATTATTAAGTAGAATGGCCAGCAGAGGGCAGTAGAAGACCACTTATTGGCTCACTTTCACTTTAAACCAGTTTTCTGCACTAAAGCAAACCAGTTTTTCCATGTTAACTCAATGCATGCTTACACACACACACACACACACACACACACACACACACACAAACACACACACACACACACACACACACACACACACACACACACACACACACACACACATACACGAACAGCATAGTTAACCATGATTTACCACGATATACCACGTTCTAGTATTATTTACCAGGAGATAAACGACAATCTAGGATTATTTACTTTGATTTACCATGTTTCTAGCCTGATTTATCACATTACTAGCAATTATTTGAAGTGTCAGTGCAAATAAAGTGGTTAACACTGACAAAATATGATTGTGTTATAATAGTTATTGCTATATAAGTGATTTTTTTAGTGTGTATTCAAGTATGAATGCAAGCACATGTTGAAATATTTCATTAATAAGTAGAATGGCCAGCAGAGGGCAGTAGAAGACCACTTATTGGCTCACTTTCACTTTAAACCAGTTTTCTGCACTAAAGCAAACCAGTTTATCCATGTTAACTCAATGCATGCTTACACACACACACACACACACACACACACACACACACACACACACACACACACACACACACACACACAGCATAGTTAACCATGATTTACCATGATTTACCACATTACTAGCAATTATTTGAAGTGTCAGTGCAAATAAAGTGATTAACACTGACAAAATATGATTATGTTATAATAGTTATTGCTATATAAGTGATTTTTAGTGTGTATTCAAGTATAAATGCAAGCACATGTGGAAAAATTTAATTAAGTAGAATGGCCAGCAGAGGGCAGTAGAAGACCACTTATTGGCTCACTTTCACTTTAAACCTCATGATTTTGACCAGTTTTCTGCACTAAAGCAAACCAGTGTTTCCATGTTAACTCAATAATGCATACTTGCTACATATGCTACACACAATAATGCTACACACACACACACACACACACACACACACACACACACACACACAAATGTTTCAGTGATATTGGTGTCACATTCACCTTCATCACATTCACCTTCTGTCTTCATCACATTCACCATCTGTCGTCATCACCTGCACCTGCTCCTCATCACCCTCCTCATCATCACCTGCTCCTCATCATCATAACCGTCACCTGTTGTCCTTGTCTTGATCTGTGTATTTAAGTTCCCCTCTCATCCATTATCATTGTCGGTTATTGTTTGTGCACTAGCACTCTGTTATGTTTGTTTTCATGTTGGAAAATAAAACCTTTGTTATATTTGTACACACACACACACACACACACACACACACACACACACACACACACACACACACACACACACACACACACACACACACACACACACACCATCATTTATCATGATTTACCATGGCTGATACCAATACCAATATGAGAAAATGACTATTTTAAACAGCAGGGGGCAGTAAAATACCACTTATTGGCTTAACATGCCATTAATTCATATCATTTTCACCTTTTTAACTGTTATAGAGGCAAATTTTGTCCGATCTGTCTGAAAATTTTCATGCTTGTTCAGGGTGATATTTCACACGTTCTGACTTGTTTTTAAGAAGGTCTGAGCATTGATTAAAGAGATATAGGCTTTCGGGGACACTTGGTAAAGGCCAGATTTTGAAGTGAACCTATTATAGCTATCCAAATGAAGTAGTTCAACTTTTTCTGACAATTATTGATCTAGTGAGTCCAGAGAATTGTATTGCACTAGTTTTGAACATTATGATATGAAAATTATATGATCAGAGATGGAAAAGACCATTTACAGCCAATACAGGCAGTTTACCATAGGAAATATATGATTTTAAAGCTTTTTAACAGTTATAGCGCCACCTATCGTCCGATCTCCATAGAATTTTTCATGCTTGTTAATGATGTTATGTCACATATGCTGACCAATTTTTGTGAAGTTCTGAGTTTTTATTTAGGATTTATAGGCTTTTTAATGTATTTTGACACGCCCATTTTATAAATTACCCTATTACAGCCATCCAAATGCAAAAGTTCAACTTTTTTTTGATAATTATTGATCTAGAGAGTCCAGAGAATTGTCCTAGACTGGTCTGGTTCCGATCGGGCAAAAAACCTAGGACTAGTTCGCAAAAGTAGGTTTTTAACATATTAATGAATAATTAATGAACAGTTTGATTGACAGCAATGGTTCTTGAGGCAAAGTTGTTCAGGATGAGGAGATCTATCAAATGATATGCATATTGTGTGGATATTTGTAACACCACGTGATTACAGAGCCGTAAAACTCGTTAGCGCCAACTAGTGGCCGATTTCTTTCAAAATTCTTACAGACCTTTAGGGCCATGAGCCGAACATGCCCATTGAGTTTCGTTCCGATCGGCCTCCGTTAACCTTGTCTAATAGGTGCTCAAACTTCGTTGGCCAATGGCGGCCATGTTTTTTGAGATACGCCAATGTCCTCATAGACATACATGGCACCTTGGACCAAGACACTGCATACCAATTTTCAAGTCAATCGGACTAACGGTCAGGTGGTTATAGCCTGTTTTATGTTTTTTTCATTTTATAGCGCCACCATGAGGCCAATCGTCGCGATTTTTTTACTGTGACCCCAGAGTAAGCTCATACACATGTGTACCAAGTTTGGTGAAGATACCTCATTAACATCGGGAGTTATAGCCATTTTAGTAAAATAGGCCCCTCCCACAACGTACGTTTTGGCGCCCCTTAGCGACCGTGAATCGAAATTTCCACTTTTTTTCGATAATTATTGATATTCAGTCTCCAGAGAACATTTCTGCACTAGTTTGGTTCCAATCGGGCAAAAAACCAGGGACTAGTTCGCAAAAGTAGATTTTTGACAAAATTCAAAATGGCGGAAAATCTATCATGGCGGAAATGAAATCGGAGATATACGTTTTGTTCGTCAGGCGTCCAGCTTTCCAATGATATAAGACACTTGAGTCTACGACATACGGTCTAGGAGTTATGAGCAGTTTCGCGCTTTTGGTTGTTATAGCGCCACCTATGGGCCAATCGGGGTCATAATCTCTGAACCTTTCCTCGATTTTTGTACTACCATCTGTCAAAGTTTCAAAGTTCCAGCTCTTACGGTTTGGGCTGCACGATGCGTTTTACGGCGGAATAATAATAATAATTAAAGCTGCAAGCAGCATTTATCGGGGTTCAAGCAGTTAAGGCCTTTAAGCACAAAAGCATCAAAAGTGATTAACTTTTATTTAGCAAGCATGTAACTACTAACATAATAGATGGAAAAGACCATTTACAGGAAATACAATAGGAAATATATGGTTTTAAAGCTTTTTAGCAGTTATAGCGCCAGCTATCGTCCGATCTTCATAAAAATCGGCATGCTTGTTAATGATGTTATGTCACATATGCTCACCAATTTTTGTGAAGTTCTGAGTTTTCATTTAGGATTTATAGGCTTTTTAGTGTTTTTTGCCACGCCCCTTTTCTAAATGACCCTCTTACAGCCATCTACATGCAAAAGTTCAACTTTTTTTTGATAATTATTGATCTAGAGTGTCCAGAGAATTGTCCTAGACTGGTCTGGTTTCGATCGGGCGAAAAACCTAGGACTAGTTCGCAAAAGTAGGTTTTTAACATAATTACAAATATTTAATAAACGGTTTAATTGACAGCATTAGTTCTTGAGGCAAAGTTGTTCAGCATGAGCAGTTCTATCAGATGATATGCATTTTGTGATGATAAGTGTAACACCACGTGATTACAGACCCATAAAACTCGTTAGCGCCAACTAGTGGCCGATTTCGTTCAAAACTCTTACAGACCTCTAGGGCCATGAGTCGAACATGCCCATCGAGTTTCGTTCCGATTGGCCTCCGTTAGCCTTGTCTAATAGGTGCTCAAATTTCATTGGTCGATGGCGGCCATGTTTTTCGAGATACGCCAAAGTCCTCATAGACATACATGGCACCTTGGACCAAGACACTGCATACCAATTTTCAAGTCAATCGGACAAACGGTCACGTGGTCATAGCCCTTTTCATGTTTTTTTCATGTTATAGCGCCACCTAGTGATCAATCGTCGCAATTTTTTTACTATGACCCCAGATTGAACTCATACACATGTGCACCAAGTTTGGTGAAGATATCTCATTTCCTTTTCGAGTTATAGCCATTTTAGTAAAATAGGCTCCTCCCACAACATTAATTTATCACCCCCTAGCGACCAGGAATCGAAATTTCGACTTTTTTTCGATAATTATTGATCTTCAGACTCCAAAGAACATTTCTGCACTGGTTTGGTTCCGATCGGGCGAAAAACCAGGGACTAGTTCGCAAAAGTAGGTTTTTGACAAAATTCAAAATGGCGGAAAAATTTGCATACCTGAAATAAAATCGGAGATATACGTTTTGACCTTCAGGCGTCCAGCTTTCCAATGATATAGGACACTTGAGTTTAGGACATACGGTCTAGGAGTTATGAGCAGTTTCGCGCTTTTGGTTGCTATAGCGCCACCTATGGGCCAATCTGAGTCATACTTTGATAGGTTCTCCCCAAATTGAGGACTACCATTTGGCCAAGTTTCAAGGTTCCAGCTCTTACGGTTTGGTCTGCACGATGCGTTTTAGGGGAGAATAATAATAATAATAAAAATCAGTACAATTACAATAGGGTTTCAGCACTTCGTGCTTGAACCCCTAATTAAAGCTGCAAGCAGCATTTATCGGGGTTCAAGCATTTAGGGTCTTTAAGCACATAAGGCAGTTTAGTGAGTTGTCTGAGTTTTTGTTTAGGATTTACAGGCTTTTGAGTGTTTTTTGCCATACCCATTTTCTAAATGATCCTGTTATGGCTACCCAATGGGTAAAGTTAAAGTTTTTTATATAATTAATAATCTAGAGCTTCCAGAGAATTGTACTGCACTGGTATATTTCCGATCGGGCGAAAAACCTAGGACTAGTTCGCAAAAGTAGGTTTTTAACATAATCGCAAGTATTTAATGAACAAATTGATTGACAGCAGTAGTTCTTGAGGCAAAGTTGTTCAGTATGAGGAGATCTATCAAATGATATGCATCACGTGATTACATAGCCGTAAAACCTGTTAGCGTCAACTAGTGGCTGATTTTTCAAAATTCTTACAGACCTCTAGGGCCACGAGTCGAACATGCCCACCGAGTTTCGTTCTGATCGGCCTCCGTTAAGAGCAAACTAACAGCTTTGAATTAAAATGGTGAGGTATCCTGTTGTAAACATCAACCATGCCTGTTGACAGTTTTGTGGGAAGGGAATGAAAAGTTCTCAAATCCGCAGCACAGCCTCAGACATAACATTTATATCCATGATCTGCCATTTTCACTATTGTCCTTGCTTGCTTCTTCACAATACCTGCAGATCTTCTGATGATTCGGCTGTGCAGGTCTACATTAACACTGCCTGGCCTAGAACATGGACTGGAAAATGCAAATTTGGGGGGTATAAATATTAATGATCCTGACTCCAACGTCACAGTCGGTGTTATGGTGGGATTGACTCATTTTTCAGCGGTCTTTTGCAAACAGGAGATTTACACATGAAGGAGGAAACAATGGTGTTTGAGGCTCACGGTATGTCAGTTCCATGTCCAGATCTCTTATCATTCAACTATGCCAAGATAAATACAGTTTTCAATTGTATGGCACCTTTAAAATAGATGATTAGTAATATAATGCTTACTTGCAGTCTGAAATGGCTTTAACAAAAGAAGAAAAATATTCTTAGATTTCTGTTCATTCTAATCATGTACAAATAAAGTAGCACAGTAAGATTACATTTATTTGAATGCATTAGTGAGTGTGTGATTGTGAAGGTGTAGTTGATATCTTTGGTGATAATATCTGTAGTAATCATAAAAAAAAATTAAGAAATAAAGAATTAAAATTACAAATAATATTCTATTAAGATATGAGTTACAATAACATGATTTGCAATAGTAATAATATCAATAATATATGCACAATACACACAGATTAGACTATCAGGTCTGTGTTTTACAAAAACATTAGTATTGCAGCCAATGTGAGTCTGTGGGATTTATAAACAGACAAAATATGATTTGAAATGTTATTTTAATGATTTTATTAAGTTTAAACAATATTTCAAATGGAAAAAAAAAATGAAAAATAATAATTTTAGTGAGCAGAATGAACCAATGAGTGTTCTTCTTCTGGTGGTTAAAATGTAAATGAAAACAATAATACTTAAACAATAATACTTAATACACTAACCATGCTTGAACACACACATGCACACACATTTTGTTGTAGATGGAGATATTTAAAATAAAAGATAGGTAACAAAATGATAATTGCAAATCTCCTTTGTCTAACACCATTTTCAGATTTCAAATTAATCACTGAAAGGCAGAATTGTTCAAACTGAGAGCTCAGTAAAAATGAAGTGATAAACTTTGACAAAACATGACTGTGTTATAATAGGTGATTTTCATGCAAGTAATTTTATATAGTCCAAAAACTAATGCAAAAGTACAGATGAAAATATTTTATTAAGTAGAATGTCCTGCAGAGGGCAGTAGAAGACCACTAATTGACTCACTTTCATTTGAAAGACTTTTTTTATCCACCAGTAAAACAAAGCAGTTTCTCCATGTTCTTTCCATTAAGCATGCTTACACACACAGACACACACACACACACACACACACACACACACACACACACACACACACACACACACACACACACACACACACACACACACACACAAAGACAAATATGTTTTCAATGTTTTTAGGATGTGATATTGTGAAAATATCTTCATCTCCTCATCTTGAACAACTTTGCCTCAAGAATCACTAATGTCAATCAAACCGTTCATAATCATAATAAAAAAATAAAATATATACAAATATCATAATAAAAAAAAAACATCATAATAAAAAAGATTGCTTCTTAAAGCATTTGTTTATTTCCCAATACTGAAGCGAATTAAAAGATCATGCGTAATCCTGCTGCTCCCTCTAGTGGACAACAGTGGTATTATAGCTTACATTTTACAGTTGAAGTGTTTGAATGAATGAATGGGAATTTGTTTTTTTACTTATATCTCAGGAACCAAAAGGCGAAAAATTCTGAAACTCAGAGCATAGATAGTGCTTGAGGAGCCCTGTTGAATGAGACCATCAAAGTGTTTTTGGGCGATTGGGGCTGGGAGTTATGACTGTTATAAGGCATATCTGTTCGGGCTATTATCTCTGGAATGCCCAGGGCAAATAACACCACATTTGAATCGAAGCTAGCCAAGGACGCGCCCTTTCCAACGAGCTCTCACACAATGTTCGGGGTGGTCTGGGTCGGGAGTAATGGCCGTTCAAAATCGGGGGTCCCGCGGATTCGCGATGCGCGGGGGGCGCGCTCCCGAGGCCCGCGACGACACGTTTCGATCAAGAGCCCGGAGAGGTCCTCACCATCAAAATTTGAGCGCGCAACGACTTTCCGTTTTCGAGTTATGAATGAATTTGTATTCGGGGGCGTGGCTTAAATGCCGTTATACTTTCGTTTCATTTCATTCATTTACTTTCGTCCATTTCCATATCTCAGTGTAACACAATTGTCAATAGTAATACTCAATAGATGAGTTTTGACAAAATGTGATTGTAAATGTTAAAACAATGATTTTATAAAGTCTAAATATGAATTATATAGCAATATTAGGGAGTAGTATGATGAAATGACAGCAGGGGGCAGTACAATACCACTTATTGGCTTAATATGCCATGTTATATATTTTTTTACATTTTTAACTGTTATAGAGGCAAATTTTGTCCGATCTGTCTGAAATTTTTCATACTTCTTAAGAGTCACATGTTCTGACTTGTTTTTATTAAAGAGATATAGGCTTTTGGAGACACTTGGTCAAGGCTACATATTGAAGTGACACTATTATAGCCATCCAAATGAAGAAGTTATACTTTTTCTGATAATTATTGATCTAGAGAGTCCAGAGAATTGCACTGCACTGGTTTTGAACATTATTATATGAACATTATATGATTATAGATGGAAAATACCATTTACAGCCAATACGGGCAATTTACCATATAATATATGATTTTAAAGCGTTTTAACAGTTATAGCGCCACCTATTGTCCGATCTCCATGAAATGTTGCATGCTTGTTAAGGATGTTATGTCACATATGCTCACCAATTTTTGTGAAGTTCTGAGTTTTTATTTAGGATTTATAGACTTTTTAGTGTATTTTGCCACGCCCATTTTATAAATGACCCTATTACAGCCATTCAAATGCAAAAGTTCAACTTTTTTTCGATAATTATTGATCTAGAGAGTCCAAAGAATTGTCCTAGACTGGTTTGGTTCCGATCGGGCGAAAAACCAGGGACTAGTTCGCAAAAGTAGGTTTTTAACATGTTCGCAAATATTTAATGAACGGTTTGATTGACAGCAATGGTTCTAGGGGCAAAGTTGTTCAGCATAAGCAGATCTATCAAATGATATGCATTTTGTGATGATAAGTGTAACACCACGTGATTACAGAGCCATAAAACTCATTAGCGCCAACTAGTGGCCGATTTCTTTCAAAATTCTTACAGACCTCTAGGGCCATGAGCCGAACATGCCCATTGAGTTTCGTTCCGATCGGCCTCCGTTAACCTTGTCTAATAGGTGCTCAAACTTCATTGGCCGATGGCGGCCATGTTTTTTGAGATACGCCAATGTCCTCATACACATACATGGCACCTTGGACCAAGACACTGCATACCAATTTTCAAGTCAATCGGACTAACGGTCAGGTGGTTATAGCCTGTTTTATGTTTTTTTCATTTTATAGCGCCACCATGAGGCCAATCGTCGCGATTTTTTTACTGTGACCCCAGATTGAACTCATACACATGTGTACCAAGTTTGGTGAAGATACCTCATTTACATCGGGAGTTATAGCCATTTTAGTAAAATAGGCCCCTCCCACAACGTACGTTTTGGCGCCCCTTAGCGACCGTGAATCGAAATTTCCACTTTTTTTCGATAATTATTGATAGTCAGACTCCAGAGAACATTTCTGCACTGGTTTGGTTCCAATCGGGCAAAAAACCAGGGACTAGTTCGCAAAAGTAGGTTTTTAACAAAATTCAAAATGGCGGAAAATCTATCATGGCGGAAATGAAATCGGAGATATACGTTTTGTTCGTCAGGCATCCAGCTTTCCAATGATATAAGACACTTGAGTCTACGACATACGGTCTAGGAGTTATGAACAGTTTCGCGCTTTTGGTTGCTATAGCGCCACCTATGGGCCAATCGGGGTCATAATCTCTGAACCTTTCCTCGATTTTTGTACTACCATCTGTCAAAGTTTCAAAGTTCCAGCTCTTACGGTTTGGGCTGCACGATGCGTTTTACGGCGGAATAATAATAATAATTAAAGCTGCAAGCAGCATTTATCGGGGTTCAAGCAGTTAAGGCCTTTAAGGCATTTAAGCACAAAAGCATCAAAAGTTATTAAGATTTATTTAGCAAGCATGTAACCACTGACATAATAGATGGAAAAGACCATTTACAGCCAATACAGGCAATTTGCCATGGGATATATATGGTTTTAAAGCTTTTTAACAGTTATAGCGCCACCTATGCTCCGATCTCCATAGAATTGTTTACTGTGACCTCAAATTGAACCCATACACATGTGTACTGAGTTTGGTGAAGATATCTCATTTACTTCTTGAGTTATAGCCATTTGAGTAAAATAGGCTCCTCCCACAACGATTTGCCACATTCTAGAATTATTTAATATGATTCTAGCATGATTTACTATCATATACCATGTTCCAGAATGATTTATTGGGATTCTAGCATGATTTACCTTGATACACCTCATTTCAGTATTATTTACTATGATTTACAATGTTTCTAGCATGATTAACCACATTACTAGCAAATATGTGAAGTGTCAGTGCAAATGAGGTGATGAATACTGACAAAATATTATTGTGTTATAATAGTTAGTTATATACGTGATTTTTAGTGTGTGTCCAAGTATGAATGCAAAAGCACATGTAAAATATTTCATTATTAAGTAGAATGGCCAGCAGAGGGCAGTAGAAGACCACTTATTGGCTCACTTTCACTTTAAACCAGTTTTCTGCACTAAAGCAAACCAGTTTTTCCATGTTAACTCAATGCATGCTTACACACACACACACACACACACACACACACACACACACACACAACACACACACACACACACACACACACACACACACACACACACACACACACACACACATACACGAACAGCATAGTTAACCATGATTTACCACGATATACCACGTTCTAGTATTATTTACCAGGAGATAAACGACAATCTAGGATTATTTACTTTGATTTACCATGTTTCTAGCCTGATTTATCACATTACTAGCAATTATTTGAAGTGTCAGTGCAAATAAAGTGGTTAACACTGACAAAATATGATTGTGTTATAATAGTTATTGCTATATAAGTGATTTTTTTAGTGTGTATTCAAGTATGAATGCAAGCACATGTTGAAATATTTCATTAATAAGTAGAATGGCCAGCAGAGGGCAGTAGAAGACCACTTATTGGCTCACTTTCACTTTAAACCAGTTTTCTGCACTAAAGCAAACCAGTTTATCCATGTTAACTCAATGCATGCTTACACACACACACACACACACACACACACACACACACACACACACACACACACAGCATAGTTAACCATGATTTACCATGATTTACCACATTACTAGCAATTATTTGAAGTGTCAGTGCAAATAAAGTGATTAACACTGACAAAATATGATTATGTTATAATAGTTATTGCTATATAAGTGATTTTTAGTGTGTATTCAAGTATAAATGCAAGCACATGTGGAAAAATTTAATTAAGTAGAATGGCCAGCAGAGGGCAGTAGAAGACCACTTATTGGCTCACTTTCACTTTAAACCAGTTTTCTGCACTAAAGCAAACCAGTTTATCCATGTTAACTCAATGCATGCTTACACACACACACACACACACACACACACACACACACACACACACACACACACACACACACACACACACACACACACACACACAGCATAGTTAACCATGATTTACCATGATTTACCACATTACTAGCAATTATTTGAAGTGTCAGTGCAAATAAAGTGATTAACACTGACAAAATATGATTATGTTATAATAGTTATTGCTATATAAGTGATTTTTAGTGTGTATTCAAGTATAAATGCAAGCACATGTGGAAAAATTTAATTAAGTAGAATGGCCAGCAGAGGGCAGTAGAAGACCACTTATTGGCTCACTTTCACTTTAAACCTCATGATTTTGACCAGTTTTCTGCACTAAAGCAAACCAGTGTTTCCATGTTAACTCAATAATGCATACTTGCTACATATGCTACACACAATAATGCTACACACACACACACACACACACACACACAAATGTTTCAGTGATATTGGTGTCACATTCACCTTCATCACATTCACCTTCTGTCTTCATCACATTCACCATCTGTCGTCATCACCTGCACCTGCTCCTCATCACCCTCCTCATCATCACCTGCTCCTCATCATCATAACCGTCACCTGTTGTCCTTGTCTTGATCTGTGTATTTAAGTTCCCCTCTCATCCATTATCATTGTCGGTTATTGTTTGTGCACTAGCACTCTGTTATGTTTGTTTTCATGTTGGAAAATAAAACCTTTGTTATATTTGTACCACACACACACACACACACACACACACACACACACACACACACACACACACACACACACACACACACACACACACACACACACACACCATCATTTATCATGATTTACCATGGCTGATACCAATACCAATATGAGAAAATGACTATTTTAAACAGCAGGGGGCAGTAAAATACCACTTATTGGCTTAACATGCCATTAATTCATATCATTTTCACCTTTTTAACTGTTATAGAGGCAAATTTTGTCCGATCTGTCTGAAAATTTTCATGCTTGTTCAGGGTGATATTTCACACGTTCTGACTTGTTTTTAAGAAGGTCTGAGCATTGATTAAAGAGATATAGGCTTTCGGGGACACTTGGTAAAGGCCAGATTTTGAAGTGAACCTATTATAGCTATCCAAATGAAGTAGTTCAACTTTTTCTGACAATTATTGATCTAGTGAGTCCAGAGAATTGTATTGCACTAGTTTTGAACATTATGATATGAAAATTATATGATCAGAGATGGAAAAGACCATTTACAGCCAATACAGGCAGTTTACCATAGGAAATATATGATTTTAAAGCTTTTTAACAGTTATAGCGCCACCTATCGTCCGATCTCCATAGAATTTTTCATGCTTGTTAATGATGTTATGTCACATATGCTGACCAATTTTTGTGAAGTTCTGAGTTTTTATTTAGGATTTATAGGCTTTTTAATGTATTTTGACACGCCCATTTTATAAATTACCCTATTACAGCCATCCAAATGCAAAAGTTCAACTTTTTTTTGATAATTATTGATCTAGAGAGTCCAGAGAATTGTCCTAGACTGGTCTGGTTCCGATCGGGCAAAAAACCTAGGACTAGTTCGCAAAAGTAGGTTTTTAACATATTAATGAATAATTAATGAACAGTTTGATTGACAGCAATGGTTCTTGAGGCAAAGTTGTTCAGGATGAGGAGATCTATCAAATGATATGCATATTGTGTGGATATTTGTAACACCACGTGATTACAGAGCCGTAAAACTCGTTAGCGCCAACTAGTGGCCGATTTCTTTCAAAATTCTTACAGACCTTTAGGGCCATGAGCCGAACATGCCCATTGAGTTTCGTTCCGATCGGCCTCCGTTAACCTTGTCTAATAGGTGCTCAAACTTCGTTGGCCAATGGCGGCCATGTTTTTTGAGATACGCCAATGTCCTCATAGACATACATGGCACCTTGGACCAAGACACTGCATACCAATTTTCAAGTCAATCGGACTAACGGTCAGGTGGTTATAGCCTGTTTTATGTTTTTTTCATTTTATAGCGCCACCATGAGGCCAATCGTCGCGATTTTTTTACTGTGACCCCAGAGTAAGCTCATACACATGTGTACCAAGTTTGGTGAAGATACCTCATTTACATCGGGAGTTATAGCCATTTTAGTAAAATAGGCCCCTCCCACAACGTACGTTTTGGCGCCCCTTAGCGACCGTGAATCGAAATTTCCACTTTTTTTCGATAATTATTGATATTCAGTCTCCAGAGAACATTTCTGCACTAGTTTGGTTCCAATCGGGCAAAAAACCAGGGACTAGTTCGCAAAAGTAGATTTTTGACAAAATTCAAAATGGCGGAAAATCTATCATGGCGGAAATGAAATCGGAGATATACGTTTTGTTCGTCAGGCGTCCAGCTTTCCAATGATATAAGACACTTGAGTCTACGACATACGGTCTAGGAGTTATGAGCAGTTTCGCGCTTTTGGTTGTTATAGCGCCACCTATGGGCCAATCGGGGTCATAATCTCTGAACCTTTCCTCGATTTTTGTACTACCATCTGTCAAAGTTTCAAAGTTCCAGCTCTTACGGTTTGGGCTGCACGATGCGTTTTACGGCGGAATAATAATAATAATAATAATAATTAAAGCTGCAAGCAGCATTTATCGGGGTTCAAGCAGTTAAAGCCTTTTAGGCATTTAAGCACAAAAGCATCAAAAGTTATTAAGATTTATTTAGCAAGCATGTAACCACGGACATAATAGATGGAAAAGACCATTTACAGCCAATACAGGCAGTTTACTATGGGATATATATGGTTTGAAAGCTTTTTAACAGTTATAGCGCCACCTATGGTCCGATCTCCATAAAAATGTTTACTGTGACCTCAAATTGAACCCATACACATGTGTACTGAGTTTGGTGAAGATATCTCATTTACTTCTTGAGTTATAGCCATTTTAGTAAAATAGGCTCCTCCCACAACAATTTACCACATTCTAGTATTATTTACTATGATTCTAGCCTGATTTGCCATATTCTAGCATGATTTACCATGATATACTACATTCTAGTATGATTTACCATTGTTTACTGTGATTGTAGCATGGTTTACCATAGTTTATCATGATTTATCATAGTTTACCATGATTTATCATAGTTTACCATGATTTACCCTGTTCTAGCATAGTTTACCATGATTTATCATGTTCTAGCATGATTTACCATGATATACCACATTCTAACATGATTTACCATAGTTTATTGTGATTTATCATGGCTTACCATGATTTACCCTGTTCTAGCATAGTTTACCATGATTTACCATGTTAATTGTCAATAGTAATTGTTACAGTATATAAGTGATTTTTAGTGTCTTATTGTTATATAAGTGATTTTTAGTGTCTAATGAATGCAAAAGCATATGTGAGTAGACTTCATTAATAAGTAGAATGACCAGCAGAGGGCAGTAGAAGACCACATATTGGCTCACTTTTACTTAAGACTTCTTGATTTTCACCATTTTTCTGCACTAAAGCAAAACAGTTTTTCCATTTTAACTCCATAATGCATGTTAACACACACACACACACACACACACACACACACACACACACACACACACACACACAAAAACAAATGTTGTTATTTGTTCAATGCTATTGGGATATGTCATTATATAAAATATTATTTGAATGGTCTATAAACATTTCACAAAGTATTTGTAAGCTATTAATCAGATGATTCAGAATTTATTCAGAAACCTAAGACTACATACACACATTATGTTGTAGATACAGACGTTTGAAATATATGATGTGATCAAACTGTTATACTAATACTTTAACAGATGGATTTTGACTAAATGTAATTGTAAATGTTAAAATAGTGATTTTATAAAGTCTAAATATAAATTATAGAACAATATGACAAAATGACTATTTTAAACAGCAGGGGGCAGTAAAAAACCACTTATTGGCTTAATATGCCATTATATTCATATCATTTTCACCTTTTCAACTGTTATAGAGGCAAATTTTGTCCGATCTGTCTGAAAATTTTCATGCATGTTCAGAGTGATATTTTACATGTTCTGACTTGTTTTTAAGAAGGTCTGAGCATTGATTAAAGAGAAATAGGCTTTCGGGGACACTTGGTAAAGTCCACATTTTGAAGTGAACCTATTATAGCTATCCAAATGAAGTAGTTCAACTTTTTCTGACAATTATTGATCTAGTAAGTACAGAGAATTGTATTGCACTAGTTTTGAACATTATGATATGATAATTATATGATCAGAGATGGAAAAGACCATTTACAGCCAATACAGGCAGTTAACCATAGGAAATCTATGGTTTTAAAGCCTTTTAACTGTTATAGCGCCACCTTTGGTCCGATCTCCATAAAATTTTTCATGCTTGTTTGTGATGTTATTTCACATATACTCACCAATTTTTGTGAAGTTCAGAGTTTTCATTTAGGATTTATAGGCTTTTTAGTGTATTTTGCCACACCCATTTTATAAATGACCCTATTACAGCCATCCAAATGCAAAAGTTCAACTTTTTTTTGATAATTATTGATCTAGAGAGTCCATAGAATTGTCCTAGACTGGTCTGGTTCCGATCGGGCGAAAAACCAGGGACTAGTTCGCAAAAGTAGGTTTTGAACATATTCATGAATATTTAATGAACTGTTTGATTGACAGAAACGGTTCTAGAGGCAAAGTTGTTCAGCATGAGCAGATCTATCAAATGATATGCATTTTGTGATAATATGTGTAACACCACGTGATTACAGAGCCATAAAACTCGTTAGCGCCAACTAGTGGCCGATTTCTTTCAAAATTCTTACAGACCTCTAGGGCCATGAGTCGAACATGCCCACCGAGTTTCGTTCTGATCGGCCTCCGTTAACCTTGTCTAATGGGTGCTCAACTTCATTGGCCAATGGCGGCCATGTTTTTTGAGATACACCAATGTCCTCATAGACATACATGGCACCTTGGACCAAGACACTGCATACCAATTTTCAAGTCAATCGGACTAACGGCCAGGTGGTTATAGCCTGTTTTATGTTTTTTTCATGTTATAGCGCCACCATGTGGCCAATCGCCGCGATTTTTTTACCGTGACCTCAGATTGACCTCTTACATATGTGTACCAAGTTTGGTGAAAATACCTCATTTACTTCTGGAGTTATAACCATTTTAGTAAAATAGGCTCCTCCCACAACGTCCATTTTGGCGCCCCTTAGCGTCCGTGAATCGAAATTTCAACTTTTTTTCGATAATTATTGAACTTCAAACTCCAGAGAACAATTCTGCACTGGTTTGGTTCCGATCGGGCGAAAAACCAGGGACTAGTTCGCAAAAGTAGATTTTCGACAAAATTCAAAATGGCGGAAAATCTATCATGGCGGAAATAAAATCGGAGATATACGTTTTGTTCGTCAGGCGTCCAGCTTTCCAATGATATAAGACACTTGAGTCTACGACATACGGTCTAGGAGTTATGAGCAGTTTCGCGCTTTTGGTTGCTATAGCGCCACCTATGGGCCAATCGGGGTCATAATTTGATAACCTCTCCTCGATTTTTGTACTACCATATGGCAAAGTTTCAAAGCTCTAGCCCTTACGGTTTGGGCTGCACGATGCGTTTTACGGCGGAATAATAATAATAATAATAATAATAATAATAATAATAATAATAAAAATCAGCACAATTACAATAGGGTTTCAGCACTTCGTGCTTGAACCCCTAATTAAAGCTGCAAGCAGCATTTATCGGGGTTCAAGCAGTTAAGGCCTTTAAGGCTTTTAAGCACAAAAGCATCAAAAGTTATTAAGATTTATTTAGCAAGCATGTAACCACTGACATAATAGATGGAAAAGACCATTTACAGCCAATACAGGCAATTTGCCATGGGATATATATGGTTTTAAAGCTTTTTAACAGTTATAGCGCCACCTATGCTCCGATCTCCATAGAATTGTTTACTGTGACCTCAAATTGAACCCATACACATGTGTACTGAGTTTGGTGAAGATATCTCATTTACTTCTTGAGTTATAGCCATTTGAGTAAAATAGGCTCCTCCCACAACGATTTGCCACATTCTAGAATTATTTAATATGATTCTAGCATGATTTACTATCATATACCATGTTCCAGAATGATTTATTAGGATTCTAGCATGATTTACCTTGATACACCTCATTTCAGTATTATTTACTGATTTACAATGTTTCTAGCATGATTAACCACATTACTAGCAATTATGTGAAGTGTCAGTGCAAATGAGGTGATGAACACTGACAAAATATTATTGTGTTATAATAGTTAGTTATATACGTGATTTTTAGTGTGTGTCCAAGTATGAATGCAAAAGCACATGTAAAATATTTCATTATTAAGTAGAATGGCCAGCAGAGGGCAGTAGAAGACCACTTATTGGCTCACTTTCACTTTAAACCAGTTTTCTGCACTAAAGCAAACCAGTTTTTCCATGTTAACTCAATGCATGCTTACACACACACACACACACACACACACACACACACACACACACACACACACACACACACAAACACACACAAACACACACACACACACACACACACACACACACACACACACACACACATACACACACAGCATAGTTAACCATGATTTACCATGATATACCACGTTCTAGTATTATTTACCAGGAGATAAACGACAATCTAGGATTATTTACTTTGATTTACCATGTTTCTAGCCTGATTTATCACGTTACTAGCAATTATTTGAAGTGTCAGTGCAAATAAAGTGGTTAACACTGACAAAATATGATTGTGTTATAATAGTTATTGCTATATAAGTGATTTTTTTAGTGTGTATTCAAGTATGAATGCAAGCACATGTTGAAATATTTCATTAATAAGTAGAATGGCCAGCAGAGGGCAGTAGAAGACCACTTATTGGCTCTCTTTCACTTTAAACCAGTTTTCTGCACTAAAGCAAACCAGTTTATCCATGTTAACTCAATGCATGCTTACACACACACACACACACACACACACACACACACACACACACACACACACACACAAACACACAGCATAGTTAACCATGATTTACCATGAATTTACCACATTACTAGCAATTATTTGAAGTGTCAGTGCAAATAAAGTGATTAACACTGACAAAATATGATTATGTTATAATAGTTATTGCTATATAAGTGATTTTTAGTGTGTATTCAAGTATAAATGCAAGCACATGTGGAAAAATTTAATTAAGTAGAATGGCCAGCAGAGGGCAGTAGAAGACCACTTATTGGCTCACTTTCACTTTAAACCTCATGATTTTGACCAGTTTTCTGCACTAAAGCAAACCAGTGTTTCCATGTTAACTCAATAATGCATACTTGCTACATATGCTACACACAATAATGCTACACACACACACACACACACACACACACACACACACAAATGTTTCAGTGATATTGGTGTCACATTCACCTTCATCACATTCACCTTCTGTCTTCATCACATTCACCATCTGTCGTCATCACCTGCACCTGCTCCTCATCACCCTCCTCATCATCACCTGCTCCTCATCATCATAACCGTCACCTGTTGTCCTTGTCTTGATCTGTGTATTTAAGTTCCCCTCTCATCCATTATCATTGTCGGTTATTGTTTGTGCACTAGCACTCTGTTATGTTTGTTTTCATGTTGGAAAATAAAACCTTTGTTATATTTGTACCACACACACACACACACACACACACACACACACACACACACACACACACACACACACCATCATTTATCATGATTTACCATGGCTGATACCAATACCAATATGAGAAAATGACTATTTTAAACAGCAGGGGGCAGTAAAATACCACTTATTGGCTTAACATGCCATTAATTCATATCATTTTCACCTTTTTAACTGTTATAGAGGCAAATTTTGTCCGATCTGTCTGAAAATTTTCATGCTTGTTCAGGGTGATATTTCACACGTTCTGACTTGTTTTTAAGAAGGTCTGAGCATTGATTAAAGAGATATAGGCTTTCGGGGACACTTGGTAAAGGCCAGATTTTGAAGTGAACCTATTATAGCTATCCAAATGAAGTAGTTCAACTTTTTCTGACAATTATTGATCTAGTGAGTCCAGAGAATTGTATTGCACTAGTTTTGAACATTATGATATGAAAATTATATGATCAGAGATGGAAAAGACCATTTACAGCCAATACAGGCAGTTTACCATAGGAAATATATGATTTTAAAGCTTTTTAACAGTTATAGCGCCACCTATCGTCCGATCTCCATAGAATTTTTCATGCTTGTTAATGATTTTATGTCACATATGCTGACCAATTTTTGTGAAGTTCTGAGTTTTTATTTAGGATTTATAGGCTTTTTAATGTATTTTGACACGCCCATTTTATAAATTACCCTATTACAGCCATCCAAATGCAAAAGTTCAACTTTTTTTTTGATAATTATTGATCTAGAGAGTCCAGAGAATTGTCCTAGACTGGTCTGGTTCCGATCGGGCAAAAAACCTAGGACTAGTTCGCAAAAGTAGGTTTTTAACATATTAATGAATAATTAATGAACAGTTTGATTGACAGCAATGGTTCTTGGGGCAAAGTTGTTCAGGATGAGGAGATCTATCAAATGATATGCATATTGTGTGGATATTTGTAACACCACGTGATTACAGAGCCGTAAAACTCGTTAGCGCCAACTAGTGGCCGATTTCTTTCAAAATTCTTACAGACCTTTAGGGCCAAGAGCCGAACATGCCCATTGAGTTTCGTTCTGATCGGCCTCCGTTAACCTTGTCTAATAGGTGCTCAAACTTCGTTGGCCAATGGCGGCCATGTTTTTTGAGATACGCCAATGTCCTCATAGACATACATGGCACCTTGGACCAAGACACTGCATACCAATTTTCAAGTCAATCGGACTAACGGTCAGGTGGTTATACCCTTTTTTATGTTTTTTTCATTTTATAGCGCCACCATGAGGCCAATCGTCGCGATTTTTTTACTGTGACCCCAAAGTAAGCTCATACACATGTGTACCAAGTTTGGTGAAGATACCTCATTTACATCGGGAGTTATAGCCATTTTAGTAAAATAGGCCCCTCCCACAACGTACGTTTTGGCGCCCCTTAGCGACCGGGAATCGAAATTTCCACTTTTTTCGATAATTATTGATATTCAGTCTCCAGAGAACATTTCTGCACTAGTTTGGTTCCAATCGGGCAAAAAACCAGGGACTAGTTCGCAAAAGTAGATTTTTGACAAAATTCAAAATGGCGGAAAATCTATCATGGCGGAAATGAAATCGGAGATATACGTTTTGTTCGTCAGGCGTCCAGCTTTCCAATGATATAAGACACTTGAGTCTACGACATACGGTCTAGGAGTTATGAGCAGTTTTGCGCTTTTGGTTGTTATAGCGCCACCTATGGGCCAATCGGGGTCATAATCTCTGAACCTTTCCTCGATTTTTGTACTACCATCTGTCAAAGTTTCAAAGTTCCAGCTCTTACGGTTTGGGCTGCACGATGCGTTTTACGGCGGAATAATAATAATAATAATAATAATAATAATTAAAGCTGCAAGCAGCATTTAGCGGGGTTCAAGCATTTAGGGTCTTTAAGCACATAAGGCAGTTTAGTGAGTTGTCTGAGTTTTCGTTTAGGATTTACAGGCTTTTGAGTGTTTTTTTGCCATACACATTTTCTAAATGATCCTATTATGGCTACCCAATGGGTAAAGTTTAAGTTTTTTATATAATTATTGATCTAGAGCTTCCAGAGAATTGTACTGCACTGGTATATTTCCGATCGGGTGAAAAACATAGGACTAGTTTGCAAAAGTAGGTTTTTAACATAATCGCAAGTATTTAATGAACAAATTAATTGACAGCAGTAGTTTTTGAGGCAAAGTTGTTCAGTATGAGGAGATCTATCAAATGACACGCATCACGTGATTACAGAGCAGTAAAACCTGTTAGCGCCAACTAGTGGCTGATTTCTTTCAAAATTCTTACAGACCTCTAGGGCCACGAGTCGAACATGCCCACCGAGTTTCGTTCCAATCGGCCTTCGTTAACCTTGTCTAAGAGGTGCACAAACTTTATTGGCCGATGGCGGCATAGACATACATGGCACCTTGGACCAAGACACTGCATACCAATTTTAAAGTCAATCGAACTAATGGTCAGGTGGTTATAGCCCTTTTCATGTTTTTGTGATGTTATGGCCTGATCTCCATTTTAAATAATTATTTTAAAGGTGCTGTAGAATGCATTGATATATTTTAAATTGTTCTCTGATATCTCTGAAACAGAAATGTCTTCAACAGTCAAGTAGTGGATAAAATCACTAATGTTACTTTCTGCTTGCGGTAGGGGTTGTAATGGAAATATAACATTAGTTGGAAGTGCCCCCTTCTTGAGTATCAAACGATGAGCGAAACCTGCTTGATATTGTCCCAGGTTAGAAAAACTGTCTGGGGTAAAATGGGCAGAGCAAACTAACAGCTTTGAATTAAAATGGTGAGGTATCCTGTTGTAAACATCAACCATGCCTGTTGACAGTTCTCTTTTGTGGGAAGGGAATGAAAAGTTCTCAAATCCGCAGCACAGCCTCAGACATAACATTTATATCCATGATCTGCCATTTTCACTATTGTCCTTGCTTGCTTCTTCACAACACCTGCAGATCTTCTGATGATTCGGCTGTGCAGGTCCACATTAACACTGCCTGGCCTAGAACATGGACTGGAAAATGCAAATTTGGGGGGTATAAATATTAATGATCCTGACTCCAACGTCACAGTCGGTGTTATGGTGGGATTCACTCATTTTTCAGCGGTCTTTTGCAAACAGGAGATTTACACATGAAGGAGGAAACAATGGTGTTTGAGGCTCACGGTATGTCAGTTCCATGTCCAGAACTCTTATCATTCAACTATGCCAAGATAAATACAGTTTTCAATTGTATGGCACCTTTAAAATAGATGATTAGTAATATAATGCTTACTTGCAGTCTGAAATGGCTTTAACAAAGGAAGAAAAATATTCTTAGATTTCTGTTCATTCTAATCATGTACAAATAAAGTAGCACAGTAAGATTACATTTATTTGAATGCATTAGTGAGTGTGTGATTGTGCTGTGTGTGCAGCGTGTCAATACTAAAAGTGAAGGTGTAGTTGATATCTTTGGTGATAATATCTGTAGTAATCATAAAAAAACAATTAAGAAATAAAGAATTAAAATTACAAATAATATTCTATTAAGATATGAGTTACAATAACATGATTTGCAATAGTAATAATATCAATAATATATGCACAATACACACAGATTAGACTATCAGGTCTGTGTTTTACAAAAACATTAGTATTGCAGCCAGTGTGAGTCTGTGGGATTTATAAACAGACAAAATATGATTTGAAATGTTATTTTAATGATTTTATTAAGTTTAAAAAATATTTCAAATGGAAAAAAAAATGAAAAATAATAATTTTAGTGAGCAGAATGAACCAATGAGTGTTCTTCTTCTGGTGGTTAAAATGTAAATGAAAACAATAATACTTAAACAATAATACTTAATACATGCTTGAACACACACATGCACACACATTTTGTTGTAGATGTAGATATTTAAAATAAAAGATAGGTAACAAAATGATAATTGCAAATCTCCTCTGTATAACACCATTTTCAGATTTCAAATTAATCACTGAGAGGCAGAATTGTTCAAACTGAGAGCTCAGTAAAAATGAAGTGATAAACTTTGACAAAACATGACTGTGTTATAATAGGTGATTTTCATGCAAGTAATTTGATATAGTCCAAAAACTAATGCAAAAGCACAGATGAAAATATTTTATTAAGTAGAATGTCCTGCAGAGGGCAGTAGAAGACCACTAATTGACTCACTTTCATTTGAAAGACTTTTTTTATCCACCAGTAAAACAAAGCAGTTTCTCCATGTTCTTTCCATTAAGCATGCTTACACACAGACACACACACAAACACACACACACACACACACACAAAGACAAATATGTTTTCAATGTTTTTAGGATGTGATATTGTGAAAATATCTTCATCTCCTCATCTTGAACAACTTTGCCTCAAGAATCACTAATGTCAATCAAACCGTTCATAATCATAATAAAAAAAAAAATATATACAAATATCATAATAAAAAAAAAACATCATAATAAAAAAGATTGCTTCTTAAAGCATTTGTTTATTTCCCAATACTGAAGCGAATTAAAAGATCATGCGTAATCCTGCTGCTCCCTCTAGTGGACAACAGTGGTATTATAGCTTACATTTTACAGTTGAAGTGTTTGAATGAATGAATGGGAATTAGTTTTTTTACTTATATCTCAGGAACCAAAAGGCGAAAAATTCTGAAACTCAGAGCATATATAGTGCTTGAGGAGCCCTGTTGAATGAGACCATCAAGGTGTTTTTGGGCGATTGGGGCTGGGAGTTATGACTGTTATAAGGCATATCTGTTCGGGCTATTATCTCTGGAATGCCCAGGGCAAATAACACCACATTTGAATCGAAGCTAGCCAAGGACGCGCCCTTTCCAACGAGCTCTCACACAATGTTCGGGGTGGTCTGGGTCGGGAGTAATGGCCGCTCAAAATCGGGGGTCCCGCGGATTCGCGATGCGCGGGGGGCGCGCTCCCGAGGCCCGCGACGACACGTTTCGATCAAGAGCCCGGAGAGGTCCTCACCATCAAAATTTGAGCGCGCAACGACTTTCCGTTTTCGAGTTATGAATGAATTTGTATTCGGGGGCGTGGCTTAAATGCCGTTACTTTCGTTTCATTTCATTCATTTACTTTCGTCCATTTCCATATCTCAGTGTAACACAATTGTCAATAGTAATACTCAATAGATGAGTTTTGACAAAATGTGATTGTAAATGTTAAAATAATGATTTTATAAAGTCTAAATATGAATTTTATAACAATATTAGGGAGTAGTATGATGAAATGACAGCAGGGGGCAGTAAAATACCACTTATTGGCTTAATATGTCATTATATTCATATAAAATCACCTTTTGAAGAAGTTAAACTTTTTTTCTGATAATTATTGATCTAGAGAGTTCAGAGAATTGTGCTGCACTGGTTTTGAACATTATGATATGAACATTATATGATAGAAGACACCATTTACAGCAAATACAGGCAATTTACCATAGGAAATATATGGTTTTAAAGCGTTTTAACAGTTATAGCGCCAACTATGGTCCGCTCTCCATAAAATTTTCCATGCTTCTTAAGCAGGTTATGACACATATGCTCATCAATTTTCGTGAAGTTCTGAGTTTTCGTTTAGGATTTATAGGCTTTTGAGTGCATTTTACCACGCCCATTTTCTAAATGACCCTGTTAGCCATGCGAAAAATGCAAAAGTTCAACTTTTTTTTGATAATTATTGACCTAGAGAGTCCATAGAATTGTCCTAGACTGGTTTGTTTCCGATCGGGCGAAAAACCTAGGACTAGTTCGCAAAAGTAGGTTTTTAACATAATTACGAATATTTAATGAACGGTTTGATTGACAGCAATGGTTCTTGAGGCAAAGTTGTTCAACAAGAGGAGATCTATCAAATGGTATCCATTTTGTGACAATAAGTGTAACACCACGTGATTACAGAGCCATAAATCTCGTTAGCGCCAACTAGTGGCCGATTTCTTTTAAAATTCTTACAGACCTCTAGGGCCATGAGTAGAACATGCCCACCGAGTTTCGTTCCGATCGGCCTCCGTTAACCTTGTTTAATAGGTGCTCAAACTTCATTGGCCGATGGCGGCCATGTTTTTTTAGATACGCCAATGTCCTCATACACATACATGACACCTTGGACCAAGACACTGCATACCAATTTTCAAGTCAATCGGACTAAAGGTCAGGTGGTTAAAGCCTGTTTTAAGTTTTTTTCATATTATAGCGCCACCATGTGGCAAATCGCCGCGATTTTTTTACTGTTACCTCATATTGAGCTCATACATATGTGTACCGAGTTTGGTGAAGATACCTCATTTACTTCTGGAGTTATAGCCATTTTAGTAAAATAGGCCCCTCCCACAACGTACGTTTTGGCGCTCCTTAGCGTCCGTGAATCGAAATTTCAACTTTTTTTCGATAATTATTGATCTTCAGTTTCTAGAGAACATTTCTGCACTGGTTTGGTTCCGATCGGGCGAAAAACCAGGGACTAGTTCGCAAAAGTAGGTTTTTGACAAAATTCAAAATGGCGGAAAATCTATCATGGCGGAAATGAAATCGGAGATATACGTTTTGTTCGTCAGGCGTCCAGCTTTCCAATGATATAAGACACTTGAGTCTACGACATACGGTCTAGGAGTTCTGAGCAGTTTCGCGCTTTTGGTTGCTATAGCGCCACCTATGGGCCAATCGGGGTCATAATTTGATAACCTCTCCTCGATTTTTGTACTACCATCTGGCAAAGTTTCAAGGTTCCAGCTCTTACGGTTTGGGCTGCACGATGCGTTTTACGGCAGAAGAAAAATAATAATAAAAATCAGGACAATTACAATAGGGTTTCAGCACTTCGTGCTTGAACCCCTAAAAATCAGCACAATTACAATAGGGTTTCAGCACTTCGTGCTTGAACCCCTAATAATAATAATAATAAAAATCAGCACAATTACAATAGGGTTTCAGCACTTCGTGCTTGAACCCCTAATAATAATAATAATAAAAATCAGCACAATTACAATAGGGTTTCAGCACTTCGTGCTTGAACCCCTAAAAATCAGTACAATTACAATAGGTGTTCAGCACTTCGTGCTTGAACCCCTAATAATAATAATAATAGGTTACAGGGAAGTCTTGGTTGGAGAAATTGTTATTTAAAATGCTGTGGTGCGAGTGCAGTCATTGTTTTACAAACACTTTTTGATATGCCTGGGAAGAATGTCTGTTGTATGAATTACAGGAATCGTCTTACAGTGTTAACTAAGAGGCTAATGACACAGTTTTTTTTTTTTGTTGTTTTTTAGAGAAAGTCACTCCACATACCAGTGTTTCTCAGGCAAACGTAGCTGCACCACTTCAAGCTGACTCATTTTTCCAAAGAAATGTTGACGTCTGCACACAAAATTTGAATAGCTCAAACGCATGATCCCCTGCCAGGCCGTCTCGTTCTGTGTACGGTCATCATCTCTGTGACGGTAACCCAGTTCAATTACCATCTAGCCGAAGAACGTAACCCCACAAACATTCTTTACAATTTGTCATCCACCACTAAAACAGCAGATATGGATGAATTATTACCGCAAAACCTTTCAACACAGCTGAAAATGTAGAGTCAAATGTAGAGAAACTAGTTTCCCTCTTTTTTTTCTACTTGTCATGTTAAAATGTTGTTTAACAAGATGGGTACTTCAAACTTAATGTCAAAAAGGCCTGAATATCAGAAAGTGTAGTATTTCTACTATTTATTTTTTGTCAGGAGGACATATCTATGTATTTATTTTTTATTGATTTGTATGTTTAGGAGCTGAAAGAGCCTTGACCTTAAAAAGAAAGTTAGAATATGAATGGGGTATATAAGAGACTGTTCAGCAGGGCATACTGATCTAAAAACAGCAAAAAGTTATAGTAGCGGGAGCACTAGCAGGTTGCGGTGTCTCCTCCACCGCAGTTGGAAGGCCCAGCGCATTCAACCGGCGCCATTCCATGGTCGAATCCGAAAGTTGAAATAGATGCCACTGATTTCCTGCTGCCTGGCTCGGCAGACTCCTGTGAGTCCCCGCAAAAGCATCTCTATTAAGTGGGGCAAGCCACAGGCACCTCAGACACCCGGGTGCGATCAGTGACACCCGGGTCTTATTGCACCGAATCCCCTCCAGGATCATGTATTTTATTTTCCTCCTCGATTATGAACAGTTAACGAGCGACAGAGTGAACTACAACAGTTGTTCTTAAGGTATCCTGGCTTCAGCTATTTTATTTGTTGCTTTTATTTTGAAGTCTGCAAAATACATTATTCATACTTTTATTGAAAACAACCCACTCCAAAAAAAGTTCATTACACAGCCTGGTTTTCAATTATATTCTATCCCTAACTGTGCGAACATTGTAACAACAATTTTTATACTACGAAATATAGCAGTCGTGCTCCCCCGAAAGGGACGGGGTCAGGGGTGTCAAACTCAGTTCCTGGAGGGGGGGCCCGCGCAGTGCCAACCGGATTCCAACTTCTGTTCTTAATGACTTAATTGATCTAATTATTTACTCAATTTGACATTTTAAAGATTTTGTCAAAGTATTATATAGTTGGTTGTGATTTAAAATGGGTTCTTGACGTCGCCTACAAAATATTTCGGGGGTCCGGATTGGTATTAAATCCCCCGTAATTAACAGTTTCTCCCAAAGACAAACATTCATTACAATTTTGTTTTATTGAAATCAAAGGAGGTCAAGGTTTTTGGCAAATGACCCAAAAGTTTTGCTGCACTACAAATAGAGTCTAAACAGTTGCTCCCTGAATGACAGTGACAGGTGTTTGTGATATGCATCAATAACGTAATAATAACTGCTTTCTTAATTGTGTGAAATACAAAGACAAAAAGAAAACAGAAAAATTGCCAAAATTTACATCGTGTTTAATGTCATAAAAGGTTAATTCTTAATTAAAAACTGTAGGAATCCAAGGTAATGTCTGCACATGGACTGGTTGAGAAACAGGGAACAGTGATTCATCTTAAGGGTCGTAACCTCTATCAGGGCCAGTGTAAGCAGCAGTGTACCACAGGGGTCTGTTTTACATCTGTTGCTCTTTCTGATCTATATGAAATTATTTCGATTCTGGTATAGATAGCAAACTAGTTAAATTTACAGATGATACAAAGTGGGGAAGTGGCAAACAGCAAAGAATTTACAAAATTACTTAGACCAGGAGTCCCCAATCCTGGTCCTGGAGGGCCGCAGTGTCTCCAGATTTTCATTCCAGCTGTGGGCTGAACTACCTAATTCAACTCAGTCTTGTTCTAATTGGACCAATTTAGCTACACTTCCCAGTTCTGAAGGTGCTGGTCATTTTGGAGATCTAGAAAACCTGCTGGACTGCGGCTCCTCCAGGAACAGGATTGGGGATCAAAATCATGGATTGAACAGACACTTATGAAATGACATTTAATGTTGATAAGTGCAAAGTAATCCAAACAGGAAGTGGGAACATACACTACACACTGCCCATGAAAGGGATTTTGCCATTTACATAGATTCTTCTAATGAAGGAGAGCAAAAAAGCAACACAAAAACCAGGAAACTATGTAGCAATATTATAAAATGAATGGAATTTAAATTTATTGCAACTGGACTGGGATCCTGTACAGGCCGCTGCCATAGAGCAGTAGCGGGTCGAATATATGTTGTAGTGGGTGGGATTGGTTGAGTAAACAAAAAAAAAAAAGAGGGGTAATTTGCAGAAAAACACCAAATTCCTGATTTTTGAAAGTAAAAGTAAATATGTTATTTAAAAACCTGGGGCTAGATTAAATCAAAACTTTGACTCACCCCCCTTATCACAAATGATAAATCTGTAATTAATAGCGGTGTGATTGTTCAAAAGAAGGCGTTTTCTTCTACTCACAAAACCAACCGCCATTCAATTCTGAGTTGTTTGCTATTAGTGGGTGGATCAAAGTTTTGAAGTCAATATGTTTAAGGTTATCAAAGTGTATACAGAATATGTTTGCTCTAAAATGCAAGAAAATGACGCAGAGATGGGTGGGAGTCGGTAGTGCCCACGGGCATGGAAGCGAGATGAACACAGTTGAGGGAATTAAGGGGCTCTCATGTGGGGAATATTTCTGTCTTGTGGGATTTGCAGGATCTCTATGCCTTGTTGCAGGTGGGAACAGAAGTTTAAGAAATAACGCGAAAGCAATATTGAAAAATAGTCACATGCTGAGCTCTACATGGATTGGGTGTTTGCTAGGGTGACCAGATGACTCCATAATGCTGCGGATAAGGTCTGGAGAACGTATGAATGAACCATTACACCTCTGCGTAAATAAGTATTGTTGTTAAATTACCATGCCATGTAAACCCAGAATACTAATTAGCTGTTAACAATTCCTGCAGTTGATCGGACCAATCAGATACTGATTTCAGCACCAGTGCGTATCACTAGGGTAGGGTTGCCACCCGTCCGGGTTTCGCCCGGACAGTCCGGTTCTTGGCATCTGTGTCCGGGTGCCAATTAACAAACCCGAATGTCCGGTTTTAGGTGAAATGCATACAAAGGCAAAGGCAAAGCATACATACTGTTAACATGTATTAATTATTATTATTATTATAGACATTTAGCAGACACTAAATTAAAGATTTATGTCCATTAAAAGTAATGTACTGTATAATACACTATATAAGAGCAAACGCGGGTACTGTAGACAGAAAGTATGAATGATTGAGTTTTTCTGTGAGTTTTCAGTGGTGTTACACAGTTATCTACACGATACTGAACTAGCGAAATGTGCAACCAGCTAGGAATTACTTTACTGTATCCACTATGGCCTGCAAGTTCAAGTGCTAAAAATACCAACAGTATGATGTTATTGATATGTACCAGGATCTGATAGTATGGTGTTTGATAGGCTAATTGAGAAATATGTCCGGTTTTGGTTTGTGGAAAAGGTGGCAACCCTACACTAGGGCCACTTATTTTTAATTCACAGAAGAGAAGCTAGTGAAACATGTTCAGAATTGCAGATGTTTTACATCATTATTACTGTTGCTGTACACCGTAAAGGCAACAACACTCAATTAAGCAAAGGTGTCAATGCTTAATTTACTGATTCTTTGCATTCAGTTTAAGGGGAGCTTTAAAATCCCTATAGAGTCATCTGGTCACCCTAGTTTTGCCCATTAAATATTTTCTATTTTTATGATGGCGTAGAAGATATCCTCCTGGTATTTATGTGATGCTGGCCTGAATGTATCCAGGGCTTTTTCATATTCACTTATTGCATGTTCTAGTTTGTCCCTCTCCACTGCACCCATAATGGCACTTGCTATTAAGTCAACCCCTATGAATACTACAGCCAAGGCCAGCCCTGCTATCCCACAAGTAGCTACAGTGCCAATCGCTACTACCATACCGGTCAGAATAACCCCCTTAACAATGAGTGTGATAAGTACTATTCCAGCAACAGTGCTTATAGACCCTATGATTGGGGCAATAAGATGCAACAAGGCTTTTTTCTGCTCATGTGGCAGGTTCAGGTCATGAAGCTTCTTGTAGGCTTCTGGCTCCAGTTTCTCTTTCAGCTTCGTGTCGATTTTCTCCACCTCTTTTTAGATGTTCCTCATGGAGTTGATTAATATATTGCAGTTTTCCTGCACTGTGCCTTTCTCCTGGATGCTGATGATTGGGAAATCTAAGTGGAGGTGGTCGTTAATGGTGTTGATAAGGTGGTTGGTGGCTCGAAAGTTGTTGGACATCAGCGAGTAGATTTCCTGCTGCAGCTGTATTACCTTCTCACGCCTTTTGGGGTTGTCAGGGTACAGGAGATCAGAAAAGGACATTTTTGCTGAGAGATCTGTCTCCTGGAACATACAATAATCATAAATAAGAAAAAACATATTTGCACCCTAGCACGTTTACTTCACCTGTTGATTTATTGCTCCAGAAGTGTTCTTCTGCTGTTTTTTTCTTGTGGCAGTTGAGAAATGACAAGTCATGAGAAAATATTGCTGGATAAAAACACCAGCCTCAGAAGCTGAGACAGCAAGGCATATATGTCAAGTGAAGTGTGAAGTATCATTTTTCTTTTTTGTATATATTGTTACAGTTCATACATTATAGAGAGGCTTTTGTTTCTTTTGAAGTCCTGGTATACAGACTGTCCCTTTAAATCTGTATATTCTAATTTAAGGCAAACAGGGGGATGGGGAAGGTTGCTGAAATGAACCGGGGGGGGGGGGGGGGGGGGGGGGGGGGGGTTGTTTTCATTTGTTTTCAATGAACAAAGATTATAAAGAATGCATACACACACACACACACACACACATATATATATATATATATATATATATATATATATATATATATATATATATACTTTTAAACCAATTTATAATATTGTTTTGCTATTTTCCTCAAAAATGCAAGTGCTGATTACTATTTACTATAATATTTTCCAGAATAATTTCCTTAACTCACCTGTTTTTAAACTAGTTGGTATAGCAGGATAGGCATCATAAAACAAGAAAATGACTTATTTGACACAAGTTTGCTGCCACGTTCATCGGACATTTGCAAAAACTATTTGCAACAACACTGTCATAAATTTCCAAGAGAAAGTTGCCATAGCTGTTTGCCACAAGTCTTCGACACAGCACCTCTGTGCATGTGAAAAAAAGTGACCGTGCAGCAAAGTTGGCAGAAAATGTTCAGTACATTTTTGGCAAACATTCAGCACATTTCTCACAAGTTTGCCAGAAGCTAGGGCGCTAGGACAACGGACATGCCAAACACTGCAGTTTTTTTTTAAATCTTATAGCAGCTTCTCAACAAAACTTACATCCAAGCAAAGAAAGTGCAAGTGAAGTTAAATTTATAGTGGATGTGAGGTGTGGACGCAGCTGGAACACGGAGATTGCTAATCTGAGGTCCGAAAACACACATGCCATACAAACATAATACACCACAGCATAAAACAGACAAGAAATGCATTGTTTAACAGAAACACAAAACACTTGTTTACAAGTGGGAAGGGTGTAAATATGAATGTGACCTCAGTGAAGAACCTGGAGATTCTCTCAGGTTTTTTATTTAATTTCAAGCCCTGCTTGAATTTGTATTTGCGGTTAGTATTTGTTTTTCTACTTGTATATCTTTAATTTTCATTATATTTGAATTGCTTTTTATGAGTTTTACAAGTAGCCTACTTTTTTAGCTTTCATTTGTGTATTTGATTTGTATTTTCTTTTCCCTTTTCTAGTTGAGTTTTGTACTTCAAGCCCACTGTACTTTAAATTAAAAAAACAAAGCATGTTGTTAACAAAAAGCATATATAAGTACACCTCGACCCATATTCTTTAAATGAGCACAGCTCACCTGGTTCTCTGTTGGAGGTGTGTGTCGGTTGTCGTCTCGGCGTCAGGCTGGCTGTGGGTCAGGCTCAGGTGATCCACTGCTCTTACATACAGTGTGCTGTGCTGGAGCAGGTCCAGGTTCACTCTCCTTTCCTGGAATCTGAGTCACGGCCTCCTTCTAAAGAAAGATTTGCACAATCCCCCATTTCCTGCTTTCTCTTTCTGCAGTAATCATAAATCTGTGATATGGAGAATGCAGATTGTGCAATTTTCATGCAAATAAATGCTGTGGAGCAAATTGTACGGTTACATATGTAACCTTCGTTTACGTGCACAGAGAACACAGTTCTCGATAAACTTACATCATGGAATCTATGGCTGTCATGTGACATAGTGTTAAAATTACACAGTGTGCCATGGCTTGTGCCTTGTGTTTGCCTTGTTTAATACTTTGGTTTACTGCTCTTACCCAAATTGTTTTTCAATTCAACTACAAATCTACGAATTTAAAGTATCGTGCAAGCGCTACAACAAAAAAAAGACTGGTGCTTCGTTCAGGAATCCAAATACAGTAAACAGAAACTAATCAAGCAGAAAAACCACCAACATGAAGATAGCAACCCCTTTGAATATCAAGTACAAGTCACACATAAACTTCATCTTTATTATTAAAATAGTGACAAGAAGTTTCTGAAAAGCAAATCACATACAGCATCTTTCCAGTTTCAACTTTGCAGCAAAAAAAAAAATAGTGAAGGGACTTCCTCTATGATTATGTAAGTAAAAATCAACCTTTTTTTCTAATTGCTGTATTGCTGTTTAATGTGTATAATGGTTTCAGTAGAGGTTATAGTAGGCTACCACTGCATTTGAAATGTAAATGCTGCTACGCAGACTACAGTGACCCTTTCTGCGTTTTACTAATTTGAAGATAAAACTCTGTTCCCTTTCGAAAGGGAACTCTACACTACGTCAGAATGACGCTATGGGGAACGCCTCAGGCGTGACAGGTGTCTGAAATCAAATATCAACTCACGTCAATCATGTTGACCGGCGACAGCCCGTGAATCATCAGCTTGATTAACGCGCGACCTGGATGTATAAAGGGGAGCCTTGCACACATGACAACATCTTTTCGTCTTCAGGGATTGTTTGTCTGTTTTGAGAATATCGCTGAAGAGCGTGGGAGGCTCTCTCTCTCTCGAGCCTCTTCAAACTGTGACCGTTTTTTATTTAAAAATGCTCCGCTCTCGTCGGACCCTTTTCTCGAGGGAGGAGGGTTCAGCATCTGAGCTGTGGTGCGTGTGATCTGTGAAACAATACTGTTTGGGTACGAGGCGTTCACAGTCAGTTCCTGAGGGTGCTGGCAGTGTTCATTAAGAAATATCTTGGCGCGCGTGAGAAAGAAAAAATCCGTGCGCTGTCGGATGTTTCAACCTTGCACCTGTTGACTTTCTTCTCGAGGGATGAAAGACATATATTTTTTAACGGCTCGTTTCTCGTGCTTGCCGAGGCAGTGTGTAGATTACGAGAACGTATAAATGTTAAAACAGTATTGTCTGGTGATTATGGCTGCATTTAATTCTATGAATTAAAATGGTGGAATATTATCTGACTTTTAAGAAGTTAGATATTTAGTAATTCAGCCTATCATCCAGATCGCGTTATCCAGTGTTTTTGGCTGCATTTTAATTGAGGAATTAAAATGATGAGCAGTGAACAAAAAGAGCAGGTGTAATTGTGGTCTTTTTGTAAAATGTGAAATTAACATATTTCTGTTTCTTTTCAGACCACGTCTCCTGCTTTAGAGTCTGGGGCAAAATGTTATGGGTAAGAAAGTAAATCTAAAGATTTTTTCGATGGTTAGGTAGTAGGTCTTAACAGGCGTCCTTGACCAGACAGTCCCCATTTTGCAACCGGTCAGTGCTTGGGCCTCCCTGAGGTGAGCTCCCAGGAATTGACTGTCAAGGAGTAATGTGGTTATCAGGTTATATGCCTCACTAGGCCTTCCTGAATATGAGCTCCCACATATTATGGTAATCAGGTCATAGGCCTCACTAGGCCTTCCTGAATATGAGCTCCCACATACTGTGGTTATCAAGTTATAGGCCTCTCCAGGCCTTCTTGAATATAGCTCCCATATAATGTGGTTATCAGGTCATAGGCCTCACTAGGCCTTCCTGAGTATGAGCTACCACATACTGTGGTTATCAAGTTATAGGCCTCACCAGGCCTTCTTGAATATGAGCTCCCACATACTCTGGTTATCAGGTCATAGGCCTCACCAGGCCTTCCTGAATTTGAGCTCCCACATACTGTGATTATCAAGTTATAGGCCTCACCAGGCCTTCTTGAATATGAGCTCCCACATACTGTGGTTATCAGGTCATAGGCCTCACCAGGCCTTCCTGAGTATAAGCTCCCACATACTGTGGTTATCAAGTTATAGGCCTCACCAGGCCTTCTTGAATATGAGCTCCCACATACTGTGGTTATCAGGTCATAGGCCTCACCAGGCCTTCCTGAGTATAAGCTCCCACATACTGTGGTTATCAAGTTATAGGCCTCACCAGGCCTTCTTGAATATGAGCTCCCACATACTATGGTTATCAGGTCATAGGCCTCACTAGGCCTTCCTGAGTATGAGCTCCCACATACTGTGGTTGAATATGAGCTCCCACATTCTGTGGTTATCAGGTCAGAGGCCTCACCAGGCCTTCTTGAATATGAGCTCCCACATACTGTGGTTATCAAGTTATAGGCCTCACCAGGCCTTCTTGAATATGAGCTCCCACATACTGTGGTTATCAGGTCAGAGGCCTCACCAGGCCTTCCTGAATGAGAGCTTCCACATATTGTGGTTGAATATGAGCTCCCACATTCTGTGGTTATCAGGTCAGAGGCCTCACCAGGCCTTCCTGTATATGAGCCCCCACATTCAGTGGTCGAATATGAGCTCCCACATACTGTGGTTATCAGGTCAGAGGCCTCACCAGGCCTTCCTGAATGAGAGCTTCCACATATTGTGGTTGAATATGAGCTCCCACATTCTGTGGTTATCAGGTCAGAGGCCTCACCAGGCCTTCCTGTATATGAGCCCCCACATTCAGTGGTCGAATATGAGCTCCCACATACTGTGGTGAATATGAGCTCCCACATACTGTGGTTATCAGGTCAGAGGCCTCACCAGGCCTTCCTGAATGAGAGCTTCCACATATTGTGGTTGAATATGAGCTCCCACATACTGTGGTTATCAGGTCATAGGCCTCACTAGGCCTTCCTGAGTATGAGCTCCCACATACTGTGGTTATCAAGTTATAGGCCTCTCCAGGCCTTCTTGAATATAGCTCCCATATAATGTGGTTATCAGGTCATAGGCCTCACTAGGCCTTCCTGAGTATGAGCTACCACATACTGTGGTTATCAAGTTATAGGCCTCACCAGGCCTTCTTGAATATGAGCTCCCACATACTCTGGTTATCAGGTCATAGGCCTCACCAGGCCTTCCTGAATTTGAGCTCCCACATACTGTGATTATCAAGTTATAGGCCTCACCAGGCCTTCTTGAATATGAGCTCCCACATACTGTGGTTATCAGGTCATAGGCCTCACCAGGCCTTCCTGAGTATAAGCTCCCACATACTGTGGTTGAATATGAGCTCCCACATACTGTGGTTATCAGGTCATAGGCCTCACCAGGCCTTCCTGAATATGAGCTCCCACATACTGTGGTTATCAGGTCATAGGCCTCACTAGGCCTTCCTGAGTATGAGCTCCCACATACTGTGGTTGAATATGAGCTCCCACATACTGTGGTTATCAAGTTATAGGCCTCACTAGGCCTTCTTGAATATGAGCTCCCACATACTGTGGTTATCAGGTCATAGGCCTCACTAGGCCTTCCTGAGTATGAGCTCCCACATACTGTGGTTGAATATGAGCTCCCACATTCTGTGGTTATCAGGTCAGAGGCCTCACCAGGCCTTCCTGAATATGAGCTCCCACATACTGTGGTTGAATATGAGCTCCCACATACTGTGGTTATCAAGTTATAGGCCTCACTAAGCCTTCTTGAATATGAGCTCCCACATACTGTGGTTATCAGGTCATAGGCCTCACTAGGCCTTCCTGAGTATGAGCTCCCACATACTGTGGTTGAATATGAGCTCCCACATTCTGTGGTTATCAAGTTTTAGGCCTCACCAGGCCTTCTTGAATATGAGCTACCACATACTGTGGTTATCAGGTCAGAGGCCTCACCAGGCCTTCCTGAATGAGAGCTTCCACATATTGTGGTTGAATATGAGCTCCCACATTCTGTGGTTATCAGGTCAGAGGCCTCACCAGGCCTTCCTGTATATGAGCCCCCACATTCAGTGGTCGAATATGAGCTCCCACATACTGTGGTTGAATATGAGCTCCCACATACTGTGGTGAATATGAGCTCCCACATACTGTGGTTAGCAGGTCAGAGGCCTCACTAGACCTTCCTGAATATGAGCTCCCACATACTGTGGTTGAATATGAGCTCCCACATTCTGTGGTTATCAAGTTATAGGCCTCACCAGGCCTTCTTGAATATGAGCTCCCACATACTGTGGTTATCAAGTTATAGGCCTCACCAGGCCTTCTTGAATATGAGCTCCCACATACTGTGGTTATCAGGTCAGAGGCCTCACCAGGCCTTCCTGAATGAGAGCTTCCACATACTGTGGTTATCAGGTTATAGGCCTCACCAGGCCTTCTTGAATGTGAGCTCCCACATACTGTGGTTATCAAGTTATAGGCCTCACCAGGCCTTCTTGAATATGAGCTCCCACATACTGTGGTTATCAGATTTGAGGCCTCTCCAGGCCGTCCTATGAGCTCCCACGTGCTGTGGTCGCTAGGTCACAGGCCTCACCGGCCGCCTTCCTGAGTTTTAACCTTCCACAATTAGTGGTCACCAGGCTTTAGGCCTCCTCGGCCTTTACATGTCAGGCTTTAAAACCAGGCCTTCCTGAATGAGAACTCCCACGTATTGTGACTATCAGGTTGCAGGCCTCAGCTGGCCTTCCTGATTTTGGGTTCCCTCACATGGTGGTTCCTTGGTCACAGGCCTCACTAGGCCTTCCTGGTTATGAGCCTTCACATGTCAGGTTACAGGCCTCACCGGCCTTCCTGAATGTGGGCTCCTACATACTGTGATTTTAGAGTGATGAAGTATGTACTAACCTTTACTTCATTCCTTTTCGGTACATACGCTCCGTACCTTCTTTAACCCATGCTTATGGTAAGTCACACGACTTACGTCTTGTGTACTTTCTAAATCCATTTTTTTATGGTAAGGGTCATGCGCGTATCGCTTCTGTCCCTTCCTATGTGGCTCAGACCCTGGTTTTCACCTCGGGTCCCACTCTAGATGCATCCTGTCGTCACTTTATTACGACAGACGCCATTCTCTAGCTAACTTCCACATTCTGATGAGCTCCCACACACTGTGGTCACCGTGTTACAGGCCTCACCGGCCTTCCCGAGTATGAGCTCCCACATGCTGTGGTCGCCAGGTTAGAGGCCTCGTCAGGCCTTCTTGGATTCAGAATGGCTAAGTACATGCACTTTCTTTCATGTACTTTCTATAATCCACATTTATGGTAAGGGTTATGCGCTGTACGCTTATTCCCTTTTTTACGTGGCCCAGACTTCAGTTCTTAGGTCCCACTCTAGATGCATTTTTGCTGTCGCAATGTATTACGACAGATGCCTCCCTCTTGAGCTATCTCCCACATTCTATGGCAGGCTATAGGCTTCATTAGGCCTTTCTAGGGCCTTTCTAAAGTAAGCTCCCACAGGTTGTGGTCCCCAGGTTACAGGCCTCACCGGCCTTCCTGATATGAGCTCCCATATGCTGTGGTCGCCAGGTTAGAGGCCTCACCGGCCTTCCTGATATGAGCTCCCATATGCTGTGGTCGCCAGGTTAGAGGCCTCACCGGCCTTCCTGATATGAGCTCCTACATGCTGTGGTCGCCAGGTTAGAGGCCTCATCAGGCCTTCTTGGATTCAGAATGGCTAAGTACATGCACTTTCTTTCATGTACTTTCTATAATCCATATTTATGGTAAGGGTTGTGCGCTGTACGCTTAATTCCCTTTCTTACATGGCCCAGACTTCGGTTCTAGGGCCTTTCTGAAAGTAAACTCCCACAGGTTGTGGTCCCCAGGTTACAGGCCTCACCGGCCTTCCTGATATGAGCTCCCACATGCTGTGGTCGCCAGGTTAGAGGCCTCACCGGCCTCCCTGAAGGTAAGCTCCCACATATTGTGGTTGAATACAAGCTCCCCAATGTTGTGGTCGCCAGGTTAGAGGTCCTACCAGGCCTTCCTGGAGGTAGCTCCCTTTAGGCCCTCACAGGCCTCCTCAGTGTTTTGAAACACAAACACTGGGTAGATCCATGGATCGAGTAGAGAAACTCCCCTCGCTGGCAAGGGTTGTAAAGCAGTATGCTGAGTCATACTCTCCAGGATGTCCCGTCTCTGAGATCCGGTCCGAGTGGTTCACTGCCTGCTTCGCAGTCCCTCGGGTTGGATGCCTTCCTAAGGCAAGTGTCCAGAGGCTCTGTCTTCGGACAGACAGGAAGTGGCCAGACTGTAGTGTCTTATGTAGTGACACCAGGTCAGGCCTGCCTGGTGGCATTTCAGGTGGCACGCTCCCCTGAATAGTGACTGGCTGGGAGTCCCTTGGGTCCCCTAGCCACACTCCCTAGAAGGGACCCCTTCTATTGGAAGCTGATGTCCTAAGCCTTTGAGCTGGCCCAGATATACCCCCCATTTACTATGTTCTGGTGGTTTCTTGGTTCATTAGCTTGGGCTATGACCGGTAGGGAGTGCTGTCACTGACAGCCCGATGTGACCTAAGGGTGAGTGGTTCCAGTGTTTCTGAATTACTGGTTCGGACAGTTGTCACTGCCTTTGGGCATGCACTCCCCTCAGCATGGTGGCGTTGGTATATCGTTCCCCATAGCGTCATTCTGACGTAGTGTAGAGTTCCCTTTCGAAAGGGAACGTCTCAGGTTACGACTGTAACCTATGTTCCCTGAGAACAGGGAATGAGACACTACGTCTTCCTGCCATGCCTCGGGGCCTGCCTGCAACAGTCCCTTCAGACGATAGGATGTTGTCATGTGTGCAAGGCTCCCCTTTATACATCCAGGTCGCGCGTTAATCAAGCTGATGATTCACGGGCTGTCGCCGGTCAACATGATTGACGTGAGTTGATATTTGATTTCAGACACCTGTCACGCCTGAGGCATTCCCCATAGCGTCATTCTGACGTAGTGTCTCATTCCCTGTTCTCAGGGAACATAGGTTACAGTCGTAACCTGAGACGTTTTGTATGCAATGAAGTTGGATGTAGCAACTGAATGGAACAGTGGAACGTATTTTGACATGTTTTAGTTGGTTCGCTTGAAAGCATAAACGGTCTCAATATGATGCAGTTTTGTTTGAATTCATTTTCTTAATTTCAAATCAAAGTGAAACGTTAATCCGGGAAATGCCGTCTTTCTTTGTTTCTCTCTGTTTCTCCCTCTCTCTGTGTGGGAGGAGCCTGTGGGAAGCTTGAGGAAGACGTAGGGTAGGAGCGGTTGTTTTGAATATTTGTTTTGCTTTTGTGCTTAGTTTTTTTAGTTTAAAATAAATAGTTTGGTTATTTAATTGAATTGTTGATTCTGTTTTGGTGTTTTGTGTGTGCGTGTGTGTTTTGTGTGCGGGGGTTTGTGCTGACGGCTGGTCAGTAGAATCCTAGTGATGAGTTCTCATTCCGGTGGAGTGAGGGGTCTGACCCGCCGGCAGTGCTGTCGCTGTGTCCCGGACAGTGCGGTGTCAGTGAAGGATTGTTTGCTTGCGGTGTGCATAGAATTGTGAGGGTCTGGAACCAGCTCCCCAGTAATGTTGTGGAAGCTGCCACCCTGGGATCCTTCAAGAAGCTGCTTGATGAGATTCTGGGATCAATAAGCTACTAACAACCAAACGAGCAAGATGGGCTGAATGACCTCCTCTCGTTTGTAAACTTTCTTATGTTCTTATGTTCTTAAGGTAGTTGGGGATGACAGGATTAGTTCAGGGTCTCGAATGAATAAAGGGCTTGTGATTTTTTTTAAAGAGACGCAGTATGCAGATAAACTGGTAAAGGAGGGTTTCGTAGTGCAGGGGAATTTAGTACAAGTAGCACCCCTTGCTACACCTTTTACAAAGGTGATTTTATCAAATGTACCCCCGTTTTAAAAAAAATGAATTGCTGGAGAGAGAGCTGAGTAGGTACAGTAGGGGAAACTCAGCTCCCTGATAAAGTCCATTCCGCTGGGGTGTAAAGACCTTCAGCTAAAACATGTCATGTCTATTAGGAGGCAAACTTTTATTTTACTTAATTAATGATCCTAATGAGTTTGCATGCGTGCTGTTTGCAAGCACTGACACCATGTGCTGTTTCAAGTGCAGGGTCCAGGGACATCAAAGGAGAAACTTCCCGATCAGAGAGGCTGAGGCAGGGCAGGCAGAACAGGAGGAGGCTGTCGGGGTTCAGGGAGCACAGGAGGAAGAGCCGCTGCAGGATGCGGGAAAAAAACAAGCCTAGTGCTCAATCAGAAGAAAACTCCAGTGAAGAAAACGGTGACGATATTGATTTCACTGAAGCTAAAAATAAAAGGAAAATAAAGAAAAATGAAAACAAAAGATGGCAAGAAAAAGCAGCTGGAGCGGAGCTCTGAGGCGGTACCTACATATCACAGGCTAGTTATGCCCGCCCGCCCTGAAGGAGCAGGCGGTACGGTGATCGAGCCTGCTGGAGGACCTGGGTCCGAGATTTGGGCCGGCGGCGCTGCGGTGGAGAAGTCACAAAGCCACATTGCATGAAATTGACCAGCCAAGGAGGTACAGACGAAAAAAATTGTGGTAATAGTCAGGAGAATGATGGAAACTTCTAAAGATTCAAATGGCCCAGTTTTATAACTTTTTAAATAATTTTTGTTGGTTTTCTTTTATGGTTTTAAACAATTTTACCACCATGAAGAGAATACATTTGATCTCTTTTAATCTAAATGGTTGTAGACAGAGTTTTAAAAGAGCGCAAGTTTTAGAATGTTTAGATCAGAAGAGGGTGGGTGTGGCTCTTTTGCAGGAGACGCACTCTGATGTCAGTAATGACCCAGACTGGAGAGCTGATTGGAAGGGGAAGTGTGTTCTGAGCCATGGTTCCAATAATAGTGCAGGGGTAGCTGTGCTTTTTGAACCAGGTTTGGAAGTTGACATTTTAAAGACAGAAGAGATAATAAAAGGGTGGATTTTAAAAGTAACAGCAAAAATAGAGGATGTTTGCTATTTTAGTATTTTAGTTTTAGAGATTTTAAAGCACTCTTTTAACTGTAAATGATGAAAATATGTTAATAATGGGCGGTGATTTTAATTGTACTGTGGATTTTAACAAAGATCGTAAAAGTGCACAACCCCACCCTCCCTCCACAAGAGAGTTGGCTGCAATTTTGGAATCCACTGACTTGGTTGACACCTGGAGGTGTATGCATCCCACCACTCGCCAATACACCTGGTCACATCGCACATCACAGCGCATAGTCAGAGCACGACTGGACAGGCTGCAAAACTGGGACGGCCTGACGGACAAGGTGAGAGGGCGACTGCAGAGCTGGCGATGGCTGCTGTTTCACCTGTCCTTCAGGGGGAGGGTCCTAGTGAGTAATAACCTGATGGCCTCTATGCTATGGCATAGGCTCATGTGCCTGGACCCTCCTTGGGGGCTGGTCTCAGAGATACAGAAGACGTTTTTGGAGTTCTTTTGGGGTGGGAGGCACTGGCTGAAGCCAGCGGTCCTGTACCTCCTACGAGATGAAGGAGGACAAGGGTTGGTTGACATCGCCAGCAGGTTAGCAGCTTTTAGAATGATGGCGGTGTAGAGGCTCCTGTACACTGAAGAAAAAGCTCACTGGATAAAGCTGGCCTGCTTGTTCCTCAACAATGTGTGTGTGTGTGTGTGTGGGGGGGGGGGGGTTGGTTTAGGAAAACATGTTTTTTTAATTGATCACAGCACTCTGAAAAGTTTCAACCTGCCTTTATTTTATTTGAATATTTTAAAAGTCTGGAAAGGTGTAAAGGTAGATAGAGAGGAGGAGAATCTGAATGGTCAGCACCTGTTGGAGGAGCCTCTTTTCTACAACTCGCTTTTCTCGACACCTTGCCTCAGTCAGAGGCGCTGTGTGCCAGGTTCGTGAGGGCAGGAGTGGTCAGATTGGCACACCTAATGTCTCCTGGGCTTTCTCGCTGGCTCAGTGCTGCTGAACTCGGTGGCAGGCTGGGCTGGTGCTGCGAGTGACAGGTAGACAGGGTGCTGGCTGAGGTCAGAGGCTGTCCCTCCCCGGGGCTCAGAGAGGTCCTGAGGGAGGAAATGGAGCGAGGAAGGGAGAAGAGTGAGGACACCAGTTTCCCAGCACTGCTGCTGTCTCCCTGTGAGGAGGAGGAGGAACAGGAGAGTGGAAAACTACTTACATTGAGAAATGTTAAAAGTAGTTTTCCATAAAACAGGTAGTAAAAGGTTTTATGTTTTTAATGTTCAAAAGAACCATTTTAATTTTTTAAGAGGAGTGGCAGACTCTAAGTGGAGAGACCACCTGTCTGTGGTGGAGAGTGCTGTATAAGCCCCCACTGGAGAAGAGAGCTGGGGACCTGCAGTGGAGGCTCCTGCATGGGATTTTAGCCACGGGGAGGTGCCTGCACAGAGTGGACCCCAATATCAGCCCTGTGTGCAGTTTCTGTGGTCAGGCGGAGACAGTGTTTCACACATATGGAGACTGTGTGAGACTGGAGCTGCTGTTTCACCTCCTGACACAGCTGCTGCAGGGGCTGGGGGTTCAATTTACAAAACAGGTTTTTATTTTTGGAACCCCCTATAGACATGTGTTCTTATTAATTTTATCATTGGCCAGGCAAAACTGGCCATTTTAAAATCTCGAAAGAACCAGCTCTCTGGGGCAGGACTGACCAGCGCGGTCAGGCTTTTCAGAGTGTTTGTGGTCAAGTGTTTTATTTATTTATTTATTTATTTATTTTGGTTTTAAATCTGATGTTTTGGGGATTTTAGAGCTGCCCTCCTAGTCCTTTCTCCTGCCACGATACTGAGACTGTCAATGAACGAGAGTGCTTCCTTTTTATAGGAAGTCAGCTGATATTTTTAAAGTTTGTTGAACAATGATTCAGCCTAGAGAAAGCTGTAAAGATTCCAACTGATTGAACTGCATAAAGGGGGGGGGGGGGGTTGCATATATATATATACACTTTTATTTATTCCTTTTTTTGTGCAGTGACAAATAGCATGATTACTTGCTGCACTTGGCAGTTTATTATTTTGAATAGGTAAATGATTCTGCTTAGGTTTCAATTGGTTTTGTTGTATAGAGTATAAACTCGTATTTTCACTATACAACCTGTCCAGATCCAGACAATAAGGAGGACAAACTAGTGGTTCTCTTTTTTTTCTCCCATCAGTTGCACATCAAAAAGACCTCACAAGCAATGGCGATTCTAGGGGGTGGCCTGGGGTGGCCGGGGCCACCCCTGAAAGCTCATTGGCCACCCCTGTGGCCACCCCAAATCTGATAGGTAGGTCAAGTTCGTCAACACAAGTAACGAGAAATGTTGTCAATCAATGATGACAGCTGATCAAGTGATTTAGGGCCAGTTTCAAATTTTTAACGGTCGTACTGAGACTGTGAGAGCTGATTTCTGTTCAGCGGACGGTTGGCCAAGCAGGTCAGATGACCCATGAGATAAGAGCACGCGCGCTGCACGGTGCACCTGCTGCTGCTGGTCCATGAAACAAGAGGAGGGTCACACAGTTACAACAATACAACAACGATAAAAACGCTGGAATCAGTCGATTGAGAGGTATGGTCGGGACCCAACGCAACAGAGTGCGGCACGGGAATATAGATCTGATGGCCGAGTGCGGGCGCGGGCGGTAATGCACTCGTGTGTCGATTCGCGGGAGTCGGGAAATAGAATTATCTATAAATTGTACAAATAAAAACGAATAAATTGTCATTCATCTGTTGCACAAAAACAACAAGAACAACTAAAACAAAATAGAAACGATTTACAGGCCAGAGTCTCTATTTATAACATGCTTGCAGCGTTGAACAATGTAACCAATCACAGACATATGTGTTGATTTCTTGAACGCAATGGCCAATCAGATGCATTTAAGATAGAATCCCCTCACCGCTCAAAATGGACTTTTTGTTCAGTGCTGAATTCTGCATTCTGGCAAATCATCTGATTATAGCAAACAAAGTGTAGATATTATGAAAGATTAATTATGCAGCCAGTTTCATTGATAATAACAGAGATTTTTGAGATGGCGATGAACTGAGATGTCAGCTTTTTAGGAATTATTAAGTGAGAAATCCGTCCCGCGCAGGTCTCTAATAGACTTTAAAACATTAACAGTATACATTAACAGTAGCCTAGACTGTAATCTAGTGTATGTAAACCTTTTTGCAGATAAACACAAATGCATTTTCGGACAAGTTAATGGACAAGTTAATTGAGTAAATCCCACTCCAGTAATTAATAACAGACTATAGTAAACACATTTCCTAAATAGGCCTGTGACTGTATCTTACATTTTATGAAATAGTAGGCCTACCATTATTTAAAAATAAAGTTTGCACTTTGTTACTATTATTAAAATCCTCTATTGTTCATAAGAGTTTGAAGGTTTACATAACATTACTTTATAGTATATATGGCCACCCCACTCTAGTTTTGTGTCCCATCTTGGCCACCCCAGTAAAAATGTCCTGGATACGCCACTGCTCACAAGCCCCTTATAACTTATCTCACTAACCGTTTCCTTCCCTCTTTAATAATCACTGAAGTTATATCTGTAAGTTACACTGATTATTATTATTTATTTATTTTTTAGAAAAACTTTTAAATAGCATGTTTATAATTTGAGTTGGTTCTGCTTATTAACATTATCGATTGGAGAGGGGGGGGGGGCGGCATCTGTGTGCATTTTCCTCCGAAAAAAAACATTGGGTTATTTTTACTTGTTTAGTCAAACATTCGGAGTTGTATGCACTAAGCTACCCCACTGAATTCTATTTCTATACATGTAAAAAAAAAAAAAAAAACCTTACTGGACCACTTCCTGTAGCGCTACATTTCTACAAGACCAACTACTATTTGAGAGCCATAGTTGAAGTTATTTGTGAAAAACAATTTTATTCTCTTGAAACTCTTGTGCAGTTCTCAGAAATCAGGACTAATGTATCACACCACATCTTCCACCCTAATGTTGTAGCCACAATTTGCTTCACTGATGTGGTGCAATATTGCCTATAAGGGCGACTACATGAATTGTAGCGTGTACTCTCAACAGTGCAAGCTCATGAAGTTTGAGTGTGTGGTGCAAACACCAGGCCATTACTCAGACGATGATGAGGGCACACAGTGACAGCACATCCTGAGACTGTCCACCAGTCTATCCTGGAGGCTTCAGTGCCTCTGGATGTGAGATGGTTCCACCATGATGAGGTTCGGGAGCTGATCAGTACCACCTTAACTTCTCCTTGTGACGCCTGTTCCTCTGCCATGATGACTGATAATTTTTTATCTTTTCCACGGTGTCTATCAAACCCTGATGTCAGTGCATTTTAGACCAATCATCACCTTGAATGGATGGATACATAAACATTGAGTGAAGAAGAGCTTGGATATGGTAGTTTCCCAATAGGTGCCATTGCAGTGATATCGTAGGATGAACCGTTGAGACGTGACAGAACTTACTTCCATGTTACCCAAAAAAGAAGAAATACAACACAGAGAAATGTACCTGTACAATGCCAGTATACCCATGCATGGCTTGGACATTAACCTGCAATATGATGTCAGTTGTGGTAACACTTTAGTTTAGGGGTTGCAAATGACAGCTTTTAAATAAGAACATAAGAACATAAAGTTTACAAACGAGAGGAGGCCATTCAGCCCATCTTGCTCATTTGGTTGTTAGTAGCTTATTGATTCCAGAATCTCATCAAGCAGCTTCTTGAAGGATCCCAGGGTGGCAGCTTCAACATTACTGGGGAGCTGGTTCCAGACCCTCACAATTCTCTGTGTAAAAAAGTGCCTCCTATTTTCTGTTCTGAATGCCCCTTTATCTAATCTCCATTTGTGACCCCTCATCCTAGTTTCTTTTTTCAGGCCAAAGAAGTCACCTGGGTTGACATTGTCTTTACCTTGTAGGATTTTGAATGTTTGAATCAGATCGCCACGTAGTCTTCTTTGTTCAAGACTGAATAGATTCAATTCTTTTAGCCTGTCTGCATACGACATGCCTTTTAAACCCGGGATTATTCTGGTTGCTCTTCTTTGCACTCTTTCTAGAGCAGCAATATCCTTTTTGTAATGAGGTGACCAGAACCACAATATTCTAGGTGAGGTCTTACTAATGCATTGTAGAGTTTTAACATTACTTCCCTTGATTTAAATTCAACACTTCTCACAATATATCCAAGCATCTTGTTAGCCTTTTTTTAATAGATTCCCCACATTGTCTAGATGAAGACATTTCTGAGTCAACATAAACTCCTAGGTCTTTTTCATAGTTGCCTTCTTCAATTTCACTATCTCCCATATGATATTTATAATGCAATTTTTTTATTACCCGCATGCAATACTTTACACTTTTCTCTATTAAATGTCATTTGCCATGTGTCTGCCCAATTCTGAAAGCTGTCGAGATCATTTTGAATGACCTTTGCTGCTTCAGCAGTGTTTGCCACTCCTCCTATTTTTGTGTTGTCTGCCAATTTAACGAGTTTGCTTACTATACCAGAATCTAAATCATTAATGTAGATTAGGAATAGCAGAGGACCTAATACTGATCCCTGTGGTACACCACTGGTTACCTCACTCTATTTTGAGGTTTCTCCTCTAATCAGTACTATCTGTTTTCTACCTGTTAACCACTCCCTAATCCATGTGCAAGTAGGTAAGTTAGACACTATCTCCCTTTCCTAAAACCATGCTTGCTGTCTCCTAGGATATTGTTACCATATAGGTAATTTTCCATTTTGGATCTTATTATAGTTTCTATAAGTTTACATATAATAGAAGTCAGGCTGTAGTTACCTGGTTCGGTTTTGTCACCCTTTTTGTGGATCGGTATTACGTTTGCAATTTTCCAGTCTGTCTGTACAATCCCTGAGTACTATTGGGAGGATCTCATACGGCCTAGGGGATTTGTTTATTTTAAGAGCTCCTAGTCCCTTTACCATTTCTGCCTCTGCTATGTTAAAATTATTTAAAATTGGATTGGAACAGGTCAACATGTTGTCCATGTTGTCCTTTGTAAATACCTGTGAAAAGTAATCATTTAATATATTTGCTTCTTTTTTTTTTCTTCATCTATGATTTTGGCATTTGTGTCTCTTAGACATTTAACCTCCTCTTTGAATTTTCTCTTGCTGTTCTAATATTGGAAAAATATTTTGGAATTGGTTTTAGCCCCCTTAGGATTATTGATTTCTATCTCTCTCTTGGCCTTTCTAACTTCCTTTTTGACTTGTGTTTGCAGTTCCAAGTACTCTTTCTGTGTACTTTTTTTGGTCCCTTTTAAATGCTCTATATAGTGCCTTTTTCCACTGAATATTTTTTTAAATTGATCTATTAAAGCCTTTTGGCCATTTTGTTTTAGATTTAGATTTGTCTACTTTTGGAATGTAATTATTTTGCGCCTCTAGGCCGTCGACTTAAGGGGCGGGGCGGGGGATGACGACGTCGATGACAGCTGTTCTCTCCTGGCGTCGGACAGTGACGATTGGTCTGGATCTCACTCCACTTCCTCTTCGACTCAGGAATCGGGCAGGGCCCGGTCTAACGGGGACGCCGAACTCATCCGCCTCCTCTCTATGGCCATCGACCAGCTAGGCCTGGATTGGTCTCCGCCAGAGGTCTCCGCCAGAGGCCCCCGCGCCCAACAGGCTCGAAGGGTGCTTCCTTCCTAGCCGCCGCCTAGTGCCCGCCTCTAGGTCAGCACCCTTCCTGCCAGAGCTCCACGCCGAGCTCTCTAAATCGTGGAATGCTCCATTCTCTGCGAGACTCCGCTCCCCTGCTTCCTCGACTCTCTCCCAAGTGGACGGAGCCGTCGAAAAAGGCTACAGCCGGATTCCCCCAGTGGAAGAGGCGGTCTTAGTGCACCTTTGCCCGCCATCCCCAAAATGGCGCTCGAGGTCTGCCCTCCCGTCTAAAGCCTGCAGGACCACTTCAGCCCTTGTCGGCCGCGCTTTCGCCGCCGCAGGACAAGCTGCTTCCGCCCTGCACTCCATGGCCGTCCTCCAGATTCTCCAGGCTGAACTTCTCCGGCGTTTGGACGAAAGAGGCATGGCTCAGGAGGCCTTGACGGATGTGCGCAGCGCAACGGACCTTTCCCTTCGCGCCACGAAATCCGCAGCACAGGCTATGGGACGATGTATGGCTTCGCTCACGGTAACGGAGAGTCACCTCTGGTTGACACTCGCCGACATGAGTGAGTCTGAATGCGCTGTGTTCCTCAACGCCCCGCTTTCCCCCGCCGGCCTCTTCGGCCCTTCGGTGACCGGGATTGTGGGCCGATTTTCAGAGGTTCAGAAAACTACTCAGGCCATGAACTTGTTCCTTCCACGGCGCGCTAGCTCTGCTGCAGGCCGCTCTCAGAAACAGCCTCCTGCACGAAGCTCTGCACAACAGCGCCCATCTCAGCCGCCGCCAGCCTCGCAGCAGCGACAGGGCGGCAGCCCTCGATCGCGCTCAACCAGCCGTCACAGACCGCCTCCCCCCCGGGGACCCCGGCAGAAGATCACGCTGAGACCTGAGCCCGCGAAATCCTCCTAGCAGCCGCGAAGAGGAAAAGATGCGCGAGTCCCGCCACCGCTGCCGGACCGCCATCAAAGTTAACCGCTCTGTCAGTCCCCTTATTAGGCAAGGCTACTGCAGTAGTGTATTCAGCAGCCAACAAGCCCGTCACAGCACACGCTCGCCTGCACACAAACGCTGTTTTTACGGCGACCCAGATAAATCTCAAAAAGAGTGTAATGTCTGTTTATGCGGCTCACGCCGATTGAGTTATAAGTGTAGAAAATGTGCCCACCACAATGTATTCACCACTACGCACAAGCACTCCCCAACCGGTGTCCATATCTGTCACAGAGCCCACTCACATAAAGCGGGCACGTACCGCTCGAGTGTTAAACGTAGGATTTGTGCACACTCCCCAATGCCCACACCTACAAAATGCCCGCTCTGCCGCACAGTTATCACAGGGGGCGAGATCAATAAAGCTCACCGGCCGTGTCTCAAACGTAAGCGCTGTAAGTGCTCGCGAGCGCTCACGCTTACTGTTGAACACTGTCCCCACTATACCGCGCACCGCTGTTCGTGCCACAGTTTGTTCTCCGTCCCTAGCGGCCGAGTTACTGAATGTGGAACAGCAGGTTGCTGCCATCAGCAAGCAGTATTACTCAGCCAACAAGATCGCGCGTGCCGCGCTGACACCTCCGTTTCAGTTTCTCGAGAACGCGGAGACCATTCTGCCCATAGCTATGTGTGCGAAAGCATGGGAAGCGATTCCGGGCGTGTCAGAATGGGTGCTGAATGTTGTAAAACAGGGCTATACACTGCAGTTCGCCCGCCGTCCCCCGCGCTTCCGAGCCCGTGCCGTGACGAGCGTGAACCCAGAAGTAGCACACCTACTTCGCGCAAAAATAGCAAAACTGCTGTGCAAAGGGGCAATAGAGCGAGTACATCCTTCTATGAGCGAGTCAGGCTTTTACAGCCGTTATTTTCTCGTGCCAAAGAAGGACGGAACGCTCAGACCTATATTAGATCTGAGACATTTGAACAAAGCTCTTATGAAAAGACCGTTCAAAATGATCACGACCAGACAAATCCTCGCGCAGATTCGCCCGAAGGACTGGTTTATCTCTCTCGATCTGAAAGACGCATACTTTCAGATTCAGATCATACCCCGTTACAGGCCATTCTTGAAATTCGCCTTCGACGGCCAGGTATATCAGTACACCGTCCTGCCGTTCGGCCTGTCCCTAGCACACCGTACATTTACGAAGTGCATCGACGCCGCTCTCGCTCCCCTGAGGCGTCAGGGGATGCGGATACTGAACTATCTGGACGATTGGCTGATTTTAGCACAATCAGAGGCGGAACTCGTGTCTCACAGAACTGTGCTACTCAGTCATTTGGAAAGCTTGGGTCTCACGGTCAACTGGACCAAGAGCTCACTGCTGCCCCATCAGTCAGCTTCCTTTCTGGGAATAGAGCTAGACTCGATGGTAATGACAGCTCGCTTGTCAACACAGCGCGCGCGCCGTGTTCAGCAGCTGGCCGCGTCTTTTCAGAAAGACAAAGTATTTCCCCTGAAGACGTTTCAGAGAATGCTGGGCTTTATGGCTTCAGCCGCAGCAGTGCTCCGGCTAGGTCTATTGCGTATGCGCCCTCTGCAACGCTGGCTCAACGCTCGTGTACATCGCCGAGCCTGGGCGTCCGGCGGATCACGAATCAGAGTGACTCAGAGCTGCGTTTCGGCTCTGCAGCCCTGGTCAGTGACCGACTGGTATCAGCGGGGAGTAACGATGGGAACTGTCTCGTACCGAAAGGTTATCTCGACAGATGCCTCCAACCTAGGTTGGGGCGGAATATTCGAGGGCAGACCGGTCTTTGGCCTCTGGTCAGACACGGAAAAGCTCCTCCATATAAACTGTCTGGAGATGATAGCGGTCGAGTACACTGTGAAACACTTCCTCCCATTTCTGTGGGGCCACCACGTACTGGTTCAGACGGACAACATGTCTGTGGTATCAGACGTTAACCGCCAGGGCGGTGTCCGTTCCAGGGCTCTCTCTCCTCATCTGGGCTCAGCACCATTTGCGCTCGCTCAGAGCCGCGCATGTGCCAGGACGCCTGAACGACAGACCGGACAGACTGTCCAGGAACAATATTCCCCCCGGGGAATGGTCCTTGCACCCTCAGTCAGTCCAGTCATTATGGCTCCGTTTTGGCAAGGCGAAGGTCGACTTGTTTGCGTCGACAGACAATGCCCATTGCCCAAGGTTCTTTTCAAAGAACGAGGATGCTCTGGCCCAGATGCCCGTTATATGCGTTCCCTCCGGTCTCAATGTTACCACAGGTAATCAAGAGGATCAGGGAAATGCGTCATTCGGTGCTCCTCATAGCCCCCTGATTCTCGGAGCTGGTGCGGCTGTCAGACTCAGCCCCATGGCCAATCCCGGTGAGGAAAGTCCTTCTTTCCCAAGCCGGAGGGTCGATTTGGCATCCTCATCCAGAGCGATGGTCTCTGCATGCATGGATAATCAACGGGTACCTGTTGCTTTGCCAGAAGGGGTCGTTAACACGATCACCCCCTCTACCAGGCGGCTTTATGCGTCTAAATGGTCTGTGTTTACTAAGTGGTGCACGGGCAAAAGCCTGGAGCCACAAACGTGCGGAGTTTCGTGGGTGCTTTGCTTCCTTCAAGAGCTGTTGGACAGGGGCAGGTCCCCCTCCACGCTCAAAGTGTATGTCGCGGCCATCGCAGCGTTCGCCGAGTCGACGCGCGACCAGGCGTTGGGAAGGAATGAGCTCATCATCCGCTTCCTTAGAGGAGCTAGGAGGATGAATCCCCCACGGCCCCCCTCGGTTCCTATTTGGGATCTTTCCTTGGTCTTGGAGGCCCTGAAAGCACATCCCTTTGAACCATTACACTCTGTGGATCTGAGGTACCTCGCGTTCAAAACCGCGTTCCTGATCGCTCTGGCATCAGTTAAACGTGTGGGTGACTTACACGCGCTCTCTGTGAGCGCTGCGTGCCTCGAGTTTGGACCTAATGACTCTAAAGTCGTCCTTAAACCGAGGCATGGCTATGTCCCTAAAGCGTTTGGAACCCCATTCAGAGTGCAGATCATTACACTCTCAGCTTTGCCGGCTTTCAGTACGCAGTACGAGAGAACCTCTTGTAAGAGAACGTACTCGGTTACCTAACGTAACCTCGGTTCTCTCTAGAAGAGGGAACGAGTACTGCGTTCCCTGCCGTGTTGTGCAACGAGCTCATTTCGCTTCAGGCGATGAAAAACACTGGTTTGCAGCCTCGAGCCTCCTTTTATACGCTAAGCCACTCCCACTTTGGCGGGCTATGACGCGAGAGGGCGCGACATCACGCCAGGAGCTCAGCGGTAGGCTGCAGCAATTGCCGCAGGGCAGCCAATGAGCGTGCGAGATTGCCCGCTCTAGGTCTGACTGCTGCTGCATTGTGTTGACAATGTATTCAAATTTAAGGATAAATTTTGGCTTCAATATCTCGAGCAAAGAGACTTTACCCGGTGCGTACTTTCAGTACGCAGTACTCGTTCCCTCTTCTAGAGAGAACCAAGGTTACGTTAGGTAACCGAGAACGTTTGCTTTTCTAAAATTGTAAACCTTAGCTTTAGTCTTTACTTTTGAGGTTTTCAAAAATATTTCAAATGAGATGTTGTGGTCTGAGTTTGCCAATGGCTCTCTGACCTCTGCTTTAGTTATGAGTAATAAACAATCCATCCTGAGTTAAACATTTACAGAGTGCCCAGCAAGCCAAATAACGTTGTGGCAACATTGCATAAAAGTGCAAACAGAACCATGTGACACTGTAGCAACACAAATTTGTAGACTCCAGGCGATGTTGTCAAAACACTGTAAAATAACGTTTTAAAATTTGATTTATATAACAAGTTTCTTTAAGTTAACCCTCTGGGGTCTAGGTGTTTTTGGGGTCCTTGAGATGTTCTGACATGCCCTGACATTTTTATCCAAAACTAATCAACGAAATATTGTCTTTCATATGTCTGTAACATAGGTCTTTCATTTTTATTATAAGAAATATAAATGTTAATTTGCAGTTTAATACGTTGCTTATACAAATACATTTTATTTCAACATATTTTAGTCGATATTTACTGAGTGTAGCAATACAGTTTGCTAAAACCGAAACATTCATACACAAACAGAAACGCCTGACTGTAACGTTGTTTTTATGAAATATTAGGGCATATAAATGTTAATTTTCAGTTTAAAACGTTGCTTATACAAATAGCCTACATTTTATTTCAACATATTTCTGTCGATTTTTACTCAACTCAGTATAGCAATACAGTTTGCTAAAACATCATCATTCATTCACACAGAGACGCAATTTAAATTTAAACGGTCTTTGAGCTGTGATAAACAGCGCGCATCTCTGCGGCTGCCGTTCATTCATTCACAGAAACGCGATTAACTTGAGAAGGAAAAAAAACTTACTACATATTCGGATCCTAGCTCTCCTGCAATACCCGCACTCTGAGGTAGATTTTCCATTATTAATATTTCTCACAGCGCTGCCAGATGGTGTAAATACGTAGGCTACAATGATCTGAATAAACTTGTTTTCTCGAGCTGAGATGGGGGCGTTCACAGGTTTGCTTGGATTGCCTCAGTAGTTTTGAATAGCACGCGCTCTCCGTGGGCGGAGTCACATTACCTTTGAATTAGCTCTAATGAGCTCGACTGGGATCGCTCTCTTTTAATACAGATTTCACAAGATGAGAATATTTGTTTTTTATATAAATTACCTCATTTAAAAGCATAGAATTCAAGCTTCATGTCTGTGTATCTGTATGTCTGTTTGACTGAGTATTCGCTGAGTTACAGTTCATTTTCGGACGCGTTTCAGAATGGTCTTCACTGACACAGAGAAGGCAGAACTCGCATCACGTTTATTTTTCTTTATTTGGCAAAAAGCACAACACTTTGTTTTTATTGTGAGTATACACAAAAATAATACACATTTAACAGAATCGATTGATGTATGAAACTTGGTTGTAATATCAAAGTCTACAGAGCAAAATTAATTTCTTTTGAACTGAACTGAAAAAAAGCGAGCTGGTATCGCCGGCGATACCGTCGACCCCAGGGGGTTAAATGAAACAAATCAAACAAAATACACTGAATATATACTTGCAAAATAATAGAATTGGTCTGGATATGTATGGAAATTCAAGAGATGTGTCTATGAAATGTGCATACAACATTACTATGCAACAGTCAGTAAACATTAGACTAGCACATTTAGGGAACCATTTTAACCTCACCGCCAAAAAAATGGCGGCGCACATAGATGCTGCGGCTCGGTGCTCTCTCAGTTGGTGCTACAGTTTGCGTTGTTTTTTCGTGTTTATATATGTCCTGAGTGTTTTCTGTCAGGCCAATAACATATATGGTCGGCACGATCTCCGTTATGAACAGAATATTACAGCCAAGTTTCTCTACACACACAACATACCGGAGGAGATAGCACGGCACCCCGGCTCCTCGTGGATTATCATCCCCGCCGGAAAGAGGCGAAGGCGGCGTAGAGAGAGGAGGAAGAAGCAGGGCTGCAGGGCGGGCCCACTCGCCAGGCTACGGAGGCAGCCACTTAAACCTCCGCTTCCCAGCCTGTTTCTCGCTAATGCTCGATCACTTGTCAGCAAAATGGATGAGTTGAGGCTACAGATTGCAACCAACAACACCGTAAAAGATTGCTGTATTCTGCTTTTCACGGAGACCTGGCTTCACCCACTCATCCCGGACTCGGTGATGGAGCTAACAGGCTACACCGAGCAGTGACAGGACAGGACACAGAGCTCTGGTAAGAGCAGAGGAGGGGGGCTGTGTGTGTACGTGAATAACAACTGGTGTACTAACACAGTAACTGTGGACAGTCACTGCTCCCCGAACTTGGAGTATGTGTCTGTGAAATGCAGACCCATTTACCTCCCGAGAGAGTTTTCTGTTGTCATGATAACAGCTGTTTACATACCACCGGACGCTAATGCTAAAATGGGTAGCAGTCATTTGCATAGCAGCATTATTAGCCAACAGAGTAAATATCCTGACGCTGTACACATTATAGCAGGGGATTTTAATCACGCAGACTTGAAATCAGTACTCCCTCATTTCTATCAACATGTTAAATGCACAACTAGAGGAAATAAAACTCTGGATAAGGTTTACTCTAATATAAAACTTGGTTATAGGGCTAAACCACTACCTCACCTGGGCCAGTCTGACCATTTGTCTTTGCTGTTAATTCCTGCATATGCCCCCCTCAGGAAAAGTACACCCAACATCACAAAAACTATAACAATCTGGCCTGATGGAGCCATCCACCGGCTGCAGGACTGTTTTGATAGGACCAACTGGGATGTGTTTTTACATCAAGACCTGGAGATGTTTACGGACAGTGTACTGTGTTACATACGTCACTGCATAGGCACTGTTACTGGGGAAAAACAGACCCGGGTCTATCCCAGTCAGAAGCCCTGGATGACTCGGGAGGTCCATCGGCTGCTGAGGGAGAGGAACACCGCCTTCAGGTCTGGTGACCGGACCCTTTACACTGTGGCCCGGGCTGACCTGAAAAGAGGTATCAAAAGGGCCAAGTTGGATTATCGGCGGAGGATTGAGGCATACCTGGGAAGTAATGACTGTAGGCGGGTGTGGCAGGGAGTCCAACAGCTCACCAATTACAAGTCCACCTTAGGAGCAGCTGAGGGTGAGGCCTCGCTGGCAGAGGAACTGAACACTTTCTTTGCCCGCTTTGAGGTGGAACCAAGTATGGCAGCGACACCACACCTCACGGTCCACAGCAACTTCACCTTCACTGAGCATGAGGTGAGGCGCACACTGCAGGCCGTGGACCCGAAGAAAGCTGCTGGGCCAGATGGCATCCCTGGGCGTGTTCTAAAAGCTTGTGTGGATCAGCTGGCTGGAATCTTTATGAGGATTTTCAACCAGTCCCTGGCTGAATCTACAGTCCCACTATGCTTGAAGTCATCCACCATCGTCCCCCTGCCTAAAAAAACTCATATTTCCAGCCTCAACGACTACCGGCCAGTCGCACTCACCCCAGTGGTGATGAAATGCTTTGAAAAGCTGGTCCGGGGTCATATTACATCATGCCTGCCAAAAAGCCTGGATCCACACCAGTTCGCATACAGAGCTAATAGATCCACAGAGGACGCCATAGCTACAGCCCTTCATGCTGCATTGTCCCACCTAGAGCAGCAGGGGAATTACGTACGGATGCTCTTTGTGGACTATAGCTCTGCTTTTAACACCATCCTTCCTGAAAAACTGATGAACAAACTGATGGACCAAGGCATTCCATACCCCACCTGTATGTGGATTAAAAGCTTTCTCACTTGTCGCACCCAGAGGGTGAGAGTGGGCCATCACACATCTACGGCCCTTAGTCTCAGCACCGACTCCCCACAGGGCTGTGTGTTGAGCCCCCTGCTGTACACTCTCTATACGCACGACTGCACCTCCACCCACCACAACAACATCATAGTGAAGTTTGCGGACGACACTACAGTTGTGGGGCTCATCACTGGAGCAGACGAGTCAGCTTACAGAGAGGAGGTTAAACACCTGTCGGTGTGGTGTAGGGAGAATAACCTTCTCCTTAACACTGTAAAGACCAAGGAGCTGGTGATTGATTACAGGAGGGAAAAGACTGACATCGCACCGCTCATCATCAGCGGGGATCGGGTGGAGCAGGTGTCGGACTTCTGTTTTCTGGGTGTGCACATTGAGGAGAAACTACATGGAGCGTAAACAGTGTGAAGGTGCTAAAAAAGGCCCAACAACGACTATACTTCCTGAGGGTCCTCAGGAGAAACGACATCACTCAGAGACTGTTGTTATCCTTCTACAGGTGCTCCATAGAATCTATCTTAACATACTGTCTATGTGTGTGGTTCAGCAGCTGCACAGTAGCCCAGAAAAAGGCTTTCCAACGAGTCATTAACACAGCCCAGAAGATAGTCGGTTGCCCCCTCCCTACAATGGATGACCTTCATAGTGCTCGCTGTGCTAAAAAAGCTCAGAGCATTATTAGAGACATTTTCCATCCCGGTCACTCCTTGTTTGAATTGTTGCCATCAGGCAGACGATACAGGACAATCAAATCAAGAACAAACAGATTTAAAAACAGTTGTTATCCAACAGCAATAATCACCCTCAATGCCATAAAAAAACATTCTTAAAACAATACTATATAGTCAGACTGTGCAATAACTATGACAGAACGAATGGTGGTATGTGTGTGTATCTCCAATAGGATGGGGAGTATGTGTTGATTATTAATGTTTTTATTGATATTGTTTTATATTGTTTTATTGATGCACTTAACTGTCTGGCACTTTCTAAATTTCGTTGTACAGGTTACAATGACAATAAAGGACTACTACTACTGGTCAGGGTAATACGTTTCTGCAACAGTTTCCTCACGTCATATTTGTCAAAACCAAAATACAACCAAACTACAACCTCACACAACGTTGCCAGGACGAAATTGGTTAGCTGGGTGTTTATATTCACTTTTTTTCTTAATAACATCAAACAAAATCATTTGTAGAGGTCAGCTACTACTGTCACTCTATAAATACTCTGTTAAAGTGTTCCCATTTATAAAGGAACTAGACCGGACCCAGACTTAAACTGGACCCAGAGTTGTACAAAAAGCTTCGTAATATATCTACGCCTGTTTCTGACAGGATTAAAATAGCTTCTCACGCTCTTACTACGACAATGGGCATCATGACAACGGCTTCTACTGTTGCTGTGGTTGAACTAATTAACAAAGGGGTAATCTTCAGTCGAATCGTCTCTACCCTGAGCAGGATCTCAGGGGCTGTGGTTATGTTTGGTTTAGGGGTGTTAAAGCCTGTTTACACATAGTTGCCGACAATAATTGATAGCAATTTTTCTAATCTACATTTGGCAATGTATTGCTGGAAATCTTGCCGGTACATTCAACATGTAATGTCCAGCTTCCTATACAATACTGGCACATCCAGGTGTGGCATATGATACATATTATTATTTATTTATTTATTAACAGACGCCCTTATCCAGGGTGACTTACAATTGTTACAATATATCACATTATACATTATTTCACATTATACAGATATCACATTATTTTTACATACAATTATCCATTATTCAGTTGGGTTTTTACTGGAGCAATCTAGGTAAAGTACCTTGCTCAAGGTGTCCCCCACTGCAGTGTCCCCCACTGGGGATTGAAGCCACAACCCTCCGGTCAAGAGTCCAGAGCCCTAACCACTACTCCACACTGCTGCCCTGCGTCTGCTAAGAAATAAATAATAATATGCTGAGTACTTTAACGATTCCTTAGATTAGTGTCAAAGATTGACGTCTTAGGATGTCTGAGTAAGTAACAAGTTAATCGTTGACATTTACCAGTGAATGTCTGGAGAATATGGATAATCTTTGTTCTGGGTGTTATGTTGTTGTTGGTTTAAAAAAAATCCAAAAAATGAAAAGAATTTATTTATTTTACAGAATGCACTTACAACACCATTTTCAACAAAGCGCAAGGGCTCGTCTACAAATGATCAACTGTCATAACACTGGGACTCCCTGTATCCCACAGTTCCATGCACAATGAAGGGTGGACGAACCAGCAGTGCTAATAGACTGATTGTCATATTCGATTTCTGGGTGAAGCAGGAGGGTGTACAATATTTATTGAATTCTTTTTTTTTTGTACTTTTCTTTAGGATGAACACAAAAACGAAGGCTAACTCTCTAAGCAAAAGAAACTACTGAGAACCAAGCAGAGCAATAATAAAACACAACAACAAAAATGAGACATCGCCCATGTGATTTATTTCATTCCTTACTCCTCCCCACTCTTACTTTTTAGCATGATCTGTTTGATTTTATAATATAATTTTTCTTTTTCTTTTACCCTCTTTGAACATCAACAACAACAAAAAATCCTTCTCTAGATGTTTTCAGTTACAAGTGTCACATAGGCTTGAACCTCACTGACAATGTCATCATAGGCGTCGCAAGGTGGTTTCAGAACCGAGAGGGTATCTTCCAACAACTGTATGGCTTCATCGAGACTAATTCGCTGGCTCCCCGATGTACTCAGAAGCTTAGTGAGTTTGTCGCTGCTCTGTACTAGGTCGCCCAGGGTAAGAGAGCAGAGTGGGAGGCCCTTGAGCTGCTCCACTGGAGGTGCCACGTTCCCCAGCTCACTTTTGGCCAGTAGGACAGCGACCAGAGGACCACAGATTTTCCCCAACAGTCCCAAGGTGCTCTCGTTGAGTTCCTTGACCACCGCAGCCTTCTCTTTCAGTGACACCCCAGAGAAGGCGATCTTGTCATACAGGGCGGGTTCGATACTCTTGTGGACATGTCTGTCCCTCCGTTCGGCGACGTGGGAGATCTCAGACATAACTTGGCTCACCCTGACACAGCTTTCCTCAATTCCTTCGCTTTCTTTCGCTGAGACTGGGGAGATTTGTTCATCTAGGTGAGTGTTGAGGATCCCCAGGGCTTTGTTGGTGATGGTGTAGTATTTGTGGAGATAGTGGTGGAGGCGCTGGGCAGAGCGAATCAGCTCTTCTTCTTTTTTTTTATCCCCAAAGAACAGCGACAGCATCCTGGTGGTTTCTGTTAGTAAAGAGGAAATGCACTGCAATTATACAATAAAGTAATGCACTTGTGTTGTATTGGCTGTTGAATATTACACATCAACTTTCCGACTGACACCTCTTTAACAAGACAAGCTTTTGTTTGTGATTTGCATTATTTGCTTTAGGTAGTTTTGCATCTATCCTACAGGTTTAATGGTGGAACAAAAGTATTCAACAGTGACGTATTTCCCATTGACATTTCATCATTTACAAAATTCTACAATGTACCACTTTAGTTATGAGACAATGGGGGAACCCATGGAAAAGATGAGAGTGCATGAGTTGATGTTTGCAGGGATCTTTCACAATAACAAACTCCAACATCAAAAGGTTTTAATCTTGTCAAAAGCAGATGCCTATTGCTCTAATACTGCTCAAGGGGTGTTCACAATGAACAACGGATGGCCCCTGCTGAGGTTAAGATTGAGTCTTTTTTAACAAAAATGTTCAAATATACAATGAAGAGGACTGAAAGCAGGGATAGGAAGAGCATGGAAGAAGGGAGGGAGGATACATGGATGAATAGATCAACTGAAATTCAGATTATATGAATAAAAAAGACAACTGATTCGTATCTTTAGTAAACTTTAATGTTGAAAAACAGAAAAGTCTTGAATGCAATATAGAAAGAAAACAAGCACTGAAGTACCATTTAACATTCAAAACAGTTTGATCAAGAATTACCACTTTCTTAATCAGTTTCTTATTAATCCATATGTAAAGATTACCAGAGTAACTGAAAATCATGATAGTGTAGATGATCCAGTACTAATGAATAGAGCTAGATACGCAACAATTCAAAGCTAACCTAAGGATGGTGACCATTAGTACCCTAGCTCTTGCATTATTTCAATTCTAACCTCGACTTTATTTATACGATCCTGGAACTGTACAGAAGCAGGCCTGAATTCAACCAAAGCTTTCTTATACTCTTCCAGGGCCTGATCAAGTTGATCTCTCTCTAGTGCCCCCAAAATGGCTTGGATCATCATATCAACGCCCATGAACAGCACCCCTAAGGCCAAACTGGAAAAAAACCCTGCACACACTTTAGCACATGTGGATATTACGTTTGCAAATATCCTTCCACTTTTGATTAGGTAACAAAGTACAGTGACAGACACAAAACTTAAGGCACCCAATGATCCGCTGAGTATTGATTGAATTTCTTTAAAGTCTTTGACGCTGGGTGACAGGGTTTTCAGTTTCTCATATAAGTCAGGTTCCAGCTTCTCCTTCAGCTTCTCATCGATTTTCTTTACTTCTGCCTGGATCTCATGCATGCGTTGTATCATCACCTCGCAGTTCTCCTTGATGGTGGCCTTGTTGTTCAGCTCTATGGGACTGAAGGACAAACCCAGGTGCTTGTCAAGAACTTCAATGAGTTGGTTAGTGGCTCGGAAGTTGTTCTTCATCAACTCCAGAAGCTCTTGGTTTCTGCGGATGATCTCCTCCCTTTTAGCAGGGTTACCAGGGAAGAAGAGGTCACTCCAAGACATTTTTCTTTGTTTATTTTGAGATCTTGAAATGAAGAGAGAAACATATATTTAGGAAATTGTGCAAGGGCGGCACTGATTTAAATGCAAGAAGAGACTAATAGGTTAACCCTCTGGGTTCTGAATCATATCAGTGCAAAAGAGACTCAAATAACTCTGTCGATTTTTGTCATACAGATCAGTGTTGTACATCATTCGATCCAGTTAAGTCTCTAGAGCGCTGACTTTGTGTGTTTGACTGAATTGTTTGCTTTATTTGTATAGCTTCTTATACCTTTTACTTGTACTTTTATCATGGCTAATATTGATAAAACTGAAATTTAACAAAAAGAGACTGGGTTGAGTTTTGTCATTTTAAATTGTAATAATTGTATTTAAAAATTAAAAAACTGTAATGTTGTTTACTGCAAAATCTGTTGTTTAGTACAAATGCACATATTGCCTGGACCATATTAAAATGTTTAATGTTTTTATATTATATTTAAAACGAAAAGAGGCAGGTTTGTGTTTTATATATATATATATATATATATATATATATATATATATATATATTATATATATATATTTTATATATATATAAATAGGCAAACGTAATGTGCAGTGAATATAATCAATACGCGTTGCATGAACCACATTTGTGTGGCTAGAATGTTTAAGATTTCTTTAAATGAAAACGAAAAGAGTTAGTATTGTGTTTTATAACATATTTCGTTGCCTAAAATATACACAGAGATAACCGGAGTAGCAGAGCGAGCTGAGTGACGTGCACTGCGTCTGAAGGTGGGCGGGGTTAGGATTTCCCAAGATTTTCCATGATGAAAGTGACCAATCATAAGAGGGTCAGTGCCCTCCTTGGTTTCCACCCCCAAATTGTCAAAAGTCATGTAGACTCGAGGGAGCAGAAATCAGCTGAGGGGAAAGTGTTTGGTGGAAACAGGTGTGTGGAGGAAGGAACACGCTAGAGGGTTATCGGATGGCGTCTTTGAGCCCGGGAGTAGAACATTCCGAAATTGTTGAGAGTATGGCAAGTGAATCGGATGGCGAGCAAGGAGAATGGCATGAGGTAACATCAAAGAGAACAAGAAAGAAGAATTCGGAGTCAAGTCACAGTGAGTCGGAACAGCAGAATGAGTTGAAAAAAGTGAGGAAAGCTAATAGGATGGAAGAGTGGAAAGTGGTGATCGAGTTTGGAGAAGTTTCTGGTAGTAAACTTCATCCAGTGAAACTTACTAAGGCAATTCATGATGAGATTGGACACATTAAACAAGCAAGATTTCTGAGTAAAGGAAAGATGTTGATTGAAGCAGTCAATAGTGTACAACAGCAACAGATATTGAAAAAGAAGACCTTGAATGAAGTGAGAATTAAAAGTCACGTTCCTGGGGCTAATAGTACGGTTAGAGGAGTGATTAGTGGAGTTCCATTAGATATTAAATAAAATTAAGAAGTAATCATCAAGTCTAAACAAGTGAAACTCTCAATGTAATTTCTCTTTCAATGATAAGGCTTACTGCGGATATCAGTGCACTGAATAGGTTAGTGGGATTTTATGGGGTTAATGTTTAATGGAATGTAACTAAGTGTAAACCTGTGACTCCCAGTTTCTGCTCTGAACCAATACACACACACAGACAAATAAAGTGTTTATTTGGTGTTAACTCCTTGATTTGTATTAAGTAAGCCACTTAATAATCAAAGTCAAGTCAAGTCAAGTCATCTTCATTTATATAGCGCTTTTAACAATGTAGATTGTTTCAAAGCAGCTTTACAGAGACAAGCGTATAATGTAAGGTAACAGAGATTGTTTTGGCTTTATAGCAGAGTTAAGTTATTTTCCATCTAAAGATAGTTTTGATTGATTTGCTTCCGTCACAATGATCATTTGTTATTAAATTAGGGGCTGCTAAGACGACACCATTCCCTCTACACAGACTTTAAACGTGAACCTGTGAGAAACACTGATGGCGTTCACATGCGCATTAAGAACTGGTTCTATAGTTATATATATAGTTAGAGGTGTTACAAACCTTCACAGAAAACCCTCCCTGTGGTTATGCGCTTCCTGAGTTTTCATTAAAATGCAGTGTTGCAAGTCATAGCCTGGATTATGAGACAGCATATAAAATCTATCTATCTGTCTAGATCAGTGGTCCCCAACCTTCACTGCCCCATGGGCAACATTACTAAAATAGTAACCTGCAGGGGGCAACATCTTCCTCACTCACCCTGTCCTCATGAAGAAGCATCTGTAGAAAGCCAAATGGGGGACTTATGCCTCAGAAACTAAAATATGTAGCTGCAGTAAAACAACTTACACTAGCTTGTTTTTAAAATGCACTTTTCTACTTGCTTGGCAATTACAAGACTGCATTTGTGACAGTTCCTATATCAAGTGTTTAGCATTCTCACACACATACCTGTTTTTTCAGGTGTATAATGTGACAAAGCAGCATGAGCTGGGAGTTGCTTTGACACTTGTGTACCGCGAACCACGTACTGTGTATAAATATAATGATCCCAGGCTCATGTTAGTTATTCTCACCTAGTTATACAGAGCAGCCTCCAATTTCAATTATAGAACTCAATCGGTAATATTTCCCTGTGACACTGGATTGCATAACTTGCCTGTCATTCAGACTGCTGGTACTGTGTAATGGGCGGGAGGAAGGTAGCTCACAAAGAAGTATGGGGTATGATTTATTAATATTATTACCGTAAGTTTTTTTGAGATCGGAAAAAAATCAAATATATATCTGAAGAAGCCGCGGCCAACATGTTGAGGAAAATGTAGAGTTTGAGCATAATAAACTAATAACTGACAGCGATGAAAAGAACACTCAGGATTAATCTGGGACAAAAATACTCTCATAAATGATTATTATTATCATGGTAGATCTAATTCTTTTTTTCTGCTTCTGCTTGTTATTTAATAAAGTTTTGCATGCCTCTTGTCTAACAGTCAATATAATCGCCGGTCTCCAATATGCGCCGGGTCTGCTGGCAAATACTGTAAATTAAGGGCGTGGGCGTTTTAATATTGTTTAATATGTTTTACGGTAGATATTTTACAGACCGTAGACTGCTTACGTAAGAAGACCTGACACCGTAACCTTAATTTTGGTATCGGAACTAGTGTTACAAAGCACTGTTTCCCCACGGCATATATACAGTGAGACAAACCGTACATAGAGACAGGACTAGTGTTGTCAAAAGACCCGGTACTTCGGTACCAACTCGTTACTAAAAAATTAGAATAGTTACGGTATCAGCTTTTCTTAACCCTCAGAGGTCGGAGATCACGCCGGCGTGATCTGCTCGATTTTTTTCCTTATGAGTTGATTGAGACCCGAAATTCTCTTTTGACTTTGATTTTACAAAACAAGTTTCATACATCAATCGATTCTGTTAAATGTGTATTATTTTTGTGTATACTCACAATAAAAACAAAGTGTTGTGCTTTTTGCCAAATGAAGAAAAATAAACACGAAGCGAGTTCTGCCTTCTCTGTGTCCGTGTAGTCCATTCTGAAACGCGTCCGAAAATGAGCTGTAGCTCAGTGAATACTCAGTCAAACAGGCATTCAGACACACAGGAATGAACCTTGAATTCTCTTCTTTTTAATGAAGTAATTTATATAAAAAACAAATATTCTCATCTTGTAAAATCTGTATTAAAAGAGAGCGATTCCAGTCGACCTCATTAGAGCTAATTCAAATGTAATGTGACTCCGCCCACGGAGAGCGCGTGCTATTCAAACGCAAATGGCTGAGGTAATCCGCGCAATCCTGTGAACGCCCCCTGTATCAGCTCGAGACAACCAAAACACAAGTTTATTCAGAACATTACTTGTTTACAACACAGCGCTGTGAGGAATAATGAGGAATACGAGGAATACGAGCTGAGGAATACTAGTAAGTTTTTCCTTCTCGGGTTTCATTCTGTTTATGAATGAATGAACGGCATAGATGCGCGCTGTTTACCACAGCTGGCAAAAAACAACATTACGTTCTCCATTATGGACGCGAGCGCTCTAAAACTTTCACAGAGACCTCAAAACAGAAAGTACAAATCCTTTCTTTAAAACGAATTTCGTTTTGTATCAATTGTATCTTAATTTTAATATTTTTTTCATTAACAAATTTCCTGGATTTAAAGTAAATAGGCCTATAGGCTAGCAATCACAACATAAGGTGCTTGAACTGGAGATCATCATGAATCATGAGCCTACTCGCCTCACATGTCTAAAAAATGTGAAATATATTTACAGAAAGCTGTTTCTAAACAAAACCATCCAAAACAAAAAAACTATAGCCTAATAAATGTGCATTTATCCGGTGCGTTCACTAGCCTACTGCAAAGATCGCGAGTCAAAAGCCTATCGTCAACGAATGATGATTTTTTTAGCAAACCGTATTGCTATACTGAGATAGGTAAAAATCGACTGAAATATGTTGAAATAAAATGTAGGCTATTTATATAAGCAACGTAAACTGCAAATTAACATTTATATGCCCTAATATTTCATGAAAACAATGTTACAGTCAGGCGAAATATGAAAGACAACATTTTGTTTAGTATATTTGGGTACAGTTTTTACTGTAGAATATACTGCCTCGTCAAATAAGCTTTTGTTTAGCAATTTCTATATATAAAATAGCCTACTATTTTTGTCAAAAATAAAGTCATCAACTAAGATGTTAGCTGTAATGAATACATAGATAAAATGTAGGCCTATAATCTTTTTTTTTTTTTTTTTTACAAAGAAAGAGTACACTTGAAATATTGTTGAAATTGTAGGCTAATTATTGTTGTAATTGTAACCTTTTTAATAAAATAGCAAAACATATTTACAAGATAGATGTAAGCAAAATCTTAAATGGTCAATATAAGTCTTCTTCTAAATATCCTTTGTCCTTGCATTGTGGCTCAGCCAGTTTCACACCTGTGTGAATGGCTCATTATGCAGAGTGGGTGGTAATTCAGGTGTAAACCACTCCTCGTTCACGCCCCCTCGCATATTGGCTTTCCAAGCAAAACCTGTTTTACATCAATTTAAATCAATGTATGGTTTTATGTGAACAATAAAGCAAGACTATTTTCAAATAATTTTGAAGAAAAAATTCTAGGCGAGGACATCCATTGGTCAAAAGTCTTATTGACACATATTTACTATGTGTTTTGAGGCCTTATTTCAGAAATTTTAGTTTTTAGTTTTTTCAATATCCATGCATAAACATTATTCTCTCAAAAATGAAAACATGTACATTCACGTGGCTCACATATTATTGTAGCCCTGTTTGTGCTTTATAGAGTGAATTTACACCTTTTCCATTAATATGTTTATAAGCAACTGAAAAAAGCACAAATGTCAGGGCATGTCAGAACATCTCAAGGGCCCCAAAAACAGCCCAGACTCCAGAGGGTTAAGTACCGGTGGTACCGAAGTATCGGGTTAATCCGGTTCTTGACGCGCTGTCCGATAGGTGCACATGCGTCCTCCTCTTCATAAACATGTGAGACATGGCAACCGGCAGCGCTTCTGAATCCACCGGTTTACAAGAAAGGAGGAGGATTGGGCTAATATCACGTTGCCATAAGGGGTCGTACGTTCACATAGCGTGTTTTATGCGCGTGCAAATTCATTTTCCAGGCGCGCGCTGTTCATGGTTGCATAGCAATGACAGACGCAATGGGAGAGCACGCGCTTGTGGAAAGGAGAAAAGTGGTGCAAACTGCACTCTCCATGATGACAAGTAAATATTATCAAATAATTAATGGTTTTTAGCCCTCGCATTAGATTTACTAATATATTCATGAAGAGCGCAGTATGTACCGCTCCTTTCCACAAGCGCGTGCTCTCCCATTGTGTCTGTCGTTGCTATGCAACCATGAACAGCGCGCGCCTGGAAAACGAAATCAAAAGTTTTATCTGTTCATTATTTAATGGTTGAAGTGAACAAACATGAACGCAGTTTAGGATTAAATAAAAGTACAGTCAAGTCTAATAACACGTTTTATCTCCTGTATAGTTTGGTAACACTACAATAACCATTCATTAACATTACTTAATGCATTATCTAACATCAACACATTGAGTGAATATTTTTACAACATTAATTTATTTTGGTGAATGTTATTTAATACAAACACTTAATTGTTCATGTTTGTTAACGTCATCCATTGTGCATTGAATAATGAACATATCAAACTTTTGATTTAAAAAAATTTATTAGTAAATTTGTAAATTAACCCCATAGAAGAATAATTGCTACAGTACGGTATATATATATATATATATATATATATATATATATATATATATATATATATATATAACTATTGTTTATTGTTAGGTTATTTTATCTAATGTTATCTAACAAATTGAAACTTATTGTAAAGGAAACTTAACTTTAAATTGAATCTAAATTAAGCTTTGGCACCGAAATTGGTACCGAGAACCGTGGATTTTCACTGGTATTGGTACCGAATACTGAAATTTTGGTACCGTGACAACACTAGACAGGACCTGGAACAGACAAGCCATTTTAGATGACCTCATCCAAATAATTTTGTAATACATATTTTGACGTTTTGCAGAGGACTTGGAAAAAAAAAGAATAGTATGAGATGGACACACTTTGTTCAAAGGTCATGGTAAGGTACAGGGTGTTTTATTTTGACTAATCACAACTGTGGCCTTTAAGACATCATTTATAGACTAAGGGCAGGACCTAATCAAACATCGCAAGTCGCCAACGGTGAAGCGGAAACGTTCCCGGTACCTAATCAAAATAAGAACTTCGAGCAAGTTATCCCGGTACCTAGTCAAGCGGTCTTTGCTTGAAATTGAGGAGCTGACGCTTTTTCATTACAAATAGGGGGAGAAGGGGGAGTGGTCCCCTATCCACCCATCCATCCATCAATTATCATTAAAGGGATAGTTCACTTTGAAATTAATTTTTGGTATGTTTTAGCTTACCTCAAAGGCATCCAAGATGTAGGTGTCTTTTTTTCCGGAGTAGTTTCAATTTTGATATTTTTAGGTCAAACCGTTCTTGTCTGTCAGTCATATAATGCAGGTCTATGGTCACGGTCTCAAAACAGCAAGCACAAAGTCCAAATTAAACAATTCCCCATCGTCCAAATGAAACAATTCCCCATCGTAAGTACACGTTGATGTCTTAAGACACGAAACGAGCGGTTTGTGTGAGAAAACGAACAGTATTTATATAGTTTTCGTCCTCTTGTAAACACACACACCCAAATGATCAGAGGACGCGGGTGCTTCGGTCTGTGCAAGCTAGGGATGGGACGATACACTTAAACTCACGATACGATGCACCTCGATATGCCAGGGTCACGATACGATACGTCAAAATACGATATCAAAAAAGAAAAAAATATTACTGTATAACAACAACTTATTATGGTGACGTTGAAGGTGGTGGTTCATGTTTGATGTGTTGGATGTGGTGTACGGAATGACAGCATGGCATAGCTTACACACAGTCTTAAGGCCATTGCACACTGAGTCCGAAATGCGCATTTGAAATTTTCGCACGTTAAAAAAATAATTCGGATTGGGTTCGGTTTTCTGCGTTTTTCGCATCCACAGACAGTGTTGAGAGGTTTTTTGAAAATTCAGAGCCACCGTACAAGCGAACGACAAAATCCTGAATGACGTCTGACAAGTTGATGCACTTCGTCTCGCAGTACTGTATGAAAAACAAAATGCGGATTACAAAGAGACTGAATACAACCTGTATACAGCTGTTCTGTCTGCCCAGCGCTTCTGCCGGTGTTACGGATCAACTGGGGATCATGTTAACGGGGGACGCGCGCGTGCACGCAGATAGTTTTACCTGGATTTCCAGCAGATGTTGAACGGTGACAGATTCGTCACAGCGAATCTTTCACTGAGCAGATTTAAAAGCTTTCAAAGTTATTGGGAAATGTTTGTATCATATTAGGACACTGTTGTTTACTCTGTCGCTGCTCCGCTGAATGTTTCAGACGCATTTAAGGGAAGTTATAATGTGTTTTAAATTTCACGACACAGACCACGCCCACATTATTTTGTTACATTCGTTTCAATTAAATTGAATATCTGATGACAACTGTTAGTAGATTAAATAAATTATGCTATAGACATTGTGTCTTTGCAGTGCATGTATATTCGCAGATTATTGTTATGATGCCAATTTGTGGCTTAATTTAAATTGAGCAGCAGTAGCCTACTGCTGTGGTAAAAGGGATGTCAAGCATTTATTTATTATTTATTTTAATGTTACTGAGGAATGAGTTAAAACATAAAGCATACAGTAGGCTACACTCCATAAATGTTCCTAAAGAGTGTTGAAAATTGAGAAGCCATAGCTTATGGATCCAGTGAATTGCCCACAGCATTTATTCAGGGGAATGTTCAACAAACATATTCATTAGCTAACAGGTATGAAAGTAACAATAACAAAAGGAAGAAAAAAAAATGAAAAAAATAGGCAAATGTGCATGCATGCAGGACAGCTGTATTTGCCAACAGTGGAAGATCTGACCACAGCCACACAGTCCCACCTTCCACATTCTGAACATTCAATCTAAAGAAGGGAGAACAAACTATAGACTAAGTTACATGTTAATGAAGAACAGTTACTTGTTTTGCAATGTATGTGTATACATTTTTCTTACCCATTGGCCAGTTTGGCCTTCATACCTATGCTGCTCTCCATCTAATATAATCATGTTATATTAGTAAATAAATGTCACAGTTGAATTATCTTTTTAAGAACAATTTAACACACCATCACCCTTCATTGTGAAATTTTCACATCTCCTCTTTATATAATCACACTCCTTTCTTGAGCAGCAATCGGGATATTGGTTATCCTGCAAAGTTTTTGATTTGTCTAACTTTAATTGCATCCATTTGCTGTGGCAGTATATGGCCTAACAACAATGACACTTAATTTATAGACCTTTTAATCTGTTCCTAACGGTTAGCAGACGACAATAATGAAAGCACATGATGTGATGGATAACAAGTAAAGAGAATATGTTAATGAGATTCATGGTAGGCCTACCAGTCAAATGAAGAGAACTGGCATAATTTAAATGTATATTACATAAAAAGATTGTGTCATATTTCTTTTGTTAAAGAGGTCAGCAAAAAAGTAAACAATAAAGCATTTCCTATTGTTTTAGAGAGGGTCATGCTATGCATGTAAGGGGACAAATGATTAAGAGGTTGGTGACAGTAGGCCTATGAGAATATTGGCCATAGAGAATATCAGTATATTTGTAATAATTCATTATCACTATATCATATATTTTGCTTATTTCAATAATACAATTTGTGGTTGCCTTTAAGGTGGACTTTAATCACTAAAGACAAAGTGTTTTCTACATGTCCAATATACAACATTAGATACAACATTCAAGTTCATGCTCCTACTGAGCATAATGTACATTTACACATTTGGCAGACTCTTCTATCCAAAGTGACTTACATCGCGTTTCAAAGTACACATTTACATTTATCAGTACTTGTTTTCTCTGGGAATCGAACCCATGACCTTGGCGTTGTAAACACCAATGCTCTACTCTCTCTATTTATTTATTTTTTACTTTATAAATCTGTTGAAAATGTTACAAGTTCATGAGATAATTAACTTAATGACCCTACGTGTAAGCATAGCTGTTTTATGTCCAGGGAAAATGATACAGAGGCGTCAGAGCTGGTTGTACAGAAAAGAGATCTTAATATAATCAGCAGAGTAAAATAAGCTTAAAATAAGCTGATAAGTGTTTTTATACAGTATAAAAAATAATAGATCCATTACAAAATTAGGCTATATGCAGATCAATATGCAACTTGAAAAAAATGTAAATGACTTTGCAATTTATGTTTCTTTTAGGTAGCCTAACTACTTTAATTTATCTACTGTCTGTTGTTATTTATGATTAGAACTCATGACAACACACTACAGAAAACATGATACACTAATGTTGAGAAGAAGATTCTTACACGTCTTCTGAAGTGCACTGAAGTCTGTTCATCCAATGAAACCGAATGCCCCATGTTAACATAGGCGTGGTTTCTGAGCTTGACACTTAAGTATGTTAAACTTATTTGAAATTGCGTCAAATACGCAGGAATATACACTTCAAAAACAAATCGCTTTATTATGCCTACCAGTGTGTATACAACTGGTGAAACATACGTTTTTAATCACATCAATGGCTGCGACGAATCTGTAGCCGTCTAACATCTGCTGGAAATCCAGGTAAAACTATCTGCGTGCACGCGCATTCCCCAGTTAACATGATCCCCAGTTGATCCGTAACACCGGCCGCGTGTGTGTATGTGTGTGTGCGTGTCCGTCCATAGACATACTGCCTGTTCAGGATCGACTGGTTCACGGAAGTTGGTGGTCTTCTTTTTAATATGTGGCTCCAGTATCGCTAGCAAAGCATCAAACTGTTCCACTGACATTCTGAGGTAAATTTTGAATCGCTCGGGATATTTTCGCAACTCCTTGATAAGGAGGTGAAACTCCTTCCTCTCGGCGCAATCGCAGGATTGGATGGACCCAATATTTCCTTTCTTTTTTTCTTTTTAAGAAGAAAGAGTGCAACAAATTCATCCTCACTGCTTGACGAATCTTTTTGTATTTTTTGGGTTTTTTTCCCGCAAAGGTTTAATAAATACACATCGGACTCAGTGTGCAAGGTTTCTGTGCGTGACGAATGACGAACATGAAAAAACGCATACAAAATTTCGGACTCAGTGTGCAATGGCCTTTAGTTTTACCCTGCTTGATCAGCAGATGGTGCTGCCAGCCTGCCACCATAGACTGTATGTCTACCCCATATACATACACACACATATAATACACTAAATTATTTATATATTACGCAAATCATGCAGCAGTGCCATCTATCTTTATTTCGCGATCCATTTTTTTCGACCTCGATGCGTTTCGTCACGTTTTGTATCGCGATATTTCGTCCCATCCCTAGTGCAAGCGCCGGAAAGCGACGGAAAAGGTCAGAGGGCGCGGGCGGTTCGATCTGCGCAAGCGCCGGAAAGCGCGCGTGTATGTCACTCATTGTTTACACAGAACAGATTGTAGGTAAGACCATAGACATGTATAGAAAGGCTAGATGGCTCAAGGCGGAGTCAGCTGTGTCGTCACTTGGCGGCCATCTTAGGTCAGGAGACTGCGCTGCTGCTCCCTGCTGCTGTGGACGGAAGGTGAGTGACATACGCCAACTAAAATGCTCGTAACTTGCTGAAATCTGGACGGATTTACAAACGGTTTGGTTTCTTACAAACGTTATTAACGTGGCTATAATTCTGAATTATATATCGATAACGATATCTGCCTCTCTCGATTAATTTTTAAAAATCGTCGCGATATTTGCCCGCTCGTTTTTTATCCTGAAAACGCTTTTTTATTAGACATTTGCATTATCTTGCATTGTAAACAAGTCCCCACTAGCACTGATGTTTGTGGTTGCCAGATCTGAATAGCTTAAATCTCCCGAATTATCCAAACAGAGCTTTTCTCTTACATTTTATGCCCTCCGTGTTTTACTTAGTCGGTGCAATCTGGCAACCCAGCGCGCGCGCTCTACACTGCGGGAAAAGCACTGATCTCCACAGCGATATTCTGTTTGCTTGAAATTGTTATACAGCCAGTCTGTTTCTTCACAAGCCACTTGTGCTGTTTGTGTGACTAAATCTGTTTCTAAATGAGTTTCACTGTTCTATTTTTTGAAGTTTAAGTTTTTACCAGTTTTCAAGATGTGTCGTGAATCAGTTGAAAACGACAGCCACTGCCCGTTTTCAGTGTGCATCAACAAGTTAACGTTAGACTATTTTTCTCTGCAGTACGAATTTGCTGAGCGATCTGGATCTTTACTTTGTCTCATTTTCAACCGAAATGTGTCGCTTAGAAGATCTAATTTGAAGACGCATCACAAAGCGCTTCAACGTTAAATCATGCCATTTATTGACTTGCTGTCTATGGAAGTTGTAGCAGTTGGTTAAATGAAGTCTGATGGTTTGAAATTAACACCCGCCAAATGCGGCTAAAAATTAACTTTGGCGGGTATCTCTGTCAAATGACTGGCCAATTTGGCATGTTATTATATTTACTCACTTTGCTGGGGAAATTCGTGTAAACCAAATCTGCTTGGATTTTGCGCAAATACTTGTGCAAAACCGTTAACTAAGTCTTTCTATGTAGATTAATAAGAATAAGAATAATCGTGAATAATTATCGCGATTATAATTTTGAGCAAAATAATCGTGATTATCATTTTAGCCATTATCGTGCAGCCCTATTCTGAATGCTTAAACATTTTGAACATAATTATTCATATGTATGCAGTAAAATAGCTACATGTCTGACGTTTATAACAAACCAAACCGTTTGAAAATCGGTTTAAAATTGAGCAAGTTATGTTTATTTAAAAGTACATGCACCATGTTATGAGTGAGCGAGCATCCTGTCGTAAGATGGCCGCCGTGTGCGGATGTCGAGCTCCATTGGCCAGCAGCGCGGACGAGACATCTAGCCTTTATATGATATCTATGGGTAAGACGGCTAATCGAAATGGTTCTTATTTTTTGCTTATCCAGGATGTTTAAACCGACGTTTAAAAACGTCAGGATGTTTAAAAAAAAGAAAACAATTACGTATGCTCGCGAGATTATACGAGATAATTTCCGGCGCTTGCGCAGACCGAATCACCCGCGTCCTCTGATCATTTGGGTGTGTGTGTTTACAAGAGGACGAAAACTATATAAATACTGTTCGTTTTCTCACACAAACCGCTCGTTTCGTGTCTTAAGACATCAACGTGTACATACGATGGGGAATTGTTTAATTTGGACGATGGGGAATTGTTTAATTTGGACTTTGTGCTTGCTGTTTTGAGACCGTGACCACAGACCTGCATTATATGACTGACAGACAAGAACGGTTTGACCTAAAAATATCAAAATTGAAACTACTCCGGAAAAAAAGACACCTACATCTTGGATGCCTTTGAGGTAAGCTAAAACATACCAAAAAATAATTTCAAAGTGAACTATCCCTTTAACCGCTTAATCCTTTATAGGGTCGCGGTGAGCCGGAGCCTAACCCAGCAGACACAGGGTGCAAGGCGAGACTACACCCTGGACGGGACGCCAGTCCATCACAGGGCACCACACACACACACACACACACACACACACACACACATACACACACACACACACACACACACACACACACAGAGGGCAATTTAGAGTGAGTGGTCCCCTATCGCTATAGTGGTCCCCCTATAGTGGTCCCCTACCTAATCTAATGAATTCAATCCTCACATAAGAAACCAAATCAATACATAAATACAAATATCAAGACATAAATAAAAAAAAAAATACAAAGATAAATATATTTATTTATTTATCTGTATTTATTTCTTTATTTACTTATTGTTTCATTTTGGCACAAATTAGACTCCATATAAACCTCTACAGATCAATTAACAATAACCCAATAATACACAGCATCTATGAAATAAACCGTATGCACTGTGATGTATTGCAGTCTACATTTCCGTTGTATTGTACGCTCTTAAAACAAATGTGTTAAATGTAACACGTGTGCGTGCTTATACAAGGACAACGCAATATTTGTATTAAAATCAACAAACCACAACACAATGATGTGTCTTTCTAACACAGTCTGTGTGGCTGAAAACACATTATTGTGTAAGAAATGCACATTATTGTGTTATGGTTTGTTCATTTTAACACAAATATTGTGTTGTCCTTGTATAAACACGCACATTTGTTTTAAGAGTGTAGGCGACTCCTACAAGAACAGGATTACCGAATCTATGTTACATCCTTCATAGGCTACCTTACCCGACCGAAGAAGCTGTGTGTGCGTGTGTTGTTGTTGATGCGGCCATGTTCAATACCTGACAAAGGGGTGACATCAATGGACCTTTTGCTGATTCCCCACAACCGAATGAGGGGATTGAACATAAGCGTCACACATAATAAGGCCAGCTCACGGTGTGGGCTTCACAAATAGACACCAAACTGCTCTCTGCCACATGCTGTACATCTCATTCTGTCCCTGCTGCAGATCCCTCAATGTATACATAGGCTGATATCAATGTGCTAATACATAACATGCTATATGGGCACCTGTGTGATGTAGCTCATTAAACTGCATTGACATAGCAATACCAGTGTTTCTCACCGGATTTTGGTAAATCTGTGGTGAGTTTGCCTCTAGGGGGGTTCGGGGGCATGCCCCCCCCCCCCCGTAAGAAAATTTTGTGCATTGTAATGTTAAATTCATCAATCTGGTGCACAAAATTAAAAGTGCCAAACCATATTCAGTGTGCAAAGAAAAATTCAAACCTCTTTTAGTTGTGTCTGTCTGCATTACACTACTACATAATAATAGTTAGAATATTAATCCCATGACAGTAATAGCCGTGTACTGTAAAACAAATGCACTGAAAAATAAAGGACGGTCATTAAAGTGGTAATGTTTGCACTTAGGTTTTATTATGCATTTAGGAGACTATTGCAAGAAGCTGCTTACATTAACCTTACTTTCGAAAAATAAATAAATACAATCTTGATTTTTCATGAAATATTATGTTAGAATTGTAGGCCTAAAATACCATGGCATCAGTTTGTTTTCTTCAATGGTATAATTAATACAATTACAATTTGGTTTGTTGCAATTAATTTGTGTTCATAATCAGTAAAAAAAAAATCTTCTAACAAGAATAAACACATATGAACAATTAAATTACTATTGTATTATTAATTATTTGTATATCTTGAAACTACCCAAGCAGAAGATGTGAAATGAATGAATACATTACCAAAATGTGATTGCAGAATATATTTAAATTATCCCTGAAATTGTCATTTTCTCCTTACTGTCTTGTGAGTTAACAATAATGCCTGGCCAGTAAAATTACTTTGTGAACAAAGAAAACATTTTGGCATTTGGGATTTGATTTAGTTAATGCCTAAAAATGTAAAAGTTTTACTTTATAAACAGAATATAGTTTAATTAATTTTAAAATTTGTCGCCGGAGTGAATGAGAACATATTGTTGCGCAATTGTATTTAATCTTCTTATTCGTACTTCGGTAGTCCCTTTAGACTTATGAGGATTCTTAAAGAGTGGACTTATATTTGTTGACTGGCTATATTAATGTCTTTACGCCTATGCTTCAAGTGCTTACAAGCGTGTTAGTTAATGAAAAGGGGGTTCACTTTATTTTAGGGGGCCTGTTCACTATGAACTAAAGTAGTTACATGTCCTTTCTTCATGACATGTAGCTCTGCACAACGTTTTGAAGGGTGAACCACACACACAACACTAAGACAATTTGATGAAGACGAAGGGAGTCAGTTTTGGGGTTTGAAGGTAAGCATGCAGGATATTTACCATGACATTTAGACCTGACCAAATAAAAACTTTCACACACCTGCTAATCACAAATTATAATCCCAGTATTCATGTTGGGTTCCCTCTGTGATCGAAGCAATAATCCTCTAACAAAATAAAATAAAAAAACACCTGCAGTACCAGATTTCTTGTGTGTGCTTAGAGGGTGTGTCAAAGTTTTGATTTTGTCCATAATTTAACATCTTAGTAATTAAGGTATTGACTGAGGAAATAGACAATAGGTCTCTGAATGAACCCTTTAAATATCACTTAAGTAACTTTTAACAGAAGAAGAAAATGCTGATTTTTAGGTTTACTCTTTGATTATTTATCATGAATAGGTGCCACCACACCTTTTAGACCATAACTTTACATTGTAACAAGTTAATTAAGTAACTGATTTATTAATTGTGAGAAATGTTACAAGATATGACTTAACAAATTGGTATGCCACCGATTATTAATAGAATAGCATATATTGTTTTATTAATATGTTTACTACTATGTGTGTTAATAGGTAAGTGCTACTACAACATTTACTCCATAACTTTACATTATAGCAGATAATTTACTAAGCCATGTATTAACTGTGAGAAGATTTACTATAAATCAAGTAATCAATGGTCTAACCCTTTGCGGTCCTTTGTCGGACTGGGTCCGACATCATTATAGCAATGATGCTATAATGATATAGCAATGAAAAAAACGGGGTTTTAGTAGTTTTTTCTGCGGAAAAAGTGGGTCTACGCACATGTTCTGCTGATTTTTGAAAACTTTGAATAAAAGTGCAAGATTGTTCACTTACACTAACCCCCACTTTCCAAAACATAGAGCAGTTTGCAGTGTGGAAGCACAAACACGTGCATTCAAAAAACATTTTAAAAAGTAATGTGTCTTTCCTATTCCAGCAAGTCATTCTAGCATTTTATCACTGTTCAGTAAATGAGGCACAGCTTGTTTTGGGAATAAAAAAAACTACACAAATATAAGACTGACCGATTCAGTTTGTCATTCTAACTATTCCTGCCACCCAGTCTTTAAATGAGCACAGCTCACCTGGTTCTCTGTTGGAGGTGTGTGTCGGTTGTCGTCTCGGCGTCAGGCTGGCTGTGGGTCAGGCTCAGGTGATCCACTGCTCTTACATACAGTGTGCTGTGCTGGAGAAGGTCCAGGTTCACTCCCCCTTACGTGGAATCTGACCATGAGACTCCTCCTACTCCTGCTGGCACAATCCCCCATTACCTGCTTCCTCTTTCTGCAGTAATCAGAAATCGGTGATGGAGAAGTAAGTACAGTACAGTACACACAGGGTGCTGAACTTCTGAGCAGGTCCAGGTTCACTCTCCTTTCCTGGAATCTGAGCATGAGCCTCCTTCTAAAGAAAGATTTGCACAATCCCCCATTTCCTGCTTCCTCTTTCTGCAGTAATCATAAATCGGTGATGGAGAAGTAAGTACAGTACACACAGGGTGCTGAACTTCTGAGCATGAGCCTCCTTCTGAAGAAAGATTTGCACAATCCCCCATTTCCTGCCCAATCCTCCTACAATGATCCTGCAGTACATTGTTTTTAATGGTGCAATAAAGCCATGTAGTTCAGAGTGTTAACACATAATGGCAAACACAAAAACATGTCATGTTACCATTTCAAAACAACTAATGAACACTAAAACCACAAATTCACTTTAACACTTCGAACAGTCAAATGGTTTAACAAATGGTTTCAAACTTTACATGTTCAGTGAATCCAAAAATCGAAGTCCATCTCTCACTTAAGACGTTTCCCTTCAGTATTCCCTTTACACTCAAAGGGCCCTATCAGCACACACTGATAAACCAGATAAAGATAAAGGGCCCTATCAGCACACACTGATAAACCAGATAAAGATAAAGGGCCCTATCAGCACACACTGATAAACCAGATAAAGATAAAGGGCCCTATCAGCACACACTGATAAACCAGATAAAGATAAAGGGCCCTATCAGCACACACTGATAAACCAGATAAAGATAAAGGGCCCTATCAGCACACACTGATAAACCAGATAAAGATAAAGGGCCCTATCAGCACACACTGATAAACCAGATAAAGATAAAGGGCCCTATCAGCACACACTGATAAACCAGATAAAGATAAAGGGCCCTATCAGCACACACTGATAAACCAGATAAAGATAAAGGGCCCTATCAGCACACACTGATAAACCAGATAAAGATAAAGGGCCCTATCTTGCACCCAGCGCAATTGACTTTGTACACCGACTCATGTATCATTCCTATTTTGCACCCGCGCAAAGCGCGCTTTTCCCTCCACAGAAGCACGTCGCTAAACTAGGGAATGAACTTGCGCTCCCTGGGCGGTTCAGCGCAAAAAAGGAGGCGTGTCCCGGCGCAAACGTTCCTTCATGCTATTTTGCAGGTTTAGAAAACAATTGCGCCACAAACCAGGAAAAAATAGTTAATTTGGGTGGGTTTCTCCATCCCCAACGGCCCTGACGAGAGCGCTGCTCTCCTTGGCTGTGAACCGCTCCTGGCGCGCGCCTGGCAAATCCGCCGTTATAATAGGAATCCGCTTTAGAACAAGGGCGCCTGCTCTTAAAGGGAATGTGAGATGTCGCTCTGATTGGTTTATTTCACGTTACGCCCAAACCACACCTATGAATAATGAAGCGACTTCACACCAACACATTTAGATTTGCGCCTGGCGCAAGAGTCATTTATCCCGCCGGGAAGATAGCAACAGCGCCAAGACCCGCCCACAAAGTTACTTGCGCTTTGCGCTTTGACACTTGCGTTTCAGATCGTTAAAATTAGGGCCCTATCTTAGCAGACAAGAAGTGTAGGCTCCTTTGTCTTCCTGTCAAATACATTTTGATATATCCAATTCATGTCAAGTCAAGTCAAGTCAAGTCAACTTTATTTATATAGCGCTTTTCACAATACAGATTGTATCAAAGCAGCTTCACAGGATTAAATAAAATAGTACATCAGTGTTTGTTTCTAGTTTAAAACATCCATGTTTGATAATGCTGATCAATAGTATTGTTGATTGATTAATTAAATTAAGTATCCCCAACTGAGCAAGCCAAAGGCAACAGTGGCAAGGAACCGAAAAACTCCATCAGGTGACCTAATGGAGAAAAAAAAAAAAACCTTGGGAGAACCCAGGCTCAGTCGGGGGCCAGTTCTCCTCTGGCGTTTATGAGGTAAAGACCGGATTTTACTGTAAGATTAAAAATATTATATAAATGCCTGGCTGAAGAGATGCGTCTTTAATCTAGTTTTAAACTGGGAGAGCGAGTCTGAGCAACGAACAGTATCCGGAAGACTATTCCAGAGTTTTGGTGCTAAATGTGAAAATGCTCTCCCTCCTTTAGTTGATCTAGATATCCTAGGTATGACCAAATGCCTTGAATTTAGTGATCTTAAAGAGCGTGATGGATTATAGGGCGATAGAAGATCCGTTAAATAGACTGGAGCTAAGCCGTTTAGGGCTTTATAAGTCAGTAGCAATACCTTGTAATTAATACGGAACTTTATAGGTAACCAATGCAGTGATGATAAAATTGGTGTTATATGGTCAAATTTTCTTGATCTAGTAAGAACTCTAGCGGCGGCATTTTGGACTAACTGTAGCTTGTTTATTGAGGATGCAGGACAACCAGCTAATAACGCATTACAGTAATCTAATCTCGAGGTCATGAATGCATGAACTAACTTTTCTGCATCAGAAACAGAGAGCATATTACGTAGCTTAGCAATGTTTCTGAGGTGGAAAAAGGCTGTTTTTGTAACATATGAAATATGATTTTCAAAAGACAGGTTACAATCTAATATAACACCCAGGTCTTTTACTGTAGATGATAAAGTAACGGGACATCCTACTATGTTAAAGTTGTATTGTAAGAGGTTTTGTGGGCGGTTTTTTGAACCGATAAGTAGTACCTCTGTCTTGTCTGGATTTAATAAAAGAAAATTGCGCGTCATCCAATCTTTTATATCTTTAACACACTCTGTCAATTTGGATAATTTAGCGTTTTCATCCGGCCGTGATGAAATATATATTTGAGTGTCATCAGCATAACAATGGAAACTAATTCCATGTTTCCTTATAATATTTCCAAGTGGCAGCATATATATTGAGAATAATAGAGGGCCTAACACAGATCCTTGCGGCACTCCATAGTTTACTGGAGTTATGATCGATTTTTCTCCATTTAAATAGACAAAATGGTATCGGTCAGATAGGTATGATCTGAACCAGCTTAGTGCTTGTCCTTGAACACCGGTATAATTTTGTAGTCGATCTAAGAGTATTGTATGATCTATAGTATCGAACGCAGCACTAAGATCAAGTAAAACTAATATTGAGATACAGCCTTGGTCAGAAGCTAAGAGTAAATCATTTGTGATTTTAACGAGCGCAGTTTCAGTGCTATGATGCGGCCTGAACCCAGACTGAAACTTTTCATAGATGTCATTTTCTTGTAAGAAAGAGCCTAGTTGGGCGGACACAACTTTTTCTAGTATTTTGGACATAAAAGGAAGATTTGAAATGGGTCTATAATTTGCTAGATTATTTGGGTCTAATTGTGGTTTCTTAATGAGAGGTTTTATAACTGCCTGTTTAAATGTTTTTGGAACATGACCTAAAGTTAAAGATGAGTTAATAATATTGAGGAGAGGCTCTTCCACTACAGGTAACACTTCTTTTAGTAGTTTAGTTGGTATGGGATCTAATAAACATGTTGTTGTTTTAGAGGAAGTGATAAGTTTATTTAACTCTATTTGTTCTATAGTTGTAAAGCTCTGTATTTGTTCTTGCGGGGTGATAATCGAGGCTGAATTATAAGGCGCGATTGAGGATTGAACGTTTACAATTGTGGTTCTGATGTTTTCTATTTTCTCAGTGAAAAATTTCATGAAATCATTACTACTAAACTGTAACGGAATATTTTGTTCAGGTGACGCTTGTTTATTTGTTAGTCTAGCCACGGTGTTAAATAAAAACCTAGGATTGTTTTGGTTATTTTCTATTAGTTTGCGGAGATGCTCAGCCCTGGCCGCTTTTAGGGCCTTTTTATAACGTGACGTACTGTCTTTCCAAGCGATTCTAAAAACCTCTAAATTAGTTTGTTTCCATTTACGCTCTAAATTACGAGTTTCTCTCTTTAGAACACGCATAGTATTGTTGTACCATGGTACTTTAATTTTCTCTCTGACCTTTTTTAGTCTCATAGGTGCAACAATATTCAATTTCCCAGAGAGAATGGTGCTCATAGTGCTGGTTAGTTCCTCTAGTTCATCTGTTTGTTTGGGTTCACTGAGCAGCTGAGACAGATCCGATAAGCAATTTGAAAAATTATCTATGGTGGATGGAAGGATTGTTCTGCCTAATCGATAACGCGGCGCAGCATGATATTACAGGGGTACGTAATATGCAAGTTACCATGTAATGGTCAGTGACATCATCACTTTGTGGAATGATATCTATATCGGTTGGATCGGTTCCAAGTGATATAATTAAATCGAGTGTATGATTAAAACGATGAGTTGGTCCGGTAACGTTTTGCTTAGCCCCAAAGGAGTTTAATAAATCGATAAACGCAGCCCCTAACGCATCATTTTGATTATCTACATGGATATTAAAGTCTCCAACAATTAATGCATTATTGACATTGACCAATAGATCTGAGAGAAAATCTGCAAATTCTTTTAGGAAATCAGCGTAAGGCCCTGGCGGTCTATATACGGTAGCCAAGGCTAAAGATAATAGGGATGTTTTTCTAGCGTCTAAGAGCGTAACATTTAGTACAAGTACTTCAAATGAAATAAACTTATAACCCGTTTTCTGAGTAACACTAAGAAAATCTCTATAGATTGTTGCAACACCGCCGCCACGACCAATCAGACGGGGCTCATGCTTATAGGAGTATCCTGATGGAGTAGACTCATTTAGACCGAAATAATCATTTGGTTTAAGCCAGGTTTCAGTAAGGCAAAGTACATCGAAGCTATTATCTGTGACTATTTCATTTACAATAACTGCCTTAGGTGTAAGTGATCTAATGTTTAAAAGACCTAGCTTTAGAAATTGTTTTTGTTTACTAATAGCAACATTTTCTGTTTTAATAACAATTAGATTTTTCCTAGATCCTGCAGTAGATTTATTATTTGATCTCACTAAACGAGGAATAGACACAATTTCTATGCAATGTTCTACACTAGTATTTATATCAGTTAATTTGGTGCAGCAGAGACTACGATTTGGACTTTTGGGTTCTAGTCAAAAGGTATTTAATATTTTGGAGATGTTATCTGACAGAAGATCCGATCCGAATCTGCTTGGGTGTAAGCCATCAGCACGGTAAAGCCTAGGACGCTCCCAAAACAGATTCCAATTATTTACAAAGAGCAGTTTCTGCTCATTGCACCATGATATTAACCATTCATTTAGTGCGAATAATCTGCTAAACTTTTCATTGCCTAGTCGGTACGTGGGAAGCGGTCCTGACACAATAATCGTTATATCAGGCGATGTGCTGCGTACCGTATCGATCAGATTCCTGAAATCTTTCTTCAGAACCTCCGTCTTGCGTAGCCTGATGTCTGCCCCTCCCGTGTGCAGGACCACGGTTCCGACGCACTCGTTCAGAATCTCGGGGACGCGAGCAGCGATTTCAGAAACACGAGCACCAGGAAAGCAGTGACTGTGCACCTTATTTTTACCTGATGTAGCGTGTACATGTCGAACGATGGAATCACCGATGATCACAGCATCGCGTTCTGTTTCGCGAAGAGGGGAGAAGCGGTTTTATGTAGATAACTCGAAAACCGGGAGGGTCGGAGAGGGTCTTGGTCTAGACCTGACTCGTGTCTTCCGCTGTGGAAATATCCAGGCTTCGTGATGGCGTGTTGGAGCCGGAGTGAACGAGACCATGGCTGGTCGTGACCTCGACGCTCGGGACTGATGCTGAGTAACGCACGGAGTAGACGAGGTCATAGTCAGCGGGTTAGTAACATTAATCTCTGATTTGTGAGCATCGGCGGCGGCGCGTGATGTTTCAAGAGCTAATCGCCGGTCTATTAGCTCGGCTTGTCTTGCTAAAAGGTCGTGGATCTGTTTCTCAACAGCTTCCAGCTCAGACTGCACCGCGTGCAGCTCAAATGTGTCCTCACCTGCACCAAAAGGTAGACTACTTACATCTGATATATTCGCCATTTTAACAGGTGGACAGTAAGTTAGCAACGACGCTACCAGTGATGCTATCAATATTAATACTAATTTCTGACTAACGTCTTAGATATAATCCGTCTTTTAGCGGTACGGGTGTAGAGTAGACGCACGATAGGCGAAAAAATAAGTAAATAAATGTTTGTAAGTGTGTGTTGAGAAGACGCGTTCAGCCGTGATCCATGGACGTAACCTATAAGAGTATCCAGCGTTGGATCACTAACAGGCTTGAGACGCGTCTACTCAACAGTCCGTGTTGTAACTATGAGGTTTGAGCAGTAGTGCTTCTCGGTGAGGAAAAGTAGAAGATGTTTGTTGTAAATGTGCTAAAAAGTGACCGTCAAAAATTCATACCAGTTTTTTAAACATTGTTTGAAGCTAAATGTGACAAAATGTTGCTGTTATTTTCAGCGCGAGCCGCTTTACAAATGGCGCCCCATACCCCACATTGTCTAGATGAATACATTTCTGAGTCAACATAAACTCCTAGGTCTTTTTCATAGTTGCCTTCTTCAATTTCAGTATCTCCCATATGAAGATTAAAAACGCCAAAAATGCCTCGCGACTGAAGCTCTCTCCAATTTCCCTGCCATCATCAGTGATTTGTGTGGTAACAAGCAGGGACATCCATCACACTGATACTAGGTAAGCGTTTTATTATTCTTTTTTAATTAGCATCAGTACTGTACGTTTTAGTCACCAATAATTTAAAAATGCCAGTAATCATTTTTCGTATTGAGGTCAGCTGTAGAGATGCGTGGATAGTTAACTTTTCTTTGCCTTCTTTTCTATAACATTATCATCAATAAAAATACATGATTGCGGTAAACTTGTGCGCGCAAATTAAAAAACAAAACTGTTAGCCAATACTGTAAAATGTTGCAGAAGAAAATCCACTCGTTTTTTATGCAAAAGTGAAATAGAGCAAACAGAACAACAAGATGAAGACTTGGATTCGGAACACCAGAAAAAAAGAACAAACAAAGCTCACATGCATCAGATAACAGTAAAAGAAAACAAGCAGCAAAGTTTCAGCATTATTACATCCGTAACCGAGACGTTCCCTTTCGTGGTCACTCCGAGTTACGTCGGATGACGACGATTGGGGTTCTAGTCTAATCACGCCACCTCGGCTGTCTTCCAGTGCCCTGCGTAAGTCTGAGCTCCCTGTTGTGAGACTAGCACGAACGAAGGAGTCCTACTTAACACAAGGATACCAAGGTACACTGGGAAGCATATCTCCAGAGAGAAATATGCAATTATGCCCAGCCATTGATGGGGGGGACTTAGAATACACATATGGCCCAGAGGGATGCATATGGAACATCACTGGGGTGTCCAGCCGCAGGTGGAATTTTAAACCCCAGGGGTGGCAAGGGTGGCTTGCCAAGGGAAAGACACACGCTCACAAGGAGACTTACAGTGGAATACACATGTGGGGGTCGCCCAGAGGGGAAACATGCATATGGAGGCACCTAGTCAAGCGCAAAAGCTGCGTTATGGCAGAATGGCATAAGTCAGGCGTTGACGTCACCAGTGCTGGAGGAAACTCAGAGCTTATCAGACTCACCTGAGAAGAAAATCGCACGTATCCCGTCCGTGGAGAGGAATGGCGAGCAAGCGAAGACACCTGAGCAGAATCTAGCACCGGCTGGTTGAAGCGAGTACATGAGAAGAAACTGGCTCTACGTGGAGATTATAGAATTTCGCGAATGTGTTGGGTGTCGCCCAGCCTGCAGCTCTACAAATGTCTGTTAGCGAGGCGCCATGCGCTAGAGCCCAAGAGGAAGCCACACTACGTGTGGAGTGGGCTTTCACACCAAGGGGGCATTGACGGCCTTGCTGCTGGTATGCCAAAGCAATGGTATCTACTATCCAGTGTGATAACCTTCGCTTTGAGAGAGCCTTTCCCTTCAGGTTCCCACCACAACAGACAAAGAGCTGGTCTGAGGTCCTGAAACACCGCGTTCTGTCTACGTAAGTACGAAGGGCGCGTACTGGACAGAGCAGTGCCAAGGCTGGGTCTGCCTCCTCCAAGGGCAGCGCTTGCAGGTTCACTACCTGGTCTCGAAAGGGTGTGGTAGGAACCTTGGGCACGTATCCAAGCCCGGGTCTCAGGATCACGTGAGAGTTAGCCGGCCCGAATTCCAGGCACGCTTCGTCAACCGAAAATGCCTGCAGGTCCTCTACCCTCTTGATGGAGGCCAATGCAACCAGGAGCGCTGTCTTCATTGACAGGAACTTAAGCTCCACTGATAGTAAAGGCTCAAATGGAGCTCTCTCCAGGCAGTTAGAACCACTGAGAGGTCCCAAGAGGGTACGAGGGGAGGACGAGGAGGATTTAGTCTCCTCGCTCCCCTCAGGAACCTGACGATCAGGTCGTGCTTCCCCAAAGACTTACCATCAACTGCTTCGTGATGTGCGGCAATGGCGGCAACATACACTTTCAGGGTGGAGGGAGACAGCCTTCGCTCCAACCCTTCTTGCAGGAAGGAAAGCACGACACTGATCGGGCATTTCGTGGGTTCTTGATGTTTAGAAGAACACCAGTTGACAAAGAGGTTCCACTTCAACGCATAGGCATGTCTCGTGGACGATGCTCTAGCGGAAGTGATGGTAGCCACCACCGCAGGTGGTAGGGTACTCAAACCTGCCTCGTCCCGTCCAGGAGCCACACGTGGAGGTTCCAAAGATCGGGACGAGGGTGCCAAAGGGTGCCCCGTCCCTGAGAAAGGAGGTCCTTCCTCAGAGGAATTGGCCAGGAATTGAAACGGTCTGTGTCGAGGTAAAATGGAGACATGGAAGTAGGCGTCCTTCAGGTCGATCGCTGCAAACCAATCCTGCGGCCGCACACACTGGAGGATGTGTTTGGCCGTTAGCATCTTGAACGGCAGCCTGTGAAGGGAGCGGTTCAAGACGCGCAGGTCGAGGATTGGCCGTAACCCACCGGACTTCTTGGGTACAATGAAGTAAGGGCTGTAGAAGCCGGAATTCATCTCGGCTGGAGGGACAATCTCGACAATCTCAATCTCAATCTATTGGCGAAGGGTGGCGACCTCCGCTCTCATGACAGGGGCATTGCCACCGACCATAGTGAAGCGGACTCCCCTGAAGCGGGGAGGAGATCTCGCGAACTGAATCGCGTAGCCGAGCCTGATGGTTCTCGCGACCCAGCGGGACAGTCTGGGAAGCTCTAGCCAGGCCTCCAGAAAGTGCACCAGCGGGGTCCTACGAACCACAGACGTACCGTCGGTGGGGCAGCGAGGCGGAATGACCGGCACCGGCGAGGGTGGCATAGCGGCCCTGTGCGGGGGCTCGGTCATTAACCTGTTAAGCTGCAACCCCACTTTTGAAAAATCCCAAGAAATGACATACCCAAACTGAAACAGATACAGTTCATGAACCCTTTGTACTAAAAGCACAAGTATGATCTCATTTGAAAGCTGACACCTGGCAGTTTATTGTAAATGTAGAATTAATTATTGTCATAATGACAAAAATTGTTATAAATAGCTTCAAAGTTTTGTAAAGTTATTAGAAAATATTTTTTATGAAATATCCTCATGAAAATAAAATTGAAGTTGGCACTGGAGCAATCTAGAAATGCACTACAGCTAAAGCCACATGTCTAAACATTTTATGTTTAAAATCTTAAGATAATAAGTCCAAAACTCTGTATTTAGTGAAATGTTTTTCAAGACCATGTCATGTGACTTTATTTTGATTTGATGCTAAAATGCTACTGATGTTTATTGTCATCTTCTAACCATCTATCCTGTATATTGTCTTTATTGTTTTGTGGAGCAAACGAGCCCCATTCAGTCTCAGTCTCCCCCTGCACACATTCACACCTCTCCAGCCTGGTTATGGCTGTAAATATGCATTTCTTTTGTCTGCATTATAGTTACTAACGACTGGCTATTCACAGGCTATTCATATGGTTTCAGTCACTAATTTCTTTTCTCAAAGTTCACCCTTACATTTTAAACTGTATCTAATGCATTTCTTGAATAAAGAAACATTTCAGTAAGCATTCAAAAAATAATAAAAATATAACTTCTAGGTGGCAGGTGCACCTAGGGCTAGCTAGCATGTTAGCTTAGCACACCATCAATACACGACAATTTATGAGATTAAAACCATGTTTGTGCTTATAAACTTACTTTATAAAGCAAATCGAGTATTTTAAATAATTTTCTGTGATCTAATTTGGCTTCAGATAAAAAATCAGACAGAAAATATACTATTTGATAGTGTTCTGCACAACGATTCTATATAGATTAGCATTATATTATAAATATAATCTATTATTATGGAAATACCTGGCATGGATTGAAAAACACAGGTAACTCAAATATCATAGCAAACATGTTTATTGTCTTCAAAATGTCTGTATCTGCATGTTACAGCCATAGTTACAGCGCGATCTCTTGTTAGCTGTGTGTGTGTTCGAGGCTTCCTGGATTGTCACATGATTATGGCACTTCTTCATGTTCTAATACTGTGCACAGGGCGGCGAGGGCGCCCTCAGGCTATTGGTATGAATTGAAAACACATTAACAGAGTATGCAAACGCTCATAATGATTACATCGACGCATTTGGGTATAAATTCAATAAATATTATTCCTGTCTATAGAAATCTGATGTAAACCTATGAGAATATATCAATATTTCTCCAAATCTGCACATTTTTGAGCTAAAGCATAGAAGGACGTTGTTTTGAGTATCGCTGTCATGACGACGGCACGGGAGTTTTTTTATGAATGAAAGCGGCTGACGCGCATAATTCATATCAAAGGTATCGACTCATTTTTTCATTTCATAACTCCTGACACAAATTAAGAAATAACTGTCGCTATAAGTTTCTCAGAATACAATAGTGGTCAAATTCTGAAACTTGAGTCTTATATCTTTTTAATGATGTATAGTTTGTCAAGGTATAACATTAAATCTGATAGTAACTTTGAACTATATATAAATAAAACCGCTTAAGTGCGCCCGCGCACTGGCAACGGTTAACAGGTTAACCGCGTCCTGCCAGGGGAGGCCAGGGGAGGGCGCGCGTCCCACGGGGGCGTGCTCTGGCAGGGGTCTGGCGACAGAGGGGGATGAGAGGAGCGTGGCCCGTGGGCGGCGCGTGCTGTCATCCCGCACCTCTGGGACAGAGGAGGGCGGCAGTGGCGGGACCCGAGGGTGGCGCGCACTGCGGCCCTCGGCTCAGGATTGGGGAATTCAATTCTGTCTTCAACCACATTAGAGTACTGCTCGTCGTTGGACGAGCAGCGGGGAGTGGAGAACAAAAGATTCTCCCCCGGCCCTCCACCGGGGGAAGGAGTGGCCCTGCTACCAGCTCCTGGGACAGAATTGAAGCCAACCCTGAGCAGCCCGTCTCAGGAGCGCCGCTTGGCCTGGCGTTTAGCGGGCGGCGGGGCTGGAGAGGGCTGTGGCGCCTTCCTGCGGCTTCCTCCACGACGCGGCCCAGATGAAGGCTGCTGCTGGGGCCGTACGGGAGGAGCGGGAGCCGCGGGAGGGCGCCCTCTGCGGCGGACAGGCTGAGGATTCTGTGCCGACGGCTGAGCAGCGAAGCGTCGGGGCAGAATGTGTATAGCCTCCGTCTGCTTCTGGTGGCCGAAGCCACCCCGCCGAAGAGCCCAGCCTGGGACATGGGGGAGCTGAGAAAGTGAACTCCCAGACCCCCTCACATCAACCTGGCTAAGCCCATAACTGGACCACTCTTGTGGACACCACCTGACCCAGGAACACGCAGGTACCGATGTCGCCCGAGAGCGAGGTCAGTAGTGTGCGTGGCGGAATGACCAGGCCAGGCATGGGAGGCATAGCGTCCCAGCAAGGGGGCGTGGTCGAGTTTCCGCATTCTGTCAGTGTTGGCCAGGGAAGGACCAGCGTTCCACTGCGGCCGGTTCTGACAGAACTCCAGAGTCAGCACTGCCTCGAAGGCGACACACAGGACTGCATGCCTGTGTCATAATAGTGACAGAGAACATACAGACCAGGATCGCCTCACGATCAAGGGCAGCGAAGGCGGAGGACGCCCGCGGGCCGCAAAAAAATCACGTGGACTCCCGCAGGCCGGAAGCGTCCTGATGCACATCCGGGAAGCCTACAGCGCTCGGGGGGAGGATGCCACTCCAACCGATGCTTTCAGCTGCCCGGGAAAGCATGGCCATCAGCTCTGGATCTGACTCGACTAACGCTGACACTCCCGAGGGAGGCAGCGCAGTCGAATCCTCATTTCCAGAGGAATCAAGCCTGCCTTATGATGCTGTGAGTGACATGACACCATCTGCTGGAGTCCCGAATGAAAACACTGGGTCCCTGAGAGGAACCAGGCACACACGGAAGCTCCACAGTTTGCGATGTGGAGGGGGGCGTGGCCCGAGGAAAGCTCGTCGGAATTATGCCACACCATAACCCTCAGATCACCCTGGCCACCAGCCAAAGTATCCTTCACGTTTTAGGAAGAGATAGATTGGGGTGTGGCAGAGGGGACTCTCACACAAAGATCATTGAGTCTCGATCTATAAACATCGCGATGGTCATGTTCCCGTAATGAAAACATAACTCATCCACGAGTGCTGCCGAGCGCGATTAAGCCTAACACGCAAAACAGCGCTCGCGACCGTTAAACAGATGAGTCACGCGCCCACATCCAGTAATACACGGGCGAACCGTCTTGAAAAAGACGTGCCGCGTGCAGCTCTTTTAGAGAGAGGAAAAGCTCAGCAGTGTGCTGAAGCGCCCAGGGAGAAACACACTCACTGTCGGCAGATCACTGCACAGATCAGCAGCAGGCAATGCGATCTCGCTGGAATACGCCATCACACAAACACACTGAAGAGCCGCTCGTCTCGTAGAGTGAAGATGATACAGAATGGCTTGTAGGAGTGAAGAAAACTCTTGGCTCCGAAGCGAAAACATATCTGCATTATGCCAGCGTACTTCCTTTATACCCCCTGCGGTGGGCGGAGATACGCTATGCAAATTCCGCAGACCCATGGCATTTCATTGCCATTGGCTCGTTTTATATACTCGAAGGTGATAGGCTTTCTAAGCGAAACCCCAATCGTCGTCATCCGACGTAACTCGGAGTGACCACGAAAGGGAACTCTGCTTCCATGGGTTTTATACAATATTTTAACAATGTTATTTTTTTCTTTTTATTGTAAAAAGACATACACGGCATAAGTAATTCACAATGCATTCTGTGTCTGTATGTAGCTTTTCAGGGCAAATAAATCTGGTTCCTGAGTTTTAATGTTCTAAGTAAGTAAGTAAGCTTTATTTCTATAGCACTTTTCACAGACAAAAAGGTCACAAAGTGCTTCACAAAATTAAAATATACACATAACAGATATATACATACACATAACATACAAATATACACATACCCAAAAACTTAAAAAAACATATTGCTAATTAAATGCTTGTCTAAAAAGATGCGTCTTAAGGCGTTTTTTAAAAGCTTCCACGGAGTCCGAAGCTCTCAAGGCTAATGGAAGAGAGTTCCAGAGCCTTGGAGCCACCACACAAAAGGCTCGGTCACCTCTTGTTTTAAAACGTGTTCTAAAACTTTACAGCTGTAAATTACCAATTTATTTAAACTGTAGAGCATTATTAAAATGGTTTAATTAAATAATTGTTTTGGTCAATACAGTGATTTAAGGTATAAAATAAAAACAGGACTCATAAACACCCTTGAAAACTTGAGCTGTGCGCCAGTAGTGACTACTGAATATCTGGAGTGACTAATGTTTTTATAAAGTATTAGTCACTAGTGACTACAAAAATCTAGAACCCAGGGGAAACCCTGGCGGGAGCTCTGGTTTAGGCACAGAGCTGCACAACAGCGCCAGAACCGTGTAGCAGCAGCAGCAGTATTACATCCGTAGTGGTTTAGCACTACCATAGAGAATGAATGGGAAATGGTTTAGGGCGGTTTAGCTAAACAATTCTCGATCGCCGATAGATAAGTCCGAAGCTCAAACCACTACTCCATACTACCAGACTGAACTATAATTCCAATCATTTTATATAGTAATTACCCTTTAAGGTTTTCTCTAAAAACACGAGCATAACATTTAAAAAGGTTAAATGAGATGACACCTGACAACAGCGGAAACCTACCTATTTTAAATTTGTTCAATTGAAATGTGTCGATTTGAACGGGACATGATACATACATAAATATAAACAACACAAGACCAATTAACCAGTTACAAATCGTTTGCTTTATTTTTTATCAGAGACACTAAGATGATTATTAACTCTATAGGCTATTCAACTTTAACTGTTTAAATAAAATATGCACAACCCAGAAAACAGAAAGTGAATAACACAACGAAGACTTCCTTACACCACATATTGACTGTGAAGTTAAACATATTAATTTGTTTGAGTTTAAGTATTATTGGGGATGACTGAACATGAAAAGAGGAAAATTTGAAGCCGAACTAACTGTCACAGAAGGTAACGGAAAGCCACGAGAGCGTCGTCATCCAGATGATGTCATCTGTCGGAAAAAGCCGAACTCAGCTCGCCAAATTTCTATCAGGTGCGCTTGTAATTAGAGCACATTAAACGCCAAACACGAGCAAAGCAGTCGTCAGTGAGAGCGCTTGTCCTGTACGGTTTTATCCAGTTTATCATTATGAGGAAAAACTTTGTGACTGAAAAGTTATGAGGTATGGGTAAATGAGTAGGGAGACCAGGGACAGTTGTAACATGGGACGGTTGTAACACTTTGAATTCCACCAATCAGAAACAACCTACAGTGATGTTACTCACTGTGCTCATGCTCTGTGAGTGTACCTCCATTCTTGCTAAAAGGGAGCCACATCTGAAACTTCTTGACAGAGTTATTTAAAAAATGTTGATTTGAGGTAAAAAAATTACTTGTTTTTCTGATGTACTTTTTTGGATGCTGTTATAGGATCAAATGCTTATGAATTCAAACAAGTATTATTAGAATCACTGTTTTGTAAGTGTAGTGAAGTGCTGCTGTTGGGTAGCACCTCGTTTGCATGTGTTGACTCCGCCCTAGAGGCCCGCAGGTAATCAGCGTCTCATTCATACAGGTATATCAAGGTGGCTGTTTGGCCACCGGACATTGCGTTGATGTGTGACTGTTTCGCTGGCGCGTCATTTCTCTGCGTTCATCCTGGCTGGAGTTGCCGTGCGGTTTGTGGATAAGCACATGTGGTGCTGAGTGTTTGCAGTCGTTGTGTTTTCATTCTGGCTGGAGGTGAGTGTGACGGCAGCTGGTTATTATTGTTCGAATCTACCGGCGGACGCTAAACGGTTAACAACGTAACTCTTGTTACGTTGTTAACCGCTATGCGCATGCGTCGCGTCTGAGCACGTTGTTGTCTTTGGAGCTCCATCGATTGATTTATAATTGATTTATGATTTATAATTCTTGATTTCTCTTTAAACTCACTTACAACGAACATTTTGTTCGCGGATTGTTGAGCAGACGCGTCTCAAGCCTAGTGATCCAACGCTGGATACTCTTATAGGTTACGTCCGTGGATCACGGCTGAACGCGTCTTCTCTGCACTCATTTACAAACAAACATTTTTTTTTGCCTATCGTGCGTCTACTCTACACCCGTACCACTAAAAAGACGGATTATATCCAAGACTTAAGCCATAAATTAGTATTAATTTTGATAGCATCACTTGTAGCGTCGTTGCTAACTTAACTTACTGTCCATCTGTTAAAATGGCGAACATATCAAATGTAAGTAGTCTACCTTTTGGTGCAGGTGAGGACACATTTGAGCTGCACGCGGTGCAGTCTGAGCTGGAAGCTGTTGAGAAACAGATCCACGACCTTTTAGTGAGAAAAGCCGAGCTGATAGACCGGCGGTTAGTTCTTGAAACATCGCGCGCTGAGGCACACAAATCAGAGATTAACCTCGTCTACTCCGTGCGTTACTCAGCATCAGTCCCGAGCGTCGAGGTCGCGATCAGCCATGGTCTCGTTCACTCCGGCTCCAACATGCCATCACGAAGCCTGGATATTTCCGCAGCGGAAGACACGAGTCAGGTCTAGACCAAGACCCTCTCCGACCCTCCCGGTTTTCGAGTTATCTACACAAAACCGCTTCTCCCCTCTTCGTGAAACAGAACGCGATGCTGTGATCATCGGCGATTCCATCGTTCGACACGTACACGCTACGTTAAATAAAAGTAAGGTGCACAGTCACTGCTTTCCTGGTGCTCGTGTTTCTGAAATCGCTGCTCACGTTCCCGAGATTCTGAACGAGTGCGTCGGAACCGTGGTCCTGCACGCGGGAGGGGCAGACATCAGGCTGCGCCAGACGGAGGTTCTGAAGAAAGACTTCAGGAATCTGATCGATACGGTACGCAGCACATCGCCTGATATAACGATCATTGTGTCAGGACCGCTTCCCACGTACCGACTAGGCAATGAAAAGTTTAGCAGATTATTCGCGCTAAATGAATGGTTAATATCATGGTGCAATGAGCAGAAATTGCTCTTTGTAAATAATTGGAATCTGTTTTGGGAGCGTCCTAGGCTTTACCGTGCTGATGGCTTACACCCAAACAGATTCGGATCGGATCTTCTGTCAGATAACATCTCCAAAATGTTAAATACCTTTTGACTAGTAACCAAAAGTCCAAATCATAGTCTCTGCTGCACCAATTTAACTGATATGTGTAGAACATTGCATAGAAACTGTGTCTATTCCTCGTTTAGTGAGATCAAATAATAAATCTACTGCAGGATCTAGAAAAAATCTAATTGTTATTAAAACAGAAAATGTTGCTATTGGTAATCAAAAACAATTTCTAAAGCTAGGTCTTCTAAACATTAGATCACTCACACCTAAGGCAGTTATTGTAAATGAAATAGTCACAGATAATAGCTTCGATGTACTTTGCCTTACTGAAACCTGGCTTAAACCAAATGATTATTTCGGTCTAAATGAGTCTACTCCATCAGGATACTCCTATAAGCACGAGCCCCGTCTGAATGGTCGTGGCGGCGGTGTTGCAACAATCTATAGAGGATTTTCTCAATGTTACTCAGAAAACGGGATAAGTTTATTTCATTTGAAGTACTTGTACTAAATGTTACGCTCTTAGATGTTCGGAAAACATCCCTATTATCTCTAGCCTTGGCTACCGTATATAGACCGCCTGGGCCTTACGCTGATTTCCTAAAAGAGTTTGCAGATTTTCTCTCGGACCTATTAGTTAACTTCGATAAAGCATTAATTGTTGGAGACTTTAATATCCATGTAGATAATCAAAATGATGCGTTAGGGGCTGCGTTTACAGATTTATTAAACTCCTTTGGGGTCAAGCAAAACGTTACCGGACCAACTCATCGTTTTAATCATACACTCGATTTAATTATATCACATGGAACCGATCCAACCGATATAGATATCATTCCACAAAGTGATGATGTCACTGACCATTACATGGTAACTTGCATATTACGTACCCCTGTAATATATCATGCTGCGCCGCGTTATCGATTAGGCAGAACAATCCTTCCATCCACCATAGATCATTTTTCAAACAGCTTATCGGATCTGTCTCAGCTGCTCAGTGAACCCAAACAAACAGATGAACTTGAGGAATTAACTAGCACTATGAGCACCATTCTCTCTGGATCAATGGATATTGTTGCACCCATTAGATTAAAAAAGGTCAGAGAGAAAAGTAAAGCACTATGGTACAACAATACTACGCGTGTTCTAAAGAGAGAAACTCGTAATTTAGAGTGTAAATGGAAACAAACTAACTTAGAGGTCTTTAGAATCGCATGGAAAGACAGTATGTCACGTTATAAAAAGGCCCTAAAAGCGGCCAGGGCTGAGCATCTCCGCAAACTAATAGATAACAACCATAACAATCCTAAGTTCTTATTTAACACCGTGGCGAGACTAACAAATAAACAGATGTCTCCTGAACAAAATATTCCATTACAGTTTAGTAGTAATGATTTCATGAAGTTCTTCACTGAGAAAATAGAAAACATCAGAACCACAATTGTAAACGTTCAATCCTCAATCGCGCCTTATAATTCAGCCTCGATTATCACCCCGCAAGAACAATTACAGTGCTTTACAACTATAGAACAAAAAGAGTTAAATAAACTTTTTACTTCATCTAAAACAACAACATGTTTACTAGATCCTATACCAACTAAACTATTGAAAGAAGTGTTACCTGTAGTGGAAGAGCCTCTCCTCAATATTATTAACTCGTCTTTATCTTTAGGTTATGTTCCAAGAACATTTAAACTGGCAGTTATAAAACCTCTCATTAAGAAACCACAATTAGATCCGAATAATCTAGTAAATTATAGACCCATTTCAAATCTACCTTTTATGTCGAAAATACTAGAAAAAGTTGTGTCCGCTCAACTGGGCTCTTTCTTACAAGAAAATGACATCTATGAAAAGTTTCAAGTCAAGTCAAGTCAAGTCAACTTTATTTATATAGCGCTTTTCACAATACAGATTGTATCAAAGCAGCTTCACAGGATCCATGTTTGATAATGCTGATCAATAGTATTGTTGATTGATTAATTAAATTAAGTATCCCCCAACTGAGCAAGCCAAAGGCAACAGTGGCAAGGAACCGAAAAACTCCATCAGGTGACCTAATGGAGAAAAAAAAAAAAACCTTGGGAGAACCCAGGCTCAGTCGGGGGCCAGTTCTCCTCTGGCGTTTATGAGGTAAAGACCGGATTTTACTGTAAGATTAAAAATATTATATAAATGCCTGGCTGAAGAGATGCGTCTTTAATCTAGTTTTAAACTGGGAGAGCGAGTCTGAGCAACGAACAGTATCCGGAAGACTATTCCAGAGTTTTGGTGCTAAATGTGAAAATGCTCTCCCTCCTTTAGTTGATCTAGATATCCTAGGTATGACCAAAAGCCTTGAATTTAGTGATCTTAAAGAGCGTGATGGATTATAGGGCGATAGAAGATCCGTTAAATAGACTGGAGCTAAGCCGTTTAGGGCTTTATAAGTCAGTAGCAATACCTTGTAATTAATACGGAACTTTATAGGTAACCAATGCAGTGATGATAAAATTGGTGTTATATGGTCAAATTTTCTTGATCTAGTAAGAACTCTAGCGGCGGCATTTTGGACTAACTGTAGCTTGTTTATTGAGGATGCAGGACAACCAGCCAATAAAGCATTACAGTAATCTAATCTCGAGGTCATGAACGCATGAACTAACTTTTCTGCATCAGAAACAGAGAGCATATTACGTAGCTTAGCAATGTTTCTGAGGTGGAAAAAGGCTGTTTTTGTAACATATGAAATATGATTTTCAAAAGACAGGTTACAATCTAATATAACACCCAGGTCTTTTACTGTAGATGATAAAGTAACGGGGCATCCTACTATGTTAAAGTTGTATTGTAAGAGGTTTTGTGGGCGGTTTTTTGAACCGATAAGTAGTACCTCTGTCTTGTCTGGATTTAATAAAAGAAAATTGCGCGTCATCCAATCTTTTATATCTTTAACACACTCTGTCAATTTGGATAATTTAGCGTTTTCATCCGGCCGTGATGAAATATATATTTGAGTGTCATCAGCATAACAATGGAAACTAATTCCATGTTTCCTTATAATATTTCCAAGTGGCAGCATATATATTGAGAATAATAGAGGGCCTAACACAGATCCTTGCGGCACTCCATAGTTTACTGGAGTTATGATCGATTTTTCTCCATTTAAATAGACAAAATGGTATCGGTCAGATAGGTATGATCTGAACCAGCTTAGTGCTTGTCCTTGAACACCGGTATAATTTTGTAGTCGATCTAAGAGTATTGTATGATCTATAGTATCGAACGCAGCACTAAGATCAAGTAAAACTAATATTGAGATACAGCCTTGGTCAGAAGCTAAGAGTAAATCATTTGTGATTTTAACGAGCGCAGTTTCAGTGCTATGATGCGGCCTGAACCCAGACTGAAACTTTTCATAGATGTCATTTTCTTGTAAGAAAGAGCCTAGTTGGGCGGACTCAACTTTTTCTAGTATTTTGGACATAAAAGGAAGATTTGAAATGGGTCTATAATTTGCTAGATTATTTGGGTCTAATTGTGGTTTCTTAATGAGAGGTTTTATAACTGCCTGTTTAAATGTTTTTGGAACATGACAAAGTTAAAGATGAGTTAATAATATTGAGGAGAGGCTCTTCCAATACAGGTAACACTTCTTTTAGTAGTTTAGTTGGTATGGGATCTAATAAACATGTTGTTGTTTTAGAGGAAGTGATAAGTTTATTTAACTCTATTTGTTCTATAGTTGTAAAGCACTGTAATTGTTCTTGCGGGGTGATAATCGAGGCTGAATTATAAGGTGCGATTGAGGATTGAACGTTTACAATTGTGGTTCTGATGTTTTCTATTTTCTCAGTGAAAAATTTCATGAAATCATTACTACTAAACTGTAACGGAATATTTTGTTCAGGTGACGCTTGTTTATTTGTTAGTCTAGCCACGGTGTTAAATAAAAACCTAGGATTGTTTTGGTTATTTTCTATTAGTTTGCGGAGATGCTCAGCCCTGGCCGCTTTTAGGGCCTTTTTATAACGTGACGTACTGTCTTTCCAAGCGATTCTAAAAACCTCTAAATTAGTTTGTTTCCATTTACGCTCTAAATTACGAGTTTCTCTCTTTAGAACACGCGTAGTATTGTTGTACCATGGTACTTTAATTTTCTCTCTGACCTTTTTTAGTCTCATAGGTGCAACAATATTCAATTTCCCAGAGAGAATGGTGCTCATAGTGCTGGTTAGTTCCTCTAGTTCATCTGTTTGTTTAGGTTCACTGAGCAGCTGAGACAGATCCGATAAGCAATTTGAAAAATTATCTATGGTGGATGGAAGGATTGTTCTGCCTAATCGATAACGCGGCGCAGCATGATATATTACAGGGGTACGTAATATGCAAGTTACCATGTAATGGTCAGTGACATCATCACTTTGTGGAATGATATCTATATCGGTTGGATCGGTTCCAAGTGATATAATTAAATCGAGTGTATGATTAAAACGATGAGTTGGTCCGGTAACGTTTTGCTTAGCCCCAAAGGAGTTTAATAAATCGATAAACGCAGCCCCTAACGCATCATTTTGATTATCTACGTGGATATTAAAGTCTCCAACAATTAATGCATTATCGACATTGACCAATAGATCTTCAGTCTGGGTTCTTTTAGTTTCAGTCTGGGTTCAGGCCGCATCATAGCACTGAAACTGCGCTCGTTAAAATCACAAATGATTTACTCTTAGCTTCTGACCAAGGCTGTATCTCAATATTAGTTTTACTTGATCTTAGTGCTGCGTTCGATACTATAGATCACACAATACTCTTAGATCGACTACAAAATTATACCGGTGTTCAAGGACAAGCATTAAGCTGGTTTAGATCGCTACCATTTTGTCTATTTAAATGGAGAAAAATCGATCATAACTCCAGTAAACTATGGAGTGCCGCAGGGATCTGTGTTAGGCCCTCTATTATTCTCAATATATATGCTGCCACTTGGAAATATTATAAGGAAACATGGAATTAGTTTCCATTGTTATGCTGATGTCACTCAAATATATATTTCATCACGGCCGGATGAAAACGCTAAATTATCCAAATTGACAGTGTGTGAAAGATATAAAAGATTGGATGACGCGTAATTTTCTTTTATTAAATCCAGACAAGACAGAGGTACTACTTATCGGTTCAAAAAACCGCCCACAAAACCTCTTACAATACAACTTTAACATAGTAGGATGCATAGGCGGAAATCACGGGGGGGTCGGGGGGGTCAGGACCCCCCCTATCTGAGGGTTGTCCCCTCCTAAAAATATAATTATAATATGTGTATTGTAAATAATATAATGATATATACTTAAAATAATTGTTTAAATAGTAAAACAATAAAAATGCAAACGGGGCAAATATAAATAAACGTTTTAAAATTTTGATTCCCCCCTCCCTTGCCTCAGTGCTTCGGTCCACTCGGTCCACTGCCCGCTCCCCTTTTACCTCATCACAAACAACTCCAGTAAGTCAAGGCTATTTTATTTACTTTAAACCTGAATGAAGGCTGAAGGTGATTATTTTATCTTTAATACAGAATATGCTGCGTCTGCATCATTAATAAATCATTGACATACAATGTTATGATAACCAATCACTTACTTTTGTCACCGATGTAGTCCGTCTCGCTATGTTGGCGATTATAAACTTATTTTATACAGTCTGTGCGCCGTTAAACGTTACCTGGATTGTTTAAAACCGTTCCCTCACACACACACTCAAAGAGTGTAGTGTACGCATACACTTTGTGTAGTCTTGTAGATTAGACAAGTGCGGGTGCGCATTTAGATTTTCACGCTTTCACTGTGTGATTTAGTCAGTTTATATCATTTAATATAGTTAATCTAATATAATATCACACAAAGAGTGCAGATTTTCTCCAGATATTAACATGATAATAAATGTGATTTAATAAATTAATTGAAAAGTTTACTTTTAGACACCATATTGCATGTTTTAACTCTATTTCGCCAATGAAAATAGTTGAAAACTAAGCGAAAGCACTGTATTTGCGTCTCTGAGAAACACTGAGGTATTTCCTTACTGAATTATGAATCAGCTTTTTGAACGAATCAGTTGAATCACAATGACTCACTCATTAACAATGAATTGCTGCCACCTACTGGCAGTTTTAATTTCACATTTAAAGTATCTTTCCATGTTTTAAATAATTTTACATATCAATATTCAACGTTTTATGTTTTAAACAAAACATTATGTCTGTGTAAAATCTAAATGCCATTTCAAATGCAACTTTTGTGTTTCCTCTCCATTGCAAAGATTTTGTTGATATTATTTAATTTGATTGGTAACAGCCCTATTGTGACATTATTATAATTTAATTTAATGTATGAAATTGACCCAAAAGATGATGCATGCATATATTTAGGTTTAAAAATACATTTATAAAGGTAAAAATGCCAATGAAGGTAAAAATCTATTGAAACTTATTGGAAAAATGATTTCTGTCACTGCTGTGAACTGAACCGCCACACAGAATGTGAAGAATATCAAAAACTTTAGGAGTTGGCTGTCCTCGGCAGTCCTAAACAAGTTACCAGCACAATAACACACTCAGCAAAATATTGTCTAATTATCGTTATCGATAAAATCCCTGAATTAATCATCAACCATAATTTTTTTTTTGTCAATTTTGCACACCAATGAAGAATATTTTGGTCAATTTAGTCAGCTTTTTCAATGAACCAGAGAGAAACTTTGAGAAGAAGGATAATGGAACGGTCTAGCTACACTAATAATAGCAGTAAGGCTTTCCTCTGTGTACACACATATCCATAGAAAGTACAATTTTGCCTATATTATTGGTGTCCCCTTCAAAAAATTGCTCGTGAGGAATGTGATGTTTATTGTCCCCCCCAACATTTAGATGAAATTCACGCCCCTGGTAGGATGTCCTGTTACTTCATCCTCTACAGTAAAAGACCTGGGTGTTATATTAGACTGCAACCTGTCCTTTGAAAATCATATTTCATATGTTACAAGAACAGCCTTTTTCCACCTTAGAAACATTGCTAAGCTACGTAATATGCTCTCTGTTTCTGATGCAGAAAAGTTAGTTCATGCATTCATGACCTCGAGATTAGATTACTGTAATGCTTTATTAGCTGGTTGTCCTGCATCCTCAATAAACAAGCTACAGTTAGTCCAAAATGCCGCCGCTAGAGTTCTAACTAGATCAAGAAAATATGATCATATAACACCGATTTTATCATCACTACATTGGTTACCTATAAAGTCCCGTATTAATTACAAGGTATTGCTACTGACTTATAAAGCCCTAAACGGCTTAGCTCCAGTCTATTTAACAGATCTTCTATCGCCCTATAATCCATCGCGCTCTTTAAGATCACTAAATTCGAGGCTTTTGGTCATACCTAGGATATCCAGATCAACTAAAGGAGGGAGAGCATTTTCACATTTAGCTCCAAAACTCTGGAATAGCCTTCCTGATACTGTGCGTTGCTCAGACTCGCTCTCCCAGTTTAAAACTAGATTAAAGACGCATCTCTTCAGCCAGGCATTTATATAATACTTTTAATCTTACAGTTAAATCCGACCTCTAGTTCATAAACGCCAGAGGAGAACTGGCCCCCGGCTGAGCCCGGGTTCTCCCAAGGTTTTTTTTTTTCTCCATTAGGTCACCTGATGGAGTTTTTTGGTTCCTTGCCACTGTTGCCTTTGGCTTGCTCAGTTGGGGATATTTGGGGATATTTAATTTAATTAATCAATCAACAATACTATTGATCAGCATTACCAAACGTAGACTTTCCACTAGAAACAAACATTGATGTATTGTTCTAATTTATTACTGTGAAGCTGCTTTGATACAACCTGTGTTGTGAAAAGCGCTATATAAATAAACTTGACTTGACTTGACTTGACTCTTGTCAGGTGCTGTGCGGCTTGTGGAGAAGCGCGTTTTCAAGCCGAGTGTTTACAGTGGTTGGTGAACGCGCGCTGTTTGCTGTATACAAACGCACGTCATACTACTACAATCATCGCTGGTGTATTGCTGTTTGGCTTTCTGGTAAGTGTCTTTTTGGCTCTTGTGGTCGTATTTATTTTGAGTAATCTTTAGTCATGGGGTTATCTGTGTATTTCAGCTCGCCTTGGTATTATTTGGTTCTCACTCTGTTGCTGCCGGACGAATGACGCGATCGCCGCATGTTGGTATGTGTGATCACTGTATTATAATGATGAGCTAGTACGGTGTATATTTTAGTTCACATCCGGGCTTTTGCAGGTGAATGAATCTGCCGTTATAAAAGTACGTGAAGACTGCTGCTCGGATTGGGACGTTCATTGCTGCTGTTTTGTTCCCAATATGTTTTACTTTTGTTTATTGTTTTATTTCAATAATTTGCTGGCCAGTAGTGGCTCTCATGTGAGCACGCCCAGCATTCAATATATTTTTGAGTTAGTTTGCTTTATTATTGGGATAATTTAACTTCATTTATTCCAATGTACTGAAAACCTTACTGAAGCCCATAACTGCAGGTTTGAGTGCATCATATATTTTGTTTAGTGATTATTGGGTATTGTGGTTGTGCCTTGTAAATTAGAATTCATGTAAACTATTTATTTTGTTGTAATTCGCTTTTCTTGTCTTTCAGGCACGGTGAGTCCGGAGCAGGAGAGCTAGTTGCTCTATTTTGGTGGTGGGGCCTGATGCACCGTGTGTGTGTGGTCTATAACCTATAGTGATTGATCTTGGTTGATGTGAGAGTGTAGTGCACGTGTTTGTGCTTCTCGACCATTGCTGATGTGGAGAAGTTTGGCGCTAGCTCATCCTGCTTCCGGTAATCACAAGTCCTGATAAGTCTGTATTGTTATTGTGTGTGTGTGTGTGGAGTGATGATTGATCCCAATTGCCACATTTTTTTTTTTATTATACATTTGTCCAATAAAGAATATTTTTGTATTTTCTTATACCCACGTCTCCAATTCTTTGTGTAAGGGAAACACCGAACCTGTGTGTCCTCATTAGGATACTTCTCTGGTTTAGTGACCAGGGTGGCGTAGTCGACTCTTCTTTAAACCTCTTTCCGTAATAAACCTACTGTTCACCACATAAGCTACAAATAGAAATGGCTAACAAGTGTCAAACTGGCAGTCAAGCTAGCTCACATGAGATGAAAACATGGTTGGTGATACTGGGATGGTTGTAACACCCCTTTACAACTGTCCCAGTTATCACCAACCAAGTGTCATTTATATTGTAAACTAATCAAGCTAAAAAAAACTGCATAGTTTAGCTTTAATGTGCAAATTAAAAGTACTTTAAACTTTTTTGAGGTGTTCTACGCATTAAATAAATTTCTTGTATTATAATTTGACAGTTTCACCTCTTTTTTTTGTCATGTAGCATGAAAAAAAGGTAATCATTCCTTAAAAACATTAAATGATAGTCACAATAGCATGACTGATAAATATTTTCCATTTTGAGTATATGATGGATTATGTATATTTTAGACATGTTACAACCGTCCCTGACATGTGTTACAACCGTCCCTGTACACTGGGACGGTTGTAACAGTGGAGATACTGGATTAAAATCAATTTTGCAACCTGTACATATTTCATAAAACCACTTAAATACATTGTTTCAGAAGTTGACAGATTGAAGTTTATAATATAACAAATTGGTTATTCCAGTATAAATGTTTTTTGATGTATTGCTTAAATGGCAAAAAGTGTTACAACTGTCCCTGGTCTCCCCAGGAATTGGATGCACATCAGTGATTATCAACCCGAGACGCTGCTGGTAGGAAGACTGTTAGAAGTTCAATTCATTTATATTCAGATAAATGCAATCCTGTGTGTTGTTTATAGTGTTTACATGTTTAGACATTATGCTTTGAGTAGGCTATAAGGATGCATTAGAGTGCATACGGTTCATATATGAATTTAAAGGTCTGTTAAATATATATATTGTGTTAATGCATATGGTGTCAAATGTTTGATTGTAATTAGGAATTGTATTATTTATTTTCCTTTAAAGGTTATCAACCTAATTTGAACTTGAGCTTTTCTACAAATGGAGTGATTGTTTCAAGACTAATCTAACTGCAAAGTTCATCTGTTCCAATCTATTGTGATATGAATGAAAAACAGACTGCAAATCAAGATTGTAACAACTTTATTGAAGAGAAAGTAAAAGCCATTTTGAGATGATTTCTGTGTCCGTGGTTGACTAAGCCCTTTGTCAAGTTAGAGGCAGTACTGATGTGTGAAATCCAAGAAGTAACTTGACATTGACTCAACCTGAAAATAATCTTCTCGATTTAAAAGAAAACCTTGTCACGCACTGACGGCAGGGAAGCACATATTTTGAAATGACTCCGGGGGAAAAGCAGGAGTGATTTCATTCTGGAAGGAGGGGCGCGCAGCTCCAGAGTGAGTGAGGCGTGACTAGAGGAGGAGTGATACAGGGAGATTCCTGACATTTCAAATTTGACTATAGTCACCCGTGGCACTGAGAGGGTTAAGTTTACCAAAAAACAAAACAAAGATGGCCACCAGCAACCACTCAATTTCCTTATTTTTAAAGTGTTATGTGAAAAAAGTGCCTAAAAATAGGACATTGTGGATAATGGAAACATGCTTTTCTCAATAGTCTTATTTGGTGGCAAATGGCCTATAGGTGGCACCATAATAGGAATGCCATATATTGTCTCATGTTAACACCCCTAAACCAAACATAAACTACATAGTTTCCTGGTTTTTGTGTTGCTTTTTTGCTCTCCTTCATTAGAAGAATCTATGTAAATGGCAAAATCCCTTTCATGGGCAGTGTGTAGTGTATGTTCCCACTTCCTGTTTGGATTACTTTGCACTTATCAACATTAAATGTCATTTCATAAGTGTCTGTTCAATCCATGATTTTGATCCCCAATCCTGTTCCTGGAGGAGCCGCAGTCCAGCAGGTTTTCTAGATCTCCAAAATGACCAGCACCTTCAGAACTGGGAAGTGTAGCTAAATTGGTCCAATTAGAACAAGACTGAGTTGAATTAGGTAGTTCAGCCCACAGCTGGAATGAAAATCTGGAGACACTGCGGCCCTCCAGGACCAGGATTGGGGACTCCTGGTCTAAGTCATTTTGTAAATTCCTTGCTGTTTGCCACTTCCCCACTTTGTATCATCTGTAAATTTAACTAGTTTGCTATCTATACCAGAATCGAAATAATTTCATATAGATCAGAAAGAGCAACAGATGTAAAACAGACCCCTGTGGTACACTGCTGCTTACACTGGCCCTGATAGAGGTTACGACCCTTAAGATGAATCACTGTTCCCTGTTTCTCAACCAGTCCATGTGCAGACATTACCTTGGATTCCTACAGTTTTTAATTAAGAATTAACCTTTTATGACATTAACACGATGTAAATTTTGGCAATTTTTCTGTTTTCTTTTTGTCTTTGTATTTCACACAATTAAGAAAGCAGTTATTATTACGTTATTGATGCATATCACAAACACCTGTCACTGTCATTCAGGGAGCAACTGTTTAGACTCTATTTGTAGTGCAGCAAAACTTTTGGGTCATTTGCCAAAAACCTTGACCTCCTTTGATTTCAATAAAACAAAATTGTAATGAATGTTTGTCTTTGGGAGAAACTGGGATTTAATACCAATCCGGACCCCCAAAATATTTTGTAGGCGACGTTTTGCTGAGTCAAGAACCCATTTTAAATCACCAACTATATAATACTTTGACAAAATCTTTAAAATGTCAAATTGAGTAAATAATTAGATCAATTAAGTCATTAAGAACAGAAGTCCCCTCCAGGAACTGAGTTTGACACCCCTGACCCCGTCCCTTTCGGGGGGAGCACGACTGCTATATTTCGTAGTATAAAAATTGTTGTTACAATGTTGGCAGAGTTAGGGATAGAATATAATTGAAAACCATGCTGTGTAATGAACTTTTTTTGGAGTGGGTTGTTTTCAATAAAAGTAGGAATAATGTATTTTGCAAACTTCAAAATAAAAGCAACAAATAAAATAGCTGAAGCCAGGATACCTTAAGAACAACTGTTGTAGTTCACTCTGTCGCTCGTTAACTGTTCATAATCGAGGAGGAAAATAAAATACATGATCCTGGAGGGGATTCGGTGCAATAAGACCCGGGTGTCACTGATCGCACCCGGGTGGCTGAGGTGCCTGAGGCTTGCCCCACTTAATAGAGATGCTTTTGCGGGGACTCACAGGAGTCTGCCGAGCCAGGCAGCAGGAAATCAGAGACTGTTCAGACACACACACACACACACACACACACACACACACGGCCGGCAGAATTCAAGCTCTGGGCAGACAGAACAGCTGTATCAGGTTATATTTTATTCAGTGTCTTTGTAATCCACATTTTGTTTTTCATACAGTACTTGTGCTGCGAGACGAAGTGTATAAACTTGTCAGACGCCGTTCTGGATTTTGTCGTTGGCTTGTACGGTGGCTCTGAATTGTCAAAAAACCTCTCAAAATACTGGCTGTGGATGCGAAAAACGCAGAAAATCGAACCCAATCCGAATTTTTTTATTACGGACGAAAGTTTCGTAGACAGTGTGCAAGCGTGATTGACATAACGTGAGGTCGTTTTTTTTTTTTAACGTGCGAAAATTTCAGATGCGAATTTCGGACTCAATGTGCAATGGCCTTAACAGTGAACAAATTCATAATCCGAGCACGCTTTCGCAATCGTTGTTTTGTAAATCGTTCTTTCGCAATAGTTGTTTGTAATATTCAGTTCCTGTGAAAAATTGTGAAATACTGTTCCAATAGTGAAGTTACACAACAATATGCTGATTGATTACATAAAAATATTTGGATGTAGTATTCAGTTCCAGTGAAAATCTGCTCCAGGGAATGGAGTAGGCTATAGGCTACACAGGTGATGAGTAGCTAATACCGGTAAACTCCAGCCGCTGGAGCAGTTTCTTACAGTAACTGAATATTACACAACATCACCTGTTCAGACTTGAAAACTGTAGCCTGCTCACAGATGTGTGGCCTATGCCTTATTCCAGAAATCTGTTTGTCTGTAGGCTATATTGATTTGTTGTGTGTTGTTAAGATGAATACAACTGTCTTAACTGAATTTGTCTATGATGTGGCGATGGGGTGTGTAATGTATAGATGACATGAAACCGCATGTGGTTGAACTGAAACCCCCCACCAGGTCTCCTGTATTTCGGTACCCAAATGTTGACAGGTATGACCCGAGTCTCGCAAATGAAAGGACATTCTAAAAATGCTTTGCTCAAGTTAAAAGAAGTTCAACTTGCGTCTCATTACCTTGAGTTATTATTTCCCATTCCACTAGCATCCTTTATGAACAGCCGCTCAGGACTAGCGGTGTGTTCGCTGGTCCTTCATTGAGCGCGTCACAGGACAGTGGTTAATCGCCTCAGCAACTTCACGCGTGTGAAGCGCCATTTACAGGCATTTCCCTAAACAGCCACAGGTCAGACTTTCCACCAAAGTAAAGAGCTTATTGTTACGGCGTCCTGCCCTGATGTTTCTCCGTGTACTCAGCTCCGTGCGCTCTCCTCTGAACTGTAGTGCCATGCATACTTCAGATTAGTATGGATTGTTTCACCCTGATTATCCCCGCACCTGATCTGAATGAGCTCTGGTCCCAAAGCTATATATACGCCTTGTTATCTCGGCGCCCTTTGCGAAGTATTGTCTCTCTGTGAATATCCGAGCGTTTTCTGGTTTTTCCTGTCAGACCCTGCCTTTGAACCTTGCCTGTTACTAACTACTCTGATTGTCTGCAGCCTGCCCCGTGACCATTGACCGTACCTGGATTCTGATTCTCGCCGCCTGCCCTGACCTTAAGCCTGTCCCCGGATTCCGTTACCAGCTGCCAGCCCTGAACCAAGCCTGTCTCTGACCCTGAGTTTCTGCCGACTGCCCTGTGTGCCAGCCTGCTCCTTTTCAAGCATTACTGCCTTTTGTGTTTGTATTATTATTGAAACGTTTATGTTTGGAAGAGACTGTTCATTAAATTGTTGCACATGGATCCGTCTCTCACGTCTGCTTCATCACAGAATACTTCGCCAAACGAGGGTCCAGCGACAATGACTGCCCTGTCGGCTGCTTACGCTGCCCAAGCCTCTCAGCTAACCACTCATCACCACCAGCTGTCTCGTCTGACCACGCTAACGGAGGAATTGATAAAAGCGGTTCAAGCCCTGCAGAAACCTACCGCGGAATCGGCTTCCACATCAGCACCCGCTGCACCTGTCCCCTCACCGGACTCTCTAATGACCGCAAGCGCTAGCCCACGCCTCGCGTTACCCGAGAAATACGACGGAGACCCAGGTAAATGCAAGGGCTTCATCTTACAGTGCTCTCTGTATCTCGCCCAACAGACTTCTCTACACACCACAAGCGCCAGCAAGATCGCATTTGTATGCTCTCTACTCACCGGACGCGCACTGGAGTGGATCACCGCGGTCTGGAGAAATGATGGTACCGCCTTTGCTTCATACGGAGAATTCCTGGAACGTTTTCAAGCCGTCTTCGAACATGCCAAGGAGGGGAGGGGAGCGGAGGATCTTCTTCTGGAACTCACGCAGGGACGAACTCCCGCCTCGGAGTATGCACTGAAGTTCCGTACTCTAGCAGCTCAAACCGACTGGACAGAGAACGCTCTCAAGGTGGTTTATCGGCGGGGTCTAAACCACGAATTGAAAGCCGAGCTAGCCTGTCGCGACGAGGGAAAGGATTTGGATCAGTTCGTTCATCTCTCCATCCAAATCGACAACTTGATGCGTTCTCGCCGCGGTGGCAGCCACGCTGCCAACACTTCACGCAGTCTCTCCGCGCCTCGCGCCACGTGGGTCACGCCCACCGAAACCAACGAGCCCATGCAGATTAACACTTCGCAGCTGTCGGTGGAGGAGAGAGAACGCCGCAGGACCCTGAGATTATGCATGTATTGCGGTGGCGCCGGTCACTTTCGTCTGCACTGCCCTCAACGACCCACACTCAAGGATAAACCCTCGGTGAGTCTGAACCTTGACTGTTTAAATCCTCTATCCTGTATCTCAGTGCCATTAGAATTCACTAATAATGGAAGATCTTTTACTGCTAAAGCTTTAGTTGATTCTGGGGCAGCCGGAAATTTCATGTCAAGAAATTTTGCTCTGTTGCACAAGATAGCTCTAATTCCCTGCACTACTCCTCTTTCTGTCGAGGCTGTCGATGGACGCCCCCTAGGCACTGGCCGCATTACTCACGTTACTCAGAAGCTTCATATGCGCACGGGGGCACTTCACTGCGAGACTTTACACTTCTACGTACTCCATGCTCCTCATACTCCTGTCATCCTGGGCTTACCCTGGCTGAGAACTCACGACCCTCATCTTCAGTGGACTACAGGTCAGATAATCAGCTGGAGCGAGAACTGTTTCTCCAAGTGTCTTCCGACAGTCCAACCCCTACCGGTCCGAAGTATCACTCAGCCCCAGGAGGAACCCGTGTCATCAAACCTGCCAGTCATGTACCACGACCTTGCCGAAGCCTTCAGTAAAGTCAAGGCTACCAGGTTACCCCCGCATCGAGAGAACGACTGTGCCATCGAGCTCATCCCAGGTTCCTTGCCACCCAGAGGCCGCATCTTCCCTCTTTCTCAGCCTGAAACCGAAGCTATGCAAAAGTACATTGAAGAGGAGCTCGCTAAGGGGTTCATTCGACCTTCCACGTCTCCCGTGTCGGCTGGTTTCTTCTTTGTCAAAAAGAAGGATGGAAGTCTACGACCCTGTATCGATTACAGGACACTCAACGAGTGCACAGTCAAGTTCCGTTATCCGCTGCCCTTAGTACCCGCCGCACTTGAGCTCCTCCGCACGGCCAACTATTACACTAAACTGGACCTACGCTCAGCCTATAACCTGGTTCGGATCCGCGAGGGAGATGAGTGGAAGACGGCATTTTCCACAAGTACGGGGCACTATGAATATCTTGTGATGCCGTTCGGTCTCTCTATCAGTCCTGCTGTTTTCCAGTCCTTTGTCAACGATGTGTTCCGGGATATGCTCCACCGCTGTGTCATAGTCTACATAGATGACATCCTGATTTATTCAGACACCCTCGAAGCCCACATCCAGCACGTCCGAGCCGTTCTGCAAAGACTCATCCAGTTCCAACTCTACGCCAAGCTAGAGAAATGTGACTTCCATCAGACGTCCACAACATTTCTGGGATATGTGATCAGTCCAGAGGGCGTGGCTATGGATGAGAGCAAAGTGAAAGCGGTGGTGAATTGGCCCCAGCCCTCTACGTTAAAGGAGTTGCAGCGCTTTCTGGGCTTCGCAAACTTTTACCGACGTTTCATCAGGGGATTCAGCTCCGTGGCAGCACCATTGACAGCCTTGGTTCGTAAGGGCACGAGACGCCTCCCCTGGAACGAAAGTGCCACTCAGGCTTTCAACCAGCTCAAAGACCGGTTCACTACTGCCCCTATCTTGCATCATCCTAATCCTGAATTGCCCTTCGTAGTGGAAGTGGATGCCTCGAACACTGGACTGGGAGCTGTCCTCTCTCAACGTCAGGGAGTTCCTCCTAAACTGTACCCCTGTGCCTTCTATTCCAGGAAGTTGAACTCAGCGGAGAGGAACTATGATGTCGGAGACCGCGAATTATTGGCCATGAAGTCGGCCTTTGAGGAGTGGCGTCACTGGCTCGAGGGATCCACTCACCCATTCACTGTTTACACTGACCACAAGAACCTGGAGTACTTACGCACAGCCAAGAGACTGAACGCACGCCAAGCAAGATGGTCACTGTTCTTTTCCCGGTTCCAGTTTACTGTGACTTACAGGCCCGGTTCTAGAAATACCAAAGCTGATTCCCTGTCTCGCCAGTTTGACACCGATTTAGAAATCCATACCCCTGAGTCTATCATCAGCCCTGACCTAGTTCTTGGTCCCGTTCAGTGGGATATCGAAACCGAACTCGCCCTGGCCAATGCCAACATGGTGATCCCGTCTGAATGCCCGCCTGAGAAAATCTATGTTCCTGAAACTCTTCGTGACAGGGTGCTAAACCATGTGCACGCCCTTCCCAGCTCCGGCCACCCTGGAATCACCGCCACCATCCAACTCCTACAGAACCGCTACTGGTGGTCCACGCTCTCCCAGGACACCATCGAGTTCATTCAGCACTGTCAGAATTGTAATACCCAGAAATCTTCTCGTCTATTGCCTGCGGGTCTACTCCAGCCTCTGCCCATTCCGCAGCGCCCATGGTCTCATATTGCCATAGATTTTATCACAGACCTGCCACCCTCAGAGGGTTACACCACCATTCTGACAGTGATTGATCGCTTCTCAAAAGCATGCCGTCTCATTCCGCTCACCAAACTGCCCACAGCACTGCAGACGGCTGAACATCTGTGCAATCTTGTGTTCCGGTTTTATGGATTACCCGAGGATATTGTATCCGACAGAGGCCCTCAGTTCACTTCCCGTGTCTGGTCAGCCTTTTTTGAGAAGCTTCAGGTCAACGTGAGTCTCACTTCAGGGTACCACCCCCAGGCCAACGGGCAAGTTGAACGCCTGAACCAGGAAGTTACTCGTTTTCTTCGTTCTTACTGCCACAGTCATCAGGAGGATTGGAGTCGTTACCTCATGTGGGCGGAATATGCACAAAATTCCATACGCAAACAATCTACGGGTATGACCCCATTTCAGTGCATCCTGGGATTTCAGCCGCCCCTGTTTCCCTGGTCTGGGGAACCCTCCAATGTCCCTGCTGTAGATGATTGGCTGAAACACAGTGAGGTAACCTGGAATCTGGCCCATACTCACCTCCAACGTGCTGTAAGACGCAGCAAGGAACAAGCTGACCGTCACCGTAGATCTAGTCCCGAATACCAGCCGGGGCAATGGGTGTGGTTGTCCACACGGGACCTTCGCCTCAGACTCCCGTGTAAGAAGCTCAGCCCAAAATACCTAGGACCATTCAAAATCATCAGTCGAATTACCCCTGTGTCATTCCGCCTTGCTCTGCCCAGACATATGCGCATTTCCCCTACATTCCACGTCTCTCTGCTCAAACCAGCTGCTGCTCCTACAGAAGAGAGGTGTGTGGATACTGAGGACCCTGCTACCCAGCCCATCCTGGTGGAAGGAGTGGAGGCGTACCGCGTGCGCCATCTGCTGGACTCCAGACGTCGCGCTGGTCAACTACAGTATCTGGTAGATTGGGAGGGTTTTGGTCCAGAGGAACGTTCCTGGGTCAATGCCACTGACATTCTGGATCCATTGCTCACTCAGGAGTTCCATCGTAATCACCCCGAGAAACCTGCACCTCGACCCCGGGGCAGACCTCGCCGTCGTCAATTCCCTCACGCCAGGAGGCGCTCGCAGGGGGGGGGCTCTGTTACGGCGTCCTGCCCTGATGTTTCTCCGTGTACTCAGCTCCGTGCGCTCTCCTCTGAACTGTAGTGCCATGCATACTTCAGATTAGTATGGATTGTTTCACCCTGATTATCCCCGCACCTGATCTGAATGAGCTCTGGTCCCAAAGCTATATATACGCCTTGTTATCTCGGCGCCCTTTGCGAAGTATTGTCTCTCTGTGAATATCCGAGCGTTTTCTGGTTTTTCCTGTCAGACCCTGCCTTTGAACCTTGCCTGTTACTAACTACTCTGATTGTCTGCAGCCTGCCCCGTGACCATTGACCGTACCTGGATTCTGATTCTCGCCGCCTGCCCTGACCTTAAGCCTGTCCCCGGATTCCGTTACCAGCTGCCAGCCCTGAACCAAGCCTGTCTCTGACCCTGAGTTTCTGCCGACTGCCCTGTGTGCCAGCCTGCTCCTTTTCAAGCATTACTGCCTTTTGTGTTTGTATTATTATTGAAACGTTTATGTTTGGAAGAGACTGTTCATTAAATTGTTGCACATGGATCCGTCTCTCACGTCTGCTTCATCACACTTATTAAATACGAAAATGATTATTTATTTTTGCTAATTATTATTTTATTTCAGTTAGTTTTTCAGTAACTGTTGTTAGTTTCGTTTAGTTTTAGTTTATCATTTATTATGAATTTCTAATTTTATTTCAGTTTACGAAAATGTTTTTTGACCAATAGTTTTAGTCTTAGTTTCAGTTTTCGTTTACGAAAATAACCTTGGTACACACAGGGTGCTGTGCTGGAGCAGGTCCAGGTTCACTCTCCTTTCCTGGAATCTGAGCATGAGACTCCTTCTAAAGAAAGATTTGCACAATCCCCCATTTCCTGCCCACTCCTCCTACAATGATCCTGCAGTACATTGTTTTTAATGGTGCAATAAAGCCATGTAGTTCAGAGTGTTAACACATAATGGCAAACACAAAAACAGGTCATGTTACCATTTCAAAACAACTAATGAACACTAAAACCACAAATTCACTTTAACACTTCGAACAGTCAAATGGTTTTAACAAATAGTTTCATACTTTACATGTTCAGTGAATCCAAAAATCGAAGTCCATCTCTCACTTAAGACGTTTCCCTTCAGTATTCCCTTTACACTCTATCTTAGCAGACAAGAAGTGTAGGCTCCTTTGTCTTCCTGTCAAATACATTTTGATATATCCAATTCATGCATAATAGTCATTGATACATAACTGAATACACATTTTAAAAACAATCAGCTCATTATGTTTGAAACTAGAAAGAATAAAAAAACACTACCATTGAAACATTACACATTTTTTCCTGCATTGGATATCAAATCTAATTGCAAGAATTCCAAAGACCAGTGCCAAGGAGTTCAGTAAGCAAAACCAATTTATTAAAGGGTTACTTCAGGATTTAGCATTAAGCTTTGTATTAGTAGAAAACCTGTAGTATTTTCGAATTACCATGCTTTCCACCCTCATATCCCCAGTGGCGGTTCTACATTGAATTACACCCAGGGCGAGACCCCCTTCGAGCGCCCCCCCCCCAAACCCCCAATCCCCCCCCCCCCCATTTGGACATAATTTTTCTTACCCCATTGACGGATCATGTTTTGCTTGTTTTAAGCAAAAACTCATTAAAAAAAATCCCCTGAAAACAAGACTTAATAGCTTATGTCATTTTATCACTTTGTTAAAATAACGTTATGCATCTTTAAGAAATGTTTGATATTTGGACTGGAAACAAGACAAAAATGCTAAGTAAGATTAGCATTTTTTGCAGTGTAATTGTAATAACTGAACTTGTAACGGTTTTATTGCAAAGAAAAATATTATGGTGAAATTAGATCTCGTGTTTGAGTTAAAACCGAATTATTGTTAAGCATAGCAAGAATCATAGCAAAAAGGCTAACAAATAAGAGTTATACCCACCAATTGCCCCTTCATGACATGGATACCGTAATCATACAAAGAAAACATAGTTGCATACCTTTATCTTTCGCTCGTTTCTAAATTGGGCACCTGATGGCTGTCGACCTTTCTTGTCCATCTCTTATTTTGGCGCTTGACATCGACAATCAACAGATTTCCCCTGATCCCCCCATACCAACTGACGACACTCACGAGTCACGACCAGAAGTCAAGACTAAACCAATTCACCTTGGTGGTGGTGACCAAGTAATCGTTTTGTATGACCTATTTTTATTAGCCATTCAGACCATTCAGAAAAAAAAAATGTGCAGGAAATATAGAGGCCTGTATTTATAATATTATGAATGAAATGTGCGTTATTTGGAAGAAAGTCGAGGTGTGACTGACTTAGATAACTATATGGCTCCCCCTCCTTGTCCGTTCAATTTGGGAGAGACCCAGGGAAACTGTCATCCGCGCCCGCGCCTCCGCCGCGCCCCCTCCCTTTCCCCTTCTCAAACAAACAGCTTCTGTGCACGGCATCTTCTTAGTAAGCAAAGGGCGCCTGCCGCTTCAGGGGGCGCAAATTTGCTAATTCCCCACACAGTGAAATGATAGATAATAGAAAACTGTTTCGCTGCGCATTTTTATTTTATTTATTTTTTCTGCTCGTGCCGGCGGCGCCGCCCCCCAAAAAATGCCGCCCCGGGCGATTGCCCGGTTCGCCCGTGCCTAAAACCGCTACTGCATATCCCCCTGAGACAAGAGATTTATGTATTTTTTGTCTGGAAAAAAATCCTCCGATGACGCAAAAATCGTCATTTTGCGTCATCGGAGGATTTTCTGGCCAGAGGCTAAACACTACAGCCAGTAGATGGCGTTGTTCCGCATGTTTTCAGCCCGCCCATAGGAGGTGGGATCTCACTCAGAATGTACACAGTGTCAGCCGTCTTTCTTTGGAAGCTAAGCTAGCAGGCTCTTGTTCTGTGGAGAAAGCTGAATAGTAGGAGAAAGCTGAGTAAGTAACCATCCTCCTTTTCCCGGACTTGTCCGGCGGGCGAGATCGTTCAAAATGTACGGGATTCAGCTTTTGCTTTCTGCGGTCGCTATTCCTTGTTTACATGCACACCTTTTGTTTCAATCTAACTGAATTCATTCCGATTGGTGAATTTGAATGTAGTTGTAGCAGTATGAGTTTAACTCGTAACTACTCTGCATTCTATTGGCCAATCGCTGCCACAGCCCCCTATAAATACAGGTAGTTGCCCTACTGACTGCCTCTTGCTGGGTGATACAAAACGCTGCTTGATTGGTATGTAGGATATATAGTGTAGGATTTATTTGTTTGATTTGGTGTTAATTCATTTTTTTTTAATAAATAACAGGAACCGGGCTGGTTCAATGGGAGATCGACTTCAGTTGCAGAGCATTCATTCACTAGCTGCTGTTTTGCCTGGATTGCTGTTTGTTTAACGCACATTTTGAATATTGTACAATCAACCTTAACGTCATCTGATTTCTGCACGTCCGTCCTGGAGTGTTGCTTGCTTAATGTGTATATTTTGAACATTGTATCAGCAATCTTATTCGATCGCGCTACCTGCTCGTCCTGGACAGCTGTTTCCTTGTGTGTTTTGAACATTACGTACCAGCAACTCTAGCGTCACTCGATCACTGTACAGCTGTCTCTTTAATGTAGATTTTGAACATTGCATCATCAACTCTACTCGATCGCTGCCCGCCCGTTCTGCCTTCACGGCCACTGGGCAATCACGGCCACTGGACACTCACGGCCATACGTTTGACTGTGCGAGCCTCTAGGTTGACTTGGGCCAGTGTTTTAACTGTTTGAGTGCAGTTGAAGGGGTTGGCTCTTTACAGTTATAATTTGAGTTAAGTGTTTATATTTCTTTTCTATTACTTTGTTTTCAATTTAGTTAATTTGTGCTTCTAGTTTGTTTCTTTATCAGTAATTTTAGTTTATCTCGTTAGATAAACTAGTCCAGTTAATAGATTTATTTATATTTTGTTTTCTTCTGTCTCATTACTGAATTCGTTTTCCTTGGCCAAGGTTTCATTGTACTTTAATCCATGTTTATTTTGTTTTTCTTTGTTTGAGAAGTGTCTTAGAATTGATATCCTATTTTTTTGTGGACTGCCTTCTGGAACCATTGTTGGTTCTGGCAGTTTGGCTATTTTGTGATTAAGATTATTTCATTTTGTTTTTTTTATTTAAATATTATATTGACTTTTCTCTTTCTGTTGAGTGAATCCCCCTTGATTGTGTGTGTCTGTTTCAGTTGCTGAGAGCCGAAGGTGGTGGTGTTGGTGTCTGGGTGGTGGTATCCCCCTCCTGCGTGCTGTGTTGTCTACCCCGTTTTCTTTGCTGTGTTCACTGTGTTTTTCAGTGTTTGTGTTCACGTGGTGACCTTTCCTGGGATTCCTTCGTGCCTTGTGACTCCTTTCTCCTCCACTTGTAAGCCTCAGCAGCAAGTATGAACGTGTTCTGAATTGTTTTAAATTATTGAATAAAATTTGTTATCTCTTTTAAAAATTGAACCTCGTCTCTGGCTGAATTGTTTACTTACCTGTGTGTCCTTAAGTGAATCAATAGTATTGCAATTAGGAAATAAAGAATCATTCTCTGGGTGAAATTCCCAGGGTGGCGTAGTCGGTGTTTTTGGGGCAGGTTCCACTTAGACTATAACCTCCTCAGTACTGTTTGGCTCTCTGTATCGCCACAATTTGGCGCATAGTCGGCAGGGTTTACAATTTAAAGCCGAGACGTGTTCAATTTTGTTGCATTTGGTTATTTCTGCTCCTTTGTGGTCCTGGGTGCATTTTGATTTGTCCAAGAGTGTTCACATTTTCTTTCTTTGTTCTGTGTTACAGGCAAAACAGCAGCTGGTGTTCTTTCTCCGCTTTCCTATCTCCTAACGGTAGAGTTTCCCCTTTATTGGGCAGGATAAGTATGGAGGGAGAGTTACAGGAGTTGAGGGACTTAGTTGAGCAGTTAAGAGCAGATAATGAGAGGCTGCGCCTAGAACGGGCTGTGGCCGTGCCTGGACCTAGTTCCGCACCCCCTAATGTGTTACTGCTTTACCCATGACTAGAACCCCTACAACTGAGAGATTGGTTTTTGTGCCCCGTGACCGAAAATGTCCCATGTTTAGGGGAAGATCAGGCATAGGGTTAACAGAATGGATTGAGGAAGTGCAAGCTTGTATGAGGGCGCGCCATTTGTCAACATCCGATCAGGCATTCTTTTTGTTTGATCACCTGGAGGGAGAGGCTCGCGATGAAGTAAAATTTCGTCCTAATGCGGAACGTGAGGATCCAGCTAAGATAATTGCCGTTTTACAGGAGCTTTATGGTTGTTGTGAGTCCTACGTAGCTTTGCAGGAAGCGTTTTTCTCCCGTCGGCAACGGGAGGGGGAAACCCTGCAAGAGTTCTCCCTCGCGCTGATGAGTCTTATGACGTCGGTAAAACAACGCGCACCCGGCGATGTACCAAATGCCGAAGTTTTGTTACGCGATCAATTTGTTGAGCATGTACTTGATGGCACCCTCCGTCGTGAGTTGAAACAGTGTGTGCGTAGACAGCCAGCCGCTACCCTGCTAGAAGTGAGGGCAGAAGCGATCCGGTGGGAGCGAGAGGGTTTGCCAGGGGGCGTTAGGGGACGGAGTCATTCTGTCCCTTCAGCACTTGGTTTTCAGTTTGGCGTTCAGAGTGATCCTCGGTCGGTTGTTAACTCACCCCAAATATCTGAGTTGAGTGAAATGCGAGAGATGCTAAAGCTGCAGCAAGGACAGCTCAACCAGCTTACTCAAAGCATTGCCTGCATGCAGAGCTCTAGCCAGCGTGGTCGTTCATCTCATAATGGCCCCATAATATGTAGACGGTGCCAGCAGCCTGGCCATTTTGCCAGGGAGTGTGAAGGAGAACGTGTCCCTGCTCGTGCACCCTTTCCTTTGCCTGGCCCTCCACCTTTTAACAGGCAGTCTCGCCCTGCTCCGGCGTCGGAAAACTAGCACCCACCGAATTGCAGAGCCACAGTTCGGAGGGGGCAGATACTGGTTCATTTAAGTTTAATTATTTGGCGGAAACTTCAAAACTGATGTCATCTTGTCCACATTTAGATGTGTGTATGGGTGGGGTTGAGGTTCCTTGCCTGGTAGACACCGGTTCAATGGTTTCTACAATCACAGAGAGTTTCTTTCTCCAGCAATTCGAGCCATGGGGTCAAGAGAGGCTCCAGTCTTGTCACTGGCTGCAGCTCAGGGCAGCCAATGGGTTGGCCATTCCCTATCTTGGCTACTTGGAGCTTGACATTAAGCTTTGTGGTAAATTATTGCAGCGGTGTGGGTTGCTGGTAGTTAAGGATCCCCCTGGTGGTGTGTCTTCTCAGGTCCCTGGTATTTTGGGGATGAATGTGATTCACAGATGCTACAGAGAGCTTTTTAGTCGGCATGGCTTGGCCATGTTTGACTTACCTGTGGTCGCCAATAGTCCAGAATTTGTTGTGAAGGCGTTGCAAGGGTGTCAGCAGGCCAGCACTCGTTCCCTTGATGATGCAGCTGGTAATGTAAGAGTGCGAGGCAGGAAGGCTTGCCGGATTCCTGGGGGTGTGATGAAAATAGTCACTACCACATGCTCAGCGCAATATTCTGAGACTACTGTGTTGTTTGAACCCCTCAGCTCTGGCCTACCAGCTGGACTTCTTGCGTCTCCTGCCTTGGTTCGGGTGGCAAGGGGTACTGCTTACATCCCAGTGGTGAATGTAGGTACTATTGATGTGCTGCTTTATCCACGCACTGTTGTAGGTACATTGGACAATGTTTGTGTTGTTAGCCTGCCTACAGGAGTCACTGAGGTACCTTCAGGTGTGGCCACAGTGGCATCTCAGATTGCTGCTCCTACGGTACAGGATCAGATAGCTGTCATGGACCTTTCATCATTGTCTGCTGAAGAACAGGGTTCGGTAAAGTCCCTTCTTGGGAGATACAGCTCTGTCTTTTCTGCTCATGATGGAGACCTTGGTTGTACTAACCTGATTAGCCATGACATCCCTCTTTTAGACAATGTTCCTGTGAGCTGGTTAAAGAGCACATTCACCAACTTCTTGACGCACAGGTGATTAGGGAGAGTAGCAGTCCTTATGCCAGTCCTATTGTCCTTGTTAAGAAAAAGGATGGAACCCTAAGAATGTGTGTTGACTATAGGCAGCTTAACTGTAAAACCCGGAAAGACGCTTTCCCTCTTCCTCGCATCGAGGAATCCTTGGATGCACTCACGGGTGCTTGCTGGTTTTCTACCCTTGACCTGGCCAGTGGGTATAACCAGGTCCCAGTTACTGAGGCAGATCGGCCCAAGACTGCGTTTTGCACGCCCTTTGGGCGTTTCGAATGGAATCGCATGCCCTTTGGGCTTTGTAATGCCCACGGCACCTTTCAAAGATTGATGCAACGGCTGTTCGGTGACCAACAAAATCAGTCCTTGTTGCTTTACCTTGACGACATTGTGGTTTTCTCCTCCACAATCCAGCAGCACTTGGAGAGATTGGAAGTAGTGCTGGGCCGTCTTCAACGGGAAAATCTAAAGGCAAAGCTCACCAAATGTGCCTTTTTCCAGAAAGAGGTGCGTTATCTGGGGCATGTGATCTCCAGTAAGGGGGTTGGCACGGACCCAAGCAAGGTAGAGGTGGTATCCAACTGGCGGTCTCCTGCTACTGTTTCAGAGCTGCGGTCATTTCTTGGGTTCGCCAGTTATTACCGCCGCTTTGTGGAGGGTTTTGCGAAGCTGGCGGCCCCGTTACACAAGCTTGTGGCACATTTGGGTGCCACCAAGTCTAAGAGAAGGGCAGAGCGAGCTGTCATTGAAAACTGGACAGAAGAGTGCCATAGCAGCTTTGAAGCACTGAAAGCTAGGCTCACCAGTGCTCCGGTGCTTGCGTATGCCGACTTCTCACTTCCATTCATTTTGGAGGTAGACGCAAGTCATGGTGGCCTTGGTGCCGTGTTATCACAAGAGCAATATGGTAAGGTTAGGCCCGTAGCCTACGCTAGTCAGGGTTTAAGGCCCACTGAGCGCAACATGGTGAACTACAGCTCTATGAAATTGGAATTTGTTGCACTCAAGTGGGCCATGACGGAGAAATTTCGGGAGTATCTGCTGGGCCATAAATGTGTGGTCTTCACTGACAATAATCCGCTTAGCCATTTGTCATCGGCTAAACTTGGTGCAACTGAACAACGCTGGGCAGCCCAGCTTGCGTCCTTTGATTTCGAGGTAAAGTATCGATCGGGTAGAAATAATAAGAATGCGGATGCTCTATCCCGCCAGTATCCTCCGGTCCCAGCAGATATGGAAGCTATGCTTCCTGGTACATCACTCCCGAAGCCTCTGCGGCAGGCTCTTCGGGAACCTGAAGCAATTCAATCTGCTGTCATGGCCCTGCCTCATCTCACCACTTCTGATATCTGTACCCTCCAGCAGGCTGATCCGGTTATCTGATCCTGTTCCTGCCCGTATCCACTCTGATCAGGGCCGCAACTTTGAGAGTTCCCTTATTCAACAGCTGTGTGGCCTTTATGGCATTGAAAAGTCTCGCACCACGCCATACCATCCGGCCGGGAATGGCCAATGCGAACGGTTCAATAGAACGCTCCATAACTTGTTGCGCACTCTGCCAGTGTCTCGGAAGAGGGACTGGAGTTCCTGCTTGCCTCAGGTCCTGTTCTCTTATAACACCACCCCCCATCAGTCAACTGGGGAGTCTCCGTTCTTTTTAATGTTCGGACAGGAGCCTAGACTACCAGTCAACTTCCTGTTAGGTGGAGTTCAGGATCCCGTGGGTGGAAACGTCCATGAGTGGATTCAGGAGCACCAGACCCGCTTGCAGTTGGCTTTCGAAGGTGCTACAGAGAGGTTGCGGGTTGCTCCAGAGCGTCGTAAGAATCACCATGATCGCCATGAGCTTTGCCTCTTAAATTGGGCCAGCTAGTGTGGTTTCGTGATTTTGCTGCACGGGGGCGTCATAAGCTCCGTGACCTTTATGGTCCTGTACAGTACAGAGTCCTCAAAGTGCCCAGAGAGGGAGGGTCTGTGTACACAATTGCACCAGTGGACGAACCGACCAAAGCCAGGCAGGTCAACCGTGCACTGCTGAAGGCTGTGGTTGAAGCCCATCCTCCAAGTGAGGCTGCCTTGCTGACCTGCCTCAGTCGGAGGACGAGTTGTCAGGGGATGATCTGTTGGTGTTGAGGCATGAGGCTCCTTTGGTAACCCCCACTCAAGTGTCTGTTACTCAACCCACCCCTCGGTTGCAGCTTCTACCAGCTGCCTTGGCACCTACTGGGCGAGCCCCGTTAGTGCCTATTTCTACCAGGGCACCAGAAGGACCTACCCCCTCTTCACCCCCTTTGTCTCCGTTTGTTCCAGCAGTTAGTGAAGTGGCCATACGTCGGACAGCACGGTCAACGGCTGGCCAGCATTCCAATGTCTATCACCTGCCAAGGCCGGTAGTGGCAGCGGACAATGCTGCTGACCCTCCTGGCCCTGTGTCCATTTTCGAATTGCCATGCTTTCCACCCTCATATCCCCCTGAGACAAGAGATTTATGTATTTTTTGTCTGGAAAAAATCCTCCGATGACGCAAAAATCGTCATTTTGCGTCATCGGAGGATTTTCTGGCCAGAGGCTAAAGACTACAGCCAGTAGATGGCGTTGTTCTGCATGTTTTCAGCCCGCCCATAGGAGGTGGGATCTCACTCAGAATGTACACAGTGTCAGCCATCTTTCTTTGGAAGCTAAGCTAGCAGGCTCTTGTTCTGTGGAGAAAGCTGAATAGTAGGAGAAAGCTGAGTAAGTAACCATCCTCCTTTTCCCGGACTTTTCCGGCGGGCGAGATCGTTCAAAATGTCCGGGATTCAGCTTTTGCTTTCTGCGGTCGCTATTCATTGTTTACATGCACACCTTTCAATCTAACTGAATTCATTCCGATTGGTGAATTTGAATGTAGTGTTTACATGAACGCCAAACAAGTGATCGGTTGATGTGCGTTTTAACATTGCTAAGAAAAATTCCCGCTCCTCCGTGAGAGATGGGAGACTCGGCGCGTCTCAGTAATCACGCCACCGGCCTCGCGCTGTTCTCCCGCGGCCGTCAGCCTCGTCCTGCTCGCCACAGTAAACATGATGAATGAATGGCGACTGTAGAACGCAAAAGCCGAATCCCGGACATTTTGGACGATCTCTAAATCCCTCGCAAACTCATCACGTAGGCTACTAAGGCTAGCTTTGTTGTTTTCAACTGCGCACTCTTACCGGTAGGCGTGGCCTCCTGAGGCAGCGAAGCAAGTGCATTCTGGGAGTTGTTGTCTTTCATCCACATAAGCCAAAAATACATTTTCTGGCTTTTCTCAGTCTAGAAAGCTCCAAATTCGAAATTTTCTTCACATTTCTTCTACTTAAATGACCTATTTTAAATACACATTCATCTTCCCAGAGGTGAAGTATCCCTTTAACAGCGCTGGGAGAGCTCCCTGCCAGGCAATTTCAATGAGACAAAAATAAAAGCAAGTGAAGCAGCAGGGTCAGCTAAAAAACAACAGCAATGTATGTGGGAGAGACAAGGGTCCCAGGGGTCTGCCATAAAAGTACTTGCCGAGTGTCATATTTAATCCCATTCAGTTTATAACGAACAGAAGTCGTCTGTACTGCTATTCATGAAATGATCTGTGCGGACAGACGACTGTCGGCAAGCAATTTATGCATGGCTGTATAGTTGTTCAAGAACAAAATCCGTCTCGTTTTGATGACATCATCAGCACTGTAAACATTCGTTCCGTTTCATCGTTAGCGGTTGGGAACGTAAGGAAATGAAATCTACCGACAGCAACACCGAAAGTACTCCAACAACGCTCAAGAAGGTCACAGATACAAGGCATATTCCCCATTGAGGCAATGTTTAAACAAACGCTGTAGGTTTCTGTATTTAACAAAATGTGTTGCCCAGCAAAATGTCCAATCTTTGTGCACAATGTTGTTGTAAATGTGGAAAATGTCTTCTATAGGGCAAACTGAAATAAAAGTAACCATATGTATCCATAATTGAACAAATATTTCAATAAATGATAAATAAAAAAATCTGTACAAAATTTTTATTACCAAACTTTGTATATATTACACCATTTCTTTCTACCAGCAAAGGTCATTCAAAATGATCTGGACAGCATTCAGGACTAGGCAGACACATGGCAAATGACATTTAATAGAGAAAAGTGTAAGGTACTGCACGCAGGCAATACAAATGTGCTTATAAATAACATATGGGAGATAGTGAAATTGTAGGGGGGAACTATGATAAAGACCTAGGAGTTTATGTTGACTCAGAAATGTCTTCATCTAGACAATGTGGGGAAGCTATAGGCCAACAAGATGCTCGGATATATAGTGAGAAGTGTTGAATTTAAATCAAGGGAAGTAATGTTAAAACTCTACAATGCATTAGTAAGACCTCACCTAGAATATTGTGTTATAGGTTTAAATATGCAATGTAATCTACATTCTCTCTATTTCTCACACACACAGACACGCACCCCTCCTCCTCTTGTTTGATTAAATTAGCAATACAAGCATACAGTAGGGGTTTGAAAGGGATATCGAATACGGGTGACTGTAGAAATTGATTCTAATGAGAGGACACACTCCCACACACAGTAGGAACATCTGCTTCGGCGTTAACAAGTTATAACAATTATTTACTTAGGTACCTGAAGTGCCAAAGGAATTTCCCTCCATCTGCTCCTTCAATGAGTGATCATGATAGGAAATGTCACTTATGTCAAAGACACACGGGTGTTCCTGCCACATCTCCACTATCCTTTCCTCAATTTTGAGGCTCCACACCTTGCGGGGCACAGCATTTCTTTTTTCTTTTTCGGGATAAAAATGCTGCCCTGCCTCGGAGGTGTCAATCACCGGGCTACGTATTTTTTAAATGGGAAAAATAATGTATTCATTTTTTAATACATAAAACCCAAATCCCCACAACACAATTGAGCTCACTAGTCGTAGTATCAACTCGAGGAGACGGCAACATCTTTACAATACCGTTCAAAATAAAAATTCAAATGCCTAAAGTTTTAGACAAGTTCTAGTAGTACATAGACTTTCTAATGATCTGCATTGGTGTATGTGCTTACTACATTTCACTTCATTGACCGAATACTTTGTGTGACGAGTGTGCACTGATAATACTTCTTTGGTTCGGTAAATTAATAGAAGTCAGTGATGAAAAGTGTAGTTGGTTTATAGTCAAAATATAAATCTTGAACATTTACTGTGCCTTGTTCGAGGTGATATTTTCAAGTTTATTTGTTGTATGTTTTCATTTACTTACAATCTCGTTTGCTAGCGACCATTGCTTAGGGTACGGGCAGTTTCTTGTTTAATACTCGGGTACGCATGGCAGTTTTCAGAAGTTGATCTCTGGTATCGTGTTTTTTATTTTTATAGGAAAAAATAATTTAAGACCTTTTAAGACTTTCAACTGAAAATAGGTCATATTTAAGACCTTTCAGGCCTTAAAATTGAAAAACTAATTTAAGACTTTTTAAGGATCTGCGGGAACCCACAGGATATCTGAACATCATTGCCAATCAGGTGCATCCCTTCATGGCAGCGGTGTATCCATCTGCTAATGGATTTTTTCAGCAGGATAATGCCCCATGCATGCCACAAGGCTAGGATTGTCCAGGAATGGTTCCACAAACATGACAGTGAATTCAGCTTACTGCAGTGGCCTGCCCAGTCACCAGATCTCAATCCAATTGAGCATCTGTGGGATGAGATGGAATGAGCTATTTGGAGTAGAGATCCACTACCAGCCAACTTGACACAACTGTGGGAAGCATTGGAGTCAACATGGGCCAGCATCCATGTGGAACGCTTTCAACGCCTTGTAGAGTCCATGCCCCAACGAATTGAGGCTGTTCTGAGGGCAAAAAGGGTGCAGCTCAATATTAGGATGGTGTTCCTAATGTTTTGTACACTCAGAGTGTGTATGGGTGTGTGTATGGGTGTGTATAGGTGTACACACAGTGCCTTGCAAAAGTATTCAGACCCCTGACCAATTCTCTCAGATTACTGAATTACAAATGGTACATTGAAATTTCTTTCTGTTTGATATTTTATTTTAAAACACTGAAACTCAAAATCAATTATTGTAAGGTGACATTGGTTTTATGTTGGGAAATATTTTTAAGAAAAATAAAAAAAAATGAAATATATTGCTTGCATAAGTATTCAACCCCTGTGCTGTGGAAGTGTCCAGTTTACACTGATGAAAGAAATTGCCATAACAAGGACACATTTACCTTACCATTGGCCTCCACCTGTGAACCAATAAAGTTGCTGTCACATTTTCTAGATAAAAAAACCCCACTGTTGAAGGATCATTGGTCAGGCTGTGACTCTGAAGGAAAATGAAGACGAAAGAGCATTCTACAGAAGTTTGAGATAAAGTAATACAAATGCATAGATTAGGGAAAGGGTACAAAATAATATCCAAGTGTTTGGATATCCCAGTGAGCACAGTTGGATCAATAATCAGTTTGCTTTTGCACATTTACGGTATTACATATTTAAAAACATTCATAGCGACAGATTTTTTTCAATTTAAGATAAACCTACAGTTTCTTAAAAGGGATAATAAGCACTGGATAATCAAACTAAAAATATTAATACTTACCACTTTATTTCCTAAGTAGCATTAAGACCCTGTACCGTTTGTTCTGGAGCTCAAATTTAAAGATTAAAACATACAAATGTATACTGCTAAGACTGAAGCGACCGCTTGGAGCTTTTTGCTCCATCTACTCGGATGACGAACTTTTACAAAGCACCCCAGGAAACAGTGCATTGCGTTTGTGGTAGCAGCTTCTTGAGCTTCTGGTACCGTGACGTCACTCGAGAAGCCTGGCATGAGAGACTTGAATGAGCTCTCCAGGCGCTGGGCATTTTCATATTTTTTAATCTTTAAATTTGAGCTCCAGAATGCAAACACACACAATAAAAACGGTACATGATCTTAACACCAATAATGAAATGGAGTGGTTAGTACTGATAATTATATTTTCATGAAATGGTAATCACAATCCCTTTAAGAAAATAATGCAATGAGAAGACAATTGGGTATGCCAACTTTAAAGCGTAAATCAACTGGAAACACTGAAGAAGAAAAACAAACAAAACAATTCTTCCTTCTGGGTGGCACAAGGCAACTCTGCGTTTATCTCTGTTATTTGCTGGAGTGATCCAATGGGAGGGGAAGTCCTTCACTTGAACAAGGCTTTTGAATCAGTGAAAGCAATGCAGGAAGCTATCTGGAACAAAACCAATACAAACATTGTTAGGTTATCAACCATGACCTTAGTTTTCACAAGACAGATTCATCGTCAATAAAGCCTGGATACCCCTACTCAGATCATGTCTGTCTTCTTTCCTGGGCGGCAGTGGCTCAGTGGTTCATGTAGATTGTCTACAAACCGGAAGGTGGTTCAATCCCCGGTTCCACCTGACCAAGTGTCGAGGCGTCCTTGAGCAAGACACCGAACCCCAGCTGCTCCCGACGAGCTGGATCGCCTTGCATGGCTGACACCGCCGTCGGTGTATGAATGAGTGAGTGAATGGGTGAATGTGAGGCAATATTGTAAAGCGCTTTGGTGGCCATTGGGTCTATGAAAGCGCTATATAAATGCAGTCCATTTACCATTCTTTCAACAAAGCCAGTGTAAAAACAAACCTGTTTGTTAACTCTTGGCCCTCAACTGCGTAGCTTCTACATTTGTAAATAGAACAGTATAAAAAGGCTAAAGTAATCGATCTGTGTGTCTGGCTGCTGATCTCCTGCTTCTTTTTTCATTTTTATTTTGTCATTTAGCACAGGGGTTTTCAACTGGTTCTGTGCCAGGGACCACCATTCTGACTAACAAGTAATCGGCGGCCCACTATTGTGTGTGTGTGTGTAGTGTGTGGATTCCTTTGTCAGATAGCACAGTCAGATGCCAAATTGAGAAAATGGCATTTAAAAAAAAAATGAGTTTGTCATGTCATTTTGCTGTGTACTGAACCTATTCACTGCTCCATCAACGTTTCATGCCAAATCGCTATATTTCCTTGTTTAAAATGTACTGCAAGATGCAGTTTCTTTCCAAATCGCGATAAGCGCCAAACCTATTTTTAGCCTAAACGCGATACATCCTCTCGACTATTCAGAATTCTCTGTTTTATAGGGTTCATGTGCCGGTGGGAGAGTTTGTTTCTTTTGGTAGTGAGTGTTTTGTAGGGTTCATGTGCTGGTGGGAGTGTTTGTTTCTTTTGGTAGTGAGTGTTTTGTAGAGTTTGTTTCTTTTGGTAGTGAGTGTTTTATAGGGTTCATGTGCCGGTGGGAGAGTTTGTTTCTCTTGGTAGTGAGTGTTTTATAGGGTTCATGTGCTGGTGGGAGAGTTTGTTTCTTTTGGTAGTGAGTGTTTTGTAGGGTTCATGTGCCGGTGGGAGAGTTTGTTTCTTTTGGTAGTGAGTGTTTTATAGGGTTCATGTGCCGGTGGGAGAGTTTGTTTCTTTTGGTAGTGAGTGTTTTGTAGGGTTCATGTGCCGGTGGGAGAGTTTGTTTCTTTTGGTAGTGAGTGTTTTGTAGGGTTCATGTGCCGGTGGGAGAGTTTGTTTCTTTTGGTAGTGAGTGTTTTGTAGGGTTAATGTGCCGGTGGGAGAGTTTGTTTCTTTTGGTAGTGAGTGTTTTGTAGGGTTCATGTGCCGGTGGGAGAGTTTGTTTCTTTTGGTAGTGAGTGTTTTGTAGGGTTCATGTGCCGGTGGGAGAGTTTGTTTCTTTTGGTAGTGAGTGTTTTGTAGGGTTAATGTGCCGGTGGGAGAGTTTGTTTCTTTTGGTAGTGAGTGTTTTGTAGGGTTCATGTGCCGGTGGGAGAGTTTGTTTCTTTTGGTAGTGAGTGTTTTATAGGGTTCATGTGCCGGTGGGAGAGTTTGTTTCTTTTGGTAGTGAGTGTTTTATAGGGTTCATGTGCCGGTGGGAGAGTTTGTTTCTTTTGGTAGTGAGTGTTTTGTAGGGTTCATGTGCCGGTGGGAGAGTTTGTTTCTTTTGGTAGTGAGTGTTTTGTAGGGTTAATGTGCCGGTGGGAGAGTTTGTTTCTTTTGGTAGTGAGTGTTTTGTAGGGTTCATGTGCCGGTGGGAGAGTTTGTTTCTTTTGGTAGTGAGTGTTTTGTAGGGTTCATGTGCCGGTGGGAGAGTTTGTTTCTTTTGGTAGTGAGTGTTTTGTAGGGTTCATGTGCTGGTGGGAGAGTTTGTTTCTTTTGGTAGTGAGTGTTTTGTAGGGTTAATGTGCCGGTGGGAGAGTTTGTTTCTTTTGGTAGTGAGTGTTTTGTAGGGTTCATGTGCTAGTGGGAGAGTTTGTTTCTTTTGGTAGTGAGTGTGGGAGAGTTTGTTTCTTTTGGTAGTGAGTGTTTTGTAGGGTTCATGTGCTAGTGGGAGAGTTTGTTTCTTTTGGTAGTGAGTGTTTTATAGGGTTCATGTGCCGGTGGGAGAGTTTGTTTCTTTTGGTAGTGAGTGTTTTGTAGGGTTCATGTGCTAGTGGGAGAGTTTGTTTCTTTTGGTAGTGAGTGTTTTATAGGGTTCATGTGCCGGTGGGAGAGTTTGTTTCTTTTGGTAGTGAGTGTTTTATAGGGTTCATGTGCCGGTGGGAGAGTTTGTTTCTTTTGGTAGTGAGTGTGGGAGAGTTTGTTTCTTTTGGTAGTGAGTGTTTTGTAGGGTTCATGTGCTAGTGGGAGAGTTTGTTTCTTTTGGTAGTGAGTGTTTTATAGGGTTCATGTGCCGGTGGGAGAGTTTGTTTCTTTTGGTAGTGAGTGTTTTATAGGGTTCATGTGCCGGTGGGAGAGTTTGTTTCTTTTGGTAGTGAGTGTGGGAGAGTTTGTTTCTTTTGGTAGTGAGTGTTTTGTAGGGTTCATGTGCTGGTGGGAGAGTTTGTTTCTTTTGGTAGGGAGAGTGTTTTATAGGGTTCATGTGCTGGTGGGCGAGTTTGTTTCTTTTGGTAGTTACAGTGTTTTATAGGGTTCATGTGCCGGTGGGAGAGTTTGTTTCTTTTGGTGTTGAGTGTTTTATAGGGTTCATGTGCCGGTGGGAGAGTTTGTTTCTTTTGGTAGTGAGTGTTTTGTAGGGTTCATGTGCCGGTGGGAGAGTTTGTTTCTTTTGGTAGTGACAGTGTTTTATAGGGTTCATGTGCCGGTGGGAGAGTTTGTTTCTTTTGGTAGTGAGTGTTTTATAGGGTTCATGTGCCGGTGGGAGAGTTTGTTTCTTTTGGTAGTGAGTGTGGGAGAGTTTGTTTCTTTTGGTAGTGAGTGTTTTGTAGGGTTCATGTGCTGGTGGGAGAGTTTGTTTCTTTTGGTAGGGAGAGTGTTTTATAGGGTTCATGTGCTGGTGGGCGAGTTTGTTTCTTTTGGTAGTTACAGTGTTTTATAGGGTTCATGTGCCGGTGGGAGAGTTTGTTTCTTTTGGTGTTGAGTGTTTTATAGGGTTCATGTGCCGGTGGGAGAGTTTGTTTCTTTTGGTAGCGAGTGTTTTGTAGGGTTCGTGTGCTGGTGGGAGAGTTTGTTTCTTTTGGTAGTGACAGTGAATTTATTAGTCAAAACAAAGAGGTATTCTCATCCCTACCTGGGAGAACCAATATGGCTGTACATGATATCATTACCCCATCGGGGGGAAAAGGTCAACCTAAAACCCTACCGGGTTCCTGAAGCAAAGAGGAGTGCCACTAGCTCAGAAGTAAATACAATGTTAGAGCTGGGCGTTATCGAAGAATCCTATAGTGAATGGTCAAGCCCCATAGTTTTAGTAGATAAGCCTGATGGGACAATCCAGTTTTGCAATGACTACCGTAAACTAAATGTGATTTCAAAATTTGACACCTACCTGATGCCTCAGGTAGACTAACTAATAGATAGATTGGGGACTGCCCAGTATATAACGACCCTTGATTTAACGAAAGGCTATTGGCAGATCCCCCTTACAAATTAAGCCAAGGAGAAAACAGCCTTTTCCACACCGGAAGGGCTATTTCAATACACTGTATTGCCTTTTGGTCTATATGGAGCACCGGCCACGTTCCAAAGAATGATGGACCAAATCCTAAGACCTCACAAGGAGTATGCGGCTCTTTTACTTAGACGATGTGGTGGTCCATAGTGAAGACTGGGATACCCACCTACCCAAAGTTCAGGCAGTACTAAGTGATAGCCAGATTAGCAGTTAAGCCTGCAGCCTTGATAAGTGCTCTATTGGGCTAGAGGAGGCCAAATATTTGGGCTATATTATTGGTAGAGGAATTATTAAACCTCAGATCAGCAAATTGGAGGCTATTCAGAATTGGCCGCAACAAATTAATAAACATGTAAGGGCATTTCTTGGCCTAGCTGGGGATTACGGGCGGTTTATTGCAGATTTTGCAACAATTGCAGCACCTCTGACTTGACACTAGCCAGAGGACTGTTTTATGGTAAAATGGTCAGAGGAAGCAGAGGTGGCCTTTCAGAATTTGAAATATGCCCCGTGTGCACAGCCAGTTTTAATGACAAAGGACTTCATTTTACAGACTGACGCATCTAAGGTTGGTTTGGGAGCTGTGCCCTCCCAAGAGGTCCGGGGTGAGGATCATCCCATAGTCTTTCCAAGTAGGAAACTGAACCCTAGCGAGAAAAACTATGCCACAGTTGAGAGTGCCTGGTAATTAAATGGGCACTCGAAACATTACAGTACTACCTGCTAGGACAGTTTAAACTAGTTACAGATCATGCCCCCCTAACCTGGATGAAGCAAAATAAGGAAAAATGCCAGGGTGACCCGGTGGTTTTTAGCATTACAACCTTTTGATTTTATCTTTGAATATCAAGCTGGTAAGAAACATGGGAATGCAGATGGGCTCTACCGAACAGTTTTTTTGTTTGTTTGTTTGTTTGTAGGTCGCTCGTCTCGTTGGGTTTCCCCTTTTAACTGGAGGCAGAAGGAAATGTAGTCCTGGGGACCTACTTAAAGACCAGGACTACATTTACCAGCATTCACTGTAGGCAGTTGAAGCACCTGGGTCTGAGCCCCTGGATAAAAGCAAGGGAAACCCTGATGGTATTGTCTGAAGGCTTTGTGGTGGAAAGGACCGAGACTGTGAACTAGAAGGTATTCTTTATATTTAGATTAAAAGTGCAAGTTGTGGGTTATATGTTTTTCTCCTGGCAAGCAGCCTAGCTGTCCAGTATGTATTTAAGGGAAACTACAACTGTTTAGTTTAGGCTTGGATATTGAGCTAGGTTTTGTTTAGAGTTCAATTTTTTTATTTGTTTTTTATTTTGTGAAAACCTTGCAAATAAAATATCCAGGTACTGTCCTGGTTTAAACTATTCCTGGGTGGAAATCTACTGTTTTAGGCACAAAGTAGACAGTGAACGAGTCCTGACTTAACACGTAAGAATCTCCTCTTGCAGTATTCAGTGTTTTATTGGGTTCATGTACTGGTGGTAGGTTTGTGTTGGTATTGACAGTGTTTTATTGTGTTCCTCTGCTGGTAGTAGGGTTTGTTTAAAAAAAATTTGAGGTTAGCAATGTATGTTATAGGATATCAGCATCTTTTCATAAAGATCTTCAACTTGGACCACAAACTTAGTAAGGCAATAAGAAGCACATTTTAAATCCCTTATGCTGGGTACACACCAAAAGATAATCGGGCTGATTTTGGGCCGATTTCCCCCCTTCCGACAATCCTAGTTATGTCCCGATTATCTTGATGGTTCAACAGATTATTTTATCAGATTTTCCCTTGGTGTGAGGTGTGTTAAGAGTGTCCTAACCTGTTCGGAAGAACGTCGGAGCCGCTCCGATCGCGAATCGTAAATATTAAACATGTTTAATATTTACGATCAGAAATCCTGATGTGTGGTGGGAACCCCGAAGAGAAACGCGCGCACGTTCTGGAGATTATCACGTGAAACAAAACAATATCCAATCAGAAAGCGAGATGATGGAAGACAGACACGGTCATTCACACACACACACACACACACACACTTGACACACACACACTTGCAGGAAGCTGAGTGTTAAGATTTAATATTCATTTGTGTAAATTTGGAGGAAACAAGCCTTTGTTTTTCATTTCAAGAGCAGAAATTTTACAATACCTAAACACAATATTGGGTTTGAAAAATAAGAAAGCTGCAAAGTGCGTTTCAATCTGTAAACATTTTAAATTTTTTGTTTAACTTTTAAGTTTGTCACTGTTTATGTATATGTCTTTTTATGTTTGTTTATCGGCTTTACTCTTTGTACCCCCCTGACTGTAATTGTAATTCTTAAAATCAATTTAAAAAAAAAAAGATTAAAAAAAGAGGGATTAAATAACTTTTTCTAAAGAGACAATAAATCCAATAAAGAATAAATAAAGACAATAAAGAATGAATATATTTCTGTATAAAAGGTTATAGGCTAATGGTGGGTACAATGGGGTTTTTTTCATGTGAATTTTATGTGAAAATCATTACAAACACTATCACAATTTCTTCCAGCATCGTCCGCCATGCTTATTCTGAAGTCTCGCGTCATTTTGCGAGAACTCCTGTGTTCACAGTTGAGACTCTGGTTGAAAATCTGTTCGTGTGTGGTGTGCTGTCTTTGTCATATCATGGCACACCACACACTATAGGAGCAAAATGCTTAAATCTAGGATTTTTTGTCCTCATGTTTGTGGTCTATCACATTTTGGAAATCTTATAAGATGTAAAAATCTTTTGGTGTGTACCCAGCATTAGTTGCAGTTTTGGCAAGCAGGTGAATCTGTAGCCTTTATCCAAGGCGACTTACAAGTGTTACAGGGCAATACAAAGCAAGAGTAATGTTTAGATACAATACATTTACAGTAATACAATAAGAAGTTAGGATTTAAAAAAAAATTTGTATACAAAGACAAAAGTAGTGTTAGTGCAAGGTTAGTGCTTCAGTTGAGTTTCCAGCAACAGTGCTTTGGTTCTGCAAATACTGTACATAGTAGGATGATGATGTACATAGATGGCGTTGATAGAACATTGGCAAATAGTTGACAGCCGACGGTTGGCAAATTCCACCCTGTGCTGACATTTGTACGACTGTTATTGCTGACAGCTGAAACCAGATATGCTTAAGAGAATTCAATCAAAAGAATCATTGGAGTTATTGAGCATACTTTTTTTTGCTGTGAATATGCAGGTTGCATAATCTTCACTTACAAACCCCCAAAAAGCTACCGGCTTAGTCGGGGGTTTGGAGGGTTGCTGTGATTTGGGGAAACGCTGTGTGTTTGTTTTGATAAGCAAAGCTAGTGATGCAAGCACAGTGATGCAGTGCAAGTGACTGCTATGATTATTGCTTCATCCGGCTTCAGCTTTTTTTTTCTTTTTACTTTATATTTGATTTTTTTTATTTTTCTTAAATATTTCCCAACATAAAACAAATGTCACCTTACAATAATTGATTTTGAGTTTCAGTGTTTTAAAATAAAATATCAAACAGAATGAAATTTCAATGTACCATTTGTAATTCAGTAATATGAGAGAATTGGTCAGGGGTCTAAATACTTTTGCAAGGCACCGTGTGTGTGTGTGTGTGTATACATACATATATATATAAAAATACAAATGTATACTGCTAAGACTGAAGCGACCGCTTGGAGCTTTTCAACTATTGCTCCATCTACTCGGATGACGAACTTTTACAAAGCACCCCAGGAAACAGTGCATTGCGTTTGTGGTAGCAGCTTCTTGAGCTTCTGGTACCGTGACGTCACTCGAGAAGCCTGGCATGAGAGACTTGAATGAGCTCTCCAGGCGCTGGGCATTTTCATATTTTTTATTCTTTAAATTTGAGCTCCAGAATGCAAACACACACAATAAAAACGGTACATGATCTTAACACCAATAATGAAATGGAGTGGTTAGTACTGATAATTATATTTTCATGAAATGGTAATCACAATCCCTTTAAGAAAATAATGCAATGAGAAGACAATTGGGTATGCCAACTTTAAAGCGTAAATCAACTGGAAACACTGAAGAAGAAAAACAAACAAAACAATTCTTCCTTCTGGGTGGCACAAGGCAACTCTGCGTTTATCTCTGTTATTTGCTGGAGTGATCCAATGGGAGGGGAAGTCCTTCACTTGAACAAGGCTTTTGAATCAGTGAAAGCAATGCAGGAAGCTATCTGGAACAAAACCAATACAAACATTGTTAGGTTATCAACCATGACCTTAGTTTTCACAAGACAGATTCATCGTCAATAAAGCCTGGATACCCCTACTCAGATCATGTCTGTGTTCTTTCCTGGGCGGCAGTGGCTCAGTGGTTCATGTAGATTGTCTACAAACCGGAAGGTGGTTCAATCCCCGGTTCCACCTGACCAAGTGTCGAGGTGTCCTTGAGCAAGACACCGAACCCCAGCTGCTCCCGACGAGCTGGATCGCCTTGCATGGCTGACACCGCCGTCGGTGTATGAATGAGTGAGTGAATGGGTGAATGTGAGGCAATATTGTAAAGCGCTTTGGTGGCCATTGGGTCTATGAAAGCGCAATATAAATGCAGTCCATTTACCATTCTTTCAACAAAGCCAGTGTAAAAACAAACCTGTTTGTTAACTCTTGGCCCTCAACTGCGTAGCTTCTACATTTGTAAATAGAACAGTATAAAAAGGCTAAAGTAATCGATCTGTGTGTCTGGCTGCTGATCTCCTGCTTCTTTTTTCATTTTTAGTTTGTCATTTAGCACAGGGGTTTTCAACTGGTTCTGTGCCAGGGACCACCATTCTGACTAACAAGTAATCGGCGGCCCACTATTGTGTGTGTGTGTGTAGTGTGTGGATTCCTTTGTCAGATAGCACAGTCAGATGCCGAATTGAGAAAATGGCATTTAAAAAAAAAAAAAGAGTTTGTCATGTCATTTTGCTGTGTACTGAACCTATTCACTGCTCCATCAACGTTTCATGCCAAATCGCTATATTTCCTTGTTTAAAATGTACTGCAAGATGCAGTTTCTTTCCAAATCGCGATAAGCGCCAAACCTATATTTAGCCTAAACGCGATACATCCTCTCGACTATTCAGAATTCTCTCTCTCTCTCTCTCACCCTCAAATCACTTGTGCGTATCGCGCCAGACGCTCAATTCGCCTCATTCGCACGTCCGCGCCGCGCTAAACGCCACATTCGCGCCGCAGGACCTCCAGATGCGCGTAAACGCATCTTTACATTGACTTGACATGAAAATCACTTGCGCCAGACGCTCTATTCGCGTTTGGTGTGAACGCCACTCACTCACTCACACAAGGTCATGTCGTGATTTGTTTTATCTAAAGCAGACAATGGTTCTACTTTTTATGGGTTCGACAACTTTATTGAATGCCAATGTTTTTATTACTGACTGACTTGCCTTTTTTTTAACCCTCTGGAGTCTGAGCGGTTTTCTGGGCCCTTGAGATGTTCTGACATGCCCTGACATTTGTGCTTTTTTCAGTTGCTTATAAACATATTAATGGCAAAGGTGTAAATTCACTCTATAAAGCACAAACAGGGCTACCATAATATGTGAGCCACGTGTATGTACATGTTTTCATTTTTGAGAGAATAATGTTTATGCGTGGATATTGAAAAAACTAAAAACTAAAATTTGTTTTTTTTTTAGAGCTCGCGTCCATAATGGAGAACTGTCACGTAATATTGTTTTTTGCCAGCTGTGGTAAACAGCGCGCATTTATGCCGTTCATTCATTCATAAACAGAAACCCGAGAAGGAAAAACTTACTAGTATTCCTCAGCTCGTATTCCTCGTATTGCTCATTATTCCTCACAGCGCTGCCAGACGGTGTTGGCAAGTAATGTTCTGAATAAACTTGTGTTTTGGTTTTCTCGAGCTGATACAGGGGGCGTTCACAGGATTGCGCGGATTACCTCAGCCATTTGCGTTTGAATAGCACACGCTCTCCGTGGGCGGAGTCACATTACATTTGAATTAGCTCTAATGAGGTCGACTGGAATCGCTCTCTTTTAATACAGATTTCACAAGATGAGAATATTTGTTTTTTATATAAATTACTTCATTTTAAAGAAGAGATTTCAAGCTTCATAAAGACATATATCACATGTATGTGTGAGAAGTATTCACTAAGTTATGGTTCATTTTCGGACGCGTTTCAGAATGGACTACACGGACAGAGAAAAGGCAGAACTCGCTTCGTGTTTATTTTTCTTTATTTGTCGAAAAGCACAACACTATGTTTTTATTGTGAGTCAGAGATGGGACCAAGTCACACATGTGCAAGTCTCAAGTAAGTCTCAAGTCTTAACCTTCAAGTCTCAAGTAAGTCCCAAGTATTCTTTTCTTGGGCAAGTCAAGTCAAGTCACAGGCTATGTCAAGTCAAGTCAAGTCAAGTCCTGTTGTAGGTCAAGTCAAGTCACCTTATTATTGTAATTTTACCTGCAGAATCTGATCTTAATAAAGTGAAAAGACCAGGGGCCTCATTTATAAAGCTTGCGTACGCACAAAACGGGGCTGAAAACATGCGTATGCCAGTTCCTGCGCAAAAGGTGGGATTTATAAAGAAAAACTTGAAAATATGCGCACCTGCACGCAAACTCTGACCCATGCGTACGCACATTTTGGAGACGGAGCAGTTTGGCGACACCGATGGTGAGCTGGAGTTAAATGTTTTTTTGGTCACTTTTAGAATTTAGAATTAAAATTAAACATAATACAGAAAGATAATACAAATATAATTTCACTCACCAAACCTGTCACTTGAAGCAAATATCCATTCCTTCTTAAATGTCCGCGCCAGCGAGCGCGTTGGGCCGTTTAGTGAAACTGACGCAGTTTAAATAAATAAAATAATGATTTAAACTATGTTTTACTTCTGATATAAACATTTAGATTAAATATGCCATTCAAATTATGGAGTTAAACACTTAAACATGAATTCATCCTGAATAGTTACAATTTTTTTTTATATTCAATCAATAGAAATATTTGTTGTGGATGCGATTGTTTTTGAACACTTTCTGTGGCGTGCTTTAATGTTTTAACCACAGAGATAATTGCTTATCATGATAATACCAGATTGTCTGAGAAAATAGTTTTGTGCAAATAATGCACAAGGTCTATCCGTTTCCATTAAAAATGAATTAAAATAGAATATTAAAAATAAAATTCGGCAAGTGGAAAAGATTGAGAAAAACTTTCTCTGAAATGTATTTTACACTATTTGATTTATGTAGGCTATTCAAAAACAAGGCAAGGATAGACAACTACTTGATTTGTATTAATGTAATGTTTCTTGTACCGTTTATATCATTTGCATATGATTATTCATCCACGTGATAACGTTTAAGTTATCACGTGGATGAATAATCATATGCAAATGATATGTAGATGAGGATCTGCATAGTAAAACGAGGCGTTGTAAGCTCCATATATGGTTATTTCAGGTGGAGACGCATGTACGCACAATCTTCAGCTGACTGGGATTTATAAAGTGAATTCTGCGCAGGTTCTGGCGTACGCACGGTTTTATAAGTCTGAATATTTTTTTGCGTACGCCATTTTTGGCTTTTGTGCGTACGTACACTTTTAGTAAGGATCCTACGCACAGTTTTATAAATGAGGCCCCAGATATGGGTAACTGTCAATAAATTACAATAATTTGGAGTTGCATTGTAAATACTCATGTTCAGTAAAATACATCATGGAATCAAACAAAATTGTAACTTCATAAAATTATTTATTTTTCACTTCTGCCAACAGTGTTTAAAATGTAACAAAGTTTAATGTTGTACGTAAACTGTGTTTACAATAAGTGTATTGTGATTGTCAAAACATTTTAGTAACTAAACTGAATTGTATTCGGTTTAGTGACAACATGTTACAATGTTTACATGGTACAATTTCTGGTAAGCTACGTTTTTTTATTATTTCAATTCAATTATTGTGATCTGATTTAATATTGACTCATTTGGATAAATATTAGGTAGGCTACACAAGATAGGCAACTCACAACTCACCTAATGCTGTAAACATACAGAGAAATATAATGCGTTTTTTATTATAATAACAACTTTATTTAAAGGTGCATAACGCAAGTCTCTGAGTTTTTGCAGAACTATGCCCCCCTCTGGCGACAAATGAAACTGCAGCACTGCAACTGAACGCGCATGACGTCACGCCCAGTCTCAGATTCCGACCCGAATCCCTCTTATTTATTTTACTGTACAGGATTATAGAGGCAATCGCATTGATCAGAGAAGGGCTCATTCAGCCCATCAGGCAATTGTTTAAGCATGTATGGGTTAGAATAACGGGTATTTTTAACTTTAAAAGTTGCATAATGCACCTTTAATGATAAGTAAAAATATAATAAATATGTAATAGGCTAGTACACATATTTAGCAAAATACTTTTTTCTAGCCAACTAACGTGCTATAGCCATATTATGGTCATCAAATGGCTTTCCTGGGGTAAATGTTATGTGACATAATTGTTCTCCAGCTGTTTTACTGACCCATTTGTTTGATTGATTGGTCGATATTATGAGGAATATACATTTCGGTAAGTTGTAGGCCTACTGTATCTTTCAACATTGTTCATTCGTGTTTATTTCTAGAGATGATCGGTTCACCTGCCACTAGGGATCTGTCGCGTCACATTTACAAGCGCCAAAACGGTATTTATTGTTTGAATTTCGTAATAAAACTGACAGAATCTGAGAGCTGAGATTTTTTTTATATCATATGTAACCTGCTCTTGCGTCGCGATTTTTCTGTGCGTGAGAAAATGAATGTGTGGCGACGTGAGAGCATGTGAAAAGTGTCGCGTGTGTCTCACGTTGAATGCGTGAATTGGCAGCTCTGTCTGGCTATCCGTGATGTTAATGTTGCATGTCTTGCAAAGCGTTGTTCATCTTTTGCCATCTTGTGAATAATTCTTGAAGCCGAAAGCGATGACCCTCGGAGTCAGTACCCCTCCGGCTGACATGATGTGATATCTGATCTAAGTGGGCGTGGTGTGCAAGGTACGAGAGGGCGCGACTGATGATAGTGTCGTGATCCAGTCATGACAACGCTATTCTCAGCCTGCGCTCCAGCTGGGTAATCAACTTTATTTTTTAAAATAATTTATATATTTTATATTCAAACTGAAAACATGATGTGATTAACACTCAAGTCATTCAAGTCATCGTGTCTCAAGTCAAGTCAAGTCCCGAGTCTTTAACTTCCAAGTCCGAGTCAAGTCTCAAGTATTAAATTTTTTGTCAAGTCAAGTCACAAGTCATAAAAATAGCGACTCGAGTCGACTCGAGTCCAAGTCACCAAGTCACAAGTCCCCATGTCTGTTGTGAGTATACACAAAAATAATACACATTTAACAGAATTGATTGATGTATGAAACTTGTTTTGTAAAATCAAAGTCAAAAGAGTATTTTGGGTCTCAATTCAACTCATAAGGAAAAAAGCGAGCAGATCACGCCGGCGTGATCTCCGACCTCTGAGGGTTAAAAACCGAAACCCCTGATTTAGCAGATTGCAGAAATCGCACATCAACAGCAGCTGCTGCTGCAGAGTCACTAAGAACATGACTAAATCACACCCAAAGGGCCAAGCACAAGGAAGTGAAACAAGTTGTGAAAGGTCAAACGTATAGTGAGTCAGGGACAGAGCTGGAGTTTGAAGCAGGACGGTCCTGGTTTCAAGGGCCTTTCCCCTAGCATTCAACATTCAGCCTCCTTGGTCATAGCGTGTGTGTATTGTGCTATTCACACATCAGCTTGAACAAGCAGGTTGCACACAACGCACAAACATAATTGTATAGAAAGGAGCAACATTTACATTAAACCAACTCTCCTTTAATTATTTAAATTTCATGCGGGTCACACAAAAGTTTCTCCAAAGAACAATCGCCTCCATAGAATGATGACATTGTCTTTAAATGATCTCTTATGTCTGTCCTCTCTGGAACTGGAACCTGTGTGCATTGTACAATTTGCCTTTCCTGACCCAGGTGTTGCGCTTGACATTTCTGAGGAGCTTGACATTGCTACCCTGGATATGTACTTTCACACTAGCAGGAAATTTGACCCAGGTTGCCAGTGTGAAGGCTCCTTTAATCACACCTCATTTCACAGATTGGATACGAAAGGGTCTGATTAAAACTGTTTGAAGTGTCTGCCCTGGTCGTATCAAAAGTCAACACACCGTATCATCAGCTTCAGGGGTTGATGTGGTCTGTTTCCTGTATAAAAACAAAGAAACAGTGCATCGCAACTTCAGAAACTGGGTCATTTTCCAAAAGCAGTTTACAGATGACATCACCATAATCAAGTGGAATCTTTCTTATTAAACACTTAATTGGTTTTACTGGGATTCAAAAGGTGGTGTAAATCAGAAAAAAGCCTGCAGTACATTGTCAAAATTAACTTGAATCTAGCATGAGGAGATAGAGGAACCTTCTCTACAAAAGACAGCAGCTGAAACTGTTACTATGTCATTCAAAACGTTTAGAGCAGCTGCCATACACCCATGACCTGAACGAAAACCAGACTGCACATTCAATTATATATTGTTACTATCTCAAAAATATTTTTGGTCAAAAAATATTTCCATTACTTTAGTAACGTAGGGGTAACACAGAAATTGGCCTATAGCAACTGGGATCTGATAGGTCACCCCCTTTAAAAGAGTCTGAACGACAGCAGATTTACAAACTTCTGGAATTTCGGCTGTTTGAATTGAAAGATTGTTTAAGTATGGCAATGGGGTTGAAATAATAGGTGCTGCTAACTTTAAGAATGCAAAGTTTTCTCAAAGCTGGATCCGTTTTAGTGGAATCTCTGAATGTGAGGACGTTTTATGAACTGACGTTTGCTCCCGGATAGGGGATAAATACCACGGATTTTCCCCTTCTTCCCCAGCTTTCGTTCATTTGCATCCCTCCACCACCCCATCACCCCCTTGCAGCCCCCCTTTGGAAGACTCATCAGTCTGTGTGGGGGGATCCCAACTACCTCGTCCCTACGGCCAGGTAGTCCTCCCTCCAGCCAAGCAGGTTAAGCCAAAGGAGACGACAACTTCACTCTGTATTTCATTATTCCAATAAACTTTATAGACCTTATTAAAATGTTTCCTGGGGAGGTCTTTCTCTTAGCCTCTTGAACTCTTTGTTTTTTGTTTTTTTGTACATGCTGCATATGTACCCCTCATATGTAAATCCTTAATACTTTTTTCATGTCACTTATTTCCATTGCTTTTCAAACACATTTTTTCTATTTTTCTAATTTCTACTACTCCAAAGCTGCATTACAATTTCCGATTTAGTTTTTCTGTTGTTTTCAGCTCTGTTTTTTTTGTGTGTACGACTCATCCCCGTTCCCATGCTATTTTTCTGGTTCACCAATAATACATATATTTTTTCTTTTCATGTAACTGTAGCTGTTGGATTACTCTGTCCAACGTACTCAGACAGCCTCGCTCTCATTTCTGATAGTTGTATTTTTCATACAAAAGGGAAAAAAAAAGTTAAGTCTCGCTCATAGCAATAAAATAAATAAAAAATCTATTAGTTAAACAGTAAAAAAAAAATCGTCTCGGTTACATTTGTAACCCTCGTTCCCTGAGTACAGGGAACGGAGACGTGACGTCGGGGAGTTCCCTGACGAATTGGGATCACGCTAGGGAGCCAATTGCCTTCGAGAAGTTAACAACGAGCCAATGGACATTGGCATGCAAGTTTTGCATTCCGAGACCCGCCTACCAGCGCGTGTATAAAGGCGGAAGTAAACGAATGCGCATGCGTCGCGTCTGAACGCGTTGTTGTCTTTGGAGCTCCATCGATTTGATTTATAATTCTTGATTTTACTCTTTAAACTTACTTACAACAAACATCTTCTACTTTTCCTCACCGAGAAGCACTACTGCTCAAACCTCATAGTTACAACACGGACTGTTGAGCAGACGCGTCTCGAGCCTGTTAGTGATCCAACGCTGGATACTCTTATAGGTTACGTCCGTGGATCACGGCTGAACGCGTCTTCTCAACACACACTTACAAACATTTATTTATTTATTTTTTCGCCTATCGTGCGTCTACTCTACACCCGTGCCGCTAAAAGACGGATTATATCTAAGACGTTAGTCAGAAATTAGTATTAATATTGATAGCATCACTGGTAGCGTCGTTGCTAACTTACTGTCCACCTGTTAAAATGGCGAATATATCAGATGTAAGTAGTCTACCTTTTGGTGCAGGTGAGGACACATTTGAGCTGCACGCGGTGCAGTCTGAGCTGGAAGCTGTTGAGAAACAGATCCACGACCTTTTAGCGAGACAAGCCGAGCTAATAGACCGGCGATTAGCTCTTGACACTCACGCGCCGCCGCCGATGCTCACAAATCAGAGATTAATGTTACTAACCCGCTGACTATGACCTCGTCTACTCCGTGCGTTACTCAGCATCGGTCCCGAGCGTCGAGGTCACGACCAGCCATGATCTCGTTCACTCCGGCTCCAACACGCCATCACGAAGCCTGGATATTTCCGCAGCGGAAGACACGAGTCAGGTCTAGACCAAGACCCTCTCCGACCCTCCCGGTTTTCGAGTTATCTACACAAAACCGCTTCTCCCCTCTTCGCGAAACAGAACGCGATGCTGTGATCATCGGTGATTCCATCGTTCGACACGTACACGCTACATCAGGTAAAAATAAGGTGCACAGTCACTGCTTTCCTGGTGCTCGTGTTTCTGAAATCGCTGCTCGCGTCCCCGAGATTCTGAACGAGCGCGTCGGAACCGTGGTCCTGCACGCGGGAGGGGCAGACATCAGGCTACGCAAGACGGAAGTTCTGAAGAAAGACTTCAGGAATCTGATCGATACGGTACGCAGCACATCGCCTGATATAACGATTATTGTGTCAGGACCGCTTCCCACGTACCGACTAGGCAATGAAAAGTTTAGCAGATTATTCGCGCTAAATGAATGGTTAATATCATGGTGCAATGAGCAGAAACTGCTCTTTGTAAATAATTGGAATCTGTTTTGGGAGCGTCCTAGGCTTTACCGTGCTGATGGCTTACACCCAAACAGATTCGGATCGGATCTTCTGTCAGATAACATCTCCAAAATGTTAAATACCTTTTGACTAGTAACCAAAAGTCCAAATCGTAGTCTCTGCTGCACCAAATTAACTGATATAAACACTAGTGTAGAACATTGCATAGAAATTGTGTCTATTCCTCGTTTAGTGAGATCAAATAATAAATCTACTGCAGGATCTAGGAAAAATCTAATCGTTATTAAAACAGAAAATGTTGCTATTAGTAAACAAAAACAATTTCTAAAGCTAGGTCTTTTAAACATTAGATCACTCACACCTAAGGCAGTTATTGTAAATGAAATAGTCACAGATAATAGCTTCGATGTACTTTGCCTTACTGAAACCTGGCTTAAACCAAATGATTATTTCGGTCTAAATGAGTCTACTCCATCAGGATACTCCTACAAACATGAGCCCCGTCTGATTGGTCGTGGCGGCGGTATTGCAACAATCTATAGAGATTTTCTTAGTGTTACTCAGAAAACGGGTTATAAGTTTATTTCATTTGAAGTACTTGTACTAAATGTTACGCTCTTAGACGCTAGAAAAACATCCCTATTATCTTTAGCCTTGGCTACCGTATATAGACCGCCAGGGCCTTACGCTGATTTCCTAAAAGAATTTGCAGATTTTCTCTCAGACCTATTGGTCAATGTCGATAATGCATTAATTGTTGGAGATTTTAACATACACGTAGATAATCAAAATGATGCGTTAGGGGCTGCGTTTATCGATTTATTAAACTCCTTTGGGGCTAAGCAAAACGTTACCGGACCAACTCATCGTTTTAATCATACACTCGATTTAATTATATCACTTGGAACCGATCCAACCGATATAGATATCATTCCACAAAGTGATGATGTCACTGACCATTACATGGTAACTTGCATATTACGTACCCCTGTAATATATCATGCTGCGCCGCGTTATCGATTAGGCAGAACAATCCTTCCATCCACCATAGATAATTTTTCAAATAGCTTATCGGATCTGTCTCAGCTGCTGTCTGAACCTAAACAAACAGATGAACTAGAGGAACTAACCAGCACTATGAGCACCATTCTCTCTGGAAAATTGAATATTGTTGCACCTATGAGACTAAAAAAGGTCAGAGAGAAAATTAAAGTACCATGGTACAACAATACTACGCGTGTTCTAAAGAGAGAAACTCGTAATTTAGAGCGTAAATGGAAACAAACTAATTTAGAGGTTTTTAGAATCGCTTGGAAAGACAGTACGTCACGTTATAAAAAGGCCCTAAAAGCGGCCAGGGCTGAGCATCTCCGCAAACTAATAGAAAATAACCAAAACAATCCTAGGTTTTTATTTAACACCGTGGCTAGACTAACAAATAAACAAGCGTCACCTGAACAAAATATTCCGTTACAGTTTAGTAGTAATGATTTCATGAAATTTTTCACTGAGAAAATAGAAAACATCAGAACCACAATTGTAAACATTCAATCCTCAATCGCGCCTTATAATTCAGCCTCGATTATCACCCCGCAAGAACAATTACAGTGCTTTACAACTATAGAACAAATAGAGTTAAATAAACTTATCACTTCCTCTAAAACAACAACATGTTTATTAGATCCCATACCAACTAAACTACTGAAAGAAGTGTTACCTGTAGTGGAAGAGCCTCTCCTCAATATTATTAACTCATCTTTAACTTTAGGTCATGTTCCAAAAACATTTAAACTGGCAGTTATAAAACCTCTCATTAAGAAACCACAATTAGACCCAAATAATCTAGCAAATTATAGACCCATTTCAAATCTTCCTTTTATGTCCAAAATACTAGAAAAAGTTGTGTCCGCCCAACTAGGCTCTTTCTTACAAGAAAATGACATCTATGAAAAGTTTCAGTCTGGGTTCAGGCCGCATCATAGCACTGAAACTGCGCTCGTTAAAATCACAAATGATTTACTCTTAGCTTCTGACCAAGGCTGTATCTCAATATTAGTTTTACTTGATCTTAGTGCTGCGTTCGATACTATAGATCATACAATACTCTTAGATCGACTACAAAATTATACCGGTGTTCAAGGACAAGCATTAAGCTGGTTCAGATCATACCTATCTGACCGATACCATTTTGTCTATTTAAATGGAGAAAAATCGATCATAACTCCAGTAAACTATGGAGTGCCGCAAGGATCTGTGTTAGGCCCTCTATTATTCTCAATATATATGCTGCCACTTGGAAATATTATAAGGAAACATGGAATTAGTTTCCATTGTTATGCTGATGACACTCAAATATATGTTTCATCACGGCCGGATGAAAACGCTAAATTATCCAAATTGACAGAGTGTGTTAAAGATATAAAAGATTGGATGACGCGCAATTTTCTTTTATTAAATCCAGACAAGACAGAGGTACTACTTATCGGTTCAAAAAACCGCCCACAAAACCTCTTACAATACAACTTTAACATAGTAGGATGTCCCGTTACTTTATCCTCTACTGTAAAAGACCTGGGTGTTATATTAGATTGTAACCTGTCTTTTGAAAATCATATTTCATATGTTACAAAAACAGCCTTTTTCCACCTCAGAAACATTGCTAAGCTACGTAATATGCTCTCTGTTTCTGATGCAGAAAAGTTAGTTCATGCGTTCATGACCTCGAGATTAGATTACTGTAATGCTTTATTGGCTGGTTGTCCTGCATCCTCAATAAACAAGCTACAGTTAGTCCAAAATGCCGCCGCTAGAGTTCTTACTAGATCAAGAAAATTTGACCATATAACACCAATTATCACTGCATTGGTTACCTATAAAGTTCCGTATTAATTACAAGGTATTGCTACTGACTTATAAAGCCCTAAACGGCTTAGCTCCAGTCTATTTAACGGATCTTCTATCGCCCTATAATCCATCCCGCTCTTTAAGATCACTAAATTCGAGGCTTTTGGTCATACCTAGGATATCTAGATCAACTAAAGGAGGGAGAGCATTTTCACATTTAGCACCAAAACTCTGGAATAGTCTTCCGGATACTGTTCGTTGCTCAGACTCGCTCTCCCAGTTTAAAACTAGATTAAAGACGCATCTCTTCAGCCAGGCATTTATATAATATTTTTAATCTTACAGTAAAATCCGGTCTTTACTTCATAAACGCCAGAGGAGAACTGGCCCCCGACTGAGCCTGGGTTCTCCCAAGGTTTTTTTTTTTCTCCATTAGGTCACCTGATGGAGTTTTTCGGTTCCTTGCCACTGTTGCCTTTGGCTTGCTCAGTTGGGGATACTTAATTTAATTAATCAATCAACAATACTATTGATCAGCATTATCAAACATGGATGTTTTAAACTAGAAACAAACACTGATGTACTATTTTATTTAATCCTGTGAAGCTGCTTTGATACAATCTGTATTGTGAAAAGCGCTATATAAATAAAGTTGACTTGACTTGACTTAAACATTGCTTCATTGCTTTTCGCTGAGGAGCCGAACAGTCACGGACCCCAGCGAAGGTACAGCAACGTGGCGAGGGGACGACACGTCTCCGTTCCCTGTACTCAGGGAACGAGGGTTACATACGTAACCGAGACGTTCCCTTTCGTCCTGGGAACTCCGATGTGTCGTCTGGGAGTTCCCTGACGAATTGGGATCCCTATTAAAACGCCATGGTGCTGGCCCCTTCCAGCGCCCAGCTAAGCCGCCCCGCAGCAGTTTTTGAATAAGCGGGGGGCTAGCTAGGGAATCCACTGCAGTTCCGCAAGACCCACACAGAGGATGCATTGGATAACACTGGGAAGCGTGCCACAACCCCCGAGGGGGGAGGAGACGCTGCAGACATATGGAGCCCCCGAGCGCACTCAATCAGGGGCGACGGAACGGGCCCGTCAGGGGAAGACACGGCTGAACTGCACGTGGCAAAATAAGGGTAACAGACCACTACACCCAGTCCACTAGGAACTCTTACTAGAGGTAGCAGACCTGGCGCCGGGCGGTCCGCACGCCTGGCACCGGAGGGGGTGATGGAGGAACTCCCGAGGCCCACCGACTTCGGGCGCCAACGGAGCAAAAAGACGCACTTATCCGGCCGAGGCACGGAGTGGCGTGCAAGCCGACACAACCTATTCCCTCGACTCCCTGGCCGTAGCCAGAACACAGGAGGAAACCGGTTCCACACGAAGGCTATAGAATCTAGCGAACGTGTTAGGTGTCGCCCAGCCCGCAGCTCTGCAGATGTCTGTCAGCGAGGCGCCTTGAGCCAACGCCCAGGAGGCGGCAACACCTCTAGTAGAGTGAGCACGCAACCTGGGGGGGACAAGGCTCACCCTGAGACTCATAGGCTCGGGCGATGGCATCCACTAACCAGTGGGCCAACCTCTGCTTGGAGACGGCCTTCCCCTTTTGCTGGCCTCCATAACAGACAAAGAGCTGATCTGAGGCTCTGAAGCTTTGCGTTCTGTCTACATAAAGCCGCAATGAGCGGATGGGACAGAGAAAAGCCAGGGCTGGGTCTGCCTCCTCCTGGGCGGTCTGTGGCAGACCACTCAGAACCTCCACGTCCCGTCCAGGGACCAGACATGGAGTTTCCAGAGATCTGGACGCGGGTGCCATAGAGTGCCCCATCTCTGAGAAAGAAGGTCCTTCCTCAGAGAAATGGGCCAGGGAGGGGCTGTCGCGAGGAGCGTGAGTTCTGTGAACCAAGTCCTGAGGGGCCAATATGGGGCCACTAAGAGGACCTGCTCCTCGTCCTCCCTGACTTTGCACAGGGTCTGTGCAAGAAGGCTCACTGGGGGGAACGCATACTTGCGTAGGTCCCGGGGCAAGCTGTGAGCCAGGGCGTCCATGCCGAGGGTCCCCTCGGACAGGGAGTAAAACCACTGGCAATGGGTCGTGTCCGGAGAGGCAAACAGGTCTACCTGTGCGACTCCGAAGACACTCCAAATCAGCTGGACCGCCTGGGGATGGAGTCGCCATTCTCCGGGCAGGGGAGGCAACCGTGAGAGCTCGTTGGCCACACGGTTGAGCGCCCCTGGAACGTGAATAGCACGAAGCGACCTCAGATGCTTTTGACTCCATAGGAGGAGATGGGAGGCGAGTCGCGACATACGACGGGAGCGTAGACCACCTTGACGGTTGATGTACGCAACGGTAGCAGTGCTGTCCGTACGGACCAGTACGTGCTGGTGTCTGAGAAACCTCTTGAGGCGACACAAAGCAAGGGTATGCTTGCAACTCTAGGCAGTTGATGTGCCAATGCAGCTGGGGCCCCGCCCACAGACCCGAGACTGCATGCCCTTTGTACGTGGCCCCCCATCCCATGGCAGAGGCATCTGTGAAAACCACAGCATGCCTGGAAACCCGGATCAGGGGCACTACGGCCCGAAGAAACGCAGGATCTGACCATGGGGGAAAGGTTTGGCGACAGTGCGGGGTTACTTTGACCCGGAACGTGCCACTCTGCCACGCCCATCTCGGGACTCGATCGTGAAGCCAGTGCTGTAGCGGTCTCATATGTAACAAACCGAGCGGCGTAACTGCGGCTGCCATATGTCCCAGGAGCCTCTGAAATTATTTCAGTGGAACCGCTGTCCTGCCTCGAAAAGACCTGAGGCAGGTGAGCACCGACTGGACGCGCTCCTCTGTGAGGCGCGCAGTCTGGGCAACCGAGTCCAGTTCCATACCGAGATAAGAGATCCTCTGCATGGGGCAGAGTTTGCTCTTGTCCCAGTTGACCTGAAGCCCCAACTGACTGAGGTGCCGGAGCACCATGTCCCTGTGATCACACAACATCTCGAGAGTGAGCTATGATGAGCCAGTCGTCGAGATAGTTGAGGATGCGAACGCCTTGCTCTCGCATGGGAGCAATGGCCGCCTCCGCGACTTTCGTGAAGACGCGGGGGGACAGGGCCAGCCCGAAGGGTAGGACTTTGTACTGATACGCTCGACCCTCGAAAGCAAACCGAAGAAACGGTCTGTGACGAGGAAGAATCGATACGTGAAAGTAGGCGTCCTTCAGGTCGATCGCTGCAAACCAATCCTGGGGACGGATGCACTCGAAAATGCACTTCTGCGTGAGCATCTTGAACGGGAGTTTGTGCAGGGCCCAATTCAAGACACGCAGGTCCAGGATTGGCCGTAACCCACCGGTGTTCTTGGGTACAATGAAGAACGGGCTGTAAAACCCGGACCTCATCTCGGCAGGAGGGACCGGCTGGATTGCGTCCTTCGCCAGCAGGACGTCGATCTCTTTCCGCAAGACAGGGGCATCCAGTGACCGCACACAGGATAAGTGGACGCCCCTGAACTTGGGAGGCCGGCGAGCAAACTGATTTGCATAGCCGAGCCGAATGGTGCGAATGAGCCATCGGGACGGAGCCGAAAGCGCTAGCCAGGCTTCCAGGAACCGTTCCAATGAGCCCACCCGGACCACCGGCGTACCCGCGGAGGGGCAGCGAGGTGGAGGACAGGGATCCGGCTCTGGTGGCGTCTTGGCACCTAAGAGTGGGATCTGGGTGCAGGAACTGACACCTACCTGCTCCCACCGGGGGGCAGACGGCAGAGAGAGCACGAGGGCTTTCTGCTGCGGGCTGCCCCGTGGCGAGGGGAGGGGGAGAGACGAGGAACGAGGCCCTGACTCCTCGTGACCTGGTCTCAGCGCCTCCGGGCCCAGCCACAGGGAGGAGTGACGCAACCGGGGCTTACCCGCAGGCTGGGGAGAGGGGAGCAGGAGTCGTGCCGCTCTTTGACGACACGCACTGCTACTCTGACCCTCTGGGACGGGGGAGACTGGGTGCCCATCAGTCTCGGCCGTGGATGACCTGGAAGAGGAGGTAGAAACTGCTCTTTTATTGCAAAAGTGGGTACCGCTGACTGGGTTAGGGTTGGTAACCCTAACCCAAACAAAAAATTCTCCACCCGGCCCTCCCCCGGGGGAAGGAGGTGTGCAGAGGCACCTTTCCGAAGAGCAGTCACATCCTCGTCCAGGTCGCCCGTCTCAGGAACGCTTCCCTCTCCTCTTCCTGGGCGGGGCCGGAGGCGTCTGAGCGTGCTGGGTCACCCTCTTGCGGCCAGACCTCCTTCCCTCAGGTTGTGGCTGCTGACCTGGAGGTGGAGCGGCGGCAGGAGGGCGTCCTCGGCGACGAGCAGCCCTTCGCCTGTGCAAGACATGCCGCATAGCCTCTGACTGCTCCTGGGCGGCGGAGAACTCCTGGGCTAAGTTCTCCACCGCGTCGCCGAAGAGGCCACCTTGGGATATGGGGAAGTTGAGAAGCTTGTTTCTCTCAACGTCCCTCATATCCGCAAGGTTAAGCCAGAGGTGGCGTTCCTGGACCACGAGTGTGGACATCGCCCGACCCAGGGAACGTGCGGTGACTTTCGTCGCCCGGAGGGCGAAGTCGGTCGCCGTACGCAGCTCCTGCAGCAGAGCTGGGTCGGGAACACCCCCCTGCAAGTCATGGAGTGCCTTGGCCTGGTGGACCTGCAGCAACGCCATGGCATGCAGAGCGGAACCGGCGTCTCCACACGCTCTGTAGGCATCCCCGGTCAGACCAGAGAAAAACCTACAGGCGCGGGAGGGGAGCGAGGGGGCACCCCGCCAAGTAGAAGCGGTCCTTGGACACAAGTGCATCGCAAGAGACCGCTCCACCGGGGGGATACCCTCGCACCCGTGCGCCTCTCCACCGTCAAGGGTGGTGAGGAGGGAGGGGCGAGTGGGTCTAGGTCTGGACGCCAGAGGCGTCAGCCAAGACTTCCTCAACTCCTCATGCACTTCCGGGAAGAAAGGCACCGTAGCGGACTGTGGGGCAGCCACACGGCCCGCTCCGACTGACCAATCATCAAGCCACGAAGGTTCGGGAGCGGATGGAGGGTTCCACACGAGCCCGACATTCGCGGCTGCCCTTTCGAGCATAGCGGCCATTTCCGGATCCGGCTCAACCACAACCACCACACCCGAAGGGGGCAGAGCCGCTGAGTCATCACCAGAAGATGACCGCTCCTCCTCCGATGCCGCGATCGACATCTGATCCTCAGGCGGTGCCCCGAAAGAGACCACCGGAGCCCGAAAGAGACCACCGGAGCCCCGAAAGAGACCACCGGAACCCCGAAAGAGTGCCCCGAAAAGAGACCAGGGCCCCGGAGGCCCTGCCGGAAGCACCAATGGAAACGAGCTACTAGAGGAGTGGGAAGCACGTGAAGATCTTTCACCGCACGGAGCATTCCTCACTGTGATCCTCATCCGCTCATCAACAGGAATGGCCGAAGTAGCCGCCTGCTGAACTGTATGAACTACAGGAATTTGTATTTTTTAAAAAAAAAACAGAATTAGATCTACCATGATAATAATAATCATTTATTTGCGCTGCAATGACGGTAGCTTTGACCCAGATTAATCCTGAGTGTTCCCTTCCCATCGCTTACAGTTATTAGTTTATTATGCTCAAGCTCCACATTTTCGTCACGGTGCAGTCACTCACTGTACAGCTGTCGGGAATATCCAGTATCAAGCGCGTTATATTATTACAATAATTGCGACTGGACCCGGCGCTTACTGGAGACTTTATTGGAAGTTTTAATCTATCTATCTAGACCAGTGGTCCCCAACCTGAGGCTTGCCGCCAGACCCTCCAATGTTGCCAGCAGCTTCTTCAGATATATATATGCTTTGTTTTCCCCAATCTCAAAAAAAAAAAATCACGGTAATAATAATAATAATAATAATAATAGGTAATAATAAATCATATAATAATTAAATTGTGCATAATTCTTTGTGAGCTACCTTCCTCCCCACCCATTACACAGTACCAGCAGTTTGAATGACAGGCAAGTTATGCAAGCCGGTGTCACAGGGCAATATTGAGGAGTGAGCTCTAATTCAAATGGGAGGTTCCGTTCACCAGATGCTGGAATGCCTTTCTTCGAATGACTTTGACAATTACAATGTATTTTTTTAGTATTGTAAAATAGTAAAGTATTGTTAGTATAATTGTGTGTGTACCAAACTGTATTTCAGTAGCATCTTTCCAGTCATAACTAGCTAACGTTACTGTATTAGTACAGCCTGTGTAATTTATGTTCGCTCCTTAAACTAAGATCCTGGTTAATTTTATACTTTCCCAATAGTTTTTTTTTTTTCATAGGAAAAAGTTTTATCAAATCTACATGTGGGAAAGTGTCTCAAACACACAGTAGTTTTAAAAAAATAGTGGTAAGTTGTTTAATTAAGTTCTATATGATCATGTTTTACGTTACGATAACAATACTTATTTTAAGTTCGTTACATATTCATTGCGTTTAGCATTCCTGGGGTAGCTCTGTTTTCGAAAGCCGTTCTGATCAGCGCACGTATTATTTTGGTCTTATTTTTAGCTTAATCGAAAATGTCTAATACTCTGTATAACTAGGTGAGAATAACTAACATGAGCCTGGGATCATTATATTTATACACAGTATGTGGTTCACCCAAACAGATTAAGTCGATGATCTATTTGAGGAGTTACATTTAACACTCAAATATGGAGGACCAGACAACCATTTTGGATTATAACTTGTGCAAAGGTTACAAGGCAATGACAAATGCTATGGAGAAAAATTTGTGCCAAAATTAAAAATAAATAAGTAAAATTCGAAATAAATAATTAAATAAATAAAAAACTAAATCTAAATCCTGGTGCACAAACTTGTAATCGGAGTTCCTTACAGCGTGAAGCAGCTCTCTAGAAAGTACACATGTCTGGATCAGAGATATATAGCTGTGGTCTGGAGGCTGTAACTGACGCCATTTTGGCTCACACAGAGTTCTTATCATGCACTAAGCAAGCGGGAATTTGGATCCAACATGGCACATACGGTCTTCAGTTTCATAACACTCAACAAATCAGCCAGACTCGAGAGGTAAAGAATCACTTCATGAGTTTTGATAGGCTGGTAACTCGACTCTGTCTGCCACGCAGCTTGTTCACAGGGTGAATCAAAAGAACCGATTCAATGGTACTTTGATCCGATTCCCATCGTTCACCTGAGTGAGTCCTTCAAAAAGAACGATTTGTTTGCGAACTGCACATCACTAGTGTGGAGAGGGCTCCCTTGGTAAAAATATATTGGGACTTTCCAACAGCCAATCTACTCGACTCAAAATAAAGTCGCCATTTACCGACCCACATTTAACTTGAATTAAAAGCTCCCTAATCTTTTCTAGGACAAGACTCATACAAGTCATATTGCACACATTTGTAACGTATGGAATATTCACAGCATTGAAACTGTACAACAACGACTGCACACCTCTCCGCACTACCACCAGGCAAAGCTAGTAGATCACCGACTCACTTATTGTCCCGCCCATCGAGCATGATTGACGGTAGCTCAAAGATTGTGCCAAAATGAACAGACGAAATAAAGAAAGAAATAAAAAACGAAATACAGATAAAAAACTAAAAAAGCGAAATAAAAGACGGAATATATTAGTAAATAAAAAACTAAATATGTAAAATACTAAATAAATAGATAAATATATTTCAGTTTCTACTTTATGGATTTATTTTGTTTTATATTTATGTATTTATTGATATTTGTATGTATTTATTTTGTTTTGTATTTATTTATTTATTTATTTATGTATGTATTTAATTATTTATTTCTAATTTTATTTATTTATTTGTTTTTTAATATTGGCCCAAATGATCCTCCATAGAACACTGTATTAAAATGATTACAGAAACGTAACATGATACATATTCTACAGTACCATCTACCATCAGGTATTTGTAACGCAGCTTGCCGTAAACCGGAGCACAAACCCGGCTGTACAATGATTACGTAGTTCTGGAATTCAGAGTCGACTAACATCCGGTACCTGGCTCGAATGCAAGGTCAACATGCGATAATGTCATGAATTAGTACACTGTTTAATATATCTAATTGCAAAGCGTTGCTTAATTGTAAACAATAGGAATGCATTCAGAATATAAATATCTACATCGGGACCTGTTATTTGCTTTAAATTTGACTCCAGTCCAATATCTCCTTAAAACAAGTGGGCTTCTCTGGACAGATTGACTGTTTTGGAAATTATTAAAGGCGATCGGTTCGGTTTATCGATTGTATAACTAAAGGAATCTTTCACTTTGCTTTGCCAGAAATGGAGATTTTTAAATGACGTTGATCACAGGTAGTGAGGAGAGAAATACACTGGGATTAAAGTGGGGATGCATTACACCTGTGGAATACACTGGTTTTGAAACCTTTAAAAAAGAAACAATATTTTTTTCTTTCTTGGTAATGGCTGTTCACACAACGATTTTCAGTCGTTCAAAACAACTCTCGAAGGGCTGAAGAGCAGAAAGTGATAAATGTACCGATTGCTGAGACTTAACTATCAACCGACATTATCCCAGGCCAGTGAAAAGTCTGCGGCACCATTGGGTGGAGGGCTTAAGGGACCAGTGGATTTTGCCATGTGTAAGGAAAAGTTCATTTCAAGCCGTGTCTTTTTTTTACCCCGAATGTCAGTAATATTTGTGAGAGACATGACAGCGAGGTCACTCTACTCCCTTATGTGCATCCCAACCGGCAGAAGAGACCGCTACTGTGTCACCATCGATGCTACCCAAACACCTTTTTGTGCAGGAACACATTTCGCACAACGGTGTTTACCTCGCTCATTTCACGACTCTCTCTCTTCTTCTTCTTCATGAAATCTGAAAAAAACAACAACAAAAAAAAACTCAAATTCTAAACAAAGGGCCAGATTAAATCAAAATCTTGACCCACCCGCTAATAGCAACTCAGACTTTAATAGAGGTTGGTTTGATGAATAGTAGAAAGGTGACTTCTTACAAACTATCAAACTGCTATTAAGTACAGATTTATAATTTGTGATTAGCGGTCGGATTTAATTCCCGAATACTCCAGCGTTTATCAGCCCTGTTCCTGGCGCCCCACTGCGTCTGCTGGTTTTTGAGGTGCTTAACTGAACCACTGAACCAAACTCTCAACAAATGTTTTGGTTACTGAAAACAACTAAAAAAAACTCTAGTTAATCACTTTATTACTTCAATTACGGGTTTGTGTATTTGAGAGCTCAGTTGGAATGCTGAAGAAACGGCAAGAAACCTGCAAGACTGGGGCTCGAGGGCCAGGACTGAGGATGATTGATTTTAGTATACTGATTACAAGGTTGTGAAGATTCAGCACTCACAACAAATCCCTGAGCCGATGAGGAACAGCACGCAAGGCACAAGGGCACAGACAGGCACCAACCACTGCAGGTACACTTGCTGCCTACACACTTCACCTGGGGAAAAAACACACACAACATCCTAGACAAAAGCCCGTCAATATCATTTCTCTTACAGACGCCATAATTCCACCTACCATTCTCTCAGAATCCTATCCTTCACTATAGAATCTGCATTAACGCTTGAGAACATAGGATATTTCTTCAATTTAAGCATGACATACCTTTTTTCCCCCTCTACATAATGGTACACACACAGCTTATTATACAGGCTTCAAATGCTCAATAAATTAGTTGTCTAGGAGACACATCAATAACTTCCTTATCCTGAGAATGAAGCGTATTTAAGAATAAAATAAATTTTAGTTTTGCATAATTCCTGAAAAAGAAATGCACATTTTCACATTTCAATTGAAAGTCCCATTTACTTTTTCAAGAATCTTGGTGTGTTGGCTCTTTAGAAATGTGAACTTGACCATAGTTACTGCGATATACCCGTGGACCAGTAGGGTGCAGTCTTCCCGCTAACCAATGCCCCAGTGCAGTGCAGTGACAGAGGGACACTGTCCTGTAGGAGGCGCCGTCCTCTGGATCAAATGTTTAACAGGGGTCCTGACTCTCTGTGGTCATTAAAGATCCCATGTCACATTTCGGAAAGAGTAGGAGGGACTAACCCCGGTGTCCTGGCTAAAAACTAGGGGTGTGCAGTGTTGGAAATTTCAGTTCGGTTCGGTTATGGTTCGGTTTTACTTTTAAAAACTCGGTTGTCAGTTTAAAAAAAAAAAAAACACTATCTGGTAGGAAAATATTTGTTATTTGCATGTATATAGCAACATTTAGTGAGAAAACACTGGATACTATCAGTAGGTCTGTAATGTAAAATGTATTATTATTTTGAGACACGTTTTATTATATTATTGATATTTGATTTATTTTTTCCCTGAAGGTAGCAGCATGCAAGACATGCTTGCAGGTTAACAAAAACAACTAGGGGTTATACACAGTATTCAACTTCAAACCACCTACCTTTGCACAGCTATATTATTATATAATTCATTATAGCACAGACTCTGTATTGGAATGTTTGAGACACACAGTGGGCTCTACACTCAAAGCTTTTTCCACTAATTTGGTTTTGCATTATTTATTTATTTTGAAGGCTCTAGACCTCCACGCAGGCTGTCAAATTAATCAACAGTGGGCTCTATACTCAAAGGATTTAACACAAATCCGGCATTACCGACACTTTCAAAGAGGAATAAAATACAAAAGAAATATTTCAAAGATGCGGTGCACAGTACACCACACAGACAATGCTAAAAGCTACACAACATGTTTCAGTAGCCTATTATTGACCCACTTTGTGCAGAATTTCAACACATTCGTTTTTAATCTGGGAAATTTTAATATAAGATGGGTAAATTGCTCCTGAAAGAAATGAACGCATAAACTATTGCATAGGGCTGGGCGATAAAACGATAACGATAATTATCACGATATAATTTTTCTCGATAAAACGATATCAAGAGGTCGATAAATGTTCGATAACGTTTATGCGCCAAAAGCGGAACGAAACTCATTTGAACCGCGCGCCACACGGACCGTTTATCCGCTCGGCTCAAAGTCCAAACGGCAGCGCGAGCGCGAGCTCACTAAAGTTAGAGCAGATACATTTACTCTGATCGGTCTCGGTCACGAAATCCAGTGAGAAGCGCTTGAATTCAGCGAGGAACACAAATGTCTCAGTGATTTAAACCAGCTTAAAGGCAGATGAAACAGCGCTGACAAACAGGTGAAACACTGTGCGCAACGATACAGTCTGAAGGCTGAAATTCCCATAATTTACCACGGATTTACTGTTAGCTTAGTAATATTAACTGCACCATGAAATGTGGGATACTGTACATATGGAATTGCTATTATATTATTAATGTAGACAATGTATTAAAGGACTAATGGAATATAATTACAGTATTTAATAATGTATTTAGACTACTGTTTTTCATACAAATACCATAGAAACCATAAAGTTACATTTTGCCATGATAGTGGGGTGCTGTAGGGCAGGCTATGCCTGGTTTTATCTGTGGTTCTCATGATATAAATGCATGATACTGGATGACCAATGGTTAAGTTTAATAAAACTCAGTCAGAATATTACATTTTACCAAAATAAATAAAGAAATTAGCACATGCAGAAACTAAGAAATTGTCCAATAAAGATATTTATTTTGTAAAGAAAAATGACAAATGTTTGAATGTTCTACCTCAGATTTGTGAAAAGTTCACCTGTTTGTGTTTGTCCTGATATGTTCTGACAATAAAGAGTAGTTTAAAACCACAGTTAACGCTCTGGTTTCTACAAATTTCACTTAGGAGCAAAAATCTGCCTTTAAACTTTAAAGAAATAAAGATTTGACTTTTATCGTGATAATTATCGATATCGACTGATATAAAAAAAATTATCGTGATATTTTTTTTTGGCCATATCGCCCAGCCCTACTATTGCATAACCTTTTTTAAATCGAATGTTGACGCCTATCAGCTGTTTCACATTTCCTGACAGTGATCAGAAGAGGAGAATTACAACCAGAAGGTTAATGGTGACTATTACATGGTGTGACTGACTGAGTCTTGTGTTTTGCCTGTCAATGTCTCCTTAAATTGCTGGTATTGCCATGATTGACACTCACTTTATTGAAACACAGTTTACTAATGCAGAAACATTTGTCAGCGCGGGTCAAATACTACAAAACGGCGGTCTTAGCCCTAGTTGAGGGAGGCACAACGCCTCCTCTTGCTTCTACAAAATCAAAAGTCCTTTGATAAAGTGTGGCTTCCACGTCACTTTCTACAAAAAAAATCTCCCTTTCTACATATTTCTAGCAACATGTAGACTAGTGTCCCCTCGGCTTTAGGTGCGCTGGCGAATTTTTGCGAATGACTTGTCTGGAATAAAAAAAAAAAAAAAAAACTGTTATAGTTAAGGCTCCAGTTCAGTGTCGTTTATTTGAGATGGTCCTCAATGCAGAACATGAAATCCAGATCCAACTCCTCCCACCTTACATACCTAAACCTACCAATCTCCACCCCTAAACCTACCAATCTCCACCCCCTGATCCCTAAACCCACCCCTAAACCTACCCATCTCCACCCCTAAACCTACCCATCTCCACCCCTAAACCTACCCATCTCCACCCCTAAACCTACCCATCTCCACCCCTAAACCTACCCATCTCCACCCCTAAACCTACCCATCTCCACCCCTAAACCTACCAATCCCCACCCCTAAACCTACCAATCTACACCCCTAAACCTACCCATCTCCACCCCTAAACCTACCCATCTCCACCCCTAAACCTACCCATCTCCGCCCCTAAACCTACCCATCTCCACCCCTAAACCTACCCATCTCCACCCATAAACCTACCCATCTCCACCCCTAAGCCTACCCATCTCCACCCCTAAACCTACCCATCTCCACCCCTAAACCTACCAATCTCCACCCCCTGATCCCTAAACCCACCCCTAAACCTACCCATCTCCACCCCTTATACAAGATCCGACTCCTCCCCCCGGATCTTGTGTACTGCATTGAGGTGCTACTGTTTTTTTTTTCTGTTTTTTTTAATTCGGTTACCCGCATACCGCTAGTAAAAACCAGACACTTACCACTGGACAAGTCATAAGCACTTTCCTTCACAGATACCGGGTTTGACACTCTGCATTTGTAGCTCCCACAGTCGGACTTCTGTAGGTTGCGTATTGTGAGGGTGAAAGTGAGAGTGCTGTAGTCCTCCATCAGCTGGTACTTGGTGTCGTTGTGCAGAGTGGAGCCCCCTCTTTCCCAGCTGAACGTCAACAATGACCCCGAAACCACAGAGCACCTGAGCTCCACAGAGGAGTTGCGCTCATAGCTGAAAATCAGTGGGTCGGACAGTGGTCCTGGTCCAAAGAAAGAGCAAAAGGAAAAGTTAAAAGGTTAAAGCAGCATTTGTAACATTGTTTGATTCTGGTTTTCTTGCTGCTTATAACCCCCCCCCAACAATATCACTGCTAGTCTGTTAAAGACTTTTGTCTGAGAAGGAGAAAAAACAAAGGGTGAAAGTATTAGCAGTGTTGCACAGACTGTAGAGAACAGAGCTCTGAAAAAACTTTTCGAACCAGTGTTTACACTTAGTCCTGCATGTTCGCAGGGGGTACAGATTAACACCACAGACCGAGGCGACTGGTGGTTGGAATTGAAGAGCACCTGCAGGAGTTCCTGGCAAAAGAGAGACAAAACCCTGAAACCTATTTCTTCCCTTTCTGCTGACTAATCAACACACCAAGTCCTGCAGCCGTTCCTCAATCCCCTCAGTGTTGTTCTCCCAAAAAAATACTAATCGAATACGCAAAATTCCGTTTCCAAAGGGTTGTTCAAAATGTAAACAAAAACGGACATCATCGGTGCTACTTACCCAGGACTTGCAGGAGGATGGTTCTTGTCTTGTTCACAGCGCCCTGCACTGTCAAGGTGTAGTTGCCTTCGTCACTGTACTGCAAGCCCTTAATGAGCACTGATGCGTTGGAGGGGAAAAACTGAATCCGGTTCTTGTACATGGGACTGATGTCGGCTTCCGCACTTCCAATGACATAATCCAGAATAGTCGCGCTGGTCTTACGGCTGGAGAATTGCCAGTTTAAACGTCCACTCGTTTCCAAAACACTGAACCCGGGAATAATTACAGAAGACTGCCTCTCTCCATACACCAGAAATTCCTCTGCTTTGCACAGTGCTGTGAATAAAACTAAAGAAAAAGTCTGAAAAGTCCAGAGTGCATGATCAACAAAGACAACGAGGAACAAGGAGCAACTGGCAAGGCAAACAGGCACCAACTTGATTTAGGTATTTTACAGGTTTGTCTTTCTGCCCAAATTTCAAAATGGTTAGCGGACTCATTTTGGAAACATGAGACTCGAGCTGATGTTAGAAGGGTTTATTTTAGTAATCTGTAAAATGAACTTGCGATTGACGGTTTTCTTTTCCTGTCACTTTAAGAATCTGCTTCTTCGAAACAGCTGTCAGCACTAATGTAGTTATCAGACCACATTAAAATATCCCCCCCCCCCCTCGGATTCCCTTATGTAGCTTTTTAGACTGGATAAAGCACTGAAATAAATAAAGAAGAAAATCGGACTCCTTTAACAACGTGGTCAATTACGATTCAAGAGTTTCCATGGTTTGACGAGGTTCATTCCCTTTGCTTTGGTCTTTCATTCATTTAGCGGGAGGCGAGCAGCCGGTGGTTTCACTGTGCGCTGTGTGCACTCTGGGATTAGTGCATTTACATTTACATTTAGTCATTTAGCAGACGCTTTTATCCAAAGCGACTTACAGATTAGGACTAGGTTAAGTGAGTCATCATGAAGAGGCAAAAACAACAACAACGCAAGGAGTGCTCAAAATACGAAGTTCAGTAATTATTCAGAGTAGCATAAGCCTGATAAGCGATGGTTCAAAGTTTTTTTTTTTTTTAATGAGGTGAAGTGCTCACGGAAGAGATGGGTTTTCAGCTGTCTTTTGAATGTTGTCAGGGATTCTGCGTTCCGGATGAGGGCGGGGAGAGCGTTCCACCAGCATGGAACTGTGAATGAGAATGTTCTGGAAAGTGATTGTGGCTTTCTGTGATGGTGCAAGGGGAGAATAAAAGAACAAGATTGTTTTCTTCTGATGTAGGCTTATTAATTAATGTTTTGTACTTAATTACTGAAAGGAGAAATTTGAATTCGGGAAAAGTAACAATCTATTAACAATAACCACCGAGGAGGTTCAGAAAAAAAAAAAGATGCTCCAGTTCAAATTAGTTATTACAGTTTTTTTTATTCGCTTTGGTACTATTTTCAAAAGTTAGGTGTACATTTTCAAAACTCTTAGTACAAAAATCCAAACTGATCACTCTTGTAACACAGCTAGTCATTCTTTCAAAACCTGATGTAATGTTTTCATTCAGTTGCACATGTTTTCAGTCCACATAATCACTGTTTCAAACACAAGATTATTGTAATATGTAATGAGAACATTTGGTTTAATCACAGAAACACAACAGTATGATCTTCTTTCAATTTAGTACTTTTAACAATCAGCTCATTCAACAGCAAACAATGCAAGATACATGTTTCAAATCACTGTTGTTGCTGAAATAATTACAGTAATACAGGCTATGCCACACTAGAAAATACACGTGCATAACCTAACTTATGTAATTTAATCCATAATGTTTGTAATAGTATCTATCAAGTGTGTTATCAAAAGGTGTGATGAAGCACAGCCATGAGGTTCTGTGCTAGAACAGAGTTCGCTGGCAATGAATACAGTAAATGATTTTGACTATTTGCCTGAATATACTGTAGTGGACCTTTACAGATGAAGGATGAGTTACAGTAATGTAACTACCATGTCTCTACCCTGTTTACAGTATCACATGGCATACATACTGTAATGTAAAATGCTGTATTTGATGCCGCCCGTCTCCCTTCTACTGATATATCTCTGATCAATCTGATGTTTGACAGTCATTGACTGTGTCCTCTCCCTTATACTCTATTCTGCTTTACAGTATTTGCACAAATGGCAAATTTCTCTGTATCTCTCTCTCTCTCTCTCTCTCTCTCTCTCTCACACACACACACACACACACACACACACACACACACATGCATGTTCACACACTTTGAACATCATGGAGGTTATTATCTATAAATCGCTTATGTAAAAATAATTCATTACATTTGGTTTTCCATATCGGAAATTGCAAACAAGTTCTATAGAAACTGTGCGCTGAATCAATATCTATAGAAATCTATAGGTGTACATAATGATTCATTGATTAACCATTAAGATCAGTTGGATTAAATAATAGACAAATGTATTAAACTGAACAAGAAGAGATGCAAATCAAAAGTTTGATAGTAAGAGCTTTATGAAAGGCAGTTACTGTGAATGAAATATTTATGTAGATGAAACACTTATTTTGTGTTTTGAAAAGGATACTTTGTGATTTTGAGTATTGTACTAACACATTTGAAAACATGATCAAATGTTTGAAAAAAGTGGACTTTTGATGATCTGTTGTGATATTAGCACTAAGAGTTTGGAAAATGTACACCTAACTTGTGAAAATAGTACCAAAGCGAATAAAAAAAACTGTAATTAAAACTATAGCGGCGTCTTTTTCTGATCACCCTTTTCATGCACACGGTTGAAGACTCCCAAACTGGGGCTGGCAGAGGATTGGTATGAAACAGGTAATCACTTCCGTAGTCTCTATCTATGATGTGTACAGGAGGCCTGCAGATTTTCCCTTTTAACCTTACAAAACACCTGAGTCATGAGACCAGAACAGAGGAGCAAAGTCTCACACTAAAGTCTGTCCCACCAAATTCAGAGTAGAGGTGACATTAGAAACTCTAATTCATTTATTTACTACTTTAATGAATAAAAATGATCTAGATCAAGCTTAAAGGGCAGACAGAACACTAAGAGCTAAAGCCGGAAGATGAAACCCCTTATTATAGCTGAAGACACACATTTACATTCCATCACCTTATTTTTTATTTTTTTTATTGTTATGTTCAATAGGTGTGCAGCTATTAGTCGATACTACCATATTACTACAGTTATGGACTGACATTATTAATAAGAGATGAGTTCTTAGTGTGTTCCTTGTTAATTCTAATTCCCATTCTAATTTTCCTCTCTTGCCGAGAATATGTGCTAATTCCTTGGAAACAGCTGGATCTCTTGCAATTACCCTATTCTGATTGACATCTGTAAAAGAGGTTTATCTGGCATCAAACCTGTTAGCCAGAAAAACTCCCCTTCACTTGGCACTGGAAGGAAAAACTCCTGGTAAGAGAGCAATAAGGAATTACATCCAGAAACCTATTATACTTACTATAGTTAATATTCTTTTTTTTGTTTAGGTTTTTTACCATGTTCAAGGCGTGTTACAAAAACTTTAACATTCTTTTAAAAATGTGTGGACTTGGAGAAACGAGCCATAACAACACGTAAGAAAACGAGGGATATTATTAGAGAGACTATTTTCTAGATCTGATCGGCTCAATCTGCACGAGGTTGCAAAAAAAAACAAAAAACAGTGCAACATGAACTTATGTGAGCTAATGATGTGTGTGGACGCACCGAGCCTTATGAGACAAGTCTTTTTTTGTTTGGATGCTCCGAGATGGACTGTAAAGGATTTCGGAAGCGTAAACACAACGGGCGTGGGCCTCCTGGCAAGAATTATAAACCCCTGATCTACAGCCACATTCACAGAATGGACAAAAAACACTGACTTTATTAAATTACTGTGCCAGAATAAAATCAGCAGAAATGCTCCATATCCTGTCACATAGCACAACCTGGAAGCTGGCAGTTTTTTCCCCTTGCTCAGGTAACAATGTAACAAAGGTTTTTTTAAAGGTAAATCTGGAGTTTTTTTTCTTAATTAAAAATGCTCAAATTTAAGATGACTTAACCCTTATATGGTGTTCGGGTCTGTTGGACCCGTTTTCATTTTTTATCAAAAGAAAAATATACGATTATTTATTTTTTCAACCTCAGACTCATTGGCCTTGGCTCATTTTCTGTGAGGAATATCTATCAAAACACATTTTCAATGACCACACACTGTACACCCCCCCTACACATTTATATTACACACAGGATGTGCGGGTCCACTGGACCCGGGGCTAATAAAAGTGTGGAAATGTTTAGGTCCTGTTTACATTTACTCTGTCCTCCTCCTGTCAGGGCTTGCTGTTATTGTGTATGTGTATGTGTGTGTGTGTGTGTGTGTGTATGTGTGTGTGTGTTGCATGTGTGTGTGAGAGAGAGATTGTAAGTGTGAGAGAGTGTGAGTGCAAAAGTGAGTTTTGTTTCTACCCCTGTCGTTCCCGCCCAAGGCTGCAATTCTTAAATGTGATCTCACAAAGCTAAAGAGGAAATATTAACCATATGCTGATTATATTGCTTGTAATTTGGATGAAGTAAACATCTGAGTATTTTAACATAAATTGTTTGATCATGTTTAATTAAAAACCCAAAAATGCAGCGGGTCCACCAGACCCACGAACACTGGCTGAATAACAAAAATATGAACACCACACAAGGGTTAAACCCCTCCCAAACATTCCCTTTACAAATATATGGCAGACGTAGTGGTAGAAGTATGACGTGCCAATATGGGAAAAAACGCTTCAATCCCAGCTGAAGATCAGGCCTAAGATCAGGCTAACAGGCCTAAGCCTTTACCACATTTTGGCCTGCATGGTTTACAGAACAATGGGGTACGGTATACTCAAAGACTCAACATTCTGCCAAATTTACCATCATTATCCCTTATTATGTTGATTAAAAAAAAAAAAAAATTGTGGGTTATTAAGAAGTCCATCCATTAGCATTAAGCGCTTAATCCTTTACAAGGTTGTGGTGAGCCGGAGCCTAACCCGGCAGACACCGGGCACAAGGCGAGACTACACCAGTCCATCACAGGGCACCACACACACACACACACACAAATCTGGAGGGTTCCAGTCCAAATCTAGAGTTTTTTCTAGTGCTGGGCGGTTTACCGGTTCAAACCGAATACCGGTGTTTATTTTTGTTACGATATGAATTTTTAATATACCGCAATACCGGTGTATGTCGCTTTAATCGGAACGCGGCGCTGCGCGCAGCGCGACACAGTCTCATTTACAACACACGTCTGCGGCGCATTACAGCTGCGACAAGGTTTTATTCCGTCCTCCACGCGGTTTAGCGAAGCGGCGCGGAGAGCCGCTTCTGGGAAGCTTCGATCTGAAACACAAGCATTGACTAGAATGGGCACGAGACGTGTGGGGGTGAGAGTGTCTTTTTTTCTCGCGGCGCGCGTGTTTTTATACTGTATTAACGTATCTGAAGTGAACTGACGGTCTTTAGAAAAGTTTCTTTGGTATTACGATGGAATCTTTCTTTATCTTTCCTGATAAAGCAGTGTTTATGAGCGTTGCTGCTTTGTGTATAGCCGTTACCGGGGAAACCACTGTTTCTGCCGCTCCTAAAGCGCGTCCTGCTGGCACCTCTTTGTAAACAGCCTTGCAAACCTGTATTATTAATATTAGTGTGGATTTTTTCTATAATATTCACTCATGACAATAAAATAGGGCATTATAAGTAAATCTACTCCAGTATTTCCTCTCTCACTCAGTAGAAAATGTGGTTAACACCCATCATGCTTAAAAAAAAAAAAAAAAAAAACGGTAAAAACCGTGAAACCGGTATAATTTAGAAAAAAAAACGTGATGTTGATTTTTGGTCAAACCGCCCAGCACTAGTTTTTTCAACCTTAGACAGAAGAGTTTTTTTTGTGTGATCTGGCAACACTGCTGTGTACGTGACGACTAGACACACTGAGTCACAGCCCTCGGGTCTGACATTAAATGCTGCTCCCTAATAGATCACTGGCATCGAAGAACAAGTGCACGGCTAAATCTGCTAATAACTAACGTTACGCTGTTACAGGATGTATACTCCATCTAGTGTTCATGGTCACTACTACATGTTTATTGAGAAACAGCCTGACGCCCGTTTCACACATACTCCGTTTGCAGTGCGTGTGCGGTGCGTATTTTTTTCCGTACCCATGTTAACAGGTTAGAGCTTTCACACTGCACACGAATGCAGTCCGTCCATCCGTTCCAGTTGCGGTGCGTATACAGCAGTGCAGAGATCGTTTCCGTACCGAGTCTATTTTTTGCTGTGCTGCAAACGCTGAATTAAAGTGACAACGCATGGTTCGTGTTTAAAATGCACACAGATTGACATGAAAATGTAATAATTTTACCATAAATGCATTTAATTAAATAAAATGTAGCCTAGTAATCTTACCATGAATGCATTTAATTAAATAAAACCATTTTCAGTCATCTTTTTATTTTAAGACGAGAAGCAAGGAAAACTACAATTTACTTCAACAAGGCAACAAAACTACACTCGTCTCATTCGTGGAGGTGGAAAAACAAGTTGGTTGTGACATGCAAGACTTTGTATAACGATTTAAATAGAAAAGGTATGAATCTGCTGTTTTTAAATTAAGTTTTAATTTAAAATGTATGCAATTTTAATATAAGTACATGGTTCAATATTTTACCACTGCTTGAGCAACTTAATATATGGGCCATTCTACAGAATTGGTGCAAAGTCAGAGTTGGAAACATCTTGAAATTTTTTTGTTTTTTCCCACAAATTTTGCATGTATGCAAATTGTATAATATCCAAGGTATGCTTTTCTAGTAATTGTGCAGTTAATTCTCATATTGTATTTTCAGAAAATGCTGGAATATTTTCCTTCTCCCCAAATTTGTCACTACCGAAACACAATATTAAATAATTTATTAAGAAGGCTTATAATGACCTATTAAGATTTTGTTTACATCTACCTTATAAATATATATTTTTTCTATTTTTAAAAAATATTTTTACTGGTTAAATCAATAAAGATTATAATTTTAATAATATTTTAAGTGTGATTTATGAGATTTGTTGTATTTTGAACCCAATCTTTCTTTGTAGAAGGCATAAAGTTTATCGTACTGATTTCAAAGTTAAGGATTCATTAGTATTAATATGCATTGAACCAAACACTATCATAACATCTTAGTTGATAATTCAATATACTTTATTTTTGACAAAACATCCCATGTTACGGTAGTGACTGCACATTTTTGGTAGTGACAGTAATGTTTTGGTAGTGACCACAATAATTAGTTTGCCATGGCTGAATCAGACTGTCCACATTTTATGTTAATATAAATAAATAACTATGATGCACATATGCAGTCAGTACATATAGCAGACACACATCTGACAGTAAATATCTTATAAGAACACCTCGAGCTATTCTATACTTTGGTCTTGAGGTGCAAGTGAGAAGAGGTATGCTCATAGATTTTTCTTCCTAAAAAAACAACAACTTACAATGTAGACTCAGAACCACTTTGTTTTATTTTCACATTTTCAACATTTTGTTTATGAGTCATTCAGATAAATCTCCAGAACCACTGAACTCTGTGTGTGTGTGTGTGTGTGTGTGTGTTTACATAATACATTAATTTCAGAATAATTTTCCTCATTCAGATAAATCTCCAGAACCACTGAACTGTGTGTGTGTGTGTGTGTGTGTGTGTGTGTGTGTGTGTGTGTGTACTGGTGTCTGATCACCCTCACTGGAAGTGCTAGGTGGTGTGGAAGCCCTGCAAAATGTCTCCATCTCTTTTTGTCTTTTCACCATCATCCTGTGTCTTTTCTGTCTTTTCCTCCATGCTTTTCTGACATGTCTTTGCTCCCTGTCAGATAATTCACTGATACTCTTCAACTTTCCTTCTTCCCTTCGTTTCTTATTTCTTTCATTTTCTTTCCTTAAGTATTCCTCGTACTTCACTGGGTCTTCCCTCAACCTTTGTTTGTATTCTCTCTGTCTCTCTGTTGTAGTTTTTCTATTTTTTTTAGGCATGTTGGTGTTTTATGTCATTCTCCTTGCCAAGTTAATCATAGAAATTAACATTACTGACAACAACCTTACACCTAAGCTAGTATCATGGACTGCAACCTTAAGTAATTGTAACCTCATCACATTACAGAATTTTAACAGAATATTGCATACTAAAACACTACTAAAACATACTACAGTAGTAATTATTTGCATAACTGTACTAAAATGTAGTTTATTCCTCCAAATAAAGGATTATGTGTTCCCTTTTGTCACTACCAAAACAATGTCACAACCGAAACTTCAAGAAAATGTTTCGGTTGTGACTGTTTTGGTAGTGACAATTTTAGATAACTTTTGAGCCTAGCTCGAAGATGCTAATCAGCACATGGTTAGCCATCACTGGTCAGAACAGTTGAACACATATAACAACTAAATTTTATGGAATAACATCCCAAAAAAAATACTCAATAGCAGAAAAAATGAGTTTGGTAGTGACATTCCTTAAAGTTACACACAGATTTTTAGACTTTAGAACACATTTACCTCAAAATGATGGGATCAATCTACTCACCATATAGCACATGAGAGAGAGGGACACAGGAATATTTCCTGATCAAAAATGTAGGAGTGTGGTTAAAATCAGACTCAGCCAATGGACTACAACATTCACTGTTTTGGTAGTGACATGAAAATGCGGGACATGTTTTTTTAGATAAAGTTTCATGATTTAAAAATAAAATATAAAATAAATATTTTTTTTAACTTCATTTTTTTTAAAAAAACAAAAATATTTTTTTTAAAACAAGAATGGAAAAATTTGCAAAAAATTATTCAATATCATTTTCACAAGTTGAAATTTAGGGGTTAGGGTTTGGGACAGCCACCTCCTAATTGAAAGTAGCCCATAAATTATGATTTTATATATATAAAGCTTACTGATATCTTAAATATTATTGTGGGTTTCAATAGATAATTGAAGGATCTTAGTAAACATCTAAGATTTTAATAATTAAATGCTTTTCAAATGTGTTTTTTGGATGAGGGACAGCAGTTTGCACCAATTCTGTAGAATGGCCCATATAGAAGTAATGTATTGAACGTTGTGTTACGACCTCTCATAAAAAATATCAACTCTGAGAGAAGAGACTACCTAAACAAGAACAAGTAAACGGCGGAATTAATGCAATTATTTAGGCTATTTATTTACTCACCCACAACAGACGCCACAAAGACTCACAATAATAACGAACATTCCATCCAGTGAACGAAATATAAAAGCACGGACAACAACTAGCCTAACAAAGAAAACAAAAATACAATTCTAAAGACAATTGTTTAATCTGTCGACGCTTCTATTATTATTATTGGTCAGCTCCTTCAATCAAATCACGAACAGGTGCGTCGGAGCCTACTACACGCTCAAAAATATAGAGCGACGCCAAGACAGACAAGGGAGGATGTGTACAAAGAGAATATCCCAAAACTTTTTTAAATAAAAGTTGCTGATAACTTATGGATTTGAAATAAAAATAATGAGTAGGTCTATGTGTTTGTGGTAGCTAGGCCTACAGCCGCGGATCAGTTCCGCACTGCAAACGCAGCATATGTGAAAGCACTATAGGGCGTGCTGCTCCTGCACAGCATACGCACCGCAACACGGACCGCACACGCACTGCACACGGAGTATGTGTGAAACGGGCGTGAGTCACAGCCCTCGGGTCTGACATAAATGCTGCTCCCTAATAGATCACTGGCATCGAAGAACAAGTGCACGGCTAAATCTGGTCATAACTAACGTTACGCTGTTACAGGATGTATACTCCATCTAGTGTTCATGGTCACTACATGTTTATTGAGAAACAGCCTGAGTCACAGCCCTCGGGTCTGACATTAAATGCTGCTCCCTAATAGATCACTGGCATCGAAGAACAAGTGCACGGCTAAATCTGGTCATAACTAACGTTACGCGACCGGGATATATGCGGAATATGCCTTGTAATGTCCGAGACAGATTGAAACCAAGAGCTACCGCGGACAAGTATTTAACAAAGTCAGTACCAGTGTACGGTTTCCATTCATACCAACGTTTTGAAAGTTACAGTGAAATGATAAAAGTTATGGTAACCATCACCTTTGGTAGATCTCGAACTCTCTCTCTACATTATTGAATAAGCCAACATTCAATTCACCTGATTACTCTAGAGCTAAATGAGCAGCTAATGTTATTCAGACAGGCTATTTACATCTTAACTTGTGTAATCTTTCAAGAGGGCGTCTAAAACAATTAAACTAAGAGGTTATTTACAATGTCCATGTTCGGCATGCAGTGATTAAAGACATTCGATTTCGCTTTCAAATAACAAAAGTAATCATTTTTTAAAGCGCTTTAAATTATATACTGCGACACAACCCATGTTTCATGACTCAGGTTGGAAGCACTCAGCTGTGCAGCATCGCAATGTAAACGATTTGTACAATACATTTTGTTTGTATCCCCAGACAAGTGTAATAAGGTATACCTTGTTGTTTCATTAGTATCTGTTGAAGTACGTCACTTGCCCCGTTATAAAGTTGCCTTGTGCTCATGTTTTGGGCTTTTCGCTTGAATTGTAAAACCCCGCAAGAACGTTTCCAGCAATATTGCGAAAGTAAGGGGAAATGAGTGACTCGACAACCGTTTAAAATAGTCAGAAAGAAACGTGTAAGATAAACACAAATTATTATCATCACATTCACATACAACGCTGCTGCTGTTGTTATTGAGCAGGTACCTGTGAGTGCTGAGAGCACGAATAACCGGATCCCACGCTTGTAACACTCCTCAGCCATGATGTGTGTGTGTGCTGGAGCAGCTGAGCTGAAAACACTGTCCGAGCAACGCAAACTGCTTGCAGATTCTAAAAGGTTACTGCGCAGGAGCAGACCCGTCCTCAAAACAATGGAAGAGCGCGGCACCAGTGCAAGAGGGCGTAGAGAACCACATGCAGGATTAGTGAACGTGGTAGCGCCACCTAGGATGGGGGTGTGAATGACACACGAATCAGTCTTACATTAATAATATGAAGATCTTCTGGACACTCACTGTACATTTCATTGCGAGTCAATGCTGGAGATAATAATGCACAGTGAGTCAAAAGGGGGGTTATACTAGCCTACATACTACAAAAATCTGTCAAACTTTTTAAAGACTTAACAAAAAAGTATAGGAAGGTTTTACAAGAGCAAAACTTCATAATCGGGAAACAATTGCATAAAATCATGCATCTTTTTCTGTCATCATCGGTCTTGTTCGTGTTCGTAAGGTCTTTTTTATTTTATTTTTTCATTATTAAATTCATTACTAAGAACAAACAGAATCAATACCAGGGGTAAATGTAATTGAGAGTACAGGTTATAAAGTCAGGAGAATATCATGCAAATGGCACAGTGAGACAGTTTTAAGGGCTTTGGAGTTGCTGGATGTACTGAGGGTGTCCAGATAGGATTTAAGTTCCTTACAGAAAATAAAGAAATAGGGCTTAGCACCCTGAAATTTACATTTGTGTAAAAAAAAAAAATAGGTTTATCAAAAAATATTGGTCCTTTTCATCTTTATCAAAGTAACAAAGACAAACTCTGTGATGAAAATGTGCGAACAAAGATGCAGAAATCCTTCCAGAACAGACTTGTATTTGTGCATTCCCAGAAGAGATGAGAAATAGATTCTTGTTCAGCACCACAAAAAGAACATAAAGTGTCAATATCAGGAACCATCTTTTTTAAGTAAAGCTTCACAGGATAAAAAAGATGAAGTAATTTGTAAGACACATCCTTGACCGTATTGGTTATTAAATATTTAGACGACAAAGTCCACACTTTCTTCCGTGGAATATTGACAAACTGGCCATTCCAGTACGACACAATGTATGGGAGAGAAACAATCTCATTTTGAAATAGCTGTCTAATTCTTCTGTTCCGACTAGAAGAGTTAGCCAAAAAACAAATATTTCCAAGCGTTGTATCAAAAGGATGAGCTAGAGACAAAGAAATCTGGGATCTAGCTGAGTCTCTGGGAAGAGGTATTGCTCCATAAGGGATGGCATATCCATTACAATAGCAAACTCTCCAGGAGTGACAGCAGGTATATTGTACTTATTCAAAAACTCTGAATATGAATACAAGAATCCATCATTATTGATTAATTGACAAACCAAAATAAAATTATTATTAAACCAGTTTGGGAAAAATAACAACTTATTTTTATAAATAATATCACAATTATTCCCAATGAAAATTCCAAACTAAAATTGTGCTTATAAATTAGGTGCCAGGCCAAAAGCACTTGTTTATGAAAATTTGATAATGTAAGGGGCAATTTGGTGATGTTGTAGTTACACAATAACAGGAAAGGGAGACCTAGCTCCCACCTTAGAAAAAACAAGATTGGGAAAAGTATTCCAGAATGAATCAGGGTTTGTTAAGTACTGTTTTAACCAATTTATCTTGAAAGTATTATTTAAAGAAGTAAAATCTAGAAAGTTTAGACCACCATAATATTCATAATTATTAATGACGACAGACTTTTTAACGTAATGCCTCTTATGCTTCCACAGAAACTCAAACAGCATTCTATCAATATCTGCACATGCAGCTTTATCCACATATACGCAGAGGGCAGGGTAAGTCATTCTTGAGATACCCTCAGCTTTAGCAATAAGAGTTCGTCCTCTCAGAGATAAATCTCTCTGTAACCATGAAATGAATTTCCTTTTTTTTTTTTCACAATGTTTTTATTTGACTTTTAGAGTAACATACATAACATACAACAGAACCCGCTCTCAAACACAAAAGGAGGAACCCCGACAGTGAAACTATTCATGAGTGTCATCCTCCTCTTGATCTTCGGTTAAGTCTGTGCTTTCTGCAAAGAGCATGAAAGGTCTCCAAATACTTTCAAAACAAGTCATTTTTTCCTTTTAGCAAGTATGTGATGCGTTCCAATGGAAGAGTAGCCAACATCTGCTTAACCCACTGTCCAATACTTGGTCTACTTGTGTTTTTCCAGTGCAATGCAATCAGCATTTTAGCTTGTAATAAACATATATCAATGAACAGCTTCTCACTTTTTGTATATCCTATGTGCTTGGGGTACAAGCCTAAAATGATTAAAGAAGGTTCCAGAGGCAGATCTTTAGAAATAATATCATTCACAGTTTGCTTTATTACACCCCAAAATGTTCTAATTTCTCTACAATCCCAAATACAATGGAACAATGTTCCCTTTTCTTCTCCACACTTTGCACTTATGTCTGGGATATTTGGATTGAATTGGTTTAATTTAACAGGAGTGACATAAACACGCATAAGCCACTTGTATTGTAATAATCTCAACCTAGAATTTATAGTTTGCTTATGTGCTTTGCTACAAGCCATTTCCCACTCATCTGGTGTTACATTTATTTGCAGATCTTTCTTCCAGGCTTCTAATTTTAGGGTTGAATTATCTGGGGAGTGTGATAACAGTAGTTTATAAAGTTGGGAGATTGCTCCCCTTTTAAAACTTTTTTCACTTATCATTTCTTCTACCTCAGATTTGGGTGGTTTCCGTAAATTGTTTTGATTGGTTCCTATAAAACTTCTGAGTTGGAGATATTTGAAAAAATATTTCCTTTGAATGTTAAATTTGTGTCTAAGCATGTCAAATGACATCAAGTTGTCTGAGTCTGTTGGATATAAATCTTGAATTTTCTCCAATCCATTTAAAGCCCATTGCTTAAACACTGCATCGGCTCTCCCTGGGAAGAAGTTCTGAGTTCCCCAAATTGGGGTAAGCCGTGATAAAATAACTGGTTCTTTAATGTATCTTTTAACATTATACCACACCTTGACCATGTTTTTAACTATTGGATTTTTAGTTTTCTTCAACAAATTAGCTTCTGTATCAGAAAAAAGGTACAAGGGTAACGGAGGACTCAAAATGTTACTCTCCATTTCTGTCCATTGGGGAGTGTCATTTTTTGTCATCCTTACATATGGATATACCCAGATAGGTCACACCTGTGACTTAACTGGAACACCGTAAAGAGAGAGAGAAGGACAGGTTGTTTTAACAGCTAACAGCTCACATTTATTAAGATTTAAGTTTAAACCGGAAGCTTTAGAGAAAAATTGTATGTGTTGGATTGCAATCGGCATCTGTAATTCATCTTTTAAGAACAGGGTAGTGTCGTCAGCTAGCTGACTAATAAGAATATGTTTGTTGGCAATAGTAATACCTTGCAGATGACTACTCAGAAGAAAGGAGGAGAGAAGTTGTGCAGCCACAAGAAATAAATAAGGGGACACAGGGCAACCCTGACGAACTCCTCTTGACAAATCTAGGCGAGGTATACCCGATTTAAGGTTGATGGAACAGTTGGCATTATTATAAAGAGTTCTTATAAACTTGCAGAATGGATCACCAAACCCAAGCTTTTGGAGAGCTAGAAAAATAAACTCGTGTTCAGTGGCGGTTCTACATTGAATTACACCCTGGGCGAGACCCCCTTCGAGCGCCCCCCCCCCCTCCCCCGACATAATTTTTCTTACCCCATTGACAGATCATGTTTTGCTTGTTTTAAGCAAAAACTCAATTTTACGTCTTTCACTCAATTTTAAGATATTAGGTCTTGTTTTCTGGGGAGATAAAAAAAAATCCCCTGAAAACAAGACTTAATAGCTTATGTCCTGAAAACATGACTTAATAGCTTTGTCATTTTACCACTTTGTTAAAATAACGTTATGCATCTTTAAGAAATGTTTGATATTTGGACTGGAAACAAGACAAAAATACTAAGTAGGAAAAGCATTTTTTGCAGTGTAATTGTAATAACTGAACTTGTAACAGTTTTATTGCAAAGAAAAATATTATGGTGAAATTAGATCTCGTGTTTGAGTTAAAACCGAATTATTGTTAAGCATAGCAAGAATCATAGCAAAAAGGCTAACAAATAAGAGTTATACCCACCAATTGCCCCTTCATGACATGGATACCGTAATCATACAAAGAAAACATAGTTGCATACCTTTATCTTTCGCTCGTTTCTAAATTGGGCACCTGAATGGCTGTCGACCTTTCTTGTCCATCTCTTATTTGGCGCTTGACATCGACAATCAACAGATTTCCCCTGATCCCCCCCATACCAAATGACACTCACGAGTCACGACCAGAAGTCAAGACTAAACCAATTCACCTTGGTGGTGGTGACCAAGTAATCGTTTTGTATGACCTATTTTTATTAGCCATTCAGACCATTCAGAAAAACAAAAATGTGCAGGAAATATAGAGGCCTGTATTTATAATATTATGAATGAAATGTGCGTTATTTGGAAGAAAGTCGAGGTGTGACTGACTTAGATAACTATATGGATCCCCCCTCCTTGTCCGTTCCATTTGGGAGAGACCCAGAGGTGAACTGTCATCCGCGCCCGCGCCTCCGCCGCGCCCCCTCCCTTTTCCCCTTCTCAAACAAACAGCTTCTGTGCACGGCATCTTCTTAGTAAGCAAAGGGCGCAAATTCGCTAATTCCCCACACAGTGAAATGATAGATAATAGAAAACTGTTTCGCGGCGCAGATTATTTTTATTTATTTTTTTTCTGCTCGTGCCGGCGGCGCCGCCCCCCCCAAAAATGCCGCCCCGGGCGATTGCCCGGTTCGCCCGTGCCTAAAACCGCTACTGCTCGTGTTCAAGAGAGTCAAAAGCTTTGTAGAAATCTACAAAAAGAATAAGACTTCATCATCATCTAGAACAAGTCGGATATTGTTTGCTATATGTCTTTTTGGCATAAATCCTGATTGTGTCTCATCAATAACTGAACTCAAAACACACTTAAGTCTTTTAGCCAAAGCCCAGGCTAATATTTTATAATCGTTATTAAGAAGACAGATTTATCTATCAAAGTTGTATCTTTCTTAGGTTTAGGTATCAGAGTTAAAAGCCCTTGTGTTAAACTAGAAAGCAAAGTTTCTGACTGAATACTCTCCAAAAACATCTCTAGCAGGAACGGTGCTAATTCTTCAGCAAAGCTCTTATAAAACTCGGCCGTTAGGCCATCGGTTCCAGGAGATTTATTATTTTTAAGGCCCTCAATCCCTCCAATTACTTCAGAAATAGTTATAGTTTTATCACAGTCAAGCTGCTCATCTTTAGATATCGATTTAACCTCATTTAATGACTGAAAGCAAAGGGAGGCTGAGTCCTTACAGTAATTAGATTTATATAGCTTTGAATAAAAATCACTGCAAAAAGAGGCAATTTCCTTCGAATTATCTGTCAAAACGCCATTAATTTGCAGCGAACTAATAGAAAGATTCCTAGAGTTGTGTTTTTCCATTCTAAAAAAAATAAGCAGAGCTCTGTTCACCTTGTTCTAGCCATTTCCTCCTTGAACGAACATAGGAGCCTTCAGCTTTGTATTTATAAATATTGTCTAATTTAGATTGGAGCTCTGCAAGTTCTGTTAGAACGGTTTCCGATAAGCTTTCCTGAATTTTGCTCTGAAGTGTTATGATCTTTGATATGACCTTCTCCTCCCAAAAGCTGTCCGCGCTCCGTCCACACAGACCCTGACGTCACACGCAGACCCGTTTTAGGAGTAACGCGAATGCAGCCAGTATCGCCAAAGAGTATAGAAGCCCAAGAGGCGAAACTCTGTTGTGTTATGGGTAACAGTCTGTAGATGGCGCTGCGGAGGCGCGCCCGCCATTATGGACTGAAAGCTGCTGAAATCGTTAGCGCCAGTCAATGGCAAAATCCATTTACATTCTCTGGTAGGTGTTTATAGTTCATGTGTGCATTTGCTAGATTGCACATCTTTTTTGCATTATCTTTTTTGGCCGCGCCGTCACGTCATGGGGGCAACTGTTGCTATGGAGCGTTCTATTGAGTTTCGCCTCTTGGGCTTCTATACTCTTTGGTATCGCTGACAGAACCCTCCGCCAAACGGTGATACGCCGCGCTCTCAGCCAATCAGACAGCTGGAAGTGAGCTGAAGCCAGAAGAGTATAGCCTACTGGCTGGTCCCAGGAAAGGAACCACCTTCTTTATCATTCATGAGTGATTTAACCAATCAGCTGTTTGAAAGACAAGCCTGTCCTACCTAGGATGATCCCGGTGTCTTACCGTATAATCTCGCATAGAAGCGCAGAAATGTGTGTGACCCATAGAGGGAAGAGTGTGTGGCTGCAGGCCCTCCGTGGTTGTGCAATAATACGCTATCAAGTTATTATAAAACTGCAAAAAATACAAATAAAATACAAATCTATCTGATGAAGGTCCCGGTGTTTAGGACCAAAACATCAGTCTTTTCATTTTTATCTTGAGATGATCACTTAAATAAATAAATAAATAAATAATGAATGAAACAATACCTTTTAGTGACGAGTGTGGCTTCTTATTCATAGCTTATTATTATTATTATTTTGGTTGACCACGCCCTAACACTAGTCTACATCCCCAGGTCTCTTCCGGTCACTTCCAGTCTAATCGCATTTTCCCATTGGGTGTGAACAAATGCCTGACAAAACCTACAATATCCCTTGTTTCTTCTAATCATTTTTTTTAACCCTTCAAAAACATTTTCTCTTGTTATAAGTATTTCTAAGTATGCCTTGTCTCATTTTTGATAGAAAACCTAACACCTGCACAATTTGGGACCATATTAAAGTATTGGAATATTCTAAATAATATTATCTGAAAGCTTAGATAAACAGTTTACTACTTTGTAGATATTGTTAAAGGGCTTGTTAAAGATGTTGGGGGGACATATTGTGTTTATTAGCCAATAGGGAGCTAATCTTATAGTTGTGCCAACAAAAAAAGCATGTGATAAAAAACAATAAAACAAAAAAAACGAAATTACCAAACCAGAAATTTTGACCTGGTTTGTTTGTGCAGCTGCGATTTCATTTTAAATGCACATACTGCCTCAAACAAATCTGTTTTGTCGCGAACCCAGGAAAGAAGGTAGGTCCCACCCTAAGTCCCAACCCCAAAAAAACAAGTCCCACCCCGAAAAAACACAAGTCCCACCCCAAAAACACAAGTCCCACCCAAGACCCATCCCAAAAAAACACAAGTCCCACCCCGAAAAAAAACAAGTCCCACCCACAAAAAACACAAGTCCCACCCCAAAAAAACAAGTCCCACCCTAAGTCCCAACCCCAAAAAAACAAGTCCCACCCCAAAAAAACACAAGTCCCACCCAAGTCCCATCCCAAAAAAACACAAGTCCCACCCCAAAAAAACTAAAGTCCCACTCAAGTCCCATCCCAAAAAAACACAAGTCCCACCCCAAAAAAACACAAGTCCCACCCAAGTCCCACCCAAAAAAACACAGGTCCCACTATAGAGGGACGGCCCTCTATCGCATACCCTGACGGTTTTCAGCCCTCTCTGGTCGAACCCTGGGAGAATATTAAAAACAAACAAACACAAATATCAATTACTCCATTTTCTACACTAAAACCTACCCCACTCACCGGTCAATCCGGTCAGAACGGCCCCTAACGCCTTTCTCGACTGTTTTCAGCCCTCTCTGGTCGAACCCTGGGAGAATATTGAAAACAAACAAACAAAAATATCAACTACTCCATTTTCTACACTAAAACCTACCCCACTCACCTGTTAATCCGGTCAGAACGGCCCTCGAACGCCTTCCTCGACTGTTGTCAGCCCTCTCTGGTCGAACCCTGGGAGAATATTAAAAACAAACAAACAAAAATATCAACTACTCCATTTTCTACACTAAAACCTACCCCACTCACCTGTTAATCTGGTCAGAACGGCCCTCGAACGCCTTCCTCGACTGTTGTCAGCCCTCTTTGGTCGAACCCTGGGAGAATATTAAAAACAAACAAACAAAAATATCAACTACTTCATTTTCTACACTAAAACCTACCCCACTCACCTGTTAATCCGGTCAGAACGGCCCTCGAACGCCTTCCTCGACTGTTGTCAGCCCTCTCTGGTCAAACCCTGGGAGAATATTAAAAACAAACAAACAAAAATATCAATTACTCCATTTTCTACACTAAAACCTACCCCACTTACCTGTTAATCCGGTCAGAACGGCCCTCTTACGCCTTCCTCGACTGTTGTCAGCCCTCTTTGGTCGAACCCTGGGAGAATATTAAAAACAAACAAACAAAAATATCAATTACACCATTTTCAACACAAAAATCTACCACCCTCACCTGTTAATCCGGTCAGAACGGCCCTCGAACGCCTTCCTCGACTGTTGTCAGCCCTCTCTGGTCGAACCCTGGGAGAATATTAAAAACAAACTAACAAAAATATAAATTACTCCATTTTCTACACTAAAACCTACCCCACTTACCTGTTAATCCGGTCAGAACGGCCCTCTTATGCCTTCCTCGACTGTTGTCAGCCCTCTCTGGTCGAACCCTGGGAGAATATTAAAAACAAACAAACAAAAATATCAATTACACCATTTTCTACACTAAAATCTACCCCACTCACCTGTTAATCCGGTCTGGACGGCCCTCTTTCGCCTACCCCGACGGTTGTCAGCCCTCTCTGGTCGACCCCGGAGAGAATATTTAAAACAAATAAACAAAATAGGGGTCATCTAATTTATTACACTCATTATAGCATAACACAACCACATAGATAATTAAATATAAATATACACGCACAGGTGTGAGACGGGTTATATAAGGGGTTAACATTATAATTATAATTATTATTATTAATCATTATTAATAATAAATATCATACACAGATTTATGTATTTGTCAAGTGGACATTATAGTGGGACTTTGGATCACGGCATCGTTCCCCTTCTTGACCTTTGGTAACCTTTAGTGGTCAGCAGGAAGTAGGCCAGTGCACAGCCATTTCTGGGACCTTAGGGTCCCAGATCTTGGATTTCTCATTCCCCTACCCCTAGTCCTACCCCTAGTCCTACCCCTTATCTCGAGTTCTATAGGTCCTATAGGGCTGAAATTCCGCCCATTTACTAATTAGGGGGCGGGAAGTCGATTGCACGGGGTTAGGAAGCTCTAGCACCACCAGGCGACGAGATACAGTAGTGCACCCCCCTTATTATTGCACCTAGAGAGCTGAAACTCCGCCTCATATACTAATTAGGGGGCAGGGAGTCGATTGCATGGGGTTAAGAAGCTCTAGCGCCACCAGGCGCCGAGATACAGTAGTGCACCCCCCTTATTATTGCACCTAGAGAGCTGAAACTCCGCCCATGTACTAATTAGGGGGCGGGGAGTCGATTGCACGGGGTTAGGAAGCTCTAGCGCCACCAGGCGCCGAGATACAGTAGTGCACCCCCCCTTATTATTGCACCTAGAGAGCTGAAACTCCGCCCATATATTAATTAGGGGGCAGGGAGTCGATTGCATGGGGTTAAGAAGCTCTAGCGCCACCAGGCGCCGAGATACAGTAGTGCACCCCCCTTATTATTGCACCTAGAGAGCTGAAACTCCGCCCATGTACTAATTAGGGGGCGGGGAGTCGATTGCACGGGGTTAGGAAGCTCTAGCGCCACCAGGCGCCGAGATACAGTAGTGCACCCCCCCTTATTATTGCACCTAGAGAGCTGAAACTCCGCCCATGTACTAATTAGGGGGCAGGGAGTCGATTGCATGGGGTTCGGAAGCTCTAGCGCCACCAGGCACAGAGATACAGTAGTGCACCCTCCTTATTATTGCACCTAGAGAGCTGAAACTCCGCCCATGTACTAATTAGGGGGCGGGGAGTCGATTGCATGTAGTTTGGGAGCTGTAGCGCCACCAGGTGCCGATATATGGAACTTCAGAAATGTATCTCGTGCTAGGAATGTCGCAGCGACACAAACAAGGTATCATTGGAAAGCACTCACAGAGACCTTTCCAATGACACCAATTACGTGTCGTTTCGACTTTCCTTGGCCAAGATAGTTTTTGGATACACAAATATATTAGGTCCTATAGCTCCGCCCCAAAAGCTCATAATGACACGCCTCGGGTGTCATCCTAAAGGCCTCATCCGGACCTTACTATTAACCCCTCCCATGCTTCAATACGACCTTATACTTAGGAGATATGGCCACTTCCGTTTAAAATTTGGAGTGTATATCTCAAAAACCTTACATAGCACATACATGGGAGTGGACTCTTTGAAAAGGTGAGAACAAACCCTTTCGAATGGTACCAAGTTTATGTCGCTGACACCTTCCTGTGCGGAGCTATAAGAACACTTCCGGTTAAATTTAGAGGGTCAATATCTCAGGACCCCTACATACCACAGCCATCAGAGTAGACTCTTTGAAAAGGTCTGAGAAAACCCTATCGAATGATACCTGGTTTGTCGCTGACAACTTCCTGGGCGGAGCTATGGGACAAAATATATTCATGTTTCAAAATTGTATCTCGGTCTAGGAAGGTCGCAGCGACACAAACAAGGTGTCATGGATGGCATTGGATGGCACGGGCCGTTTGCTTGGTCGCACGGAGAGACAGGTCTGTGGCTCGACGAAGCTCAGAGAACGCTTCCTCGTCGATGGTACTGCACACTCAAATCCTTCAATAGGTCAGCCTGGTACGCCTGTAACACTGCTATAGTGTGCAGCGCAGCACCAGCCTGACCTGCAGCTTGGTAAGCTTTACCCACAAGTGAAGATGTTATGCGACACGGTTTATTGGGGAGGGTAGGTTTCTTTATGGAAGATGCGGCTTCGGGTGAGACATAGCTCGCAAGCGTCTCTTCAACCCGAGGCATCGGGAAGAGACTGATGTTGTGGTCTCTCCCCCTGCCAGCGGACAGAAACCTATCCTCTAGCTTACTACGTTTGGGGGTCTCTTGTTTGCGTGGCCAGTCAAGCTGTAACCTGGCCACCGCGCGAGTAACCACCTCTAGCAATTCCTCGACAGATTTCTTTTCGCGAGAGGAATGCTCAGAGGCTGGCTGCTCGCGATCTGAGGAACCAAGAGATACCTCATCCCCCTCGTGAACCGAAGAAGCACCGGAGCGCGCTTCGAGATCTCGAGAAGGGATGTCCGGATCTGGTGACGCAGCAAGCGAAAGGGACGGACCCGTCTCTTGCTCGTCATGCAGATCCATACGAGAGCCCCACGATGATGGTGTGGGTGCGGACTGGAAATAGTTCAGATGGGAGCGCAGCATCTTAACTGTGAGCTGGTCACAATGCTCGCACCCGCCTTTCTCTATAGCCAGAACCGCGTGCTCTTCCCCCAAACAAACAAAACAGTAATCGTGTGTATCCAGCTCAGACATGGGACGGGAGCATGGAGGAACACAACGCTTACTGATTTGTTGGCTCATTTCTCTTTCTTATTTTACTTTTTAAACTCTTTGTTGTAACGTGAGAGAAAAAGATTTGAGAATGAGAAATTTCTGCACACTGCCTGACAAAACTAACTCCTAACAAAGATCTGTAGTCAGATAAGAGGTAGAGAGTGTTTGCGTACACACATGCACAGAATGGTCTGAAGACAAAAGACCTGACGATGCACCTGTGGCTCATCTATTTATAGCCTCGTGTTGCGGGTGCGCGCCGATGACGTCATCGACCGAGGCTATATTACCTCCGGGTCAATTCTATCGACGTGTTACACACAGTATTCACAGCTGGTCACGACTAAAGACGTTCCCAATGCATCGATTGTAGCTTTCGAAAGGGAACATTCCTGTCACTCACACAGATCTTTCCTATCACTCACACAGATTTCCTGTATCTCACACTTTCTCCTCACTCACACAGGACATTTCCTGTTATCCAGGTCAAGTAGGTATCACTGATATTCTCATTTGTTTAAAAGGAGAGTGTGTGTCAGAGTGAATAGAGGACTGTTGCAGGACCACACGCACAAACACGCTTGATTCGTGTTTCTTCGTAACTTTTTTAAAAATATTAAAAATTAAAGTGTTCTAACCATATAAATGGTTAGTTACTGTGATATAAAGCAAAAAATGTCCAAATAAAACCTGAAAGAAACATGAAAAATTTGTTTTTACAGAAGGTTTTACATTAAAATTAAACAATTAAGGAAAAAGAGGAAAAGCAGTGCATTATGGGAGTTTTAATTCACTTACCATGGTTAGAAAACATGTGGCAAAACAGTATGTCCCTGAGTGAGTACATAATTTTTTTTTCCAACAACTATCTTTCCCTAGTCATCCCTAGTTGCAGTACCATATCTCATCGCCTGGTGGCGCTAGAGCTCACAAACCAAGTGCAATCGACTCCCCGCACCCCAAATAGTATAAGGGCAGAGTTTCAGCTCTCTAGGTGCACAAATAAGGGGGTGCACTACTGTTTCTCGGCACCTGGTGGCGCTAGAGGTCCTAAAACCACTAAAACCTAGACCAGACCACCCAAAAACCACTGAAAACCAGGACCAGACCCCTCAAAAACATATAAAACCGAACCCAGGCCACCCAAAACCACTCAAAACTGAACTTTCCTATCGCTCACACAGATCTTTCCAAAAACTCACAAGAAATTTGGAGTGTCAATATGTCATGAACCTTACATGCCACAGGCATGGGAGTAGACTCTCTGGAAAGGAGAGACCACACCCTTTCGAATTATACCTATTTTATGTCGATGACAGCTTCCTGGGCGAGGCTATGGGACAAAATATATTCATGTTTCAAAATTGTATCTCGGTCTAGGAAGGTCGCAGCGACACAACCAAGGTGTCATTGTTGGAAAGCACTCACAGAGACCTTTCCCGATGACTCCAATTACGAGTCGATTCAACTTCCCTAGACCGAGATAGTTTTTGGATATACAAATATATTAGGTCCCATAGCTCCGCCCCCAAAGCTCAGAATGACACGCCTCGGGTGTCATCTTAAAGGCCTCATCCGGACCTGTCAGCCATCAACAATCTCCAGTCACCATCCACAATCTCCACTCACACTCACTCCAAGGGATCTTTCCTATCACTCACACTCACTGCCATGGATCTTTCCTATCACTCACACTCACTCCCAGGGATCTTTCCTATCACTCACACTCACTGCCATGGATCTTTCCTATTACTCACACTCACTCCCAGGGATATTTCCTATTACTCACACTCACTCCCATGGATCTTTCCTATTACTCACACTCACTCCCAGGGATATTTCCTATTACTCACACTCACTCCCATGGATCTTTCCTATTACTCAAACTCACTCCCATGGATCTTTCCTGTCACTCACACAGGATCTTTCCTATCACTCACACAGGATCTTTCCTATCACTCAAATAGATCCTTCCTGTCACTCACACAGGATCATTCCTGTCACTCACATAGGTCTTTCCTGTCACTAACACAGGATCTTTCCTGTCACTGTGAAATAAAGCAAAAAATGTCCAAATAAAACCTGAAAGAAACATGAAAAATAAGTTTTTAAAGAAGGTTTTATATTAAAATTAAACCATTAAGGAAAAACAGAGGAAAAGCAGTGCATTATGGGAGTTTTAATTCACTTACCATGATTAGAAAACATGTGGCACTTTTTGACCATATTCCTGACCAGGAATGCTTGTCACCATCTGTTGTCTTCGGTGAGGATGATGTATGTTTGGTTGCAATCATTCTAAGGGAGAAGAGCTGGTAGAAGCTTGATGTTCATACATCCGCCAGTTTGACTCCTGACACAAATTTTTAATAGCATTTGCTTAATATACGTGGACTGTTCTACATTCTCTTTGTTTCTCTTAGAAACTGCAACTTATTTGTGGCTTATCTGAAACTTTGAGACCATGTCAGACCACTTTAGGGTAATCTGTGAAGGTTGAGATGGTGGTCTTGACTGCCATTCTCTGCTCCTTGAGCTCAATCTGATTTGGCCACCAGCTTTTTTTGTTTGTGGACTCTTGGAGAGAATTTTACTCTGATTCATTGTAGTTAACATGTTATTACATAGCATGTCATTGATATTTGACTTCCATGAAGTTATGGATATACTAAACCATTCTCAACACATCAGAACATCTCTGAGATGTTTCTCGTTATGATTCTTTTCAGTATGTGAACAGTTATTGATGACTACTCCCCTGCTCTTTGAATTAAACTTTCTTATTTTTTAAATCTCTTTCAGAAAATGGAGCACTTTGGACAACAAGACTACACCGAAGAAGAAATGGATTTCCTCTATGGGTACAACTTATGTTACTCGTCTGAGGAGAACACAAAGAACCTCCTAGATGCCATGTATTCTCACCACTTTGTGAACGACTTCTTGCTGAATGAAGACATCACCATTCCCATTTTTCCAACAACAGTGGTAGATGCAAGGCATCCCCTACGATGCGTGTATGACTTGGATGGCATTGTTGTCCAAATCAAGAACCTGTCTGGTGTTAGAGTCCGGGTGCACTATCTCATGGTGGGAAAAGTGTTGATGCCCAGTCTGCAAAACCACTGGCACATTTTGAAGAAACATCTACAACTCCACACATACAGCGGTGCTGGATTCACAGCACTTCACAAGACCTATGGAACTGTGTTGGCCTTTGTTGATGGCGGTCATTTTCTAAACTTGAGCGTCATGTCGGCTCATCGCGATCACCCTGGCGCAGTTTTTCAGTCTGAAAGTACCGCCCGTGCCAATGCCTTAGTGACCATCAACACTGTCTATCATGTGTTTGGTGAAAAAATTAAGAATCTGCCACCGGAACAGAAGCAACGAGAGTCGATTATGAAGAACAACATCTACAACCTTGGACGGATGCACATCCTGAAACAGAATCAAGCATTTGTGCTAGAACTGCTGATGGAGGCAATCAGTCAAGTGGATTCAAATCCCGACCAATCTCTGGTTGTCACACTTACCAAATTTGGACAGAAGGACCCCGAGCCCATCAACGTTCCGGAAATTATTGACATAGAAAGCATTCATTCCGTCTCTGTCCATGCAGCCTGCACCCTCCGTCCAAAAGACTACCATATGGAGATGATGTGGTCGCGGCATGGACTTGTAACGTATACGACTCTGGGTTAATTTGAATTAGCTCAAGGATATAGGGAATTTTGGAAATATTAACAATCATAACTCATGGTCATAATTCATAAGTCGCATGTACATTTATTTTATCAATTATCGAGATTACCTTGTTCTATGACTGGTCTAATCATCAGTTATTCGTCCAGCGAATAACTGTAAGATCATCACAGTCAAGAACAAACTCCAATAAAGTTTAGGTTCTGGCCACGAACAGTAAACTTTATGAGTTTATTAATTAAAACTACTGAATGTAGTCTATTATCGAGCTTGTAGCTGGATCTTTTGTTTCATTGACTTTAGAATGGTGGGTTTTCAAACACAGAGACAGTGAAAAGTATAAATGGATTTTAATAAGTGTAATTAGATTATATGAGCTACGAATAGAAACGTACGTAAAAATGCAAGCAATAAACACAACAAACATTTAAACAATAATAACATACGTGATAAGAATAAAATGAAATGAAAGAAAGAAAGAAAGAAAGAAAAAGGGAAAAGCTAGTAATTGTTACATACAGAAACCTAAATTTACGAGACACCGGGAAAACAGCTTTTATCAGACAATGTAGCCTACTTGCAAGTTTCTGTGCTCTTTCTGGTCAGGCTGAAGCAGGAAGCGGGAAGCGGACAGCGCGGACGTGTCCTGTGTCGGCTGGGTCTTCCAGTGCCGCGAAGTTCAAAAAGGCTCACTGAATGTAATGTTACCGGAAAGTCAGATTCGTCTCCCGGGATGGGAAGAGGCAAGATATAACTTAGTTGCAAAGAACGGCAGCTATGGCTCGAACATGTGTTCGTCCGAGGAGAAGGACAGGGCCTTCTTCAGAAGCGTTGCCGGGGAGGAGATCAGACGATCGAAGAAGGAAGAAGGATCCGGAAAAGAGGCAGGAAGAGAGTGTGATGAGGGGGTTTCTGCCTTTTAACAAACATCTGTTTACGCCTTCTCTTGGAACGACAACGAATCAGATTGTCTTTTCTGAAGCGGGAAAATTCTCTTTGTGTGAAGAAGAAAACGCCTACTTTCACCATATGTCTTATGAGAGAAAGAATTCATATTTCTTCTTAAGATTGTGCATACTGAACTAAAGATGTTACTTATATAACTTAGGTGGGACTGATTGAATTAAAACAGGACGGTCAGACAGATACCAAGAATTACAGGTAGATTTTGGACACACATAACGTTACGTTCATATGCATCATTACACACAAATAAAGCTTGATTAAACACACAATAAAATCGTCAGTGTTTCCGTTATGGCAAACGACGACACTTTGAGAGACTGTTTCAAAGTCCACGAGTGTGTTTTGTGTGTGTGTGTGTGTGTGTGTGTGTGTGTGTGTGTGTGTGTGTAACATTCGAGAGAATGTCTTTGAAGCTCGTCACGCATCTATAAAATTACCAGCGGTCCACGCTGAAATGGGGGGGAAGTCAGTCAGATCGGCGCTGGCGAATTGGTCTTTGTGTTTAGTTTAGCTTTATTGTCCCCCATGGGGCAATTTGGTTGTGGGGTGATTATTAACCAGTAAGGACAAAGAAGATGTGTTTGGAGACAGGATATACTAATTTGAACAGCATGTGACCTTATGTCAGTCATTGTCGCTACAGACTGCAACAGGTGGTTGGACACAGGGGGTCCTTGTACACTGCATATGGGATCCCTGAGGCGTGCAACTTTCAGTCAAACCTGGACCAGAACCCAATTACAATTGAGCACAACCTAAAGATGGTCTTCAGTGGGATGGAGCCAAATGCTGACCTAAACTTCGTGCAGCTGTACGCCACGACATCTCACTGTCATGTGGGAAACACGTCGAAGCACCCTGTGAGCAGAATCATCGCTACTTGTGGTCTGCATAATCCCCAGCACAGCCAATCGCTGTTGAAGCATGCGAAGGATTATGTAGATTACATGCGTAACCTTGCTGACAAAACAAAATGCCGTGTCTACACAAGAATGGAGGCAGTCTTTCTCCTCAAGGATAACATCCCAGAGAAGATTGAGGCACGCGATTTTTATGAAGAAGACGACATCTACGCCCTTCTGCAAGACTTTCCCATGGTACTGTCTTTAACCCTCTGGAGTCTGAGGTGTTTTCTGGGCCCTGGAGGTATTCTGACATGCTCTGACATTTGTGCTTTTTTCAGTTATTTATAAACATGTTAATGGCAAAGGTGTAAATTCACTCTATATAGCACAAACAGGGCTACCAAAATATGTGATCACCATGCATGTATATTTTTGATTTTTTAAGAGAATAATGCTTATGCGTGGTTATTGAAAAAAATAAAAATGAAAGTTGCTGAAATAAGACCACAAAACTCATAATAAATATGCATCAATAAGACTTTTGACTAATGGATGTTCTTCCTTCGAGTTCTGGCTTCAAAATTATGTGAAAATAGTCTTGCTTTATCGTTCACGTAAAACAATACATTGATTTAAATTGATGTAAAACAGGTTTTGCTTGGAAAGCCAATATGCGAGTGGGCGTGAACGAGGAGTGGTTTACACCTTAGAATAGGCTACAATGTCCCACCCTGTATAATGACTCTGCATAATGACTCTGCATAATGAGCCATTCATTCAGGTGTGACACTGACTGAGCCACAATGCAAGGACAAAAGATATATTTAGAAGAAGACTTATATTGACCATTTAAGATTTTGCTTAAAAGCTTATTTGATGTGGCAGTATATTCTACAGTAAAAACTGTACTCAAATCTAGTCAACAAAATGTTGTCTTTCATATTTCGCCTGACTGTAACGTTGTTTTTATGAAATATTAGGGCATATAAATGTTAATTTGCAGTTTAATACGTATTGCTTATACAAATAGCCTACATTTTATTTCAACATATTTCAGTCGATTTTTACTCATATCAGTATAGCAATACAGTTTGCTAAACATCATCATTCATTCACACAAGCGATTTAAATTTAAACTGTCTGTTTGCGAGCTGTGGTAAACAGCGCGCATCTCTGCCATTCATTCATCAAAAACAGAAACCCGTTTCACGTGAGAAGGAAAAAAACTTACAGTATTCCTCAGCTCGCTCCTCGATATACCCGCACTTCTGAGGTACATTTTTCATTATTGTTATTCCTCACAGCGCTGCGAGACGGTGTCAACAAGTAATGATCTGAATAAACTTGTGTTTCTCGAGCTGATATGTGGGCGTTCACAGGTTTGCGTGGATTGCCTCATTCATTTGCGTTTGAATAGCGCGCGCTCTCCGTAGGCGGAGTCACATTACATTTGAATTAGCTGTAATGAGATCAACTGGAATCGCTCTATTTTAATACAGATTTCACAAGATGGGAATATTTGTTTTTTATATAAATTACTTAATTTAAAATAAGAGAATTCAAGCTTCATGCCTGTGTGTCTGTATGCCTGTTTGACTGAGTATTCGCTGAGTTATTGTTCATTTTCGGACGCGTTTCAGAATGGACTACACTGGCAGAGAGAAGGCAGAACTCGCATCACGTTTATTTTTCTTTATTTGGCAACAAGCACAACACTTTGTTTTTATTGTGAGTATACACAAAAATAATACACATTTAACAGAATCGATTGATGTATGAAACTCCTATGGAAAATCAAAGTCAACAGGGTATTTATGAGTTTCTTTTACACTGATAAAAAAAAGCAACCTGGTATCGCCGGTGATACCGCCGACCTCAGGGGGTTAATGCAGCTCTAATTAAAAAACATCTAAGCAGTTTACTCGATCCCATTACTTACCTTGTAAACTTGTCAATACAAACAAACACTTTCCCACAGAGCTGGAAGATTGCTGTAATCACTCCAATTTATAAGTCAGGCGACAAAGACCAAGCCTGCAATTACAGACCGATTTCCATTCTCCCTGTCGTTTCCAAAGTATTGGAAAAAATTGTGGCGGAGCAATTAATAGAACATCTTGAAAAAAAAAACTATTGTTGTATCCCCAGCAGTTTGGGTTTAGACAAAAACATAGCACAGAAACTGCCAACTGCTTCTTGTTGGAACAGATCAAAGGTTCACTGGACAAAGGGAATGTCGTAGGCGCTGTGTTTTTAGATCTGAAGAAGGCCTTCGACACAGTGGACACCATTGTATCTTACTGCAGAAATTACAGCAATTTCAATTTTCAGCTGCAGCTCTGCTATGGTTCAAGTCCTACCTGGAGGGTAGAGAACAATGTGTGAAAGTAGGAACCGTTAAATCTAACCTGAGACTAAATGATTTAGGAGTGCCTCAAGGGTCAGTTCTAGGACCGTTATTGTTTTCACTGTATATAAATGATCTCCCAGATTGCTGTCAGGGTGTAAATTGCCAACTTTATGCTGACGACACAGTTATCCATGTGTCAGCAAAAGCAACTGCACTGGCTGGGCAGCAGTTAACACAGGCTTTACATAACATCTCAAGATGGCTTCAGCTGTCCTATTTAACTCTAAACATACAGAAAACTTTCTCAATGTGTTTTTCTATCAACCGGAGGTCCCCTGACAGCATCTTTGAGGTTCATTTAGACCATGAACCCATTCATGAGGTTCATGAAACGAAATACTTGGGCATAATCTTGGATAAACACCTGAAGTTTCAAAGTCAAGTAAACCATGTTTGTAGGAAAGTCAAATCAAATCTGAAATGTTTTCGTTTTATTAGAGGAGAGTTGTCACATCATGCGGCTTCATTGTTTATGCATGCATTGGTTTTTTCACATTTTTCATACTGTATTACAGCATGGTCACAAACATCAGTGTCCACTCTGAAACCAGCTACTTCTCTATATAAACAGGCAATTAAGATATTTGACAAGAAACCAATGAGATGGCATCATTGTGATATCATACAAAAGCACAAGCTTTTTACTTTTGAAAAGTTTGTAAATTTTAGTATTTTGAAATTGACTTTTAAATGTTTGAACAACTGTGTGTCACCACTGTTCTCTGGTCTCATGCAGAGGCGTCAGGGCTCTCTTAGACCTTACACCAGAGCCTCAGTTAGTGGGGATTGTGTGCTCCCAAAGTTTAGAAAATCTTTTGGACAGTCTAGCTTCTCCTTCAGAGGGGCTACACTATGGAACTCTCTCCCCACTGGATTCAAACTGCAGAACAATATTAGAATCTTTACCAGAGAGCTCAAACAGTGGCTTAAATTGGGCCAAAGTTGTTCCCATGTGTAATATGTGTCTTGTTTTGTTTAACAATGTGTTTTATCTGTTGTAAAAGCCCCTATGGACAGGTGTTGAAAATTAGCACATGTGCTATAACACTTTAAACAATGCATCTGGTTCGTCCAATGTTATTGCTATGTCCATATTAAATAAATAAATAAATAAAAATAAAAAAGTATGCTAACGACAGTAGCTTCCCTCACGGCTGGGGGGCGATCATGAGTGGTCGCCCAGCTCACCGCCGAGAGAGACTTGTGTTCCCCTCCCTTAAGCGTGCCCTGTTTCTCCCGCCGCTCTCAGGGGCCGGTTCTACTAACCCTGCCAAAACAGGGCGTAGAAGGGCCCGGCGAGTGTTTTCCCGAGGGACGCGCGCCTCCTCCGAGAAGGACTCTAGAGAGGCCAGACCAGTCGTTCCCTGCCGGTGCGCCGTTACAGGGCACTGTGTCTGTCACTCAGTATATTCAACCAAGAAAGAAAAACAGATCCTTCTTTGGTCCCAGGGGAAACTTCGGTCTCTAGTACGATTTATCTCCCGGGGTATCTGAATCGAGGAGCAGACATCCTGTCGAGGCAGGGGCCGAGGCCCGGGGAATGCAGACTTCACCCGAGGTGGTGGAGCTCCTCAGGGAGCACTTTGGTTGCCGAGGTAGACCTGTTCGCTTCCCGAGAGTCATCTCACCGTTCACTGTGGTTCTCTCTCAGCCATCCAGCCCCACTGGGGTTGGACGCTATGCTACAGGCGTGACCGAGGTCTCGCCTGTATGCCTTTCCCCGAATGATCTGCTCCTAGAAGTTCTGGAGAGGGTTAGCCAGGACGGAGTCGGTTTACTCCTTATGACCCCGTTCTGGCCAGCCTGAGTACGGTTTTCGGACCTTATGGAGACTGTGGGCCTGGCCTCTGAGGGGGCTCAGCCCATAGGTTCCGGTCTCTCGACTGAGGTCGCTGAGACCGTTCTCCATCCAGAGCTCCTGCTACAAGGAAGTTATATGCCGCGAGGTGGGACTTTCACCTCGTGGCGTGGAGAGCGCCAACAGGACCAGTTAACTGCCCGGTCGGTACAGTGCTGGAGTTCCTGCAGGTCCGTCTCTCCACAGGGCTATCCCACTCCACGCTGAAGGTGTACATGGCGGCCTTAGCTGCTTACCACGCTCCTTCGAGTGGAGTTTTCTCTTGGGAGACACCCGCTTATATCTCGCTTCCTTTGTGGCTCTTTGAGGCTGAGGCCAGTAGTACGCACGAGCAAGCCCCTTGAAGAGGTTTCCGAGAAGTTCCTTACTCTAAAAACTATTTTTCTGCTTGTTTTCGTCTCTCAAACAGTTTGGAGACATTCAAGCGCTCTCTGTGGCTCTCTCGTGCCTGGGAATTTCACCTGGCATGGCTAAGGCCTTCCTCTATCCGAGGCCAGGTTATGTTCCGAAGGTTCCAACTGCTAAGTAGTTAGACTTGTCTTACTACAGGCTTTCTGTCCTCCTCCACGTCAGACCAAGTGAAGCTTATTTTGCTGTGCCCAGTTTGGGCCCTAGACGTCTATGTCCACAGAGCTGCCCTGTGGATTAAGTCTAACAGCTCTTCGTCTGCTTTGGGTCTCCCAACAAGGGGGGTCCCGCTTCTAAGCAGAGAATGAGCAAGTGGGTGGTCGAGGCTATCAAACTTGCTTATGAGTCGGCCGATCAGCCTTCCCCTTTGGTTGTATGGGCCCACTCCACTAGGAGTATGGCTGCCTCTAAGGCTCTCCTTTCTGGAGTTGCTCTTTGGACGTTTGTGATGCGGCAGGCTGGTCCTCACCGCACACTTTCGTCAGGTTTTATAGTCTTGATTTTGGCTCCACTCCCGGGGCCCAAGTTCTCTCATCAGTTTGCGCTCCCTAATCCCCATACGAACGGGGATTTGTTCGTATGGGGAAGTGGGTATTGCGTTCGTCCTGCCATACTTCCTGCATCCCCTGGGGTGCTTGCTTCAGAGACTTTAGAAGCTAGCAGCGTTTGTACTCAAGGGATATTTATAGCTTCCTGGTCGATGACGTCACTCGCTATGACGCCTCATCTCTCCATTGACTGATTTGATTCATGGTTCAGACGCGTCACGCGTGGGGCGTTCCCCACTGCGTTTTCCACGCAGCGTCCGTTCCCTTTGGGGAACTAGGGTTACATACGTAACCCGGGACGTTTTTTTGATGAGTGGCTGCACCACTGCCTGTTTAAAATAGACTGGTACAAAACCTGAATCAAGACTGCTATTTATAATTTCTTGGATGATTGGTCCAATAGTGTCCCAAACCTCTTTAAAAAGGCGAGGTGAAACAATATCAGTGGGACAAACTGAGGGTTTCAAATGTGTAACAATATTTGTAAGAGTAGCGATGGATACAGTTTCAAATCGGGTAAAAATAGCTGCACACTGAGGTACTCTATGCTTGCTCTAATTGAGGCAACCTTATCCACAAAAAAATGGAGAAATGTTTCTCAGGCCTCAGAGGATGTTACATGGTGGACGGATTGGGGAGTATTAAGAACAGAGTTAATTGTTTTTAAAAGAATATGGAGTTTGTGACAATTATTTGAAATAAAATCTGAGAGATACTTGGTCTTCTCAGCTTTAACAGTTCTCTGATAGCTGTGCAAACTTTCTCTAAGAATCTCATAAGAAACCTGCAAATTATCTTTTTTCCACTTGCGTTCAGCTTTTCTACACTTTTGTCTGGCAACCCGAGTAATTAAGGGCCACGCCATTGATCCCTACATAATCTCTGAGGGGTTCTATTAAAATTGTGTGATCTAGAGTATTGAAGGCTGCACTTAAATCTAACATCATTAACCCTCTGGGGACCAAGCTGTTTTTGCGGTCCTTGAGATGTTCTGACATGCCTTGATATTTGTGCTTTTTTCAGTTATTTATAAACATGTTAATGGCAAATGTGTAAATTCACTCTATATAGCACAAACAGGGCTACCATAATATGCGAGCAACGTGTATGTAGATGTTTGTATTTTTAAGAGAATAATGTTTATGCGTGGTTATTGGAAAAAAATAAAATGAAAGTTGCTGATTTAAGAACACAAAACACATATTAAATATGTGTCAACAAGACTTTTGACTAATTTATGTTGTCCCTTTAAGTTCTAGCTTCAAAATTATGTGAAAATCATCCTACATAATTGTTCACATAAAACACTACATTGATTTAAACATTGTAAAACAGTTTTTTTGTCAGAAGAGGTTTATGCGTGGGAGTGGTAATGGGCCATCAATATTAATGAGATTCAGACCAGGGGTGTGACATAGACGCTCCCTCAAGTGCTAATGGGCCATCGAGTGAGGCAGCCTGAACAAAGAATGAGGAGATTCAAATGTTTTGTTTTTCAATCTGTTTTATTGTAATTTTGTAAAAACAAAAGTAAAGGCAGGTATCTCACAGTAAATGCTTATGCCCCGTTGATGCGGGCTCTAAGCAAATCAAATGTGACCAAAATAAATAATCAGTCGGCCATAAACAAAGCAATTGTGAGCGATAAATAAACAAAAGTAAAAGGCAGGTATCTAAACATGATCTAAACATATCATTTAGGCTACACATACAAATACAAATTTCCTAACCAAGGGGTGTAGCATATGTACACAAAAAAAAAAAAAAAAAAAAAACATTTTTGACATTGAAATGGTACGAGGTATTAAATTCATGGTATAGATATGCACTTTCATTAGATCGTGTTGAATATAGGTAGATATCAAATGTCAATACTCTGGATGGCAAGTCCACCCAGTATAATATGTAAGCTCATGTTTTAAATAGCTTGTCAACTAATGCAAGTAAGAATAAATACTTACTCATCCGAAATTCTACCCACGGCTGCATCAAGTCGCTCTTCAAAATACAAACGGTCGTCATCAGAGTAGTCGCGCTCCTCTTCTGATGAAAATCTGGACTCTTCGTCGCTAGTATCCAGGACGAACTGAAGGGCTTCCGCACCGGTGTACCGTGTCATCTTCCCAATGCGCAGGTGACAAAATGATGAAACTTGAAGCGTTTAATGCATTTGCTTGGGGGCGTTTACCTGTTTTGTGAATAGCGCGCTCCGTGAGTAGGCGTGAACGAATTAAAGTCAATGAGCTCGTAATTAGCTCGACTGGAATCGCTCTCTTTTTATACAGATTACAGAAGCTGATAATATTAGTTTTTTATATAAATGACTTCATTTAACAGATGCGATCTCAAGCTTTATGCCCGTGGGTCTGTTTGCCTGTTTGACTGAATTTTCGCTGAGTTATAGATCATTTTCGAACGCGTTTCAAATGGGAGTTTTCTGACAGACAGAAGGCAGACATCGCATCAAGTTTCTTTATTTGTCAAAAAGCAAAACACTTTATTTTTATTGTGAGTATCCTGAAAAAAAAATATAAACTGAACAGGATCGATTGATGTATAACACGAAAATTAAAGATCAAAATTAACAGAGCATTTTGTGTTTATTTTTCATTGCTAAAAAAAAAAACGAGCAAAACGCGCCGGCGCGTTTTTGGTCCCCAGAGGGTTAAGCACCCAGACCCTGAAAAGATGTTTATCGTTGAAGTCGATGCCTCTACCTCAGGTGTAGGAGCTGTCTTATCTCAATACTCTGAGAGCTCCTCCAAGCCCTTACCTTGTGCCTTCTTTTCAAAGAAGTTGTCCACTGCTGAAAGCAATTACGACATAGGTAATCGCGAACTCTTGGCAGTGAAACTTGCCTTGGAAGAGTGGAGACACTGGTTGGAGGGAGCTAAGCACCCGTTCATAGTCTTCACTGACCATAAGAACCTCCAGTACCTAAAAGAAGCAAAGCGACTTAATCCACGGCAAGCCAGATGGGCATTATTCTTCACTCGCTTCCATTTTAGAATTTCTTATCGTCCAGGCTCCAAGAATATCAGAGCAGATGCTCTTCCTCGTATCCATGCTCCTGAAGTTCCGATCGAAGAACCAGAGACCATTCTACCAGAACAGATATTCGTCAACCCCATCCAATGGGACATCAATGAACAGTTACTTGAGCTATCTCAACAGCATCCTGGACCTCCAGAATGCCCTCCAGGAAAGATTTATGTGCCTCAAGAATTCCGCAATTCCTTAATTTCTTCGGCCCTTTCATCAGTTGGCACAGGGCATCCAGGGATACACAAGACATGCTCCACGCTTCAACTCCGGTATTGGTGGCCAAACATACAGCAAGATATCACAACCTTTATCCAGGGATGTATTCCATGTGCCATGTCCAAGGTCCCAAGAAACCTTCCAGCTGGTAAACTGGTCCCACTCCCTGTTCCAAATCGACCCTGGTCCCATATCGGGGTTGACTTTGTCACCGATCTCCCAAACTCAGCCGGGAATACCTGTATTCTCGTTGCCATCGACTGGTTCTCAAAGGCTTGCAAATTAATCCCACTCAAGAGTCTTCCTACGGCCTTTGTCACGGCACAGTTATTAATGGAACACGTCTTCCGAAACTTTGGAATACCAGAAGACATTGTGTCCGATAGAGGGCCCCAATTTATCTCTCGGGTTTGGAGAGCATTCTTCAACCTATTGAATGTGACGGTAAGCCTCTCATCTGGTTATCATCCACAAACTAATGGACAAACTGAAAGGAAGATCCAGGATGTAAGCCGGTTTTTGCGTACATTCTGCCACTCCAATCAACACATCTGGAGTCACTACTTGATTTGGGCAGAGTACGCACAAAACTCTCTCAGACAGTCATCCACTCAACTCACACCTTTCCAATGCGTCCTGGGCTATCAACCTCCTTTGTTCCCATGGTCTGGGAAACCATCTGAAGTACCTGCAGTCAATGAATGGTTTAGGGAGAGTGAAAATGTCTGGAATCAAGCCCATCAGCACCTACAACAAGCAGTTAATCGTCAACAACATTTTGCAGATGCTCATCGACGTCAAACTCCCGTTTACCAACCTGGACAATTGGTATGGCTTTCTACCAAGGATATGCGACTCCGGCAACCCTGCCGTAAACTTAGCTCAAAATACATCGGACCGTTCCCCATTGTCAAGCAGATCAATCCGGTCACATATCAGCTTCAGCTCCCCGCTCAGTATCGGATCCACCCTACGTTCCATGTTTCCCTTCTCAAACCTCATTACCCACCTGTACCTGGCTCCCCAGCAGAATTGGCTCCCAGAGACGATCCTCCCATTCCACCTATAGAACCGGATCCCATCTATACGGTTAAAGAAGTGATGGACTCTCGACGTCGAAATGGTCAATTGGAGTATTTGATCGACTGGGAGGGATATGGACCGGAAGAGAGATGTTGGATACCTCGAAAGGATATCCTCGATCCTACTTTGCTCCTCGAATTCCATGCTCAGCATCCTGACAAACCGGCACCACGACCTAGAGGCAGACCTCCAAGACGTCGAGGTCTAAGGTCCGCTGGCGCGGACTCTAGGGGGGGGGGGGGGTAATGTCAGAAACCAATCAGCAGACTCTGCATCACGATCCACACAACGTTCAATCTCCCCAGAATTCTAATCACCCACACCTGTTCACAATCAGTAACCTCATCAACCAGCTCCATAAAACACCCACACTCATTGCAGTCTAATGTCAAGCCTCCAACAGGAACTGACCGTATTTCCTCTGTCTCTGACTATTAGAGAAAACCTTTGAATACTCTGTTCACTGAAAATACTCACCTGTGTATCACTAACCTCTGACTCTGTCTGTAATCCTCAGAAGAGCTGCTGTTGATCACCGATGTCCTAGCTTCCAGCACTCATCCAAGGCTCATTGAAACCTCGGTTTCTCCCGCTGAACCCTCTCCTTATCCTGTAAGAAATTTGGCCAGTGTTACCGTTCTGGGATTTGATTCACGGAATATATGATTTCAAGAGTGTGCACTAACCTGTTGTGGATCCCGCATCTTATGTTCACTTAAATCCTCTCGTCTGGAAAAGGCCATTCACATTCACAGATCTGAAGAGGAATACTCACCCGTGCTGGATCCTGATCCCCTGTTTTGAACAATTCTGAAAGATAATTTGAGTTCCTAACCCGTTGAGTGAAAATTACCCGCTGTGGATCCCGAATGCCTATGTTTTGTTGCTCCGGGTTATTTCCCCGAATCCCTTACACCTGCTATCCTAAACTTCAATAAAATTGTGTTATTTAACATCACCTCGATCTCTGAGTCCATCGTATCCTGACAGCTGTAGTGTTCAACACATAGTTCAAATCTATTTGTTTATTACAAATCAAATGTGTTACGCTGTTGCGTATGTATTAAATATAACTGATAATTTAAATAAAATGTTTTATTTAATTCAAGTTGCCTACTTGTACATAATTATTTTCTAGGGTTCAAAATTTATACAGATTTGACATTTTCCCCTCATACTTCTGTCAGAATGGGTACGAGGTTGGCATTGAATTTCATTTAAAATGGTATTAAAAAGGTCTTAAAAAGCCTTGAATTTCATTTGGAGGATCCTGGGGGTACCCTGTATTAGCCAATGGGGAGCTAATCTTATAGTTGTGCCAACAAAAAAAGCATGTGATAAAAAACAATAAAACAAAAAAACGAAATTACCAAACCAGAAATTTTGAGCTGGTTTTTGCAGCTGCGATTTCATTTTAAATGCACATACTGCGTCAAACAAATCTGTTTTGTCGCGAACCCAGGAAAGAAGGTAGGCAGAGAGAGACTTTATGTACCGTTTTTGAATACACGGTTTATTCAGACACAATAAGCAGCAGCTTGACAGACAGGAACACATGCAGTTTCTAGTCAGCCCTCAGCAGAATCTCTTTCTTTTCGCGGGCCCTGCACCCAGTACTTATGCTCTACGGGCCTACGAGCTCGCCTAATCCCAGGCATGCAAGCTAAACACAACCTGCATGCACATGTCTAGGACTGGGCGATCACGGCTTGACTGGCAGCACACATTTGGCGCACAACATTGCAACAACTCCCGCCAGAACATCACAGAACAAGATGTACAACAACACAGATTTAGCTCTTTACATGCGCGACCCCAGGATCGCTATCGCAATATTTTGTGTAGTTAGCGCGGGAATGGCGGCATACATTGGGTCTCATTCATGAAACACGAGCAGAACGAATTTTTGTGTAAATCGTGTGTAAAGTGGTTCTGGCGTAAATTTTCGGATTCATTAAAATGTTCGTATTTCCCAAATGTTAGTTGGTACGAAAGAAATCTACATCTGAATGTTTTGCTCATTAATAAGGCTGCCTTTTAATTCACCGTAATCGGGTACATATTTACACAGTATTTTGAAAAAATATTATATATATAGTAACTGCATACGGTTTTTCGTTTTACTTTTATTACGAGAGCCAGTAATAGCATCTGCAAACGGAACACAAGTCCGCAAGTCTTTTTTTTCTTTTATCTATTTATTTATTATATTCAAGCTGTTAATTCTTTTTTCTTTTTTTTACAAGTCCGCAAGTTACAAGTGTTGCAGTCAAGCTTCATGTCGAACTATTTTCTTTTCACTTCTGGGACTGCTCGATTAACAGATGAAACTCCATTAACTGCATCTGTAATACGCCTAAAATGATTTTTTTAGGATCTGATACGCCACTATGTACGCTTGAAAATAAAATGTGGCGTTTTGAATGAACTTCTGATAATAAAACTTCAATTTCTGCATCTGAGAAATTTCTCTTCTTCATTCGCTTTTGAGAAGACACGTTGAAATCCTTCGTTTGGTGTCATAATATGATGCCCATATATAGTTGTCAGTCGGTTTTAATGGGCTGGATTTATGGTAATTAAGAATGAGCGTGCACGCGCGTCCCATTTACAACTGATTGGAATTCATTAACACACACACACATTTCACTATCAAATCTGACGTTTACGAAGTATTTGTGAATCAGGAGAAGAATTTTCGGGAATGTCTCTTTACGCGCAAATCACTCACACATTTACGAATGTTTCATGAATGAGACCCATTGAGTGTATCACCATGCGGTTGGTTGGTCAGCAATACAAAACAATTCAGCAATATATTATCATAATATTACTGATAACCGTCATTTTTCAAACAGTTTTTGGGCTCTATACTCAAAAGTGTCGGTATTATAGTGGTGTGGAAAATATTTTTCCAAACATTTTTTTTTCGAAGCGATACTCAAATGAAATCCACTGAAATAAGGAAATTTGGTGAGCCCACATTGTACCGAAGGATTTAAGGATGAATCAATTAGGATTCCATCAGTGAAAACAAAGTGTATAATTGACATTCAGGCCAGGTTTAGGGCCAAGAACCGTAAGAAAATGCATTTTGATTGGTCCAGCTCTGCAGGAGGCTAACGTCACATCGAGAAGGGGGAGCACGGAGAGAGGCTTGGAAGGATTTTAATGTTGCGATATATGGAGATATACCTAAACCTGCTATGATAACCTTTTTTATTTTTATTTTCGCTTCCAAACAGCATATATAGCAGTCACCTCATCTGCTAGTTTATATCCTGTTCAGTATGCAGGTTTTAGGAAATATTCATTGTATCTTTAAGTTTCATTATTTTTTTTATATCAGACGGTCAGCTAACTCCTCGGCGGTTGTCTGTGTTGTACAGTATTACATGTTATATTGATATTTATTCATTCATTGTTCATTATGTTGAATACACTTTTGCAGTGGTGTTTTTCTTGTCACACTAGCATGAGTGGTGTAATAAAATCCCCCATCCCCTTTCTTCACCCTACCCTTCCAAAGAAAATCTGAAATGCAATGTATTTGAATGTGCACTTATTTATGATTATAGGCTACAGTTAATATGGCCAACCACAGACCGAATGTACTGAAGCACAATTCTTGACTGATTTTCTTGTTAAAACATATTTATTAAAGTAAATGCTGCATTTATTCTTTTTGGTAAAAGCCATCTGAAATCTTCTTGTTGTTTATGTGCTGTGGGCTCATGGTGCAAACAGCGGCAGCATCACTCATCATGCCATCACACCAGCGCACAAATCCATGTTTTACGCGGATGAAATGGCAGTTCCTATGGTGAACGCTAAGCTTATATGCTTTAAGGGCAGACCAGAACTGCCGGTCAATATTTACTGTAAAAAAATCTCCTTAAAACTTTTGTGTATCACTTTAAGCTCCTACATGACCAGTTAATGAGGTGATAACAGTCAGAATTTTGTCGATATTCGGTATTTGTTACGCCTGTGGTATTTCTTTCCTTAAATAGTCGGAGTGTGGGAAGGAGTGCAAATACTCCTTAAACGTTCATTAAACGTTCCTTATTAAGAAATGTTGGAACCAACACTTTTGAGTATAGCGCCCACTGAGAGTAAAAAAAATTAAAACAATTTGTAAATTATTAAAAATTCCAAGTGTGTCTTCAGATAGATTCAGGCTGATTTTCAAAGTAAAAACTGGAACTTTGTAATGATTTTGAAGGCCTGATTAATGTAAATCAATAACTATTTCAATATTTAAAATGTTATATAGGTGGCTACACAATGTATTTGAAATAAATTACTTGAAAGCTGCTTTTTCGAGTGACCCAAATAAAAAAAAAATTTTGTCAGTTACATTTAAGCAAAGTTCTTTTTTTGTCTAGGACATCAGACTGATTGTGTTTCTGAAATAATTATGCCTGGAAACGGGCATTTCATATTCAAATTCCAAAATGTTAAGATGGTACGTTACACCAGTACAGTAACAACGTTATACTTAAACAGAATAATAATAATAATAATAATGATAATAATAATAGGTTACAGGGAAGTCTTGGTTGGAGAAATTGTTATTTAAAATGCTGTGGTGCGAGTGCAGTCATTGTTTTACAAACACTTTTTGAAATGCGCTGTGCAAATTTAAGGAGACAGCAATCATTTTGTGTGTGAGTGTGTGTGTGTGTGTGTGTGTGTGAGAGAGAGATTTGTGTTTTGATTGCTGAGTGAGATGGGTGATAAGTACGCAAGTGCCACGTCAGATCTGAACTCGTTCCTCCTTTTGCAGATGTGCATTTTGGGACACATTTTGCCAACTGGATGACCATCACATATGATATAAGGCTACCGTCAGTATCTTTTTCTGAAGGCGAAGAAGCAAAACTCTGCTTCGGCCGTTATGCGTAACTTCACATGACTATCGTTTTCAACAATTCATCCCTATATCGCTTCATCGCTAGCTCCTTCCTTCCTCCAATCTCTCATCTCTCCCTATATCCGCTCTCGCCCTCTGTGATCCTCTTCTGCAGGCTAACTTGTTGTGCCTTCCTTCCAAACGAGCAAGATGGGCTGAATGGCCTCCTCTCGTTTGTAAATTTTCTTATGTTCTTTCTGCTAGTGCTCGCTCCTTTTCCTCTTTTGCCCCCGTCCCCCAATAGTGGAACCAGCTGCCTGTGACAATCAGGCCTACAACATGCCTCACCGCATTCTGGATCTTCCTCAAAACTGATTACATTCAATTTGGAGACGCAGCAAAACTTCTCTTCCACCTTTTTGATCCGTCTGCATATATTATTTCTTTATTTTGAACTTCCAATGTTCAATGTGGTTGAATTTGCTAAGCAATGTTGATTTTTTTGTTGTTGTTTATTACATTAGTAGTATTGTTTTGCAAAATAATTTTAGAAACCCAGTAAGGGGAAGGGGAACAGATTGTGGTTACAGCATCTGGGTGGGGGGAAGATGGGGGGTGATAGATTAGTCTTGAATTCTGAGAACTGCAGAAGACTTTCGAGAGAAAAAATCTGTTTTTTTAAAAAAGCTGATTTTTCTTAGATAAGAAACGGGTTATGTTATAAGAACTGGTTGTGATGATAATGAATGAGATAGGAAGCAAAAGCAGTGTGAACACATATATTTATTGACGACAAATATGGTGAACACAAACTCCGTGAAGACAATGATGAACTCCGTGGGTGATGATGTTATCTCTCGGCTGGGTGGCGCAGTGGCTTGATGGCTGGTGATGACGTGGCGTGAATCTCCCGTGATGAATACAATCCAGTGACGATCAACGGCGAAATAGACAATCCAACACGAACAAGACCAAGACAACCAACAAGACAGTCCAACATCCGGATCAACTATCAGACAAGGAAGGAGAGAATGAGGTGAGTATATGTAGCTGACGGTAATGTGAGACACCTGGTGCGGGGACTGATTAGCAGCTGATTCCAATGAGCATGATGTAACCACATGAAAGACACCAAATCACAGGACCTGAGAACACAGCCGATCCATGCACCGTGACAGTACCCCCTCTCTTAGGAACGTCCCCTGACGTTCCCAGCCTCCTGTACCTGTTGATTGAAATCATCAATAAGAGAGTGATCCAATATATCTCTAGCAGGAACCCAACTTCTCTCCTCCGGACCGTAACCTTCCCAGTCCACCAAGTACTGGAATCCGCGTCCCCTCCGTCTAGAGTCCAGAATACGATTGACCGAATAGGTTGGTTCCCCGTCTACGAGCCGCGGCGGTGGGGGAACCGGGGCAGGCGGATTAATATGAGCAAAAAATACAGGTTTAATTTTTGATACATGGAACACGGGATGAATCCTCCTGTACGCTGGAGGAAGATTGAGGCGGACTGCCACCGGACTAATGATCTTGGTGACAGAAAACGGGCCAATAAATTTGGGAGCAAGTTTATTAGCAACGGATCGGAGAGGAATGTTCTTGGTAGAAAGCCACACTTTGGAACCGACGACGTATACGGGAGGCCTCGACCGGTGGCGATCGGCTTTGGCCTTGGTGCGCGCTCCCACCTGGACCAGAGTCTCACGGGCTCTGGTCCATGTGCGACGGCACCTCTGGACGAAGGCGTGAGCGGAGGAGACCGCGACCTCGGATTCCAGACTGGGAAAAATAGGTGGCTGGTACCCTATACTACATTCAAATGGGGACAGGCCCGTGGCAGACACTGGTAAGGAATTGTGTGCGTACTCCACCATCGACAGCTGCTGACACCAGGAGGAAGGATTTCGAGCGACCATACATCGTAGTGTTCTCTCCAAATCTTGGTTGGCTCTCTCAGTTTGCCCATTGCTTTGAGGATGGAACCCCGAAGAGAGACTAACAGTGGCCCCCAGAAGTTTACAAAACTCTCGCCAAAATTTGGACACAAACTGGGGTCCTCTGTCAGAGACCACGTCTATCGGGAGGCCATGTAACCGAAAGACGTGATCAATGACTGTTACCGCTGTCTCCTTGGCTGAAGGTAATTTGGGCAAGGGGATGAAATGAACCGCCTTCGAGAACCGGTCCACCACGGTCAAAACTACCCTGTTACCCAGAGAGGGTGGGAGGGCGGTGACAAAATCTAGCGCAATGTGGGACCAGGGTCTCGAAGGGATTGGCAGCGGTTGTAGGAGCCCATCTGGGGGTCTGTTAGAAGTCTTACCAGTGGCACAAACTGAGCAAGCCAAAACAAAACTGCGAACATCACGAGCCATGAGTGGCCACCAAAATCTTTGCTTGACCAAATGTAAGGTGCGACTTACCCCTGGATGACATGCCACATTGGAACAATGACCCCATTGGATAACTTCGGACCGAAGACTTTCTGGCACAAACAAACGGTTAGGTGGGCAACCGGCCGGAGGCGTTACCCCATGTAAGGCTGTCTTAACCTTCGATTCGACCTCCCAACTGAGAGTAGAAACAATAAGTGTCTCAGAAAAAATACTCTCGGGAGTGGATGGGCGATCGGAGCGGTCAAAAATTCGAGATAAAGAATCGGGTTTGATGTTTTTGGAACCCGGGCGGTACGAAAGTGTAAAATCAAAACGTCCGAAAAAAAGTGCCCACCTAGCCTGCCTAGAGTTTAGTCTTTTGGCAGTTCTGATGTATTCTAGATTCTTATGATCGGTCCAAACCATGAAGGGTACCCCTGACCCCTCCAACCAATGACGCCATTCCTCCAATGCTAGCTTGACTGCCAACAGCTCTCTGTTACCAATATCGTAATTTGACTCTGCTGGCGACAAACGATGAGAGAAAAACGCGCAGGGATGCATCTTGTCGTCCGAGGGTGAGCGCTGTGAAAGCACCGCACCTACCCCCACCTCTGACGCGTCGACCTCTACCACGAACTGACGTGACGGATCAGGGGTAACAAGGATGGGGGCCGAAACAAAGCGGCGTTTGAGGTTGGCAAACGCAGCTTCCGCTGCGTCTGACCACCTGAACGCCGTTCTGGGAGAGGTCAAGGCAGTCAGAGGCGCGGCTAGTTGGCTGTAATTGCGAATAAAACGCCGGTAAAAATTGGCGAACCCCAGAAACCTTTGTAGGGCCTTACGGGAATCTGGACTTGGCCAATCTACCACAGCCTTGATCTTCTCGGGATCCATGCGCATACCCTCGGCCGACACGATGTACCCTAGAAAAGGAACAGACTGTGCATGAAAGTCGCATTTCTCCGCCTTGACAAAAAGCCCATTCTCTAGCAGCCTCTGAAGCACTCGTCTGACGTGTTGAACATGTTCCTGGAGAGAAGAAGAAAAAATCAATATGTCGTCCAGGTAGACATATATGAACTGATCGACCATATCTCTCAACACATCATTAACGAGTGCCTGAAAGACACCTGGGGAGTTGGACAAGCCGAAGGGCATGACCAAGTACTCAAAGTGCCCCCTGGGGGTATTAAAGGCAGTCTTCCATTCATCTCCCCTCCTGATGCGAACCAAATGATAAGCGTTTCTTAAGTCCAATTTAGTGAAGATCGATGCTCCCTGCAACCTCTCGAAGGCTGAAGATATCAACGGCAAAGGATAAGTATTCTTTATCGTGATATTATTCAGCCCTCGGTAATCAATACAAGGTCGCAGAGATCCATCTTTCTTCCCCACAAAAAAGAACCCCGCCCCCGCTGGAGAAGAGGAGGATCGAATGAACCCGGCTGCTAGAGAATCAGAAATGTATTTCTCCATAGCCTCTCTCTCAGGAATAGAAAGTGAGTATAACTTGCCCTTAGGCGGAGACGTACCTGGCAGTAATTCTATAGCACAGTCATAGGGACGATGAGGAGGGAGAGAAGCAGCCCGAGACTTACTGAACACTTCCTTCAGGTCGAGGTACTCCGCGGGCACGTTACACAGATCCGCCGCCTTCTCCTGCAACACAGACTCAGATACAGACGGACAGGCAGACACAAGACAAGACTCATGACATTTAATGCTCCACTCAGACACCGATTTCAGCTGCCAATCAATCCGGGGGTTGTGTTTGATGAGCCAGGGATGTCCTAAGACAACGGGTGCGTGGGGTGAGTCCAGGATGTAAAAGGAGATGCTCTCACGGTGGTTACCAGATACCGTGAGAGTGATGGGTTCCGTGATGGTGGTGATGGTGGGAAGCGTCTGACCATTGAGTGCGTGGACTGCAATAGAACTGGTGAGGGGGAGGAGGGGAACATGATTTTGATGCGCAAAAGTAGAATCCATAAAGTTACCTTCAGCCCCTGAATCCAAAAGTGCAGTGCAGTGCAGGTCCAGACGATGCCATCTAAGCCTGACCAGGAGGAGCGTGGAGGTAGATCTGAACGAGGACTTGATAGCGGAGATCCCACCCGACAGTAGCCCCTTCCTTACTGCCGGGCTGGCCCTTTTACCGGGCAGCTAAAGGCGAAATGTCCCGCCGCCCCGCAGTACAGGCAAAGGCCGTGAGATCTCCGCCTCTCCCTCTCCTCCCGAGTCAACCGAGCTCGACCCACCTGCATGGGCTCGTGATCCTGGAATGGGCCGACCGCGTCGTTGCCACTGGCTCGAGCTGGAGGTCCCTCCCCAGGGGGAAACCGAGCGGGTAAACACCGCCGCTCGGTTCGGGAGAGTCGAGCGTCTACCCGTAGTGCCAGATCGATGAGGCCGTTGAGATCAGCGGGTAGATCCAGGGCGTAGATCTCACGTTGGACGCGGTCAGCCAGCCCATGCAGGAACATGTCCCACTGCGCCTCCTCGTTCCATCGGCACTCCGCCGCCAGGGTGCGAAACTCGATAGAAAAGTCTGAGACGGATCTCTCCCCCTGTTTGAGATCCGTCAAACGCCGCGCGGCCTCTCTTCCAGTGGCCGCGCGGTCAAACACCCGCTTCATCTCGGCGGAGAGCGCCGAGAACGAGGCACAACACGGATCTTGGTTCTCCCATACCGGGTGCCCCACAGTGCCGCCTTCCCCGTTAACAGGGTGAGCGCGAACGCCACTTTGCTTACCTCACTGGTAAACGTGCGAGGTTGCAATGAAAAGTGCATGGAGCATCTAGTGAGGAAAGCCCGGCAGAAGTTTGGCTCACCGCTGTAAAGCTCTGGTGGGGGAAGGCGGGGTTCGGGTGACTGGGCAGCCCCGGATGGTTCATGATGGGCGGGCGGCATGGGTGGTGGGGTTGGCGCAGTGGGTTGTTGCCAGTTCTGCATCCGCTGGGTGAGCTCAGATACCTGCGCCACAAGAGCTCGGATCGCTGTTCCCGTTTCCGCCGAGCTCTTCTCCTGGGTCTCCAGCCGAGAGATGCAGGAACGTAAAGCCTCCTCAGCCGTGAGTGGGGTGGAGCCTGCTGCTTCCATGAGTGGTCTGATAGTTCTGTGATGATAATGAATGAGATAGGAAGCAAAAGCAGTGTGAACACATATATTTATTGACGACAAATATGGTGAACACAAACTCCGTGAAGACAATGATGAACTCCGTGGGTGATGATGTTATCTCTCGGCTGGGTGGCGCAGTGGCTTGATGGCTGGTGATGACGTGGCGTGAATCTCCCGTGATGAATACAATCCAGTGACGATCAACGGCGAAATAGACAATCCAACACGAACAAGACCAAGACAACCAACAAGACAGTCCAACATCCGGATCAACTATCAGACAAGGAAGGAGAGAATGAGGTGAGTATATGTAGCTGACGGTAATGTGAGACACCTGGTGCGGGGACTGATTAGCAGCTGATTCCAATGAGCATGATGTAACCACATGAAAGACACCAAATCACAGGACCTGAGAACACAGCCGATCCATGCACCGTGACACTGGTAGGATGGATTCTGCGATCACATTGTGTACACAAAGCTATGCAACCCTTAATAACCCAAAAATTGTATATACTGCCAATCACTGAAAAGCTCCACTATAACTGAAACTTGTTTATTCCTATGTATATAAGCTTGGGTTTACTTTACTTAAAGCTTGGATTAACTTTAGCGAGCAACATATCAATCGGACGGCCCAATGAATTTCCAAGACACCGATATTAGATTTCTAGATTAAATGTCTGAACTGTGTTCAGATACCAATGACGGATGGAGAGGCAGAGAAGAGAGCAACAAGCCTGGGAAGAACGTCTGTTGTATGAATTACAGGAATCGTCTTACAGTGTTAACTAAGAGGCTAATGACACAGTTTTTTTTTTTTTTTTTTTAGAGAAAGTCACTCCACATACCAGTGTTTCTCAGGCAAACGTAGCTGCACCACTTCAAGTTGACTCATTTTTCCAAAGAAATGTTGACGTCTGCACACAAAATTTGAATAGCTCAAACGCATGATCCCCTGCCAGGCCGTCTCGTTCTGTGTACGGTCATCATCTCTGTGACGGTAACCCAGTTCAATTACCATCTAGCCGAAGCACTCAACCCCACAAACATTCTTTACAATTTGTCATCCACCACTAAAACAGCAGATATGGATGAATCATTACCGCAAAACCTTTCAACACAGACGACTGCAGCTGAAAATGTAGAGTCAAATGTAGAGAAAACTAGTTTCCCTCTTTTTTTTCTACTTGTCATGTTAAAATGTTGTTTAACAAGATGGGTACTTCAAACTTAATGTCAAAAAGGCCTGAATATCAGAAAGTGTAGTATTTCTACTATTTATTTTTTGTCAGGAGGACATATCTATGTATTTATTTTTTATTGATTTGTATGTTTTGAAGGAGCTGAAAGAGCCTTGACCTTAAAAAGAAAGTTAGAATATGAATGGGGTATATAAGAGACTGTTCAGCAGGGCATACTGATCTAAAAACAGCAAAAAGTTATAGTAGCGGGAGCTCTAGCAGGTTGCGGTGTCTCCTCCACCGCAGTTGGAAGGCCCAGCGCATTCAACCGGCGCCATTCAATGGTCGAATCCGAAAGTTGAAATAGATGCCACTGATTTCCTGCTGCCTGGCTCGGCAGACTCCTGTGAGTCCCCGCAAAAGCATCTCTATTAAGTGGGGCAAGCCTCAGGCACCTCAGCCACCCGGGTGCGATCAGTGACACCCGGGTCTTATTGCACCGAATCCCCTCCAGGATCATGTATTTTATTTTCCTCCTCGATTATGAACAGTTAACGAGCGACAGAGTGAACTACAACAGTTGTTCTTAAGGTATCCTGGCTTCAGCTATTTTATTTGTTGCTTTTATTTTGAAGTCTGCAAAATACATTATTCATACTTTTATTGAAAACAACCCACTCCAAAAAAAGTTCATTACACAGCATGGTTTTCAATTATATTCTATCCCTAACTCTGCCAACATTGTAACAACAATTTTTATACTACGAAATATAGCAGTCGTGCTCCCCCCGAAAGGGACGGGGTCAGGGGTGTCAAACTCAGTTCCTGGAGTGGGGGCCCGCGCAGTGCCAACCGGATTCCAACTTCTGTTCTTAATGACTTAATTGATCTAATTATTTACTCAATTTAACATTTTAAAGATTTTGTCAAAGTATCATATAGTTGGTGATTTAAAATGGGTTCTTGACTCAGCAAAACGTCGCCTACAAAATATTTTGGGGGTCCGGATTGGTATTAAATCCCAGTTTCTCCCAAAGACAAACATTCATTACAATTTTGTTTTATTGAAATCAAAGGAGGTCAAGGTTTTTGGCAAATGACCCAAAAGTTTTGCTGCACTACAAATAGAGTCTAAACAGTTGCTCCCTGAATGACAGTGACAGGTGTTTGTGATATGCATCAATAACGTAATAATAACTGCTTTCTTAATTGTGTGAAATACAAAGACAAAAAGAAAACAGATAAATTGCCAAAATTTACATCGTGTTTAATGTCATAAAAGGTTAATTCTTAATTAAAAACTGTAGGAATCCAAGGTAATGTCTGCACATGGACTGGTTGAGAAACAGGGAACAGTGATTCATCTTAAGGGTCGTAAACTCTATCAGGGCCAGTGTAAGCAGCAGTGTACCACAGGGGTCTGTTTTACATCTGTTGCTCTTTCTGATCTATATGAAATTATTTCGATTCTGGTATAGATAGCAAACTAGTTAAATTTACAGATGATACAAAGTGGGGAAGTGGCAAACAGCAAGGAATTTGTACAAAAAGCTTCGTAATATATCTACGCCTGTTTCTGACAGGATTAAAATAGCTTCTCACGCTCTTACTACGAAAATGGGCATCATGACAACGGCTTCTACTGTTGCTGTGGTTGAACTAATTAACAAAGGGGTAATCTTCAGTCGAATCGTGGTCTCAACCCTGAGCAGGATCTCAGGGGCTGTGGCTATGTTTGGTTTAGGGGTGTTAAAGCCTGTTTACACATAGTTGCCGACAATAATTGATAGCAATTTTTCTAATCCACATTTGGCAATGTATTGCTGGAAATCTTGCCGGTACATTCAACATGTAATGTCCAGCTTCCTATACAATACTGGCACATCCAGGTGTGGCATATGATACATATTATTATTTATTTCTTAACAGATGCCCTTATCCAGGGTGACTTACAATTGTTACAATATATCACATTATATATTATTTCACATTATACAGATATCACATTATTTTTACATACAATTATCCATTATTCAGTTGGGTTTTTACTGGAGCAATCTAGGTAAAGTACCTTGCTCAAGGTGTCCCCCACAGCAGTGTCCCCCACTGGGGATTGAAGCCACAACCCTCCGGTCAAGAGTCCAGAGCCCTAACCACTACTCCACACTGCTGCCCTGCGTCTGCTAAGAAATAAATAATAATATGCTGAGTACTTTAACGATTCCTTAGATTAGTGTCAAAGATTGACGTCTTAGGATGTCTGAGTAAGTAACAAGTTAATCGTTGACATTTACCAGTGAATGTCTGGAGAATATGGATAATCTTTGTTCTGGGTGTTATGTTGTTGTTGGTTTAGAAAAAATCCAAAAAATGAAAACAATTTATTTATTTTACAGAATGCACTTACAACACCATTTTCAACAAAGCGCAAGGGCTCGTCTACAAATGATCAACTGTCATAACACTGGGACTCCCTGTATCCCACAGTTCCATGCACAATGAAGGGTGGACGAACCAGCAGTGCTAATAGACTGATTGTCATATTCGGTTTCTGGGTGAAGCAGGAGGGTGTACAATATTTATTGAATTCTTTTTTTTTTGTACTTTTCTTTAGGATGAACACAAAAACGAAGGCTAACTCTCTAAGCAAAAGAAACTACTGAGAACCAAGCAGAGCAATAATAAAACACAACAACAAAAATGAGACATCGCCCATGTGATTTATTTCATTCCTTACTCCTCCCCACTCTTACTTTTTAGCATGATCTGTTTGATTTTATAATATAATTTTTCTTTTTCTTTTACCCTCTTTGAACATCATCAACAACAAAAAATCCTTCTCTAGATGTTTTCAGTTACAAGTGTCACATAGGCTTGAACCTCACTGACAATGTCATCATAGGCGTCGCAAGGTGGTTTCAGAACCGAGAGGGTATCTTCCAACAACTGTATGGCTTCATCGAGACTAATTCGCTGGCTCCCCGATGTACTCAGAAGCTTAGTGAGTTTGTCGCTGCTCTGTACTAGGTCGCCCAGGGTAAGAGAGCAGAGTGGGAGGCCCTTGAGCTGCTCCACTGGAGGTGCCACGTTCCCCAGCTCACTTTTGGCCAGTAGGACAGCGACCAGAGGACCACAGATTTTCCCCAACAGTCCCAAGGTGCTCTCGTTGAGTTCCTTGACCACCGCAGCCTTCTCTTTCAGTGACACCCCAGAGAAGGCGATCTTGTCATACAGGGCGGGTTCGATACTCTTGTGGACATGTCTGTCCCTCCGTTCGGCGACGTGGGAGATCTCAGACATAACTTGGCTCACCCTGACACAGCTTTCCTCAATTCCTTCGCTTTCTTTCGCTGAGACTGGGGAGATTTGTTCATCTAGGTGAGTGTTGAGGATCCCCAGGGCTTTGTTGGTGATGGTGTAGTATTTGTGGAGATAGTGGTGGAGGCGCTGGGAAGAGCGAATCAGCTCTTCTTCTTTTTTTTTATCCCCAAAGAACAGCGACAGCATCCTGGTGGTTTCTGTTAGTAAAGAGGAAATGCACTGCAATTATACAATAAAGTAATGCACTTGTGTTGTATTGGCTGTTGAATATTACACATCAACTTTGCGACTGACACCTCTTTAACAAGACAAGCTTTTGTTTGTGATTTGCATTATTTGCTTTAGGTAGTTTTGCATCTATCCTACAGGTTTAATGGTGGAACAAAAGTATTCAACAGTGACGTATTTCCCATTGACATTTCATCATTTACAAAATTCTACAATGTACCACTTTAGTTATGAGACAATGGGGGAACCCATGGAAAAGATGAGAGTGCATGAGTTGATGTTTGCAGGGATCTTTCACAATAACAAACTCCAACACCAAAAGGTTTTAATCTTGTCAAAAGCAGATGCCTATTGTTCTAATACTGCTCAAGGGGTGTTCACAATGAACAACGGATGGCCCCTGCTGAGGTTAAGATTGAGTCTTTTTTAACAAAAATGTTCAAATATACAATGAAGAGGACTGAAAGCAGGGATAGGAAGAGCATGGAAGAAGGGAGGGAGGATACATGGATGAATAGATCAACTGAAATTCAGATTATATGAATAAAAAAGACAACTGATTCGTATCTTTAGTAAACTTTAATGTTGAAAAACAGAAAAGTCTTGAATGCAATATAGAAAGAAAACAAGCACTGAAGTACCATTTAACATTCAAAACAGTTTGATCAAGAATTACCACTTTCTTAATCAGTTTCTTATTAATCCATATGTAAAGATTACCAGAGTAACTGAAAATCATGATAGTGTAGATGATCCAGTACTAATGAATAGAGCTAGATACGCAACAATTCAAAGCTAACCTAAGGATGGTGACCGTTAGTACCCTAGCTCTTTCATTAATCAATTTTAGCTCTGACGTAAGTTATACGATCCTGGAACTCTACAGAAGCAGGCCTGAATTCATCCAAAGCTTTCTTATACTCTTCCAGGGCCTGATCAAGTTGATCTCTCTCTTTTGCCCCCAAAATGGCTTGGATCATCATATCAATGCCCATGAACAGCACCCCAAAGGCCAAACTGGAAAAAGCCCCTGCACACACTTTAGCACATGTGGATATTACGTTTGCAAATATCCTTCCACTTTTGATTAGGTAACAAAGTACAGTGACGGACACAAAACTTAAGGCACCCAATGATCCGCTGAGTATTGATTGAATTTTTTGAAAGTCTTTGACGCTGGGTGACAGGGTTTTCAGTTTCTCATATAAGTCAGGTTCCAGCTTCTCCTTCAGCTTCTCTTTGATTTTCTTTACTTCTGCCTGGATCTCATGCATGCGTTGTATCATCACCTCGCAGTTCTCCTTGATGGTGGCCTTGTTGTTCAGCTCTATGGGACTGAAGGACAAACCCAGGTGCTTGTCAAGAACTTCAATGAGTTGGTTAGTGGCTCGGAAGTTGTTCTTCATCAACTCCAGAAGCTCTTGGTTTCTGCGGATGACCTCCTCCCTTTTAGCAGGGTTACCAGGGAAGAAGATGTCACTCCAAGACATTTTTCTTTGTTTATTTTGAGTTCTTGAAATGAAGAGAGAAACATATATTTAGGAAATTGTGCAAGGGCGGCACTGATTTAAATGCAATAAGAGACTAATAGGTTAACCCTCTGGGTTCTGAATCATATCAGTGCAAAAGAGACTCAAATAACTCTGTCGATTTTTGTCATACAGATCAGTGTTGTACATCATTCGATCCAGTTAAGTCTCTAGAGCGCTGACTTTGTATGTTTGACTGAATTGTTTGCTTTATTTGTATAGCTTCTTATACCTTTTACTTGTACTTTTATCATGGCTAATATTGATAAAACTGAAATTTAACAAAAAGAGACTGGGTTGAGTTTTGTCATTTTAAATTGTAATAATTGTATTTAAAAATTAAAAAACTGTAATGTTGTTTACTGCAAAATCTGTTGTTTAGTACAAATGCACATATTGCCTGGACCATATTAAAATGTTTAATGTTTTTATATTATATTTAAAACGAAAAGAGGCAGGTTTGTGTTTTATATATATAATATATATATATATATATATATATATATATATATATATATATATATATATATATTTATATATATATATATATATTTTTTTTTATATATATATAAATAGGCAAACGTAATGTGCAGTGAATATAATCAATACGCGTTGCATGAACCACATTTGTGTGGCTATAATGTTTAAGATTTCTTTAAATGAAAACGAAAAGAGTTAGTATGGTGTTTTATCACATATTTCGTTGCCTAAAGTATACACAGAGATAACCGGAGTAGCAGAGCGAGCTGAGTGACGTGCGCTGCGTCAGAAGGTGGGCGGGGTTAGGATTTCCCAAGATTTTCCATGATGAAAGTGACCAATCATAAGAGGGTCAGTGCCCTCCTTGGTTTCCGCCCCCAAATTGTCAAAAGTCATGTAGACTCGAGGGAGCAGAAATCAGCTGAGGGGGAAGTGTTTGGTGGAAACAGGTGTGTGGAGGAAGGAACGCGCTAGAGGGTTATCGGATGGCGTCTTTGAGCCCGGGAGTAGAACATTCCGAAATTGTTGAGAGTATGGCAAGTGAATCGGATGGCGAGCAAGGAGAATGGCATGAGGTAACATCAAAGAGAACAAGAAAGAAGAATTCTGAGTCAAGTCACAGTGAGTCGGAACAGCAGAATGAGTTGAAAAAAGTGAGGAAAGCTAATAGGATGGAAGAGTGGAAAGTGGTGATCGAGTTTGGAGAAGTTTCTGGTAGTAAACTTCATCCAGTGAAACTTACTAAGGCAATTCATGATGAGATTGGACACATTAAACAAGCAAGATTTCTGAGTAAAGGAAAGATGTTGATTGAAGCAGTCAATAGTGTACAACAGCAACAGATATTGAAAAAGAAGACCTTGAATGAAGTGAGAATTAAAAGTCACGTTCCTGGGGCTAATAGTACGGTTAGAGGAGTGATTAGTGGAGTTCCATTAGATATTAAATAAAATTAAGAAGTAATCATCAAGTCTAAACAAGTGAAACTCTCAATGTAATTTCTCTTTCAACGATAAGGCTTACTGCGGATATCAGTGCACTGAATAGGTTAGTGGGATTTTATGGGGTTAATGTTTAATGGAATGTAACTAAGTGTAAACCTGTGACTCCCAGTTTCTGCTCTGAACCAATACACACACACAGACAAATAAAGTGTTTATTTGGTGTTAACTCCTTGATTTGTATTAAGTAAGCCACTTAATAATCAAAGTCAAGTCAAGTCAAGTCATCTTCATTTATATAGCGCTTTTAACAATGTAGATTGTTTCAAAGCAGCTTTACAGAGATAAGCGTATAAATTAAGGTAACAGAGATTGTTTTGGCTTTATAGCAGAGTTAAGTTATTTTCCATCTAAAGATAGTTTTGATTGATTTGCTTCCGTCACAACGATCATTTGTTATTAAATTAGGGGCTGCTAAGACGACACCATTCCCTCTACACAGACTTTAAACGCGAACCTGTGAGAAACACTGATGGCGTTCACATGCGCATCAAGAACTGGTTCTATAGTTATATATATAGTTAGAGGTGTTACAAACCTTCACAGAAAACCCTCCCTGTGGTTATGCGCTTCCTGAGTTTTCATTAAAATGCAGTGTTGCAAGTCATAGCCTGGATTATGAGACAGCATATAAAATCTATCTATCTGTCTAGATCAGTGGTCCCCAACCTTCACTGCCCCATGGGCAACATTACTAAAATAGTAACCTGCAGGGGGCAACATCTTCCTCACTCACCCTGTCCTCATGAAGAAGCATCTGTGAGCCAAATGGGGGACTTATGCCTCAGAAACTAAAATATGTAGCTGCAGTAAAACAACTTACACTAGCTTGTTTTTAAAATGCACTTTTCTACTTGCTTGGCAATTACAAGACTGCATTTGTGACAGTTCCTATATCAAAAGTGTTTAGCATTCTCACACATACCTGTTTTTTCAGGTGTATAATGTGACAAAGCAGCATGAGCTGGGAGTTGCTTTGACACTTGTGTACCGCGAACCACGTACTGTGTATAAATATAATGATCCCAGGCTCATGTTAGTTATTCTCACCTAGTTATACAGAGCAGCCTCCAATTTCAATTATAGAACTCAATCGGTAATATTTCCCTGTGACACTGGATTGCATAACTTGCCTGTCATTCAGACTGCTGGTACTGTGTAATGGGCGGGAGGAAGGTAGCTCACAAAGAAGTATGGGGTATGATTTATTAATATTATTACCGTAAGTTTTTTTGAGATCGGAAAAAAATCAAATATATATCTGAAGAAGCCGCGGCCAACATTGGAGGGCAACATGTTGAGGAAAATGTAGAGTTTGAGCATAATAAACTAATAACTGACAGCGATGACAAGAACACTCAGGATTAATCTGGGACAAAAATACTCTCATTGCAGCGCAAATAAATGATTATTATTATCATGGTAGATCTAATTCTTTTTTTCTGCTTCTGCTTGTTATTTAATAAAGTTTTGCATGCCTCTTGTCTAACAGTCAATATAATCGCCGGTCTCCAATATGCGCCGGGTCTGCTGGCAAATACTGTAAATTAAGGGCGTGGGCGTTTTAATATTGTTTAATATGTTTTACGGTAGATATTTTACAGACCGTAGACTGCTTACGTAAGAAGACCTGACACAGTAACCTTAATTTTGGTATCGGAACTAGTGTTACAAAGCACTGTTTCCCCACGGCATAAATACAGTGAGACAAACCGTACATAGAGACAGGACTAGTGTTGTCAAAAGACCCGGTACTTCGGTACCAACTCGGTACTAAAAAATTAGAATAGTTACGGTATCAGCTTTTCTTAAGTACCGGTGGTACCGAAGTATCGGGTTAATCCGGTTCTTGACGCGCTGTCCGATAGGTGCACATGCGTCCTCCTCTTCATAAACATGTGAGACATGGCAACCGGCAGCGCTTCTGAATCCACCGGTTTACAAGAAAGGAGGAGGATTGGGCTAATATCACGTTGCCATAAGGGGTCGTACGTTCACATAGCGTGTTTTATGCGCGTGCAAATTCATTTTCCAGGCGCGCGCTGTTCATGGTTGCATAGCAATGACAGACGCAATGGGAGAGCACGCGCTTGTGGAAAGGAGAAAAGTGGTGCAAACTGCACTCTCCATGATGACAAGTAAATATTATCAAATAATTAATGGTTTTTAGCCCTCGCATTAGATTTACTAATATATTCATGAAGAGCGCAGTATGTACCGCTCCTTTCCACAAGCGCGTGCTCTCCCATTGTGTCTGTCGTTGCTATGCAACCATGAACAGCGCGCCTGGAAAACGAAATCAAAAGTTTTATCTGTTCATTATTTAATGGTTGAAGTGAACAAACATGAACGCAGTTTAGGATTAAATAAAAGTACAGTCAAGTCTAATAACACGTTTTATCTCCTGTATAACAGATGGCGGCGCGCAGCTGTGCAGCGGCTTCTCGAGCTCCCGGTTCAACTCAAGTTTTTCCAGCTTCGCTGGCTACAGTAATGCATACTGAGTGTAATGTTATGTGTGGAAGGAATTTTTTTAAGGTATAACCCACTTGAACTCTACAAAATTAACAGCAAGTATGAAGCAAGATTACCACAGTACCTGAAGTCAGAGCTGGGCAGGAGGGGACTTATGAGGACAACGGCATGGAAGTACAACATATGCCGGATCAGAGGCAAGAGGAAGCGGTGTGCTCGGAAACAGAAGAGAGGCAAGCGAGCGGGCCTCCTGGCTAAGCTAAAGGCTAAAAATAACAGACTGGTAATTCCGTCCCTCTTTCTGGCCAATGTTCGAGCGCTGGACAATAAAATGGATTTATTAAGGCTGCGGATTAATATGTACAAGGAGATGAGGAACTGCTGTGTGCTTCTATTGACGGAAACATGGCTTAATGACAATTATTGGGAATTGTTTAATTTGGACTTTGTGCTTGCTGTTTTGAGACCGTGACCATAGACCTGCATTATATGACTGACAGACAAGAACGGTTTGACCTAAAAATATCAAAATTGAAACTACTGCGGAAAAAAAGACACCTACATCTTGGATGCCTTTGAGGTAAGCTAAAACATACCAAAAAATAATTTCAAAATGAACTATCCCTTTAACCGCTTAATCCTTTATAGGGTCGCGGTGAGCCGGAGCCTAACCCAGCAGACACAGGGTGCAAGGCGAGACTACACCCTGGACGGGACGCCAGTCCATCACAGGGCACCACACACACACACACACACACACACACAAACACACACACACACACACACACACACACACACACACACAGAGGGCAATTTAGAGTGAGTGGTCCCCTATCGCTATAGTGGTCCCCCTATAGTGGTCCCCTACCTAATCTAATGAATTCAATCCTCACATAAGAAACCAAATCAATACATAAATACAAATATCAAGACATAAATAAAAAAAAAAAGACAAAGATAAATATATTTATTTATTTATCTGTATTTATTTCTTTATTTACTTATTGTTTCATTTTGGCACAAATTTTCTCCATATAAACCTCTACAGATCAATTAACAATAACCCAATAATACACAGCATCTATGAAATAAACCGTATGCACTGTGATGTATTGCAGTCTACATTTCCGTTGTATTGTACGCTCTTAAAACAAATGTGTTAAATGTAACACGTGTGCGTGCTTATACAAGGACAACGCAATATTTGTATTAAAATCAACAAACCACAACACAATGATGTGTCTTTCTAACACAGTCTGTGTGGCTGAAAAGACATTATTGTGTAAGAAATGCACATTATTGTGTTATGGTTTGTTCATTTTAACACAAATATTGTGTTGTCCTTGTATAAACACGCACATTTGTTTTAAGAGTGTAGGCGACTCCTACAAGAACAGGATTACCGAATCTATGTTACATCCTTCATAGGCTACCTTACCCGACCGAAGAAGCTGTGTGTGCGTGTGTTGTTGTTGATGCGGCCATGTTCAATACCTGACAAAGGGGTGACATCAATGGACCTTTTGCTGATTCCCCACAACCGAATGAGGGGATTGAACATAAGCGTCACACATAATAAGGCCAGCTCACGGTGTGGGCTTCACAAATAGACACCAAACTGCTCTCTGCCACATGCTGTACATCTCATTCTGTCCCTGCTGCAGATCCCTCAATGTATACATAGGCTGATATCAATGTGCTAATACATAACATGCTATATGGGCACCTGTGTGATGTAGCTCATTAAACTGCATTGACATAGCAATACCAGTGTTTCTCACCGGATTTTGGTAAATCTGTGGTGAGTTTGCCTCTAGGGGGGTTCGGGGGCATGCCCCCCCCCCCCCCCCCCCCGTAAGAAAATGTTGTGCATTGTAATGTTAAATTCATCAATCTGGTGCACAAAATTAAAAGTGCCAAACCATATTCAGTGTGCAAAGAAAAATTCAAACCTCTTTTAGTTGTGTCTGTCTGCATTACACTACTACATAATAATAGTTAGAATATTAATCCCATGACAGTAATAGCCGTGTACTGTAAAACAAATGCACTGAAAAATAAAGGACGGTCATTAAAGTGGTAATGTTTGCACTTAGGTTTTATTATGCATTTAGGAGACTATTGCAAGAAGCTGCTTACATTAACCTTACTTTCGAAAAATAAATAAATACAATCTTGATTTTTCATGAAATATTATGTTAGAATTGTAGGCCTAAAATACCAGGGTATCAGCTTGTTTTCTTCAATGGTATAATTAATACAATTACAATTTGGTTTGTTGCAATTAATTTGTGTTCATAATCAGTAAAAAAAAAAATCTTCTAACAAGAATAAACACATATGAACAATTAAATTACTATTGTATTATTAATTATTTGTATATCTTGAAACTTCCCAAGCAGAAGATGTGAAATGAATGAATACATTACCAAAATGTGATTGCAGAATATATTTAAATTATCCCTGAAATTGTCATTTTCTCCTTACTGTCTTGTGAGTTAACAATAATGCCTGGCCAGTAAATTACTTTGTGAACAAAGAAAACATTTTGGCATTTGGGATTTGATTTAGTTAATGCCTAAAAATGTAAAAGTTTTACTTTATAAACAGAATATAGTTTAATTAATTTTAAAATTTGTCGCCGGAGTGAATGAGAACATATTGTTGCGCAATTGTATTTAATCTTCTTATTCGTACTTCGGTTGTCACTTCGGTAGTCCCTTTAGACTTATGAGGATTCTTAAAGAGTGGACTTATATTTGTTGACTGGCTATATTAATGTCTTTACGCCTATGCTTCAAGTGCTTACAAGCGTGTTAGTTAATGAAAAGGGGGTTCACTTTATTTTAGGGGGCCTGTTCACTATGAACTAAAGTAGTTACATGTCCTTTCTTCATGACATGTATTGAAGGGTGAACCACACACACAACACTAAGACAATTTGATGAAGACGAAGGGAGTCAGTTTTGGGGTTTGAAGGTAAGCATGCAGCATATTTACCATGACATTTAGACCTGACCAAATAAAAACTTTCACACACCTGCTAATCACAAATTATAATCCCAGTATTCATGTTGGGTTCCCTCTGTGATCGAAGCAATAATCCTCTAACAAAATAAAATTAAAAAAACACCTGCAGTACCAGATTTCTTGTGTGTGCTTAGAGGGTGTGTCAAAGTTTTGATTTTGTCCATAATTTAACATCTTAGTAATTAAGGTATTGACTGAGGAAATAGACAATAGGTCTCTGAATGAACCCTTTAAATATCACTTAAGTAACTTTTAACAGAAGAAGAAAATGCTGATTTTTAGGTTTACTCTTTGATTATTTATCATGAATAGGTGCCACCACACCTTTTAGACCATAACTTTACATTGTAACAAGTTAATTAAGTAACTGATTTATTAATTGTGAGAAATGTTACAAAATATGACTTAACAAATTGGTATGCCACCGATTATTAATAGAATAGCATATATTGTTTTATTAATATGTTTACTACTATGTGTGTTAATAGGTAAGTGCTACTACAACATTTACTCCATAACTTTACATTATAGCAGATAATTTACTAAGCCATGTATTAACTGTGAGAAGATTTACTATAAATCAAGTAATCAATGGTCTAACCCTTTGCGGTCCTTTGTCGGACTGGGTCCGACATCATTATAGCAATGATGCTATAATGATATAGCAATGAAAAAAACGGGGTTTTAGTAGTTTTTTCTGCGGAAAAAGTGGGTCTACGCACATGTTCTGCTGATTTTTGAAAACTTTGAATAAAAGTGCAAGATTGTTCTCTTACACTAACCCCCACTTTCCAAAACATAGAGCAGTTTGCAGTGTGGAAGCACAAACACGTGCATTCAAAAAACATTTTAAAAAGTAATGTGTCTTTCCTATTCCAGCAAGTCATTCTAGCATTTTATCACTGTTCAGTAAATGAGGCACAGCTTGTTTTGGGAATAAAAAAAACTACACAAATATAAGACTGACCGATTCAGTTTGTCATTCTAACAATTCCTGCCACCCAGTCTTTAAATGAGCACAGCTCACCTGGTTCTCTGTTGGAGGTGTGTGTCGGTTGTCGTCTCGGCGTCAGGCTGGCTGTGGGTCAGGCTCAGGTGATCCACTGCTCTTACATACAGTGTGCTGTGCTGGAGAAGGTCCAGGTTCACTCCCCCTTACGTGGAATCTGACCATGAGACTCCTCCTACTCCTGCTGGCACAATCCCCCATTACCTGCTTCCTCTTTCTGCAGTAATCAGAAATCGGTGATGGAGAAGTAAGTACAGTACAGTACACACAGGGTGCTGAACTTCTGAGCAGGTCCAGGTTCACTCTCCTTTCCTGGAATCTGAGCATGAGCCTCCTTCTGAAGAAAGATTTGCACAATCCCCCATTTCCTGCTTCCTCTTTCTGCAGTAATCATAAATCGGTGATGGAGAAGTAAGTACAGTACACACAGGGTGCTGAACTTCTGAGCATGAGCCTCCTTCTGAAGAAAGATTTGCACAATCCCCCATTTCCTGCCCAATCCTCCTACAATGATCCTGCAGTACATTGTTTTTAATGGTGCAATAAAGCCATGTAGTTCAGAGTGTTAACACATAATGGCAAACACAAAAACATGTCATGTTACAATTTCAAAACAACTAATGAACACTAAAACCACAAATTCACTTTAACACTTCGAACAGTCAAATGGTTTAACAAATGGTTTCAAACTTTACATGTTCAGTGAATCCAAAAATCGAAGTCCATCTCTCACTTAAGACGTTTCCCTTCAGTATTCCCTTTACACTCAAAGGGCCCTATCATATGGAGCTAAAAGAGTCTCAAAAAAGATAAATGCACAAACTGCATTCACATATGCACACACAGGATACACAAATGCACACACATGATTCATAAATACACACACAGGATACACAAATGCGCACAAAATTCACAAATGCACACACAGAATTTAAAAAGCACAGAAGATTCACAAATGCATACAAAATTCAGAAATGCACACAAAATTCATAAATACACACACAATTCAGAAATGAAAACAAAATTTACAAATGCACACAAGATTCACAAATGCTCAGGACAAGATTCAGAAATGTATTTCTGATGCACACACAAATATATCTTGATTTACAAACTGCTTGCGGTCTGTGAACTTCACTGCATTTGTGTGTGAATTGTGAGACTCCCCTGACTTGGCTCGACACACAAATGCCTTTTTTTAAACAGGGAATGACCTGTGACCAATCAGATACCTCCCTTGTTTTAGCCAATCACAAGAACGCACCCCACGTGGGGGATTGTTTACTTGTAAGCCAATCACATGAAGTGCGGGCGCGGGCGCGAGCGCGACAGCGAGGTGGGTGGAGTTCTGCCAGTTGGTTGAGACCTCAAAATTACGTTGAAAAGGTCAAGTTTGACGTGTTTACAGATGTGCGGAAGGAGGACCATATACACATTTTCAAATGTATTTGTGTCAGTTTATCGTTTAAAATGCCCATTTCGTGTGCGCATCCTGGGTGTTTTAATATTAAAAAGCCAAAAAGAACATTTTCTTAAATTTTTCAAGCGTGACCTTTTCAACGTAATTGCGTATTACGTGACGTCACGAACGCGCATCACAGAACAGAGCAAGGCGAACATTTGTGCTTATAAAACTTAAACTTTTTTATTTATTTTTGAAATGAGCGATGGTTTCGCTAGATAAGACCCTTATTCATCGTCTGGTATCGTTTAAAGCCCATTGAAGCTGCACTGAAACTGTCATCTGGACCTTGAACCGTTTGGGTCCCAATGGAATCCATAATATGTGAAAAAATCCAGGAATGTTTTCATCAAAAACCTTAATTTCTTTTCGACTGAAGAAAGAAAGACATGGACATCTTGGATGACATGGGGGTGAGTAAATTATCAGCAAAAGTTTTTTTAAAAGTGAACTTCTCCTTTAATTTGGGTGGGTTTCTCCATCCCCAACGGCCCTGACGAGAGCGCTGCTCTCCTCGGCTGTGAACCGCTCCTGGCGCGCGCCTGGCAAATCCGCCGTTATAATAGGAATCCGCTTTAGAACAAGGGCGCCTGCTCTTAAAGGGAATGTGAGATGTCGCTCTGATTGGTTTATTTCACGTTACGCCCAAACCACACCTATGAATAATGAAGCTACTTCAGACCAACACATTTAGATTTGCGCCTGGCACAAGAGTCATTTATCCCGCCGGGAAAATAGCAACAGCGCCAAGACCCGCCCACAAAGTTACTTGCGCTTAGCGCTTTGACACTTGCGTTTCAGATCGTTAAAATTAGGGCCCTATCTTAGCAGACAAGAAGTGTAGGCTCCTTTGTCTTCCTGTCAAATACATTTTGATATATCCAATTCATGCATAATAGTCATTGATACATAACTGAATACACATTTTAAAAACAATCAGCTCATTATGTTTGAAACTAGAAAGAATAAAAAAACACTACCATTGAAACATTACACATTTTTTCCTGCATTGGATATCAAATCTAATTGCAAGAATTCCAAAGACCAGTGCCAAGGAGTTCAGTAAGCAAAACCAATTTATTAACAGCGCTGGGAGAGCTCCCTGCCAGGCAATTTCAATGAGACAAAAATAAAAGCAAGTGAAGCAGCAGGGTCAGCTAAAAAACAACAGCAATGTATGTGGGAGAGACAAGGGTCCCAGGGGTCTGCCATAAAAGTACTTGCCGAGTGTCATATTTAATCCCATTCAGTTTATAACGAACAGAAGTCGTCTGTACTGCTATTCATGAAATGATCTGTGCGGAGGTAAGACACAGGCCCGGTTTTTGGGATGGAACCGCATAACAGTCTCGCATTTTGATTGGTCCATTTCTGTCACATGAATATGTCGTCACAAGAGTGGAAAAGCTTGCAGGCATTTTTAACATTGTAATCAGAGAGCGAGAGAGAGAGAGAGAGAGAGAGAGAGAGAGAGAGAGAGAGAGAGAGAGAGAGAGAGAGAGAGAGAGAGAGAAAGAGAGAGAGAGAGAGAGAGAGAGAGAGGCTCAAAAAGCATTTATTTACCAAAATTTTAAAAATGCAATTTTACATTATTTTTCCAGGACAAAAAATATCAAAATGCATCTAAAATAAATAAATACGTAAATAAAGAGAAATAAATAAAATTAAATATACAAGTCCAAACAATCATCACTATCAATATCACAAATACACTGATTCACAGCCCATCGGTGTTTAAACTTCTCCATGTTATTTACCAGTTTATGATATGTGAACTCAATTTTAATGCGAGATTTTACTAGTCCTTTTAATATGGACACAATATCATCTGACCCAGCCCTGTTCAAACGATATTTTCTTGATAGCCAAATTGCCAATTTAGCTTTTCCAAAAATAAAATTAATTAACACATGCACCTCCCTCTTTCTTCTACTGTATTTTGGACCATAAATAAAAAAAACTGGTGTAAAAATTTCTCCTAATTTATGAGACCACTCTTCTAAAATACAAAAAACTGGTTGAAGTCTTTTGCACTTTAAAAACAAATGAAAAACTGTCTCCTGTTCCCCACAGAAAGGACAGCCCTCCCCTACCTGTGGATCAAGGTGTGCTATGTGCCTGTTTGTAGCTATAATCCCGTGTACTATCCTCCACTGCAGGTCTCCAGACCTCTTCTCAATGGGAGGTTTGTACAGGGACCTCCAGCTGCCTTTGGGGGAGGCACCTGGCCCAAAAAACTCTTGCCATTTGGACTCACTAACAGTCTCTAGTGCTTTAAGATGCCATGATTTCACACACATAGTGTATATGTCCGTCTTATCAGCATTGCAAAAGTACTTCGGCTGATGAGTCTTAAAAGACAGCAAGCAACCTTCTTTCTCTTGCCATGTACCATTCTCTGGTGAAAAAATCAACTGAGGAAAGCTACAGAGATCAGTCTCTTTTTCAAAACTTTCCATTGCCAGTTTGTAATCCTGAGGCAGGGTCTCAATTATCTGAGTCAGCACATTTTTTATCAATCTGACAGATTTAATTTTCAATTTTTCAGCTAAATTCTCAGGGTTAATCCATTCTTTATTGACTCGCAAATGTCCAATCTTTAAGATGTTTGCTGCCCACATGGCTTTTCTAAGAGTGTCCGATTTAAGAACATCCACATCCAGAGCAGGATTAAAGAAAAGCGGCTCTTCATTCAGCCACAAGTTCTGAATGTCACTTCCATCCCGTGAGAACTTAAAAAGTGCCCATGATTTAAAAAGTGATCTGTAAAAGAGACTCAGTCCAGACAAATCCAGTTTGTTAAGATCCATCAGAAACAGGTGACGGTCTAGTCCCATGTCTCCTACTCTTCTCAGGAGAACACATGCGATCTCAGCCCAGCTCACATCCACACCATAGATGTTCCTTGATTTTTATAAGGCGTTTGACTCGCTTGAACATGGTTTTATCCTGCAAGCACTTAAAAAATTTGGATTTGGCAATGGCTTTTGCAGAACTGTCAGGACCCTGTATGCAAATGGTAGTAGTGCAATAAAATTGAAATTTGGTACCTCCCCTAGATTCAGAGTGTCACGTGGAATCAAACAAGGATGCCCAATCTCCCCATACTTGTTTTTGATCGCCTCTCAACTCTTAGCTCTACATGTCTCTAATAGCGCCCTGGAAGGGATAACATTGGCTGAGAGAAGTATCATCCTTAGTCAATTGGCTGATGACACAACCATCTTCCTGAGAAATGCATCCCAGATCCCCATTGCAATAGAGTTGATCAGAGGATTTTCACAAGCTTCAGGTCTCAAATTAAACTTAAGAAAATGTGAACTAATGGCAGTTAAAGAATGTGATGTTTTAACTATATGTGACATCCCTGTGAAGGATCAGGTTACATACCTGGGAACAATAATAACTAAAGAACAAAATATAAGAAGTCCATTGAATTTTAGCCCAATCATTGAAAAAACACAAAAAAAGTTAAACTCATGGCTACAAAGAGACTTATCCTTAAGAGGAAGAGTGTTACTGTCAAAAGCGGAGGGAATTTCCAGACTTGCTTATTTGGCGGCCTCTTTGGATGTTGATTGTGGGGTATCGAAAAGAATTGATGATATGCTGTTTAATTTCGTGTGGAAAAACAAAACTCATTATGTCAAAAAGTCTGTAATAATGAATACAAATCAGTATGGGGGCTTAAATTTTTTGGACTTCACAACTTTAAGCAATACCTTCAAGATCAACTGGCTCAGACAATTCATTAATAATCCAACATCACTATGGAATTTTATTCCGAACTATATTTTCTCTAAAATCGGTGGCTTGAATTTTCTGTTGTTATGCAATTATAATATTAGCAAAATCCCAATCAAACTGTCCAATTTTCATAAACACATGCTTTTGGCTTGGTCTCTCTTATTTAAACATAACTTCTCACCTCATCGATATTACATTTGGAATAATAAGGACATTCTCTTCAAAAATAAATCTTTGTTTTTTGAAACCTGGTACAGAAATAATATTTTACTTGTTGGCCAACTCTATGACACAAATGGCAGACTGTACAGTTATTCAGATTTTTTGCGGAAATTTCAAATTCCTGTTCCAGTTAAGGAATATGCAATTGTCTTTGATGCAATTCCTTCTGGAATCAGAATGCTGTTGGGAGGCATTGATTTCCCATGGCCACTGACTCACAATGTGGATTTATCTGATACTGCTGTGGGGAGTTTATGCTTTTCTGCGGTGCACCAGACTAAAAATAAAACAATTAGGACTTTATACCAAAAAGATATTGTTACTATTCCTTATATAATCCCATATTGGAACAGTTTAATAGAGAATGTCCCTTGGAAAAACGTTTGGTCTTTGCCTTTCAAATATATGCTTACTAATAAAGTGAGAGAAGTTACGTTTAAATTAATTCACAGATTCTACCCAGCAAAGTGTATGCTTAAGCGGTATAAACCAGATATTGAATCTGAATGCTCTTTCTGTAAAAGGTCAGATGAAGATATTTCCCATTTATTTTGGAAATGTTCCTATACGGAAAAATTCTGGTCAGATGTCCTTGAATTTATCCAAACCTATCTCATTACAGATTTCTCATTTTGTTTTAAGGATGTTTTCTTTGGTGTGGTTGACCTTAAGACGGACAAGGAAGGAAAATATTTCATTATTAATCTTTTATTTCTACTCGCTAAATATCACATCCATAAATGCAAGTTCAGGGGCTCTAAACCTTTTTTTCCTGTATTTGAAAGTGAAATAAATGAATATTTTGACACTATAAAATATTCAAAGAACTGTAAAGCTCTGAAGACTGTGCAGATATATTCAACACTTGTGACGTCACGTGACTGAATGATATTGAAACTGTAAGTGATACTATGAATTGGACTACTTGTTGACTAGCCTTGCTGGACTTTGCAGACTCCCTGGAATATGTTTTATTTATGTATGTATTTTGTAGTTGTGTGTATGTGTATGTGTACTTGTTTGTGTTGTGTGTAACTGCAAATACTGTCAATAAATTAATTAATAAAAAAAAAAAAAACAGTTTTAGTGCTGTGAAAGTCATTTATGTAAAACATTAAGCATGATGTGTGTGTGTAATTATTTCTTTACACAAGGACAGAAGATCAGACCAGCTTAAAAAAAGTTGGAAACCATCACAGAAATTCTAATGGTTTCTATTAAAATACCAATAGGAACCATTGACTTTTACCATTTAAACCACTACAGAATTATTTTTTGTAGTGTGTTTGGGACATATTCCATTAGGATTTAATGCCCCCATCAATACAACCCAACACATATCAGTAGAGACCCACAGAGACCACTATAATTCCCATTACAACCAATACAATTCCCATGAAAACCATTAAATACAATAGAATTTCTGTAATGGTTTCTATAGTGGTTTTTTTTTTTTAGCAGGGCAGTATCATGTGTGAAAGCTTTCTTGTTTAGCTGTGGGAAGCAGAACTCTATAACTCGTTAACTGGTGGGACTGATATTTTTATATGTTGAAAAGGATGTGCTTGTGTAATTGGTTGTACTTGTATAATGTAGCATAGGGTTTTTGAAGTTTCTGTCTTTGATGCATGTTTTTATGTAACAATGTTCATATGTTCTCTAATTAATAATAATAAAAAAAACACTGAAATAAACTCAATACACTCGACTCAACAATAACGCCAATCCAAACACCGACTACTACACGGTGTTGCCATGGTTTGGCTTCACTTTTATAAGAAGTACAGCCGCCAGGTTTCAAACCTGTCAACACTGGATTGGGCTGTCAAAGCAGCCATGTGGTTCACTACAGGAGTGAACCAGTGTGTTTGCTTCAGAAGTCATTTTCACGTGACCAGTGACGTAATGATACAAGCTCCGAAGCAGTGGCTCATTGCAAGGACCGTTCGAGTTTGAAGCAAGCTTCGGAGCGTCGGTGTCAGACGTAACATCACTACTGAGTCTGTTGAATTGCAGTTTTATTGGGGAAATGAGCACGAGTGAAACCTTGCAGTGTGTGGTGGAGATGTGAGTGTGGGAATTGTTTCTGCTGTTCACTCGCAATCACAGAGCCTGCTAATGCTTGAAGAGCCTGCTAATGCTGTGAGTTACACGTGTCTATTCCTCCCTCTGTCTGAGTCCAGTGAAGAGCCTGCTAATGCTGTGAGTTACACGTGTCTATTCCTCTCCCTGCCTGAGTCCAGTGAACAGCCGGCTAATGCTGTGAGTTACACGTGTCTATTCCTCCCTCTGTCTGAGTCCAGTGAAGAGCCTGCTAATGCTGTGAGTTACACGTGTCTATTCCTCCCTCTGTCTGAGTCCAGTGAAGAGCCTGCTAATGCTGTGAGTTACACGTGTCTATTCCTCCCTCTGTCTGAGTCCAGTGAACAGCCTGCTAATGCTGTGAGTTACACGTGTCTGTTCCTCCCTCTGTCTGAGTCCAGTGAAGAGCCTGCTAATGCTGTGAGTTACACGTGTCTATTCCTCCCTCTGTCTGAGTCCAGTGAAGAGCCTGCTAATGCTGTGAGTTACACGTGTCTATTCCTCCCTCTGTCTGAGTCCAGTGAAGAGCCTGCTAATGCTGTGAGTTACACGTGTCTATTCCTCCCTCTGTCTGAGTCCAGTGAACAGCCTGCTAATGCTGTGAGTTACACGTGTCTATTCCTCCCTTTGTCTGAGTCCAGTGAACAGCCGGCTAATGCTGTGCTGAGATACGCAAAGAGCTCGCTGAAGAAGAGAACGCGGAAGCTGTGGATTATGTCCTTTCCTCTCTCTGTCTGAAGGTGCTGAGATACACGAAGAGAATGTCGATGAGACCTTTTAAGATTGTTTTTATTATTTAATACAGAGTATATTTATTTTGAATTCTGTGTCTGCCATTTTCCTTCGTGTCCACGGCCGGCTCCTCAGGGGCGGCACGCAAGCGAAGGGGTGGGCGGCCCGCTGGCGCTCCACCCCGACCTGTGACACATTGACAATGTATAAAGCATATTATAAAATGCTGCCTGATAAAATTGAGTATGTTTGAGAAACTTTTTTGTAAGTATGAGTTAAAAGGAACATGTTTGTTTAAAAAACTGAAGGTACGAACAAATATTAGATGCAGAACTATCTCTGTAAGAGGAGTGAATTTATGGAATTGTTTGCATATAGACCTTAAATTGATACAAACAATAAGTGGATTTAAAAGGCTCCTAAGAAATAAGATGATACTTTCATATAGATAAGTTTTGGGTAATTCATTTCTATGACTTTGTTGTTTCAAGTGTTTGCAAGAAGAGAATTGAGCACTGTTTGACTGTTTGTGAATATTGAGAGGGATAGGCGTTAATAAGCCTTGAGCTTCAGCCTATACCCTTTGGTTTAATCAAAAGTTATGTATATGATGAGTTGAATATTTGTTATTGTATATTTGTTAATGGTAAACCAAATAAACGAAACGAAACGAAACGTGCGTGATCATAGGTAACTAAACCTATGCGTGTGAACTCGGCAATCGACTACTTTGGACTTCAACCGAAAACAGGATGTAAACAGGTATTTGCACTGGCTTAAATAACATAATTTTTATACATATCTTTCACATCTACTGCAGTCAGATTCACCGTGTTCACTCTGAAGGAATCACTCACATTAGCTGTGCACTTGTAATGACACATCAAGGATGTTAAGAGGCTAAAAGCAGGTTTAAAACTTGCCCCATTGAAGTCAACAGGGTGCAAATTTTAAAAATAGAATAACTCGGTGTAGGCAACACCGATTTTTGTCATTGTTCTCTGTACTGACAGCGCTCCAAATGTACAAAAAAATGAGCTCAATGTTAAAATTGACCGGAGTTCTCCTTTAAAGGTATACTCCACTTTAAAATGAAAATTCTGTCATCATATACTCACCCTCATGTTGGTTCAATCCTTTATGAATTTCTTTCTTCTGCTGAACAGAAAGGAAGATATTTAGAAGATTGTCAGTAACCAGACAGTTTCTGGTCTCATTGACTTCCATACTATGGAAAGAAAGAAATTCATAAAGGATTGAACCAACATGAGGGTGAGTATATGATGACAGAATTTTCATTTTAAAGTGGAGTATCCCTTTAAAACTTTGCCAACTGCATATAAGTGAATCAGATGTTGGTCATCAAAACATGAAATCTGTATGAAACATATAAACAAATGACACAAAATGTGTATAAATTCTATATGACTTTAATTTGACTAGCATATGTTTCAATATAAGAACTTTAAATGATTTATATATGAATTTTATATGAGTTTTATATATTTCTACTAATACCATACACATTTGCATACTTTTGTCATGTAAAACTCATATAAGTCTTTTAACAGTATTCATATATAACGCAAAAATCCCCTACAAGTTGTATGTGTGCTATTTAGTATGAAATGGGCCATAATCGGTCTGATTTTGTATAGGACATGTATTGGCCTTATATGAAACACAGAAGGTAATTCTGGCCGATTTAAGTAAGGAAAATATATGGTTGCTGTATATGAACCATGCAGGTTTTTTTCATATGGGTGGTCAGTGACCGACTGGTATCAGCGGGGAGTAACGATGGGAACTGTCTCGTACCGAAAGGTTATCTCGACAGATGCCTCCAACCTAGGTTGGGACGGAATATTCGAGGGCAGACCGGTCTTTGGCCTCTGGTCAGACACGGAAAAGCTCCTCCATATAAACTGTCTGGAGATGATAGCGGTCGAGTACACTGTGAAACACTTCCTCCCATTTCTGTGGGGCCACCACGTACTGGTTCGGACGGACAACATGTCTGTGGTATCATACGTTAACCGCCAGGGCGGTGTCCGTTCCAGGGCTCTCTCTCCTCGTCTGGGCTCAGCACCATTTGCGCTCACTCAGAGCCGCGCATGTGCCAGGACGCCTGAACGACAGACCGGACAGACTGTCCAGGAACAATATTCCCCCCGGGGAATGGTCCTTGCACCCTCAGTCAGTCTAGTTATTATGGCTCCGTTTTGGCAAGGCGAAGGTCGACTTGTTTGCGTCGACAGACAACGCCCATTGCCCAAGGTTCTTTTCAAAGAACGAGGATGCTCTGGCCCAGACATGGCCCAGATGCCCGTTATATGCATTCCCTCCGGGTCTCAATGTTACCACAGGTAATCAAGAGGATCAGGGAAATGCGTCATTCGGTGCTCCTCATAGCCCCCTGATTCTCGGAGCTGGTGCGGCTGTCAGACTCAGCCCCATGGCCGATCCCGGTGAGGAAAGACCTTCTTTCCCAAGCCAGCGGGTCGATTTGGCATCCTCATCCAGAGCGATGGTCTCTGCATGCATGGATAATCAACGGGTACCCGTTGCTTTCCCAGAAGGGGTCATGAACACGATCACGCAGTCTAGAGCCCCCTTTACCAGGCGGCTTTATGCGTCTAAATGGTCTGTGTTTACTAAGTGGTGCACGGGCAAAAGCCTGGAGCCACAAACGTGCGGAGTTTCGTGGGTGCTTTGCTTCCTTCAAGAGCTGTTGGACAGGGGCAGGTCCCCCTCCACGCTCAAAGTGTATGTCGCGGCCATCGCAGCGTTCGCCGAGTCGGCGTGCGGCCAGGCAATGGGAAGGAATGAGCTCATCATCCGCTTCCTTAGAGGAGCTAGGAGGATGAATCCCCCACGGCCCCCCTCGGTTCCTATTTGGGATCTTTCCTTGGTCTTGGAGGCCCTGAAAGCACATCCCTTTGAACCATTACACTCTGTGGATCTGAGGTACCTCGCGTTCAAAACTGCGTTCCTGATCGCTCTGGCATCAGTTAAACGTGTGGGTGACTTACACGCGCTCTCTGTGAGCGCTGCGTGCCTCGAGTTTGGACCTAATGACTCTAAAGTCGTCCTTAAACCGAGACATGGCTATGTCCCTAAAGCGATTGGAACCCCATTCAGAGCGCAGATCATTACACTCTCAGCTTTGCCGGCGTCGGGCAGCGAGGTCGATGCAAACCTCCTTTGCCCTGTCAGAGCGTTGAGAATTTACGTCACGCGCTCCGCCGCCTTCAGGCGTTCGGAGCAGCTTTTTGTTTCGTTCGGTGGGCGCACCAAGGGTCTCGCCGCCTCGAAACACAGCCTATCCAGATGGATAGTGGACGCTATTGCCGCGGCTTACGCGTCAAAAGACCTGCAATGCCCTTTGGGCGTTAGGGCTCACTCCACTAGAGGCATGGCCTCGTCGTGGGCTTGGTCCAGTGGGATTTCCATTCAGGACATTTGTACGGCGGCATGCTGGGCCTCCCCGTCTACATTTGTTAGGTTTTACAACTTAGAAGTCCCCGCTCTGCAGGCTAGACTTCTTTCAGTCTAAAAAGTCCTAAACGACTTAATTTGTAACTGCGCTACAAGGGTAGATGTGTTCAATTCAAGACCGGCTGTGCCGCTCTGTTGTGTATCCCCTTATTTAGTGCTTATGTACATACGCGAGCCCACTCTGTTGGCCGCCTGTTTCTCACTTATCTGTGTCCCCTGGGGCGTTCCCCCCCGGGATTTAGGTAGCGACTGCTTAGCACACACGGCGTTGACCAGGGGTTCCCGGTGCGTACTTTCAGTACGCAGTACAAGAGAACCTCTCGTAAGAGAACGTACTCGGTTACCTAACGTAACCTCGGTTCTCTCTAGAAGAGGGAACGAGTACTGCGTTCCCTGCCGTGTTGTGCAACGAGCTCATTTCGCTTCAGGCGATGAAAAACACTGGTTTGCAGCCTCGAGCCTCCTTTTATACGCTAAGCCACTCCCACTTTGGCGGGCTATGACGCGAGAGGGCGCGACATCACGCCAGGAGCTCAGCGGTAGGCTGCAGCAATTGCCGCAGGGCAGCCAATGAGCGCACGAGATTGCCCGCTCTAGGTCTGACTGCTGCTGCATTGTGTTGACAATGTATTCAAATTTAAGGATAAATTTTGGCTTCAATATCTCGAGCAAAGAGACTTTACCCAGTGCGTACTTTTAGTACGCAGTACTCGTTCCCTCTTCTAGAGAGAACCGAGGTTACGTTAGGTAACCGAGAACGTTTGCTTTTCTAAAATTGTAAACCTTAGCTTTAGTCATTACTTTTGAGGTTTTCAAAAATATTTCAAATGAGATGTTGTGGTCTGAGTTTGCCAATGGCTCTCTGACCTCTGCTTTAGTTATGAGTAATAAACAATCCATCCTGAGTTAAACATTTACAGAGTGCCCAGCAAGCCAAATAACGTTGTGGCAACATTGCATCAAAGTGCAAACAGAACCATGTGACACTGTAGCAACACAAATTTGTAGACTCCAGGCGATGTTGTCAAAACACTGTAAAATAACGTTTTAAAATTTGATTTATATAACAAGTTTCTTTAACCCTTGTGCATCAATTTAAAAAAGTTGCTCATAGGTCCAAAGAGGACAAAAATGTCCATGTCAAAAAACTGTCATAAAAAGTTGAAGCTTTGGAGCACAGACTTAACTTTGGTATCATTTTAAAGAATACCCTTGGCAGATTATTGCTGAAGTTCAATTTTTTTTATAAGTAAATCCAAAAAAAAGTTATATAGGTTTAAGTTTATGAAAATTATTTATGAATATTGTTTTATATAAAATATATATTTTATGAAACAAGTTGAACTCTAAAACAGCTTGAAAATCAAAGCCATAAATCTAAATAAGTTGTGTTCCAAATTTGAGGTTGATATCTCAAAAAATGAGCTTTCAGTAAGATTTTGTTTGGGCGCAGTACCAAACTTTCCCCATTGGATCCCAGCAAAACTCCACTGGTGAACACAGTGATTGGCTTTGTTATTTGCAGTTGAGTTTTTCTCTCTCAATATTACAAACACACAAACACATTTTTTTTTATAACACACATACCAACCACACTCTGACATCCATACCAACACACGCACACAATTATCATTGCATAATTTATCCAACTGGCTCTATAATAGCTCAAAATTCATGCAGTTAACATTAACAAAAAAACAACAACTTACTCATAGGGACAAAAGGGACAAAAATGTCCAAGTCAAAAAACTCTCATAAAAATGTTATGCTTGGGAGCAAATACTTAAGTTTGGTCTCATTTTAAAGAAGACCCTTGGCAGATTGTTGTTGAAGTAAAAAAAGTGAAAAAAGTGCAACCAAAAAAATGTTTTAGAAGTTTAAGTTTATGAAAAATATTTTATGAACATTATAATCAATATTTTATATAAAATATAAATAAGTATTTTGTGTAACTAGTGCAACATTTTTTTTTTCAAATGAAATGGGGGTGAAATAGTAAAATTACAATAAAAATACACACCTGTGCCAAAATTCATGCAGTTAACGGTAAAAAAAACACAAAACTTACACATAGGTCCAAAAGGGACAAAAATGTCCAAGTCAAAAAACTCTCATAAAAATGTTAGGCTTGGGAGCAAATACTTAATAAATCTAAACAGGTTGTGTTCCGAATTTGAGGATGATATCTCAAAAAATGAGCTTTCAGTAAGATTTTGTTTGGGCGCAGTACCAGACTTTCCCCATTGGATGCCAGCAAAACTCCACTGGTGAACACAGTGATTGGATTTTCGATTTGCAGTTGAGTTTTTATCTCTCAAATATTACAAGCACACAAACACACTTTTTATTTTATTACACACATACAAACCACACTTAGACATCCATACCAACAAACCCACACAATTATCGTTGCATAAGTTATCCAGTTGGCTCTATAATATGCCGAAGCAGAAATCAGGAATAAAGCGAGTATTTGCTTTATAGGCCTAACCTGAAAAAATGGCACCATCTGATAAAAAATGGTAAAAATGTCAATTTTGAAGCCTTTCCAACAGAATGAAAGCCTATTAAAAAAGATTGCATCATTTTATAGTTAAACGGCACAGGGATTAAAAAGTGCAGTTTTAATGGGTTTCAATGTCCAGCTTCCTATACAATACTGGCACATCCAGGTGTGGCATATGATACATATTATTATTTATTTATTAACAGATGCCCTTATCCAGGGTGACTTACAATTGTTACAATATATCACATTATACATTATTTCACATTATACAGATATCACATTATTTTTACATATGTAGCAGGATGCAGTTGTTTGGATCATGCCTCCCTAAGTGATGCTTAATTTGCTGCAGCTCTGAGTGATTCTGGGCAGTTAACTTTGAGCCAATCGCGAGGGCTACACCCCTTTATAAACCGTGACTTGTCTTGTTTACCTGCCCAGAGACCTGATGTCTGCCTGGTAATCTGTCTACCGTAGCGCCGCAGGTATGGTTAGCTTCGTTTCTCTTGCCACTCCTTAACTTTATAACGTGGGCTTATAGGGAATGTTTCGTGCTATAGAATCCCCGGTGTGGCAGCAGCCCTTTCACCAGCTGAGTGTGCGCCCTGCTATCAGTGATCAGAGCTCAGGGCCTGTGACGCAACGCTGTTAATCATAGGTATGTTGCTATACTGAGTAAGAGTTGAATGGTTATTGTGGGACATATTTGTAAATGGACATCCTTTGCATTTTAGGGAGTGCTATTTAACCGGGGGTTGTCACGGGCGAGTGAGCGAGAGACGAGGATTCAAGTGCAGAGAAGATTTAATTAACAAACACAGACAAAAATACAGAAAACTCAGAACTCAGATAATCAACAGACAGGAACATCAAAGACAGGTAACTCGGACAACGAACCAGCACAGGACTACAAACACAAGGAAGCTAAATAGGGGAACAAACAAAGGAGGGTAATGAGACTAACAGGTGGGATAAATTAACCAATAATCAAATAACAAGCTGGGAGGGGCTAGACAATAGACACGAGCACATGGCCCAACATAACAAACACCCATGTGCAGCACAAAACAGGACAGGCATGTGACATTACCCCCTCCCTACGGAGCGGCTACCAGACGCTCCATAAGACCAGGGCGGGACGGGAGGGACAGACCAGGGCGGGACGGGAGGGACAGACCAGGGCGGGACAGGGGAAACAAAATGTCTGGGACACCAGAGTGGTCCACAGGGTTCAGGAGGCCAGGACGGGGCAGGCTGTGCAAACGGCCAGGGTGGAGACTTTCCTTCAGGCGGCCAGGGCGGAGCGGGAATTTCATCAGGCGGCCAGGGCGGAGACTTTCCCTTGGGCGGCCAGGGGGCGGAGACTTTCCCTCGGGCGGCCAGGGCGGAGACTTTCCCTCGGGCGGCCAGGGCGGAGACTCTCCCTCGGGCGGCCAGGGTGGAGACTTCTCCTCGGGCGGCCAGGGCAGAGCAAACAGTCCATCGGGCGGCCAGGGCGGAGACGACCCCTCGGGCGGCCACGGCGCAGGAACTGGAACAGACGCCAACGGCTCAGGCACTGGAACTGGCAACACCGGCTCAGGCACTGGAACTGGCACCACCGGCTCAGGCACTGGAACTGGCACCGCACTGGAACTGGCACCACCGGCTCAGGCACTGGAACTGGTACCACCGGCTCAGGCACTGGAACTAGCGCCAATGGCTCAGGAACTGGAACTGGCACCACCGGCTCAGGCACTGGAACTGGCACCACAGGCTCAGGCACTGGAACTGGCACCACAGGCTCAGGCACTGGAACTGGCACCACCGGCTCAGGCACTGGAACTGGCACCACCGGCTCAGGCACTGGAACTGGCACCAACGGCTCAGGGACTGGAACTGGCACTGCAACTGGTACCACCGGCTCAGGCACTGGAACTGGCACCACTGGAACTGGCACTGGCACCACCGGCTCAGGCACTGGAACTGGCACTGGAACTGGCACTGGCACCACCGGCTCAGGCACTGGAACTGGCACTGGCAACACCGGCTCAGGCACTGGAACTGGCACCACTGGAACTGGCACTGGAACTGGCAACACCGGCTCAGGCACTGGAACTGGCACCACCGGCTCAGGCACTGGAACTGGCACCGCACTGGAACTGGCACCACCGGCTCAGGCACTGGAACTGGTACCACCGGCTCAGGCACTGGAACTAGCGCCAATGGCTCAGGAACTGGAACTGGCACCACCGGCTCAGGCACTGGAACAGACGCCAACGGCTCAGGCACTGGAACTGGCAACACCGGCTCAGGCACTGGAACTGGCACCACCGGCTCAGGCACTGGAACTGGCACCGCACTGGAACTGGCACCACCGGCTCAGGCACTGGAACTGGTACCACCGGCTCAGGCACTGGAACTAGCGCCAATGGCTCAGGAACTGGAACTGGCACCACCGGCTCAGGCACTGGAACTGGCACCACAGGCTCAGGCACTGGAACTGGCACCACAGGCTCAGGCACTGGAACTGGCACCATCGGCTTAGGCACTGGAACTGGCACCACCGGCTCAGGCACTGGAACTGGCACCAACGGCTCAGGGACTGGAACTGGCACTGCAACTGGTACCACCGGCTCAGGCACTGGAACTGGCACCACTGGAACTGGCACTGGCACCACCGGCTCAGGCACTGGAACTGGCACTGGAACTGGCACTGGCACCACCGGCTCAGGCACTGGAACTGGCACTGGCAACACCGGCTCAGGCACTGGAACTGGCACCACTGGAACTGGCACTGGAACTGGTACCACCGGCTCAGGCACTGGAACTGGAACCACCGGCTCAGGCACTGGAACTGGCACCACTGGAACTGGCACTGGAACTGGCACCACCGGCTCGGGCACTGGAACTGGCCCCTCCGGCTCGGGCACTGGAACTGGCACCACCGGCTCAGGAACTGGCACCACCGGCTCAGGAACAGACACCACCGGCCCAGGAACAGACACCACCGGTCCAAGTGTGTGCATAGCCCACACACACCACATGGCTGTGGCCATAATGGCCAGTGTCGCGGTCACTGAGGGCTCAGGAACAGACACCTCCGGTTCAGGAACAGGCACCACCGGCTCAGAAACAGACACAGAAACAGACACAAGCACAGGCACAGACTCAGGAACAGACACTGGCTCCGGCTCAGCAACAGACACTGGCTCCGGCTCAGGAACAGACACTGGCTCCGGCTCAGGAACAGAAACAGACACAGAAACAGACACAAGCACAGGCACAGACTCAGAAACAGACACAAGCACAGGCACAGACTCAGGAACAGACACTGGCACAGACACTGGCTCCGGCTCAGGAACAGACATTGGCTCCGGCTCAGGAACAGACACTGGCTCCGGCTCAGGAACAGACACTGGCTCCGGCTCAGGAACAGACACTGGCTCCGGCTCAGGAACAGACACTGGCTCCGGCTCCGGCTCAGGAACAGACACTGGCTCCGGCTCCGGCTCAGGAACAGACACTGGCTCCGGCTCCGGCTCAGGAACAGACACTGGCTCCGGCTCCGGCTCAGGAACAGACACTGGCTCCGGCTCCGGCTCAGGAACAGACACTGGCTCCGGCTCAGGAACAGACACTGGCTCCGGCTCAGGAACAGACACTGGCTCCGGCTCAGGAACAGACACTGGAGGTTTGAAGGGCGTCTCCAGGATCCGAGCTAAACGCTCTAAATAGCCGATCAGTGCCCCCCCGGCCATGAGAATGGGCATCTCCCGATCTATCTCCGACTGGGCAGACGTGGCTTGAACCATCTCTGGCTGGGCAGATGTGACCTGAACAGTCTCTGGCTGGGTAGACGGGACGTGAACAGTCTCTGGCTCGGCAGACGTGACGTGAGCAGTCTCTGACTGGGCAGACTGGACGTGAACAGGCTCGGCGGCGGCCATCTTGTCCGAAGACACAGGCTCGGCAGGCGTGACGTGAACACTCTCGGTGGCGGCCATCTTGTCAGGGGACACAGGCTCGGCAGACGTGAAGTGAACACTCGCGGCAGCGGCCATCTTGTTCGAAGACACAGGCTCGGCAGGCGTGACGTGAACAGGCTCGGCGGCGGCCATCTTGTCCGAAGACACAGGCTCGGCAGGCGTGACGTGAACAGTCTCTGTTGCGGCCATCTTGTCTGAAGACACAGGCCCGGCAGACGTGACGTTAACAGGTTCGGCGGCGGCCATCTTGTCCGAAGACACAGGCTCGGCAGGCACCACCGGAACTGGGACCACCGGAACAATTATGGAGGGAACCCTTCTCCTCCTCCTGTGTCTTGAGACCACCGGAATTGGGACCATCGGACTCGGGACCACCGGAACTGGGACCACCGGAATAGTCACAGAGGAGGTCTTCCTTCTCCTCCTCCGTCTCCGGACCACCGGACCACCTCCTCCGATCTGATCACCGTCTGACACGGTGCTCTCCTCCTCCAAAGTCCTCTGAACACATCTGGAGAAATATTCCAATAGGGAAATGGAATTTCCCTTCTCCTCCTCTGAAGAAAAAATCTCGCTCCGCTGAATCCACATTTTGGCTGGTTCGTTCTGTCACGGGCGAGTGAGCGAGAGACGAGGATTCAAGTGCAGAGAAGATTTAATTAACAAACACAGACAAAAATACAGAAAACTCAGAACTCAGATAATCAACAGACAGGAACATCAAAGACAGGTAACTCGGACAACGAACCAGCACAGGACTACAAACACAAGGAAGCTAAATAGGGGAACAAACAAAGGAGGGTAATGAGACTAACAGGTGGGATAAATTAACCAATAATCAAATAACAAGCTGGGAGGGGCTAGACAATAGACACGAGCACATGGCCCAACATAACAAACACCCATGTGCAGCACAAAACAGGACAGGCATGTGACAGGGGTGCGGCCGCCAGTTGGCTACATCGACGCTGAACATCTGCTGCTTAGCTTATATTCTTCACGTTACATGTTCATGGATTTATGTCGTACCCGACTGCCTTGTCACACTGGACCAAGGAGTATTGAACTCAATTATTAGCTCAAGTTATCAGGCGGCTGGCTAGCGTGTTACATCGCTGCCTGTTTAACACTGTTTGATCATTCTTCTTGTCTTTGTTGTGAATCAGTGTTTGAGTGTAGTGTGTTTGGACTGACACCATTTTGATTGGTTTGTTTGGTGTTTATTTATTTTAACTCTTGTATGGAGGCCTTTTCTTGCTGTTGATATCCAAGAGGATTGGCCTAATTTTGATTTCTTTTGTTTGGGTTTATGTGATCTGTTCATTGTTTAATTGTTTATTTTTGATTTATTGTGTGACTGTCTCTGTTCATATTGCTGACCCCAGTATTACCTTGGGCCTTAGAACGGGTGGCTTATTAGACCTTGTGTATTGTAAGTGTTTAATTTTTACGTGTCTGTTTATTGTCCAGGTGCTGAGAACTGCCAGTGGGAGCAGTGCCCCTTGCGGTGGTGGGTCCCTTGGTGTGCTGTGGCTGTGTGTTCACCAAGTGTGGTCATTTCTCTTGCTGTGTGTGTGTGAAATTTGACACGTGTGATTGGGGTGTTTTTCATGGATGCTCATTGCTCGAGCCACTAGCCTCCCACTGGTAAGATTCCGCCCTATTTCCCTCCTCCCTCGTATGTGTGCGTTGTGATCAGAGTATAGTGAGTGGAGTGAATATCGAGTGTGTGTTTGTTATTTGATTTGGTGTACAGTGCATGTTGTTTGTGAAATCTCAATCATTGTTGAAGTAAAAATAAAGATTCTATTTTTGCACTGGACCTCTGTCTCTGGCTATCCATCAACGAACTTGAGTGCCTTTGTTGAACAAAATAGTTAATTATTTGGGTGAAAGTCCCATTGTGGCGTAGTCTGCTAACTGCCTGGGCTTAAGCCCTATTAAGTGTATTCCTTATGCCACACATACAATTACCCATTATTCAGTTGGGTTTTTACTGGAGCAATCTAGGCAAAGTACCTTGCTCAAGGATACAACAGCAGTGTCCCCCACTGGGGATTGAAGCCACAACCCTCCGGTCAAGAGTCCAGAGCCCTAACCACTACTCCACACTGCTGCCCTGCGTCTGCTAAGAAATAAATAATAATATGCTGAGTACTTTAACGATTCCTTAGATTAGTGTCAAAGATTGACGTCTTTTTTTTTATTATTATTCATTTTATTTATTTAACAGGACAGTGCATATTAACAACAGTATGCCTGTAACATGCCAGAGTTAGCCAGTGGCTAATTTTCATCTGTAGTCCTGTTTGCCAGATGTACAGTGGCACCCTAGGGAGAATACAAATTTTTTTTTTTTAAGAATTTGCATGTAAATACAAATATGTCTGCTACAGCGTAGCTACAGTAGACGGTAATTATGAAAATATAAAATCTCACTAAAATTATTTCTGAAAAACATCCTAATTATATGCACAGGCAGTAGCAGCAAGTAGCATGCATTGTCGGTGTAACAGGTTAAACCATTTGTTAGACGCATATGAAGAGGATCAGTTTTAACATCATTAGCAAGGTTATACAGAAATAAAAAATCAAAATCACGAAACAAAGACACACATTCACAACTGTAACACAAACGGGCAAAAACAAGACTTTAGTGTTGACAGGTCTGAATACTAATAAGCCAATGTTTCAGATGTAATCGAAAAAGGCTATATGTGTTGATGTCTCTGATTGATGACGGAATGGTGTTCCACTCCTGCGAAGCCCTAACAGAGAAGGTGGACTGACTAAAAGCACTTTTACTTAGTGGAATAATAGTCACCTCTTGACACTCCTCTGGTGATTCTGTGTGTGGTTGTTCTAAGTCTTAGGATGTCTGAGTAAGTAACAAGTTAATCTTTGACATTTACCAGTGAATGTCTGGAGAATATGGATAATCTTTGTTCTGGGTGTTATGTTGTTGTTGGTTTAAAAAAAATCCAAAAAATGAAAAGAATTTATTTATTTTACAGAATGCACTTACAACACCATTTTCAACAAAGCGCAAGGGCTCGTCTACAAATGATCAACTGTCATAACACTGGGACTCCCTGTATCCCACAGTTCCATGCACAATGAAGGGTGGACGAACCAGCAGTGCTAATAGACTGATTGTCATATTCGGTTTCTGGGTGAAGCAGGAGGGTGTACAATATTTATTGAATTCTTTTTTTTTGTACTTTTCTTTAGGATGAACACAAAAACTAAGGCTAACTCTCTAAGCAAAAGAAACTACTGAGAACCAAGCAGAGCAATAATAAAACACAACAACAAAAATGAGACATCGCCCATGTGATTTATTTCATTCCTTACTCCTCCCCACTCTTACTTTTTAGCATGATCTGTTTGATTTTATAATATTATTTTTCTTTTTCTTTCACCCTCTTTGAACATCAACAACAACAAAAAATCCTTCTCTAGATGTTTTCAGTTACAAGTGTCACATAGGCTTGAACCTCACTGACAATGTCATCATAGGCGTCGCAAGGTGGTTTCAGAACCGAGAGGGTATCTTCCAACAACTGTATGGCTTCATCGAGACTAATTCGCTGGCTCCCCGATGTACTCAGAAGCTTAGTGAGTTTGTCGCTGCTCTGTACTAGGTCGCCCAGGGTAAGAGAGCAGAGTGGGAGGCCCTTGAGCTGCTCCACTGGAGGTGCCACGTTCCCCAGCTCACTTTTGGCCAGTAGGACAGCGACCAGAGGACCACAGATTTTCCCCAACAGTCCCAAGGTGCTCTCGTTGAGTTCCTTGACCACCGCAGCCTTCTCTTTCAGTGACACCCCAGAGAAGGCGATCTTGTCATACAGGGCGGGTTCGATACTCTTGTGGACATGTCTGTCCCTCCGTTCGGCGACGTGGGAGATCTCAGACATAACTTGGCTCACCCTGACACAGCTTTCCTCAATTCCTTCGCTTTCTTTCGCTGAGACTGGGGAGATTTGTTCATCTAGGTGAGTGTTGAGGATCCCCAGGGCTTTGTTGGTGATGGTGTAGTATTTGTGGAGATAGTGGTGGAGGCGCTGGGAAGAGCGAATCAGCTCTTCTTCTTTTTTTTTATCCCCAAAGAACAGCGACAGCATCCTGGTGGTTTCTGTTAGTAAAGAGGAAATGCACTGCAATTATACAATAAAGTAATGCACTTGTGTTGTATTGGCTGTTGAATATTACACATCAACTTTCCGACTGACACCTCTTTAACAAGACAAGCTTTTGTTTGTGATTTGCATTATTTGCTTTAGGTAGTTTTGCATCTATCCTACAGGTTTAATGGTGGAACAAAAGTATTCAACAGTGACGTATTTCCCATTGACATTTCATCATTTACAAAATTCTACAATGTACCACTTTAGTTATGAGACAATGGGGGAACCCATGGAAAAGATGAGAGTGCATGAGTTGATGTTTGCAGGGATCTTTCACAATAACAAACTCCAACACCAAAAGGTTTTAATCTTGTCAAAAGCAGATGCCTATTGCTCTAATACTGCTCAAGGGGTGTTCACAATGAACAACGGATGGCCCCTGCTGAGGTTAAGATTGAGTCTTTTTTAACAAAAATGTTCAAATATACAATGAAGAGGACTGAAAGCAGGGATAGGAAGAGCAAGGAAGAAGGGAGGGAGGATACATGGATGAATAGATCAACTGAAATTCAGATTATATGAATAAAAAAGACAACTGATTCGTATCTTTAGTAAACTTTAATGTTGAAAAACAGAAAAGTCTTGAATGCAATATAGAAAGAAAACAAGAACTGAAGTACCATTTAACATTCAAAACAGTTTGATCAAGAATTACCACTTTCTTAATCAGTTTCTTATTAATCCATATGTAAAGATTACCAGAGTAACTGAAAATCATGATAGTGTAGATGATCCAGTACTAATGAATAGAGCTAGATACGCAACAATTCAAAGCTAACCTAAGGATGGTGACCATTAGTACCCTAGCTCTTGCATTATTTCAATTCTAACCTCGACTTTATTTATACGATCCTGGAACTGTACAGAAGCAGGCCTGAATTCAACCAAAGCTTTCTTATACTCTTCCAGGGCCTGATCAAGTTGATCTCTCTCTAGTGCCCCCAAAATGGCTTGGATCATCATATCAACGCCCATGAACAGCACCCCTAAGGCCAAACTGGAAAAAAACCCTGCACACACTTTAGCACATGTGGATATTACGTTTGCAAATATCCTTCCACTTTTGATTAGGTAACAAAGTACAGTGACAGACACAAAACTTAAGGCACCCAATGATCCGCTGAGTATTGATTGAATTTCTTTAAAGTCTTTGACGCTGGGTGACAGGGTTTTCAGTTTCTCATATAAGTCAGGTTCCAGCTTCTCCTTCAGCTTCTCATCGATTTTCTTTACTTCTGCCTGGATCTCATGCATGCGTTGTATCATCACCTCGCAGTTCTCCTTGATGGTGGCCTTGTTGTTCAGCTCTATGGGACTGAAGGACAAACCCAGGTGCTTGTCAAGAACTTCAATGAGTTGGTTAGTGGCTCGGAAGTTGTTCTTCATCAACTCCAGAAGCTCTTGGTTTCTGCGGATGATCTCCTCCCTTTTAGCAGGGTTACCAGGGAAGAAGAGGTCACTCCAAGACATTTTTCTTTGTTTATTTTGAGATCTTGAAATGAAGAGAGAAACATATATTTAGGAAATTGTGCAAGGGCGGCACTGATTTAAATGCAAGAAGAGACTAATAGGTTAACCCTCTGGGTTCTGAATCATATCAGTGCAAAAGAGACTCAAATAACTCTGTCGATTTTTGTCATACAGATCAGTGTTGTACATCATTCGATCCAGTTAAGTCTCTAGAGCGCTGACTTTGTGTGTTTGACTGAATTGTTTGCTTTATTTGTATAGCTTCTTATACCTTTTACTTGTACTTTTATCATGGCTAATATTGATAAAACTGAAATTTAACAAAAAGAGACTGGGTTGAGTTTTGTCATTTTAAATTGTAATAATTGTATTTAAAAATTAAAAAACTGTAATGTTGTTTACTGCAAAATCTGTTGTTTAGTACAAATGCACATATTGCCTGGACCATATTAAAATGTTTAATGTTTTTATATTATATTTAAAACGAAAAGAGGCAGGTTTGTGTTTTATATATATATATTAGGGCTGTCAAATGATTAATCACGATTAATCACACCAAAATAAAAGTTTGTGTTCACATAATATATTTGTGTGTACTGTGCATAATTATTTTGTATATATATAAATACACACACATGCATGTATATATTTAAGAAATATTTGCTTAAATATACTGTATATATATTATATATAATTTGTATTATAAATAAATATAAATATTTTATATATAAATAACAAATTTTTCTTAAATATTTACATGCATGTGTGTGTATTTATATATACAAAATAATTATGCACAGTACACACACATATATTATGTGAACATAAACTTTTATTTTGGTGCGATTAATCGTGATTAATCATTTGACAGCCCTAATATATATATATATATATATATATATATATATATATTTTTTTTTTTTTTTTATATATATAAATAGGCAAACGTAATGTGCAGTGAATATAATCAATACGCGTTGCATGAACCACATTTGTGTGGCTATAATGTTTAAGATTTCTTTAAATGAAAACGAAAAGAGTTAGTATTGTGTTTTATAACATATTTCGTTGCCTAAAATATACACAGAGATAACCGGAGTAGCAGAGCGAGCTGAGTGACGTGCACTGCGTCTGAAGGTGGGCGGGGTTAGGATTTCCCAAGATTTTCCATGATGAAAGTGACCAATCATAAGAGGGTCAGTGCCCTCCTTGGTTTCCGCCCCCAAATTGTCAAAAGTCATGTAGACTCGAGGGAGCAGAAATCAGCTGAGGGGGAAGTGTTTGGTGGAAACAGGTGTGTGGAGGAAGGAACGCGCTAGAGGGTTATCGGATGGCGTCTTTGAGCCCGGGAGTAGAACATTCCGAAATTGTTGAGAGTATGGCAAGTGAATCGGATGGCGAGCAAGGAGAATGGCATGAGGTAACATCAAAGAGAACAAGAAAGAAGAATTCTGAGTCAAGTCACAGTGAGTCGGAACAGCAGAATGAGTTGAAAAAAGTGAGGAAAGCTAATAGGATGGAAGAGTGGAAAGTGGTGATCGAGTTTGGAGAAGTTTCTGGTAGTAAACTTCATCCAGTGAAACTTACTAAGGCAATTCATGATGAGATTGGACACATTAAACAAGCAAGATTTCTGAGTAAAGGAAAGATGTTGATTGAAGCAGTCAATAGTGTACAACAGCAACAGATATTGAAAAAGAAGACCTTGAATGAAGTGAGAATTAAAAGTCACGTTCCTGGGGCTAATAGTACGGTTAGAGGAGTGATTAGTGGAGTTCCATTAGATATTAAATAAAATTAAGAAGTAATCATCAAGTCTAAACAAGTGAAACTCTCAATGTAATTTCTCTTTCAATGATAAGGCTTACTGCGGATATCAGTGCACTGAATAGGTTAGTGGGATTTTATGGGGTTAATGTTTAATGGAATGTAACTAAGTGTAAACCTGTGACTCCCAGTTTCTGCTCTGAACCAATACACACACACAGACAAATAAAGTGTTTATTTGGTGTTAACTCCTTGATTTGTATTAAGTAAGCCACTTAATAATCAAAGTCAAGTCAAGTCAAGTCATCTTCATTTATATAGCGCTTTTAACAATGTAGATTGTTTCAAAGCAGCTTTACAGAGATAAGCGTATAAATTAAGGTAACAGAGATTGTTTTGGCTTTATAGCAGAGTTAAGTTATTTTCCATCTAAAGATAGTTTTGATTGATTTGCTTCCGTCACAACGATCATTTGTTATTAAATTAGGGGCCGCTAAGATGACACCATTCCCTCTACACAGACTTTAAACGTGAACCTGTGAGAAACGCTGATGGCGTTCACATGCGCATTAAGAACTGGTTCTATAGTTATATATATAGTTAGTGGTGTTACAAACCTTCACAGAAAACCCTCCCTGTGGTTGTGCGCTTCCTGAGTTTTCATTAAAATGCAGTGTTGCAAGTCATAGCCTGGATTATGAGACAGCATATAAAATCTATCTATCTGTCTAGATCAGTGGTCCCCAACCTTTACTGCCCCATGGGCAACATTACTAAAATAGTAACCTGCAGGGGGCAACATCTTCCTCACTCACCCTGTCCTCATGAAGAAGCATCTGTAAGCCAAATGGGGGACTTATGCCTCAGAAACTAAAATATGTAGCTGCAGTAAAACAACTTACACTTGCTTGTTTTTAAAATGCACTTTTCTACTTGCTTGGCAATTACAAGACTGCATTTGTGACAGTTCCTATATCAAAAGTGTTTAGCATTCTCACACACATACCTGTTTTTTCAGGTGTATAATGTGACAAAGCAGCATGAGCTGGGAGTTGCTTTGACACTTGTGTACCGCGAACCACGTACTGTGTATAAATATAATGATCCCAGGCTCATGTTAGTTATTCTCACCTAGTTATACAGAGCAGCCTCCAATTTCAATTATAGAACTCAATCGGTAATATTTCCCTGTGACACTGGATTGCATAACTTGCCTGTCATTCAGACTGCTGGTACTGTGTAATGGGCGGGAGGAAGGTAGCTCACAAAGAAGTATGGGGTATGATTTATTAATATTATTACCGTAAGTTTTTTTGAGATCGGAAAAAAATCAAATATATATCTGAAGAAGCCGCGGCCAACATTGGAGGGCAACATGTTGAGGAAAATGTAGAGTTTGAGCATAATAAACTAATAACTGACAGCGATGAAAAGAACACTCAGGATTAATCTGGGACAAAAATACTCTCATAAATGATTATTATTATCATGGTAGATCTAATTCTTTTTTTCTGCTTCTGCTTGTTATTTAATAAAGTTTTGCATGCCTCTTGTCTAACAGTCAATATAATCGCCGGTCTCCAATATGCGCCGGGTCTGCTGGCAAATATTGTAAATTAAGGGCGTGGGCGTTTTAATATTGTTTAATATGTTTTACGGTAGATATTTTACAGACCGTAGACTGCTTACGTAAGAAGACCTGACACCGTAACCTAAATTTTGGTAACGGAACTAGTGTTACAAAGCACTGTTTCCACACGGCATATATACAGTGAGACAAACCGTACATAGAGACAGGACTAGTGTTGTCAAAAGACCCGGTACTTCGGTACCAACTCGTTACTAAAAAATTAGAATAGTTACGGTATCAGCTTTTCTTAAGTACCGGTGGTACCGAAGTATCGGGTTAATCCGGTTCTTGACGCGCTGTCCGATAGGTGCACATGCGTCCTCCTCTTCATAAACATGTGAGACATGGCAACCGGCAGCGCTTCTGAATCCACCGGTTTACAAGAAAGGAGGAGGATTGGGCTAATATCACGTTGCCATAAGGGGTCGTACGTTCACATAGCGTGTTTTATGCGCGTGCAAATTCATTTTCCAGGCGCGCGCTGTTCATGGTTGCATAGCAATGACAGACGCAATGGGAGAGCACGCGCTTGTGGAAAGGAGAAAAGTGGTGCAAACTGCACTCTCCATGATGACAAGTAAATATTATCAAATAATTAATGGTTTTTAGCCCTCGCATTAGATTTACTAATATATTCATGAAGAGCGCAGTATGTACCGCTCCTTTCCACAAGCGCGTGCTCTCCCAATGTGTCTGTCGTTGCTATGCAACCATGAACAGCGCGCGCCTGGAAAACGAAATCAAAAGTTTTATCTGTTCATTATTTAATGGTTGAAGTGAACAAACATGATTAAATAAGTTAAGTTTAGGATTAAATAAAAGTACAGTCAAGTCTAATGACACGTTTTATCTCCTGTATAGTTTGGTAACACTACAATAACCATTCATTAACATTACTTAATGCATTATCTAACATCAACACATTGAGTGAATATTTTTAGAACATTAATTTATTTTGGTGAATGTTATTTAATACAAACACTTAATTGTTCTTGTTTGTTAACTTCATCCATTGTGCATTAAATAATGAACATATCAAACTTTTGATTTAAAAAAATTTATTAGTAAATTTGTAAATTAACCCCATAGGAGAATAATTGCTACAGTACCGTATTTTCCACACTATAAGGCGCACTTATAAGCCTTTAATTTTTTCAAAAAACGACAGTGCGCCTTATAATCCGGAGCGCCTTATATATGGATAAAACAACCGCTGACTTAAACCTTGTTTATACTTTCGCCTGGCACCGCAGCGCGAGCCTCAGCTGACTGCGCGAGCAACTCCCCAAACAGACGAGGCATTTATACTTGACGCAACGGTTTTGTTTTAGACTGAACACCAGACCATACAGCTGATTTAGACACGCCGGTGTGATGAGATTATCCGTCTGCTCGGGCAGATAATGCTCAAAGTCATGCATCTTCGGATGCGGAGGCGCGCACGCTGTTACAATGTCGTCATTTTTGCCGCGCGCGCGCCTCCGCGTCCGAGATGCATGACTTTGAGCCGAATCTGCCCGTGCAGACGGATATTAGTTTTTTTATTACCTTTGCGCTCATGCGGACGCGTCGAGCATAAACAAGGTTTTACAGCTCAGCCACTTGTTTTTTCATATTTTTTTGCAAGTGGTAGATCTTGGTTTACATTTGGACTTTAGATGTGATCTTAGGCTTGAAAAGGTTGGTGACCACTGCATAACGCAAACCCAGTCAAACGTTTGACTGCAGTATCTTCTATTCTATGCGCCTTATAATCCGGTGCGCCCTATATATGAAAAAAGTTATAAAATAGGCCATTCATTGAAGGTGCGCCTTATAATCCGGTGCGCCTTATAGTGCGGAAAATACGGTATATATACCGTATATATATATAACTATTGTTTATTGTTAGGTTATTTTATCTAATGTTATCTAACAAATGGAAACTTATTGTAAAGGAAACTTAACTTTAAATTTAATCTAAATTAAGCTTTGGTACCGAAATTGGTACCGAGAACCCGTGGATTTTCACTGGTATTGGTACCGAATACTGAAATTTTGGTACCGTGACAACACTAGACAGGACCTGGAACAGACAAGCCATTTTAGATGACCTCATCCAAATAATTTTGTAATACATATTTTGACGTTTTGCAGAGGACTTGGAAAAAAAAAGAATAGTATGAGATGGACACACTTTGTTCAAAGGTCATGGTAAGGTACAGGGTGTTTTATTTTGACTAATCACAACTGTGGCCTTTAAGACATCATTTATAGACTAAGGGCAGGACCTAATCAAACATCGCAAGTCGCCAACGGTGAAGCGGAAACGTTCCCGGTACCTAATCAAAATAAGAACTTCGAGCAAGTTATCCCGGTACCTAGTCAAGCGGTCTTTGCTTGAAATTGAGGAGCTGACGCTTTTTCATTACAAATAGGGGGAGAAGGGGAGTGGTCCCCTATCCACCCATCCATCCATCAATTATCATTAACCGCTTAATCCTTTATAGGGTCGCGGTGAGCCGGAGCCTAACCCAGCAGACACAGGGTGCAAGGCGAGACTACACCCTGGACGGGACGCCAGTCCATCACAGTCCACACACACACACACACACACACACACACACACACACACACACACACACACACACACACACACACACACACACACACACACACACACACACAGAGGGCAATTTAGAGTGAGTGGTCCCCTATCGCCCTACCTAATCTAATGAATTCAATCCTCACATAAGAAACAAAATCAATACATAAATACAAATATCAAGACATAAAAAAAAAAAAAAAATACAAAGATAAATATATTTATTTATTTATCTGTATTTATTTCTTTATTTACTTATTGTTTCATTTTGGCACAAATTTTCTCCATATAAACCTCTACAGATCAATTAACAATAACCCAATAATACACAGCATCTATGAAATAAACCGTATGCACTGTGATGTATTGCAGTCTACATTTCCGTTGTATTGTACGCTCTTAAAACAAATGTGTTAAATGTAACACGTGTGCGTGCTTATACAAGGACAACGCAATATTTGTATTAAAATCAACAAACCACAACACAATGATGTGTCTTTCTAACACAGTCTGTGTGGCTGAAAACACATTATTGTGTAAGAAATGCACATTATTGTGTTATGGTTTGTTCATTTTAACACAAATATTGTGTTGTCCTTGTATAAACACGCACATTTGTTTTAAGAGTGTAGGCGACTCCTACAAGAACAGGATTACCGAATCTATGTTACATCCTTCATAGGCTACCTTACCCGACCGAAGAAGCTGTGTGTGCGTGTGTTGTTGTTGATGCGGCCATGTTCAATACCTGACAAAGGGGTGACATCAATGGACCTTTTGCTGATTCCCCACAACCGAATGAGGGGATTGAACATAAGCGTCACACATAATAAGGCCAGCTCACGGTGTGGGCTTCACAAATAGACACCAAACTGCTCTCTGCCACATGCTGTACATCTCATTCTGTCCCTGCTGCAGATCCCTCAATGTATACATAGGCTGATATCAATGTGCTAATACATAACATGCTATATGGGCACCTGTGTGATGTAGCTCATTAAACTGCATTGACATAGCAATACCAGTGTTTCTCACCGGATTTTGGTAAATCTGTGGTGAGTTTGCCTCTAGGGGGGTTCGGGGGCATGCCCCCCCCCCCCCCCCCCCCCGTAAGAAAATGTTGTGCATTGTAATGTTAAATTCATCAATCTGGTGCACAAAATTAAAAGTGCCAAACCATATTCAGTGTGCAAAGAAAAATTCAAACCTCTTTTAGTTGTGTCTGTCTGCATTACACTACTACATAATAATAGTTAGAATATTAATCCCATGACAGTAATAGCCGTGTACTGTAAAACAAATGCACTGAAAAATAAAGGACGGTCATTAAAGTGGTAATGTTTGCACTTAGGTTTTATTATGCATTTAGGAGACTATTGCAAGAAGCTGCTTACATTAACCTTACTTTCGAAAAATAAATAAATACAATCTTGATTTTTCATGAAATATTATGTTAGAATTGTAGGCCTAAAATACCAGGGTATCAGCTTGTTTTCTTCAATGGTATAATTAATACAATTACAATTTGGTTTGTTGCAATTAATTTGTGTTCATAATCAGTAAAAAAAAAAATCTTCTAACAAGAATAAACACATATGAACAATTAAATTACTATTGTATTATTAATTATTTGTATATCTTGAAACTTCCCAAGCAGAAGATGTGAAATGAATGAATACATTACCAAAATGTGATTGCAGAATATATTTAAATTATCCCTGAAATTGTCATTTTCTCCTTACTGTCTTGTGAGTTAACAATAATGCCTGGCCAGTAAATTACTTTGTGAACAAAGAAAACATTTTGGCATTTGGGATTTGATTTAGTTAATGCCTAAAAATGTAAAAGTTTTACTTTATAAACAGAATATAGTTTAATTAATTTTAAAATTTGTCGCCGGAGTGAATGAGAACATATTGTTGCGCAATTGTATTTAATCTTCTTATTCGTACTTCGGTTGTCACTTCGGTAGTCCCTTTAGACTTATGAGGATTCTTAAAGAGTGGACTTATATTTGTTGACTGGCTATATTAATGTCTTTACGCCTATGCTTCAAGTGCTTACAAGCGTGTTAGTTAATGAAAAGGGGGTTCACTTTATTTTAGGGGGCCTGTTCACTATGAACTAAAGTAGTTACATGTCCTTTCTTCATGACATGTATTGAAGGGTGAACCACACACACAACACTAAGACAATTTGATGAAGACGAAGGGAGTCAGTTTTGGGGTTTGAAGGTAAGCATGCAGCATATTTACCATGACATTTAGACCTGACCAAATAAAAACTTTCACACACCTGCTAATCACAAATTATAATCCCAGTATTCATGTTGGGTTCCCTCTGTGATCGAAGCAATAATCCTCTAACAAAATAAAATTAAAAAAACACCTGCAGTACCAGATTTCTTGTGTGTGCTTAGAGGGTGTGTCAAAGTTTTGATTTTGTCCATAATTTAACATCTTAGTAATTAAGGTATTGACTGAGGAAATAGACAATAGGTCTCTGAATAAACCCTTTAAATATCACTTAAGTAACTTTTAACAGAAGAAGAAAATGCTGATTTTTAGGTTTACTCTTTGATTATTTATCATGAATAGGTGCCACCACACCTTTTAGACCATAACTTTACATTGTAACAAGTTAATTAAGTAACTGATTTATTAATTGTGAGAAATGTTACAAAATATGACTTAACAAATTGGTATGCCACCGATTATTAATAGAATAGCATATATTGTTTTATTAATATGTTTACTACTATGTGTGTTAATAGGTAAGTGCTACTACAACATTTACTCCATAACTTTACATTATAGCAGATAATTTACTAAGCCATGTATTAACTGTGAGAAGATTTACTATAAATCAAGTAATCAATGGTCTAACCCTTTGCGGTCCTTTGTCGGACTGGGTCCGACATCATTATAGCAATGATGCTATAATGATATAGCAATGAAAAAAACGGGGTTTTAGTAGTTTTTTCTGCGGAAAAAGTGGGTCTACGCACATGTTCTGCTGATTTTTGAAAACTTTGAATAAAAGTGCAAGATTGTTCTCTTACACTAACCCCCACTTTCCAAAACATAGAGCAGTTTGCAGTGTGGAAGCACAAACACGTGCATTCAAAAAACATTTTAAAAAGTAATGTGTCTTTCCTATTCCAGCAAGTCATTCTAGCATTTTATCACTGTTCAGTAAATGAGGCACAGCTTGTTTTGGGAATAAAAAAAACTACACAAATATAAGACTGACCGATTCAGTTTGTCATTCTAACAATTCCTGCCACCCAGTCTTTAAATGAGCACAGCTCACCTGGTTCTCTGTTGGAGGTGTGTGTCGGTTGTCGTCTCGGCGTCAGGCTGGCTGTGGGTCAGGCTCAGGTGATCCACTGCTCTTACATACAGTGTGCTGTGCTGGAGAAGGTCCAGGTTCACTCCCCCTTACGTGGAATCTGACCATGAGACTCCTCCTACTCCTGCTGGCACAATCCCCCATTACCTGCTTCCTCTTTCTGCAGTAATCAGAAATCGGTGATGGAGAAGTAAGTACAGTACAGTACACACAGGGTGCTGAACTTCTGAGCAGGTCCAGGTTCACTCTCCTTTCCTGGAATCTGAGCATGAGCCTCCTTCTGAAGAAAGATTTGCACAATCCCCCATTTCCTGCTTCCTCTTTCTGCAGTAATCATAAATCGGTGATGGAGAAGTAAGTACAGTACACACAGGGTGCTGAACTTCTGAGCATGAGCCTCCTTCTGAAGAAAGATTTGCACAATCCCCCATTTCCTGCCCAATCCTCCTACAATGATCCTGCAGTACATTGTTTTTAATGGTGCAATAAAGCCATGTAGTTCAGAGTGTTAACACATAATGGCAAACACAAAAACATGTCATGTTACAATTTCAAAACAACTAATGAACACTAAAACCACAAATTCACTTTAACACTTCGAACAGTCAAATGGTTTAACAAATGGTTTCAAACTTTACATGTTCAGTGAATCCAAAAATCGAAGTCCATCTCTCACTTAAGACGTTTCCCTTCAGTATTCCCTTTACACTCAAAGGGCCCTATCATATGGAGCTAAAAGAGTCTCAAAAAAGATAAATGCACAAACTGCATTCACATATGCACACACAGGATACACAAATGCACACACATGATTCATAAATACACACACAGGATACACAAATGCGCACAAAATTCACAAATGCACACACAGAATTTAAAAAGCACAGAAGATTCACAAATGCATACAAAATTCAGAAATGCACACAAAATTCATAAATACACACACAATTCAGAAATGAAAACAAAATTTACAAATGCACACAAGATTCACAAATGCTCAGGACAAGATTCAGAAATGTATTTCTGATGCACACACAAATATATCTTGATTTACAAACTGCTTGCGGTCTGTGAACTTCACTGCATTTGTGTGTGAATTGTGAGACTCCCCTGACTTGGCTCGACACACAAATGCCTTTTTTTAAACAGGGAATGACCTGTGACCAATCAGATACCTCCCTTGTTTTAGCCAATCACAAGAACGCACCCCACGTGGGGGATTGTTTACTTGTAAGCCAATCACATGAAGTGCGGGCGCGGGCGCGAGCGCGACAGCGAGGTGGGTGGAGTTCTGCCAGTTGGTTGAGACCTCAAAATTACGTTGAAAAGGTCAAGTTTGACGTGTTTACAGATGTGCGGAAGGAGGACCATATACACATTTTCAAATGTATTTGTGTCAGTTTATCGTTTAAAATGCCCATTTCGTGTGCGCATCCTGGGTGTTTTAATATTAAAAAGCCAAAAAGAACATTTTCTTAAATTTTTCAAGCGTGACCTTTTCAACGTAATTGCGTATTACGTGACGTCACGAACGCGCATCACAGAACAGAGCAAGGCGAACATTTGTGCTTATAAAACTTAAACTTTTTTATTTATTTTTGAAATGAGCGATGGTTTCGCTAGATAAGACCCTTATTCATCGTCTGGTATCGTTTAAAGCCCATTGAAGCTGCACTGAAACTGTCATCTGGACCTTGAACCGTTTGGGTCCCAATGGAATCCATAATATGTGAAAAAATCCAGGAATGTTTTCATCAAAAACCTTAATTTCTTTTCGACTGAAGAAAGAAAGACATGGACATCTTGGATGACATGGGGGTGAGTAAATTATCAGCAAAAGTTTTTTTAAAAGTGAACTTCTCCTTTAATTTGGGTGGGTTTCTCCATCCCCAACGGCCCTGACGAGAGCGCTGCTCTCCTCGGCTGTGAACCGCTCCTGGCGCGCGCCTGGCAAATCCGCCGTTATAATAGGAATCCGCTTTAGAACAAGGGCGCCTGCTCTTAAAGGGAATGTGAGATGTCGCTCTGATTGGTTTATTTCACGTTACGCCCAAACCACACCTATGAATAATGAAGCTACTTCAGACCAACACATTTAGATTTGCGCCTGGCACAAGAGTCATTTATCCCGCCGGGAAAATAGCAACAGCGCCAAGACCCGCCCACAAAGTTACTTGCGCTTAGCGCTTTGACACTTGCGTTTCAGATCGTTAAAATTAGGGCCCTATCTTAGCAGACAAGAAGTGTAGGCTCCTTTGTCTTCCTGTCAAATACATTTTGATATATCCAATTCATGCATAATAGTCATTGATACATAACTGAATACACATTTTAAAAACAATCAGCTCATTATGTTTGAAACTAGAAAGAATAAAAAAACACTACCATTGAAACATTACACATTTTTTCCTGCATTGGATATCAAATCTAATTGCAAGAATTCCAAAGACCAGTGCCAAGGAGTTCAGTAAGCAAAACCAATTTATTAACAGCGCTGGGAGAGCTCCCTGCCAGGCAATTTCAATGAGACAAAAATAAAAGCAAGTGAAGCAGCAGGGTCAGCTAAAAAACAACAGCAATGTATGTGGGAGAGACAAGGGTCCCAGGGGTCTGCCATAAAAGTACTTGCCGAGTGTCATATTTAATCCCATTCAGTTTATAACGAACAGAAGTCGTCTGTACTGCTATTCATGAAATGATCTGTGCGGAGGTAAGACACAGGCCCGGTTTTTGGGATGGAACCGCATAACAGTCTCGCATTTTGATTGGTCCATTTCTGTCACATGAATATGTCGTCACAAGAGTGGAAAAGCTTGCAGGCATTTTTAACATTGTAATCAGAGAGCGAGAGAGAGAGAGAGAGAGAGAGAGAGAGAGAGAGAGAGAGAGAGAGAGAGAGAGAGAGAGAGAGAGAAAGAGAGAGAGAGAGAGAGAGAGAGAGAGGCTCAAAAAGCATTTATTTACCAAAATTTTAAAAATGCAATTTTACATTATTTTTCCAGGACAAAAAATATCAAAATGCATCTAAAATAAATAAATACGTAAATAAAGAGAAATAAATAAAATTAAATATACAAGTCCAAACAATCATCACTATCAATATCACAAATACACTGATTCACAGCCCATCGGTGTTTAAACTTCTCCATGTTATTTACCAGTTTATGATATGTGAACTCAATTTTAATGCGAGATTTTACTAGTCCTTTTAATATGGACACAATATCATCTGACCCAGCCCCGTTCAAACGATATTTTCTTGATAGCCAAATTGCCAATTTAGCTTTTCCAAAAATAAAATTAATTAACACATGCACCTCCCTCTTTCTTCTACTGTATTTTGGACCATAAATAAAAAAAACTGGTGTAAAAATTTCTCCTAATTTATGAGACCACTCTTCTAAAATACAAAAAACTGGTTGAAGTCTTTTGCACTTTAAAAACAAATGAAAAACTGTCTCCTGTTCCCCACAGAAAGGACAGCCCTCCCCTACCTGTGGATCAAGGTGTGCTATGTGCCTGTTTGTAGCTATAATCCCGTGTACTATCCTCCACTGCAGGTCTCCAGACCTCTTCTCAATGGGAGGTTTGTACAGGGACCTCCAGCTGCCTTTGGGGGAGGCACCTGGCCCAAAAAACTCTTGCCATTTGGACTCACTAACAGTCTCTAGTGCTTTAAGATGCCATGATTTCACACACATAGTGTATATGTCCGTCTTATCAGCATTGCAAAAGTACTTCGGCTGATGAGTCTTAAAAGACAGCAAGCAACCTTCTTTCTCTTGCCATGTACCATTCTCTGGTGAAAAAATCAACTGAGGAAAGCTACAGAGATCAGTCTCTTTTTCAAAACTTTCCATTGCCAGTTTGTAATCCTGAGGCAGGGTCTCAATTATCTGAGTCAGCACATTTTTTATCAATCTGACAGATTTAATTTTCAATTTTTCAGCTAAATTCTCAGGGTTAATCCATTCTTTATTGACTCGCAAATGTCCAATCTTTAAGATGTTTGCTGCCCACATGGCTTTTCTAAGAGTGTCCGATTTAAGAACATCCACATCCAGAGCAGGATTAAAGAAAAGCGGCTCTTCATTCAGCCACAAGTTCTGAATGTCACTTCCATCCCGTGAGAACTTAAAAAGTGCCCATGATTTAAAAAGTGATCTGTAAAAGAGACTCAGTCCAGACAAATCCAGTTTGTTAAGATCCATCAGAAACAGGTGACGGTCTAGTCCCATGTCTCCTACTCTTCTCAGGAGAACACATGCGATCTCAGCCCAGCTCACATCCACACCATAGATTAACCCCCTGAGGTCGGTGGTATCGCCGGCGATACCAGCTCGCTTTTTTTCAGTTCAGTTCAAAAGAAATTAATTTTGCTCTGTGGACTTTGATATTACAAGCAAGTTTCATACATCAATCGATTCTGTTAAATGTGTATTATTTTTGTGTATACTCACAATAAAAACAAAGTGTTGTGCTTTTTGCCAAATAAAGAAAAATAAACGTGATGCGAGTTCTGCCTTCTATCTGCCAGTGTAGTCCATTCTGAAACGCGTCCGAAAATGAACAATAACTCAGCGAATACTCAGTCAAACAGGCATTCAGACACACAGGCATGAACCTTGAATTCTCTTCTTTTTAATGAAGTAATTTATATAAAAAACAAATATTCTCATCTTGTGAAATCTGTATTAAAAGAGAGCGATTCCAGTCGACCTCATTAGAGCTAATTCAAATGTAATGTGACTCCGCCCACGGAGAGCGCGTGCTATTCAAACGCAAATGGCTGAGGTAATCCGCGCAATCCTGTGAACGCCCCCTGTATCAGCTCGAGAAAACCAAAACACAAGTTTATTCAGAACATTACTTGTTTACAACACAGCGCTGTGAGGAATAATGAGGAATACGAGGAATACGAGCTGAGGAATACTAGTAAGTTTTTCCTTCTCGGGTTTCTGTTTATGAATGAATGAATGGCATAGATGCGCGCTGTTTACCACAGTTCTCCATTATGGACGCGAGCGCTCTAAAACTTTCACAGAGACCTCCAAACAGAAAGTACAAATTCTTTCTTTAAAACGAATTTCGTTTTGTATCAATTGTATCTTAATTTTAATCATTTTTTCATTAACAAATTTCCTGGATTTAAAGTAAATATCATGGGCTAGCAATCACAACATAAGGTGCTTGAACTGGAGATCATCATGAATCATGAGCCTACTCGCCTCACATGTCTAAAAAATGTGAAATATATTTACAGAAAGCTGTTTCTAAACAAAACCATCCAAAAAAAAAAAACTATAGCCTAATAAATGTGCATTTATCCGGTGCGTTCACTAGCCTACTGCAAAGATCGCGAGTCAAAAGCCTATCGTCAACGAATGATGATTTTTTTAGCAAACCGTATTGCTATACTGAGATGGGTAAAAATCAACTGAAATATGTTGAAATAAAATGTAGGCTATTTGTATAAGCAACGTAAACTGCAAATTAACATTTATATGCCCTAATATTTCATGAAAACAACGTTACAGTCAGGCGAAATATGAAAGACAACATTTTGTTTAGTATATTTGGGTACAGTTTTTACTGTAGAATATACTGCCTCGTCAAATAAGCTTTTGTTTAGCAATTTCTATATATAAAATAGCCTAATATTTTTGTCAAAAATAAAGTCATCAACTAAGATGTTAGCTGTTCCAATGTTGGCTATATTCAAAGTAATGAATACATAGATAAAATGTTAATTTACAAAGAAAGAGTACACTTGAAATATTGTTGAAATTGTAATTATTGTTGTAATTGTAACCTTTTTAATAAAATAGCAAAACATATGTACAAGATAGATGTAAGCAAAATCTTAAATGGTCAATATAAGTCTTCTTCTAAATTTCTTTTGTCCTTGCATTGTGGCTCAGCCAGTTTCACACCTGTGTGAATGGCTCATTATGCAGAGTGGGTGGTAATTCAGGTGTAAACCACTCCTCGTTCACGCCCCCTCGCATATTGGCTTTCCAAGCAAAACCTGTTTTACATCAATTTAAATCAATGTATGGTTTTATTTGAACGATAAAGCAAGACTTTTTTCACATAATTTTGAAGAAAAAACACTGGGCGAGGACATCCATTGGTCAAAAGTCTTATTGACACATATTTACTATGTGTTTTGTGGCCTTATTTCAGAAATTTTAGTTTTTAGTTTTTTCAATATCCACGCATAAACATTATTCTCTCAAAAATGAAAACATGTACATACACGTGGCTCACATATTATGGTAGCCCTGTTTGTGCTTTATAGAGTGAATTTACACCTTTGCCATTAATATGTTTATAAGCAACTGAAAAAAGCACAAATGTCAGGGCATGTCAGAACATCTCAAGGGCCCAGAAAACCGCTCAGACTCCAGAGGGTTAAAAGAGAGCGATTCCAGTCGACCTCATTAGAGCTAATTCAAATGTAATGTGACTCCGCCCACGGAGAGCGCGTGCTATTCAAACGCAAATGGCTGAGGTAATCCGCGCAATCCTGTGAACGCCCCCTGTATCAGCTCGAGAAAACCAAAACACAAGTTTATTCAGAACATTACTTGTTTACAACACAGCGCTGTGAGGAATAATGAGGAATACGAGGAATACGAGCTGAGGAATACTAGTAAGTTTTTCCTTCTCGGGTTTCTGTTTATGAATGAATGAATGGCATAGATGCGCGCTGTTTACCACAGTTCTCCATTATGGACGCGAGCGCTCTAAAACTTTCACAGAGACCTCCAAACAGAAAGTACAAATTCTTTCTTTAAAACGAATTTCGTTTTGTATCAATTGTATCTTAATTTTAATCATTTTTTCATTAACAAATTTCCTGGATTTAAAGTAAATATCATGGGCTAGCAATCACAACATAAGGTGCTTGAACTGGAGATCATCATGAATCATGAGCCTACTCGCCTCACATGTCTAAAAAATGTGAAATATATTTACAGAAAGCTGTTTCTAAACAAAACCATCCAAAAAAAAAAAACTATAGCCTAATAAATGTGCATTTATCCGGTGCGTTCACTAGCCTACTGCAAAGATCGCGAGTCAAAAGCCTATCGTCAACGAATGATGATTTTTTTAGCAAACCGTATTGCTATACTGAGATGGGTAAAAATCAACTGAAATATGTTGAAATAAAATGTAGGCTATTTGTATAAGCAACGTAAACTGCAAATTAACATTTATATGCCCTAATATTTCATGAAAACAACGTTACAGTCAGGCGAAATATGAAAGACAACATTTTGTTTAGTATATTTGGGTACAGTTTTTACTGTAGAATATACTGCCTCGTCAAATAAGCTTTTGTTTAGCAATTTCTATATATAAAATAGCCTAATATTTTTGTCAAAAATAAAGTCATCAACTAAGATGTTAGCTGTTCCAATGTTGGCTATATTCAAAGTAATGAATACATAGATAAAATGTTAATTTACAAAGAAAGAGTACACTTGAAATATTGTTGAAATTGTAATTATTGTTGTAATTGTAACCTTTTTAATAAAATAGCAAAACATATGTACAAGATAGATGTAAGCAAAATCTTAAATGGTCAATATAAGTCTTCTTCTAAATTTCTTTTGTCCTTGCATTGTGGCTCAGCCAGTTTCACACCTGTGTGAATGGCTCATTATGCAGAGTGGGTGGTAATTCAGGTGTAAACCACTCCTCGTTCACGCCCCCTCGCATATTGGCTTTCCAAGCAAAACCTGTTTTACATCAATTTAAATCAATGTATGGTTTTATTTGAACGATAAAGCAAGACTTTTTTCACATAATTTTGAAGAAAAAACACTGGGCGAGGACATCCATTGGTCAAAAGTCTTATTGACACATATTTACTATGTGTTTTGTGGCCTTATTTCAGAAATTTTAGTTTTTAGTTTTTTCAATATCCACGCATAAACATTATTCTCTCAAAAATGAAAACATGTACATACACGTGGCTCACATATTATGGTAGCCCTGTTTGTGCTTTATAGAGTGAATTTACACCTTTGCCATTAATATGTTTATAAGCAACTGAAAAAAGCACAAATGTCAGGGCATGTCAGAACATCTCAAGGGCCCAGAAAACCGCTCAGACTCCAGAGGGTTAATCTCCTTGCTGTCTGTATTCGAAAAGCCTTTAGTCTCGATTTGATGTCAATCAGCCCCTGGCCACCTTCTTGCCTTGGTAAGTATAGCACAGCAGCCTTCAGCCAATGCTGTCCCGACCAGAAGAAGTCTACTATCCGCTGCTGTATTTCTTTCACCAGCTTTTCAGGAGGTTCTAGTATCATCATTTTGTGCCATAATGAAGAAGCAACCAGGTTGTTACATACCAGAACCCTCCCCCTATAGGACAACTGGGGTAGCAACCAGTTCCAGCGAGACAACCGGGCACACACTTTCTCCACAAGGCCCTCCCAATTTTTATCTCTATACTCCTCTATTCCTATAAAAACCCCTAAATACTTAAAACCTGTTCTCCCCCACTGTAACCCACCAGGAAGTATTGGACCTTTAGAAACCCTTCCACACCACAAAGCATCACTTTTGCTCCAGTTCACTAAAGCGGACGAGGCTTTACCATAACACTCTAAAGACTCTTTGAGTACCTGAATATCACTTTCCTCTCTGATTATAATTGTGAGATCATCAGCATATGCAGATAATTTAACAGAGTAATTCATGGTATTAACCTGTAAACCCATTAGTTCCCTTCTCAGTTTGCATAGCAATGGTTCAATTACGATACTGTACAATTGTCCTGAAATTGGGCAACCCTGTCTGATACCTCTTCTTACATTAATAGGGGTACTCAACCCACCACCTATTTTAATCATACATGTTGCTTTGGTATAAAGAAGTTTGATCATTGAAATAAAGCTTTTCCCAAAACCAAAAGCATTAAGGGTATCAAACAAAAAAACATGATCAACCCTATCAAAAGCCTTTTCTTGATCTAAAGACAAAAGACCCAGATTAAGATCATTACAATTGGCATAATCAAAAACATCCCTAATTAAATGAAGATTATCTGTAATTAACCGATTTTTAACACAATATGACTGATCTTTATGTACAATTTCATGCAAAACTTTGTTTAACCTATTTGCTAAAACCTTCGAAAATATTTTATAATCTGTACACAAGATTGCAACCGGTCTCCAGTTCTTTAGGAGTGTTAAATCACCCTTTTTCGGGAGCAAAGACAAAACCGCTCTTTGACAGCTGGTTGGAAGAATTCCTTCATGACAACATTTCTGAAACACTTTAAAAAAGTCCTGACCTACAATAGGCCAAAAAGTCTTGTAAAACTCAGCTGGTAGTCCATCCATTCCCGGACAACGGCCTGAAGATAGACCCATCACAGCTCGAGAGACCTCCTCAAAAGCGATATCATTCTCTAATGACAGCTTTTTTTCTTCAGATAAAACAGGTAAATCTCTTAACAGTTCAGTCCTGGAATGTTCATCTGAGCTTTCAGCAGTGTACAATTTAGAATAAAAGTCAACAGCAATTCTTCGCATTTCCAATGGTTCTGATGTGACATGTCCATTATTGTCCTTCAATAAAATCATTTGTTTCTGCTGACCCACTTTACGCTCTAAGTTAAAGAAATAAGAAGTGGGAGCGTCCATGTCCTTCAAATGTACATAGCGGCTTCTTATAAGAGCCCCTTTAACTTTTTCATCCAGTATTGAACTTAAAACATTTTTCTTTTCAGTCCACAAGTCTTTTAAATTAGCATCATCATTAACAGTCATATTTGTTTCAATATCAGCAATTTCCGCTTCTAGGTGTTTTAATGTATTTTTCAACCGTACAGAGGAGTATGCAGTATATTTTTGAGAGAAATCTCTTATATGGGCTTTGCCAACCTCCCACCACTGAATAATATCTTCAAAATTACTCTGTTCTATTTGCCATTTCTCCCAAAAACACTCAAAATCTTCACAAAAAGACTTATCTTCTAAGAGTTTAGTATTCAGATGCCAATAATAGCTCTTATGTACACTTTTAGACAAGGTAAACCCAACTGTAACAAGCTTATGATCAGAAAGAATATTGGGGATAATTTCTGTGTTAACAACTCTATTTTTCAGGTTAGAAGATATATAAAAACGGTCCAAACGTGCAGCATAAATCCTCTCATTAATCACTTTCACCCATGTATATTGTTTTATAGAAGGGTTATTCACTCTCCACACATCTGAGAGACTGAGCTTTTTTAAAACACTAGCCAAACATGAGGCTGACTGTGCGTGTGGTTCTTCCCCATTTCTATCTAGAACAAAATCTATAGTGCAGTTCCAGTCCCCTCCTACAACAATAAAGAAATCATCACTTTCTTCTTTGATTATGCTTTCCAATTTAGCAAAAAACAACTTTCTTTCCGCTCCAACATTAGAAGCATAAATATTTACAAAAAGAAAGTTTAAATTACTGATTTCAGCCTTAACAATTAAGAACCTTCCTGGTACTACTTCTTGTTTTGATAAAATTTTGACATTAAATGTAGGAGAAAAAAGGACAGCTACGCCAGCACTTAAATTAGTACCATGGCTAAGAATATAGTCTCCCTTCCACCATAGGCCCCAGTTAACTTCATTCTTGCAATTGCTATGAGTTTCTTGCAAAAAAGTAACACTCAAGCCTTTCAAACCAATCATTTCTGATAGTAGTTCATTCTTTTTTCCATCCCTCATCCCATTAATATTAAGAGATCCCACCCTCAGAGTCTCCATAGAGAGAAGAGAAGAAAAGAAAAAACAAAAGAAAAGAAAGGGAAACTTTACAGCCATAGTGATTATCTAAATTTTCCCCTCGCTTTCCCTAGCTTTTTACCTAGGTTTGTTACATGCTTTTTAAGGCGGTATCTTTTTTGCTGAGTAAGTTCCTCATAGCTGCTGACCTTCCTAGCCCTCATTGCAGAAACAATAAATTTCTCCGTATCCGGGAAGTAATCACTTATCTCAACCCCTGATTTACCTTTTGTTTGATCTAAAAAGGAATTGATTTGCTCAACACTGTACAAATCCTTCTCAGCCTCTTTAGTCATCTCAGGCCACTCATCATCTTTCATTCCATCATCAGTGCACTGTGATAAACACTCAAACTCATCATCCATTTTCTCCTGAGAGCCAACTACCTGTACAACATCACTGTTCATACCTTTATCCTCAGCATCGCCCACATCATCAATACTAGCACTCACATCTTTGTCAGGTAAATGACTACCTCCAGGTTGTTCCACACATCCAGCATGATTAACATTAGAAACACTCACCTCTTGCTGTCCCTCCACTTCCTCTGTAGCACCATTATCTTGTTCTTCATATCTCGGAGTTTCTACGATATCTACATGGTGTTCGCTGTTATTATCGTCAGCGCGAGATGTGGAAGCGCGCACTTCGCTTTTTTTCGGACATGAAAATCGCTTATGGCCCAAGTCTCCACACTCAAAGCATCTCAAACTTTCCGAGCTAGCATAAACCATGAAAGAGCTCTCTCCGTGAGTTACACGGAAAGAAGCCTCCAGTGTCCTCTCCGGAGAACTGAGAAACATATAAACCATACGTCTAAAGGAAAGCACGTGCTTTAAAGCGGCGTCTTTACATCCCAGAGGTACCGCTTTAATAGGGCTCGCAATCTTACCGAATCTTAACAGTTCTTTAACAATGGCTTCGTTTGAAATGAACGGAGGTGCATTAGAAACTATAACTTTAGTTGCTGGAGCGGATAGCGGGGTTACTGGTACAAACGACTCTTTTACCCATATTCCGCTCACAGTCAACTCATTAACAAGTGCTTCAGTTTTTAAAAACACAACCACCGCTTTATTCATTCTGGAGGCCGATACGATGTTATCGAACCCTATTTTATCACCAATAATCAACAGCATTTCCTCCACGGTCACCCCGGGCTCAGGTACACACCTGCAGCCATTCCTGAGGGACAGGTTAGATGTGCCCTGCGTGTTGGTAGTCGCCATGCCAGCGGCTACCAACCACGCACGCACACAGAGAAAACTTTTTTCCTCCCTACCCTAATAGCGGACGAATCTAGCGAGGGGAAAAGATAGGAGAAAGAAAGAAAGAAAAATAATAATAATAATGTTGAAAGAAAAAAACAAAAAGAAAAAAGAAAACGCCCTCAACAGCAGCGCTCTCAACTCGCTCCGCACGTTCACCCCCAACAATCACACCGGAAGTGAGAGAGAGAGAGAGAGAGAGAGAGAGGGAGAGAGACTCTATTCAATATCTATATTAATGAACTGGCATCAACACTTGAGAAGTCCTCTTGTCCTGGTCTGCCCCTCGAGGACAGGGAAATCAAAAGCCTCCTGTACGCGGACGATCTCCTGCTGCTGTCTCCTCATGAAGAGGGTCTGCACCAAAGCCTCTCGCTCCTGGAGGAGTTCAGCAGCGACTGGGCCTTACCCATAAACATGGACAAGTCCAAAATCATGATCTTCCAGAAGAAACCTCGCCTTACTGACAACAAATACACATTTACACTTGGGGGAACCATTCTTAATCATGTCACCTGTTATAATTATTTGGGTCTGACAATCTCAGCTTCTGGAAAGTTTGACACTGCAATGAAAGATCTGACTGATAAAGCACGTAGAGCTTATTATAGTATAAGAAAACCTATAGTTATAATTAGTATAAATTTAACCCACCCATTAAACTGTGGCTGAAAATCTTCGACAGCATCATCAAACCCATCCTCCTATACGGCTGTGAAATCTGGGGCCCCAAATTTAAACTAAATTACGATTCCTGGGACAAAACCCCTGTTGAAACTTTCCACCTCGAGTTCTGCAAGAACATCCTGGGAACTCACAGAAACGCTCCGAGTCTGGGTTGCCGGGCAGAATTAGGCAGATTCCCTCTCCTATCTGAGATCCAGAAGAGAGCCGCAAAGTTCTGGTTCCATCTATCAGACGCGCAGACAGAGAGTTACCATCACTGCGCTCTCAGACACAGGGCAGGACACCCCGAGAGCGACCCCATGACACATTTAGTGGAAAAACACAAACTTAATCCAACAATTCAGTTCAGACACGCAAAATTAAAAGAAATAGGGAACATAACCAAAGAAGAATACATACAAGACTGGCAGATAAAGGTCACACAAGTAAATAAATTAAAATACTTCCACAAAATAAAGTCTGATTATAAATTGGCCCCATACCTGACCGATATCAGTAATTATGGTCAGAGAAAGCTCCTGACAAGGTATCGCATTAGTGACCACAGTCTGTGTGTGGAGACGGGCCGACACAAGCCGAGCTGGAGAGCCAGAGAGCTCAGACTGTGTTCACACTGCACTGTGTGTGTGTGTGTGTGTGTGTGTGTGTGTGTGTGTGTGTGTGTGTGTGTGTGTGTGTGAGAGAGAGCCAGAGAGCTCAGACTGTGTCCACACTGCACTGTGTGTGTGTGTGTGTGTGTGTGTGTGTGTGTGTGTGTGTGAGAGAGAGCCAGAGAGCTCAGACTGTGTCCACACTGCACTGATGGAGTAGTAGAGGACGAGTGTGTGTGTGTGTGTGTGTGTGTGAGAGAGAGCTCAGACTGTGTTCACACTGCACTGATGGAGTCGTAGAGGACGAGTGTGTGTGTGTGTGTGTGTGTGTGAGAGAGAGCTCAGACTGTGTTCACACTGCACTGATGGAGTCGTGGAGGACGAGTGTGTGTGTGTGTGTGTGTGTGTGAGAGAGAGCTCAGACTGTGTTCACACTGCACTGATGGAGTCGTAGAGGACGAGTGTGTGTGTGTGTGTGTGTGAGAGAGAGCCAGAGAGCTCAGACTGTGTTCACACTGCACTGATGGAGTCGTAGAGGACGAGTGTGTGTGTGTGTGTGTGTGTGTGTGTGTGAGAGAGAGCCAGAGAGCTCAGACTGTGTTCACACTGCACTGATGGAGTAGTAGAGGACGAGTGTGTGTGTGTGTGTGTGTGTGTGTGAGAGAGAGCCAGAGAGCTCAGACTGTGTTCACACTGCACTGATGGAGTCGTAGAGGACGAGTGTGTGTGTGTGTGTGTGTGTGTGTGTGAGAGAGAGAGCCAGAGAGCTCAGACTGTGTTCACACTGCACTGATGGAGTCGTAGAGGACGAGTGTGTGTGTGTGTGTGTGTGTGTGTGAGAGAGAGCCAGAGAGCTCAGACTGTGTTCACACTGCACTGATGGAGTAGTAGAGGACGAGTGTGTGTGTGTGTGTGTGTGTGTGTGTGAGAGAGAGCTCAGACTGTGTTCACACTGCACTGATGGAGTAGTAGAGGACGAGTGTGTGTGTGTGTGTGTGTGTGTGAGAGAGAGCCAGAGAGCTCAGACTGTGTTCACACTGCACTGATGGAGTCGTGGAGGACGAGTGTGTGTGTGTGTGTGTGTGTGTGTGTGTGTGTGTGTGTGTGTGTGTGTGTGTGTGTGTGTGTGTGTGTGTGTGTGAGAGAGAGCCAGAGAGCTCAGACTGTGTTCACACTGCACTGATGGAGTCGTAGAGGACGAGTGTGTGTGTGTGTGTGTGTGTGTGTGTGAGAGAGAGAGAGAGCTCAGACTGTGTTCACACTGCACTGATGGAGTCGTAGAGGACGAGTGTGTGTGTGTGTGTGTGTGTGTGTGTGTGTGTGTGTGTGTGTGTGTGTGTGTGTGTGTGTGTGTGTGAGAGAGAGCTCAGACTGTGTCCACACTGCACTGATGGAGTCGTAGAGGACGAGTGTGTGTGTGTGTGTGTGTGTGTGTGTGAGAGAGAGCCAGAGAGCTCAGACTGTGTTCACACTGCACTGATGGAGTCGTAGAGGACGAGTGTGTGTGTGTGTGTGTGTGTGAGAGAGAGCTCAGACTGTGTTCACACTGCACTGATGGAGTCGTAGAGGACGAGTGTGTGTGTGTGTGTGTGTGAGAGAGAGCCAGAGAGCTCAGACTGTGTTCACACTGCACTGATGGAGTCGTAGAGGACGAGTGTGTGTGTGTGTGTGTGTGTGTGTGTGTGTGAGAGAGAGCCAGAGAGCTCAGACTGTGTTCACACTGCACTGATGGAGTCGTGGAGGACGAGTGTGTGTGTGTGTGTGTGTGTGTGTGTGTGTGTGTGTGAAAGAGAGCCAGAGAGCTCAGACTGTGTTCACACTGCACTGATGGAGTCGTAGAGGACGAGTGTGTGTGTGTGTGTGTGTGTGTGTGTGTGTGTGTGTGAGAGAGAGCCAGAGAGCTCAGACTGTGTTCACACTGCACTGATGGAGTCGTGGAGGACGAGTGTGTGTGTGTGTGTGTGTGTGTGTGTGTGTGTGTGTGTGTGTGTGTGTGTGTGTGTGTGTGTGTGTGTGTGAGAGAGAGCTCAGACTGTGTTCACACTGCACTGATGGAGTCGTAGAGGACGAGTGTGTGTGTGTGTGTGTGTGTGTGTGAGAGAGAGCTCAGACTGTGTTCACACTGCACTGATGGAGTCGTGGAGGACGAGTGTGTGTGTGTGTGTGTGTGTGTGTGTGTGTGAGAGAGAGAGCCAGAGAGCTCAGACTGTGTTCACACTGCACTGATGGAGTCGTAGAGGACGAGTGTGTGTGTGTGTGTGTGTGTGTGTGTGTGTGTGTGTGAGAGAGAGCTCAGACTGTGTTCACACTGCACTGATGGAGTCGTGGAGGACGAGTGTGTGTGTGTGTGTGTGTGTGTGTGTGTGTGTGTGTGTGTGTGTGTGTGAGAGAGAGCTCAGACTGTGTTCACACTGCACTGATGGAGTCGTGGAGGACGAGTGTGTGTGTGTGTGTGTGTGTGTGTGTGTGAGAGAGAGCCAGAGAGCTCAGACTGTGTTCACACTGCACTGATGGAGTCGTGGAGGACGAGTGTGTGTGTGTGTGTGTGTGTGTGAGAGAGAGCCAGAGAGCTCAGACTGTGTTCACACTGCACTGATGGAGTCGTGGAGGACGAGTGTGTGTGTGTGTGTGTGTGTGTGTGTGTGTGTGTGTGTGTGTGTGTGTGTGTGTGTGTGTGTGTGTGTGTGTGTGTGTGTGTGAGAGAGAGCCAGAGAGCTCAGACTGTGTTCACACTGCACTGATGGAGTCGTAGAGGACGAGTGTGTGTGTGTGTGTGTGTGTGTGTGTGTGAGAGAGAGCCAGAGAGCTCAGACTGTGTTCACACTGCACTGATGGAGTCGTAGAGGACGAGTGTGTGTGTGTGTGTGTGTGTGTGTGTGTGTGTGAGAGAGAGCTCAGACTGTGTTCACACTGCACTGATGGAGTCGTGGAGGACGAGTGTGTGTGTGTGTGTGTGTGTGTGTGTGTGTGTGTGTGTGTGTGTGTGTGTGTGTGTGTGTGTGTGTGTGTGTGTGTGTGTGTGTGTGAGAGAGAGCCAGAGAGCTCAGACTGTGTTCACACTGCACTGATGGAGTCGTAGAGGACGAGTGTGTGTGTGTGTGTGTGTGTGTGTGTGAGAGAGAGCCAGAGAGCTCAGACTGTGTTCACACTGCACTGATGGAGTCGTGGAGGACGAGTGTGTGTGTGTGTGTGTGTGTGTGAGAGAGAGCCAGAGAGCTCAGACTGTGTTCACACTGCACTGATGGAGTCGTGGAGGACGAGTGTGTGTGTGTGTGTGTGTGTGTGTGTGTGTGTGTGTGTGTGTGTGTGTGTGTGTGTGTGTGTGTGTGTGTGTGTGTGAGAGAGAGCCAGAGAGCTCAGACTGTGTTCACACTGCACTGATGGAGTCGTAGAGGACGAGTGTGTGTGTGTGTGTGTGTGTGTGTGTGTGAGAGAGAGCCAGAGAGCTCAGACTGTGTTCACACTGCACTGATGGAGTCGTAGAGGACGAGTGTGTGTGTGTGTGTGTGTGTGTGTGTGAGAGAGAGCCAGAGAGCTCAGACTGTGTTCACACTGCACTGATGGAGTCGTGGAGGACGAGTGTGTGTGTGTGTGTGTGTGTGTGTGAGAGAGAGCCAGAGAGCTCAGACTGTGTTCACACTGCACTGATGGAGTCGTGGAGGACGAGTGTGTGTGTGTGTGTGTGTGTGTGTGTGTGTGTGTGTGTGTGTGTGTGTGTGTGTGTGTGTGTGTGTGTGTGTGAGAGAGAGCCAGAGAGCTCAGACTGTGTTCACACTGCACTGATGGAGTCGTAGAGGACGAGTGTGTGTGTGTGTGTGTGTGTGTGTGTGTGTGTGTGAGAGAGAGCCAGAGAGCTCAGACTGTGTTCACACTGCACTGATGGAGTCGTAGAGGACGAGTGTGTGTGTGTGTGTGTGTGTGTGTGTGTGTGTGAGAGAGAGCTCAGACTGTGTTCACACTGCACTGATGGAGTCGTGGAGGACGAGTGTGTGTGTGTGTGTGTGTGTGTGTGTGTGTGTGTGTGTGTGTGTGTGTGAGAGAGAGCTCAGACTGTGTTCACACTGCACTGATGGAGTCGTGGAGGACGAGTGTGTGTGTGTGTGTGTGTGTGTGTGTGTGAGAGAGAGCCAGAGAGCTCAGACTGTGTTCACACTGCACTGATGGAGTCGTGGAGGACGAGTGTGTGTGTGTGTGTGTGTGTGTGTGTGTGTGTGTGTGTGTGTGTGTGTGTGTGTGTGTGTGTGTGTGAGAGAGAGCCAGAGAGCTCAGACTGTGTTCACACTGCACTGATGGAGTCGTAGAGGACGAGTGTGTGTGTGTGTGTGTGTGTGTGTGTGTGTGTGTGTGTGAGAGAGAGCTCAGACTGTGTTCACACTGCACTGATGGAGTCGTGGAGGACGAGTGTGTGTGTGTGTGTGTGTGTGTGTGTGTGTGTGTGTGTGTGTGTGTGTGTGTGTGTGTGTGTGTGTGTGTGTGTGTGTGTGAGAGAGAGCCAGAGAGCTCAGACTGTGTTCACACTGCACTGATGGAGTCGTAGAGGACGAGTGTGTGTGTGTGTGTGTGTGAGAGAGCTCAGACTGTGTTCACACTGCACTGATGGAGTCGTAGAGGACGAGCTGCACTTCCTCACCCAGTGCAGCAAACATAAACACATCAGAGACTCTTATTTCACACGAATAGCTCAGATTTTACCCCAATTTCAACAAGCGAGCCTCATAGACAAACTGTCTTATATTCTGGGAGAGAAAGAAGAGTGTGTTCTCCTGGCAGCGCAGTGTGTGTCTTCCTGCCATCATATGAGGGACAAGGGCTGAACCCTCTTTTACATTAAACTGCTCTCTGTACTTTTTTTTTTCTTTTTTTTTTTTCATTGTGATATATTTGTGATATATGCATAAAAATGTATTTTTTAATTATTTTTTTTATTTGTTTTATTATTGTTGTTCACTTTTATGTATCAACATGTTCGTATGTTTGTATATGTCTATTGCTTTGGCAATATTGTGCTATTTTACACAGTCATGCCAATAAAGCTCATTTGAATTGAATTGAATTGAATTGAGAGAGAGAGAGAGAGCGAGAGAGAGCGAGAGAGAGAGAGAGAGAGAGAGAGAGAGAGAGAGAGAGAGAGAGAGAGAGAGAGAGAGAGAGAGAGAGAGAGAGAGAGAGAGAGAGAGAGAGAGAGAGAGAGAGAGAGAGAGAGAGAGAGAGAGAGAGAGAGAGAGAGAGAGAGAGAGAGAGAGAGAGAGAGAGAGAATCAAATCAGAGAATTAAAATATAATGTGTTATTACGCTGTACTGATATAACAAACTATGGGTGATTACTTTATATGAATTATCATGTTACCCACAAATGTAAGAATTGGCTTTCTGTAATGGCATACTTTTTAGCATTTATCTATAATCGTTTACACAACATATTTTAATATCAAATGTATTAGTATGTATTAGTTTAGCTCTAATGTAATCACAGTTGTACGGATAGACTGCCCATGTTTTCATTCACATCCCAAATTCTGGGCCGCTTTGGTTTGCAGATAAAGTCCCATATTCTGGGCCGCTCTGACAACAGCGCAATTTCTGGGCTGCTCTGGTTTTTAGATAACGTCTTAAATTCTGCATTTTCGAATTCAGGCCAGTTTTTGAGACATTCTGCTTAGCTGACAGCCAAGTTTCTAAGTCATGCATGCACAGTTTACCATAAACTGGACCATTAATTCATTTTAAGAGTAACCCTTAGTACATGAATCAAAGTTAATGTATTTTTTACTCTCCCCAGAAAACATTTAGGAACATGGTATACCAAAAAAAAAGGACATCTCATTTGCTTATGTAATGTCCATCAATATATAGTGAGGCATAGGGAAAACAGCTTTTGAATTAACAGTGTAGACGCAGCCGGCAGACAGGAATCGCGTGGTCGCTGAAGCGCCGTCTCACCAACACAGAAAGATCCCCTCCTGAAACAGCAGACTCGTAGAGTGTAAGAAAGATACAATCTTAAGCTCATTCACTCAAAGAGGACACAACCGGTCGGCTCCGAAGCAAAAAGCGATGATGCAATGTTTGCTTCCGGGCTTTATACCCGCGCTGGTAGGCGGGCTGCGGAATGCAAATGTTGCATGCCAATGTTCATTGGCTCGTTTTAATTCACTCGAAGGCAATTGGTCTCCCTAGCGTGATCCCAATTCGTCAGGGGAACTCCCCCGACGAGGCGTCTCCGTTCCCTGCTGACGAAAGGGAACTTTTCTTTGCCTTCTTTTCTATAACATTATCATCAATAAAAATACATGATTGCGGTAAACTTGTGCGCGCAAATTAAAAAACAAAACTGTTAGCCAATACTGTAAAATGTTGTAGAAGAAAATCCACTCGTTTTTTCATGCAAAAGTGAAATAGAGCAAACAGAACAACAAGATGAAGACTTGGATTCGGAACACCAGAAAAAAGAACAAACAAAGCTCACATGCATCAGATAACAGAAAAAGAAAACAAGCAGCAAAGTTTCAGCATTATTGCAAAACTCTGCTTCCATGGGTTTTATATAATATTTTAACAATGTTATTTTTTTCTTTTTATTGTAAAAAGACATGCACGGCATAAGTAATTCATAATGCATTCTGTGTCTGTATGTAGCTTTTCAGGGCAAATAAATCTGGTTCTTGAGTTTTAATGTTCTAAAACTTTACAGCTGTAAGTTACCAATTTATTTAAACTGTAGAGCATTATTAAAATGGTTTAATGAAATAATTGTTTTGGTCAATACAGTGATTTAAGGTATAAAATAAAAACAGGACTCATAACACCCTTGAAAACTTGAGCTGTGCGCCAGTAGTGACTACTGAATATCTGGAGTGACTAATGTTTTTATAAAGTATTAGTCACTAGTGACTACAAAAATCTAGAACCCAGGGGAAACCCTGGCGGGATCTCTGGTTTAGGCACAGAGCTGCACAACAGCGCCAGAACCGTGTAGCAGCAGCAGCAGTATTACATCCGTAGTGGTTTAGCACTACCATAGAGAATGAATGGGAAATGGTTTAGGGCGGTTTAGCTAAACAATTCTCGATCGCCGATAGATAAGTCCGAAGCTCAAACCACTACTCCATACTACCAGACTGAACTATAATTCCAATCATTTTATATAGTAATTACCCTTTAAGGGTTTCTCTAAAAACACGAGCATAACATTTAAAAAGGTTAAATGAGATGACACCTGACAACAGCGGAAACCTACCTATTTTAAATTTGTTCAATTGAAATGTGTCGATTTGAACGGGACATGATACATACATAAATATATAAACAACACAAGACCAAATCGTTTGCTTTATTTTTTAGCAGAGACACTAAGATGATTATTAACTCTATAGGCTATTCAACTTTAACTGTTTAAATAAAATATGCACAACCCAGAAAACAGAAAGTGAATAACACAACGAAGACTTCCTTACACCACATATTGACTGTGAAGTTAAACATATTAATTTGTTTGAGTTTAAGTATTATTGGGGATGACTGAACATGAAAAGAGGAAAGCCGAACTAACTGTCACAGAAGGTAACGGAAAGCCACGAGAGCGTCGTCATCCAGATGATGTCATCTGTCGGAAAAAGCCGAACTCAGCTCGCCAAATTTCTATCAGGTGCGCTTGTAATTAGAGCACATTAATAAAGAAAAGTGTAAGGTACTGCACGCAGGCAATAAAAATGTGCTTATAAATAACATATGGGAGATACTGAAATTGAAGGGGGGAACTATGAAAAAGACCTAGGAGTTTATGTTGACTCAGAAATGTCTTCATCTAGACAATGTGGGGAAGCTATAAAAAAGGCCAACAAGATGCTCGGATATATAGTGAGAAGTGTTGAATTTAAATCAAGGGAAGTAATGTTAAAACTCTACAATGCATTAGTAAGACCTCATCTAGAATATTGTGTTATAAATATGCAATGTAATCTACATTCTCTCTATTTCTCACACACACAGACACGCACCCCTCCTCCTCTTATTTGATTAAATTAGCAATACAAGCATACAGTAGGGGTTTGAAAGGGATATCGAATACGAGTGACTGTAGAAATTGATTCTAATGAGAGCACACACTCCCACACACAGTAGGCCCATCTGCTTCGGCGTTAACAAGTTATAACAATTATTTACTAAGGGACCGTTCGGTATTTATGGAAGGGGCCACCGGAGGAAAATAGGGGAGGGTCATGTCTTTTTATTCTTTGTTGAGGGGAGGGTCATCCAACTTTTTTTTTAGTCTAGGGGGAGGGTCACCCAACTTTTATATTCATTAAAACAGCAACATTTCAAAGTGGCTTGTTTGGTGCTATTTTTTTCCATTTAGCTCCATGTTGATCTCGCGTTATCAGCCCCCCTTCGATATCAGATGGGTCTGACCCAACAAAAATCCAGTTTGGCGCTGTTTGACAGTGCGCGCTTCAGTTCGCTCTTAGAAAAAGTGCATCATGTCAGAACAGAATGCCAAAGAAATGTTTACCCGGCAAAGCTTTAAAGCACGAGCAAATAATGAACCTTTGTTAAGTGTGTAGTGTCCTGTTAGTGTAACTCTACCGCTGCATTAACATGTGATGTGAACGTACGTCGAGTTTTACAGTATTGGGACTGAGGCGCCAGAACTGCTGATAGAATGTGCGCTGTAGGGCGATACTGCATATTTTAGTTTCCATTCTTATTTTGTTTCCACGATGTATTAGATGTAGGGCTACCACCAGCCGCGGCGCTACCATTGGGCCCGGGTGGGCATTTAGGTCCGGGCCCACCCATTTTCTATAGCCTATGGTTTTGTACGTTTCTTCATTCGGATCTATTTGCGATGATCGATCCAAATTCCAAACAAACAGTTTACACGCTTCGTCCTTGTAACATTATTCATTAAGATAATAATTAATAAATGCACGCATAATTATAAGTGAACTTGATAAATGTTGCAGATATGTTTTACATGCATGCACAAACAAATGCCTTTCAACTTGTGTGTGCAAAATTCAGAATAAAATGAATGTGCAGCAATTTGTACAAGTCTGTAGGCCTACTGTGTTGTTACCATTAAATAAGCTCATTTAGTTTCATTTTTGTTCAAATATAATAATGTTATTTTTTCATCTATGTTGATTATGAAAAGTGAACCGCACACACGAGTACGCAATATCGAGAGACATGGAGCGGGTCAGGCATGATTTTGACCACTTAATTAAGTTTTGTTTCGCAGAAAACGATTTTTTAAGTGAAATTCGTTTTGTATAAATTATATCTTAATTTTAATATATTTTTTTTATCAACCAATTGCCAAATACCTAATATAGCAGACAACACAATCATAGAGGCGCCCGCGTGGTCACTTGCACTGCTCGTAAACAGGAGCGCATCTCATCCTAACTTAACGAAACTCAGCATATGCCTCACACAGACATGAAATATATCTTAAGAAAGCTTGAAATGCTTTTTAACAATTTAAAACGAAAAGAAATAGGCTACTCTCTGGTTATGTATGATGTGCATTTCTTCGCGTGATCACTACTACGGAGATGGCGATCGTCAACTTCATCTTTACAGCTGTTGTTGCTGTTAATAAACTAAAAATAATAGGCTTATAATTTTATTAAACAATAAATTAAATAAAATTTTTATTGTATTATTGTGTGTGTGTGTGTGTCGAAATAATTTGTCCGCAGCTGCTCAAAAAACAAACAAACAAACAAACAAAAACAAAAAAAAAACAGTCAAAAACCCCACTGTCAGTGTTTTGTAAGGAACAGGCAAATATGTTCAATATAGCAGGAGACATTTTAATTGTTTACTAATAAAACAGTTATTTTTATGTCACTGTCGGCTAGACAGATGAAGTTGACGAATCGCGAACTTCGCAGTGCTACCACATCTTTAAATCACTATTAGTAGGCTATTATTTAAGTTAACATAAAATACATATAGACCTACACCACAAAAACTAGTTGAGGATAAATTCGTTAAAATTGGGTGATTCCAGTGAATGGAGGTGACATTTGCAGTCAAAACTTAAAATAAAAATTCTCAGAAAATGCATTTATTTGAAACGTCTGAAAGGAGTCAAGACATTAGAAAAATATCAGTCTACACATGCGTTTTATATTTAATATGAGGGAAATACACATGTGACGTGACACACAAAAAAAATCTTTAATTTTTAGGTGGCAAAATATTTTTTAGTAATTCTATAAATTACACTGTGCAAACCAAAATATATATACCCACCGGATGAATAAAGATCGGCCTCCACAGAAAATTAAATTTTATCTTATTTTTATTTTATTTTTCGTGTTTGCATTTATGTGAAAAAAAATGTTACGGACGTGACAGTCCTCCATTACGCACGGACATGACTGCTCTGAAGCGACTTTAAAAATTGCACAGAGACCTCAAACAGAAAGCACAAAGCCTTTCTTTAAAGTGAATTTCGTTTTTTTATTAATTTTATCTTAATTTTAATCAATGTTTCATCTGGATTTAATAAATAAGAAGTAGTCTAAATATAGTAGAAAATAGATAATCATGACACGGAGGCGCGGGCGAGTGAACTGGACTCTTGTCTCATAAATGAACCGAAACTCAGCGTAAGGTATGCTACTTGCCTCATAGACCTGAGAAATATAGAAAGCTTGAAATGTCTACTTTTAAACATGCAGAACAATTCAAAACGAAGGAAAACTGACTGCTTTCTCCTTATGAAATGTGCATTTCTCTCTGGCGCGTTCTGAGAAGATCGCGACGCATCGTCAACTTCATCTTTGCAGTAGACACAGAAAACACTTGTTTATTAAAAACAATTAAAATGTCTCTTGCTTTCTCATCTGTCTGTAACGATAGACCAAACCTACGATTCGGTTCGTATCACGATTTTTTATTTTAGATTTGAAAAAAATCATGTTTTCGGTGCTGATGCGGTGTGACTCGTTCAACATGTGGGTGGCGTTGCGAATAAAGCATCTAAAAGCTGTCACAAAGAACCGGCAAAAGTAGGCTAATGATTATTAATATGTCATAGCCTACATAGCTATGGTTTAAAAAACATACAAACAATGGCTATCTGAACATCTTTGCCAAGCGCAAACCAGTACAGAATTAATCAATAAATTATCGGGGAGGGTCATGCCTTTTTTCACAATCATTTTGGAGGGTCATGGAAAAAATTATTGCTGGCGAAGGGAGGGTCATATCTTTTTTGACAACAGATCTCAAAACTCCTCCGGTGGCCCCTTAAATAAATAACGAACAGTCCCTTAGGTACCTGAAGTGCCAAAGGAATTTCCCTCCATCTGCTCCTTCAATGAGTGATCATGATAGGAAATGTCACTTATGTCAAAGACACACGGGTGTTCCTGCCACATCTCCACTATCCTTTCCTCAATTTTGAGGCTCCACACCTTGCGGGGCACAGCATTTCTTTTTTATTTTTCGGGATAAAAACGCTGCCCTGCCTCGGAGGTGTCAATCACCGGGCTACGTATTTTTTAAATGGGAAAAATAATGTATTCATTTTTTAATACATAAAACCCAAATCCCCACAACACAATTGAGCTCACTAGTCGTAGTATCAACTCGAGGAGACGGCAACCTCTTTACAATACCGTTCAAAATAAAAATTCTAATGCCTAAAGTTTTAGACAAGTTCTAGTAGTACATAGACTTTCTGATGATCTGCATTGGTGTATGTGCTTACTACATTTCACTTCATTGACCGAATACTTTGTGTGACGAGTGTGCACTGATAATACTTATTTGGTTCGGTAAATTAATAGAAGTCAGTGATGAAAAGTGTAGTTGGTTTATAGTCAAAATATAAATCTTGAACATTTACTGTGCCTTGTTCGAGGTGATATTTTCAAGTTTATTTGTTGTATGTTTTCATTTACTTACAATCACGTTTGCTAGCGATCATTGCTTAGGGTACGGGCAGTTTCTTGTTTAATACTCGGGTACGCATGGCAGTTTTCAGAAGTTGATCTCTGGTATCGTGTTTTTTATTTTTATAGGAAAAAATAATTTAAGACCTTTTAAGACTTTCAACTGAAAATAGGTCATATTTAAGACCTTTCAGGCCTTAAAATTGAAAAACTAATTTAAGACTTTTTAAGGATCTGCGGGAACCCACAGGATATCTGAACATCATTGCCAATCAGGTGCATCCCTTCATGGCAGCGGTGTATCCATCTGCTAATGGATTTTTTCAGCAGGATCCCAGCTAACAGGGAACGTTCTCAGAACATTGGCTAACGTTCTCTGAAAGTTCTCTAAAAGTTATCAAAAACGTTCCTTTTGTAACATTATTATAACGTTGTGCCAACGTTATATGTCATTGATAAACGTTCTAAAAACGTTAGCATTAAAACGTTATTCTTACGTTGTTAGTGGAACGTTTTAAAATGTCATCGTTAAAATATATATTAAGATAAAAGTTCTCTTAAAGATACCAAAGTAACGTTGTGCCAACATGTCATTGATAAACGTTCTAAAAACGTTAGCATTAAAACGTTATTCTTACGTTGTTAGTGGAACGTTTTAAAATGTCATCGTTAAAATATATATTAAGATAAAAGTTCTCTTAAAGATACCAAAGTAACGTTGTGCCAACATGTCATTGATAAACGTTCTAAAAACGTTAGCATTAAAACGTTATTCTTACGTTGTTAGTGGAACGTTTTAAAACGTTATTGTTAAAATATATATTAAGATAAAAGTTCTCTCAAAGTTACCAAAGTAACGTTGTGCCAACATGATATTGAAAATGTTCAAAAAACGTTCTTATTCTTACGTTGTTAGTGGAACGTTTTAAAAATATTGTTAAACAATATCATTAGTCATTACAAATTAGTTATACAGCTTTTTATTCTGCAAATCAACTTCAGAAACATAATTTGTAAATCCAGTGACACAACTAATGATACACTGCTCTAAAAAACTGTTTTTCGTAAAAAAAAAAAAATATTGTCAGAAAAAAAATTCCAAGATTATAAAAGAATTATGTATTCAACAGGAAATAATTCCACAAGTAGTCAATTATAAATGTGATTTTACCTTAAAACTAAAATAATAAGATAATAAGAAAAATCACAATTGTGTATTACATTTTTCAATTAACTGTGCAATATTTAAAAAGTTTTTTAGAGATTTAAAAACATACAAAAAAAGTGTTTTAATAACTTTTACAATAACAGTTAAGGAAAAAACACGGAATGTTTTATTTGATGATTCCTCACGTTTAGTGTGATAGGATGGGCGTGATTTTGCAGCGCACATGGACAGAAGGACAACTTAGATGCTACTGTCTGCTTAGATGGCATGCTTTCATTTAAGTTGAGTGAACCTTGCTTGTTGTATAAATAAAATGAAGTTATACAGGGAACGTTCTTAGAACATTCTCTCAAAGTTCTCTCAAAGTTACCAAAAACGTTATTATAACGTGTGGCAACGTTAGGCTGGCATAATTTTCCGGTGGGACATATCTTTTTGCCAGGGTCGATATTGTCCCCACCCCACCACTTTTAAAAAACATCTCGCGGCACGAATGTACCAATTCTACAAATAAATAAAACATATCCAGTTAACTTTTTTAAATAAGAGACGATCTAGCGCTGAAATGTGTTTTTTAAATCAAGTGATCAAAGCGCTCATTGCTACTGCAAATGGCGCGGATACTGTGTGTTCTTGTTGAGGCTCACGCACACGCCGCACTGTCTTCACTCGGGCACGCGCTTCAATCTGTTTAAAAAAAGTATACAAGAAAAAAGAATGTGTGAATAAAGTGTGGAATAGATCCCATGCCCTCCGACACGCTCGGTGAACGTTCTACCACTGGGCCATGAAGGTACGAAAGTTTTTATGCGAAAATTCTTGGTCTTCATTAAACGACAAATTAAACCCCATGTAGCCTACTATTTAAATCGATTGCTGGACATCGTAATGTCATTGTACATATATCTGATTTAGCATTGTATTAGCAACCCCCACCCACCTGTCCCATTCACTTTTTAAAACAAAGTTACGCCACTGCAACGTTACATTGATACACGTTCTAAAAAACGTTAGCAATAAAAATATTAGTCATTACAAATTAGTCATACAGCTTTTTTACTTCTGCAAAACAACTTCAGACATTTTTTTTTGACACAATGCACTGAAAACCTATTTTTGTTTAAGTATAACACACACACACACACACACATAATGACTAAGGACATTGTCTGACAGGATCATCTGTTATTAAATGTGCTTATGACACTTGTTACTGATAGTGCTTATGTAACTGTAGGAATGACAGAAAGGTGATAAAGTTTTTAATTATTTTTTATTATTTTTGGCTGTTGCCATTTCTCTAAATATAAACCCTTCACCAAACACCAACACCTTATCCCTCTCCCCTAATCCCACCCTAAACCCAAATACCGACAGCAAATTACATTAAATCACCAAAAAGTGCAAATATTTTACAAAAACAAAAAGACACAACCACAACAAAAAATAATAGCCTAAGTAGTGAAAAATAAATGTTGCTTATTTAAATGTAATATATTGATGACTAACTTTCAAAGTACAGCACTGAGCACTCTCCTTACAAACCCATCAACCAGAGGCAACAGTTCGAGCCTTCTGACACCCAAAGCGAAACGCGCACGTGATTGGACAGAAAGTGAGACTTCCGTTTGTCATCGATCACGTGACTCTAGTAAACCAATTGAGAGTGAGGAGTCACGTGCCGACTTTTTTTTTTTATTATTTGATAGGGACAATGCACATTAATGAACATCTGCATTGAAACAACAAAAACAGACGTAAACATATGGAGCTAAAAGAGTCTCAAAAAAGATAAATGCACAAACTGCATTCACATATGCAAACACAGGATACACAAATGCACACACATGATTCATAAATACACACACAGGATACACAAATGCGCACAAAATTCACAAATGCACACACAGAATTTAAAAAGCACAGAAGATTCACAAATGCATACAAAATTCAGAAATGCACACAAAATTCATAAATACACACACAATTCAGAAATGAAAACAAAATTTACAAATGCACACAAGATTCACAAATGCTCAGGACAAGATTCAGAAATGTATTTCTGATGCACACACAAATATATCTTGATTTACAAACTGCTTGCGGTCTGTGAACTTCACTGCATTTGTGTGTGAATTTTGAGACTCCCCTGACTTGGCTCGACACACAAATGCCTTTTTTTAAACAGGGAATGACCTGTGACCAATCAGATACCTCCCTTGTTTTAGCCAATCACAAGAACGCACCCCACGTGGGGGATTGTTTACTTGTAAGCCAATCACATGAAGTGCGGGCGCGGGCGCGAGCGCGACAGCGAGGTGGGTGGAGTTCTGCCAGTTGGTTGAGACCTCAAAATGGCTTTTAGGCGGTGGGCCGGACCTCGAAATTACGAATTTAATACTTACCTCTCAGCTGTGTACGTTTTTTTTTTTTTTTTTTTTGCTGAGGCCATGTGATAAAATCGTATAAGTACTGCAGACATTGTTTCCAACTTTGTTGTTTGCACATTTGACGCAAAATGTCCTTACAAACTCTTACTTATTTAAACCGGCAAGTAAGCAGGAGTACTAATCATAATGTTAGAAAACCTCCCGTTTCCTTGACAACCAATGTAAATAATGAACACAGATTCTACGGCGGAGGCAAAGTAATCTTTGTCAGTGACCAAGAAGCTGCGTTCTTGAAATTTTAATTTTGCTTTAATCATTAAAAATGTAATTTTAGTAATGTAGTTCAGTAATACTGAGGTAAAAATGAGGTGTTTTATCCGTTTAGCCTCAAATGTAAAAAGCCCTGTAAGTCCCTTTTCCCAGACAAGTTGGGCAAAGTCTGTTCAATGTAGCCTACACACAAATTATTTTTATTAATGAAATGGACTGTTGCCTATGACTTGCTCAGTTGGGGATATTTAATTTAATTAATCAATCAACAATACTATTGATCAGCATTACCAAACGTGGACGTTTTCCACTAGAAACAAACATTGATGTATTGTTTTAATTTAATACTGTGAAGCTGCTTTGATACAATCTCTATTGTGAAAAGCGCTATATAAATAAACTTGACTGTAACGGCACATCCGTATGTCATATTTTTTTCTAATATCTGGTACTGTTAAACATGTTTTCACGTGAATGAATAATGATATGCAAGTGATGCATACATGACATACCCCCCCCCCCCCAAAAAAAAGGTTGCTGCTCAGAAGTCATTCTGAATAGACACATAACCAACATATATTTAGAAATCCAACCCTTGAGAGTTTACATTTCAAGTCTCAAAATTAATATTGAGATATATACGCTCAAACACAAACAAAAACAACAAATATTAAGAATATATTTATTAAATGTATAAAAATGTTATGTGAACTTAGGATTGCAACTTATAACCACAACTAAAACATGGGGATTTTTTAAAGACAATCATCCCGCACATCCTATTCTATAATAAAATCAGCTAATCGAATATTTGAAAATCGTGCCTTATCCCTAATTAATATAGTATTATTGTGTAAGTGGATGACATGACAAGTAGCAAAGGCAGTGTAAGTGGAGTCAAATGTTCATAGCAAATTTAAAAATATAACAATGTAGCAGCATCATAGTGTAAACTACCAGTGTATTTGGGCAAGAGTCAATCAGCTGCCCTTAGGTTACTGGAGGGTGGGGGTGGAAGGAAGAGGCTCTCTATGATTCCCCTATAGAAAGTTAAGAGGATGGATTTTTGGGAGATGAGCCTTCCTCGACTGTGGGAGGAAGTGCAGAGGTTTTTGGAATTTCTTGGCCAGGTTCTGTTGGTGGTGTCGATAGATCATGATGGGTCATCTGTGATGTGGATACTAAGCAACTCTGTGATCTTGACCTGCTCCATCATGGTACTGTTGATGTGATGATTGTCAACGATCACCTCTGTAGTCATTTGGGTGTGGAGAGATATGATGTTGTCCTGTCCGTGTTAGATAAACAACTGAATTATATTCAGATAAATAAACACAGAAAGCGCACATTACTAGATAATTTTCAATCACATTTTTCATCTTGACATTTTTGTATTAAGACTACTGCAGTTCTAATCACAAATAATTTTGTTAAATAGCTCAAAACAGCCATCTTTAACTAAAGTATTTTTCCACCATATTCCATCTTATACCTGTTCTGTTGTGTAGGTGAAGCCCAACCACTGACAGATGTAAGCTACCATGCACAGAATCGTGTCATTGTATAAACTGTGACAATCAACCATAATTGGCTTAAATAACTCCATGACTACCACTATAAAGTTGATTTGAAATCATTCTTTATTTTGGTTTGCACTCTTTTTAGCTGATTAGTCTAGCTTACTTGTAGCCTAGGTAGCTTGCTGTAACCAACCTGGACATACCCTCCCGTTTACCCCGTGATTCTCCCTTAGTCAGACTTATTTTCTGCTGTCTTCCTGTTTAATTTTTTTCCCGTAATAATCCCGTATTTGAATACTCTTTGCTTAGTTCATTGTGTATGTACCGAATGATTATTTTGGATTAGCCTAAGCAGCATACCGTTAGACCTAACGTTAGCTTTACTGCTCCACTAACGTTACCAACATTCTTTCGTGGCTAACGTTACTGTTCTCATCAACGACAACGCATATATTCACGGCGAACTATAGCTTGCAGTCTTAAATACAACTTATATGAAAAGCATTAAGATATAGGGGTGTATAATCATTGTAAAACAAATCTTACCTTGACGTTGTCTTGCCGAGACACACCGGTCTCTTCAGGTTGGGTTGTAGACTGTACTAGACTCAAAACTGACGCGACGCCGGTTCAAACAATAACGTGATTGGCCAAATCTATTCAACAAGGTAACAACACAAGCGTTGATTGGATCTCACTCTGGCCAACGTTTGTGATCAGCTAGCGAAATGAAATCTATTTTTATACTTTAATGTGCAACAATTGGCGTTGGAAACAATCGTTAATCTTTTTGTGAATTACTCATACAGACAAAAATGAGCCACACAGCTGCTGAGTAACTGTCAAATCAAAAACTAAACGAGATAGACGGACTTGGCCCACCGCCTAAAAGCCATTTTGAGGTCTCAACCAACTGGCAGAACTCCACCCACCTCGCTCTAGCGCTCGCGCTCGCGCCCGCGCCCGCACTTCATGTGATTGGCTTACAAGTAAACAATCCCCCACGTGGGGTGCGTTCTTGTGATTGGCTAAAACAAGGGAGGTATCTGATTGGTCACAGGTCATTCCCTGTTTAAAAAAAGGCATTTGTGTGTCGAGCCAAGTCAGGGGAGTCTCAAAATTCACACACAAATGCAGTGAAGTTCACAGACCGCAAGCAGTTTGTAAATCAAGATATATTTGTGTGTGCATCAGAAATACATTTCTGAATCTTGTCCTGAGCATTTGTGAATCTGTCACGGTTCACGGATTCATTGACTCGCCTTGCTATGTGTGTGCGTGTTGTATGAATGGGCGCGGCTCATCAGCATGGCTCGTTATCGCTGATGAGCTGATCAGCGCCAGCTGTTTTGAATGAGTATGTCCTATATATTGTTTGTCACCTCGTCTTGTCTTTGTCAGATGGTTGTGGAGGTTCTCAGGCTCAGCTCACAGTCTTCTCTTCCTTGCTCCAGTTTCTGTTCTGAGATTCGTCTGCCTGTTCCGAGGATCTAGTTCCTGTGTTCCTGTTCCGAGATTCGTCTACCTGTTCTGAGGATTGTCTGCGGTTCGTCCGTTGCTGTCTGCCCACTGAGTCCTGCGTTGCCGAGCCTGAGTTTCTACGTTGCCTTATATCTCTACCTGCACTTCATCTTCTATTGTGTTAATAAACACCAGTATTCACTTGCTATTGAATCCTTGACTTTTCATTCGCGCCATGACAGAACCATCTGACCAGATCATGGATTCAGCGAGTGCAGCCACATTGGAGCAGATGTACGCCGGTAATCACGCCCGCATGGACCGTCAGGATGAACAGATCGGTGCCTCGGGTCGGGCGATACAGGCTCTGGTAACGCAGGTGTCCGAGCTCACCTCTCAATTACAACGTCTGAGAGGTCCCGCTGCGCCAGCACCGCCCCCGCCTGTTCCCCCGGAACATCTCAACATCAACCGACCAGAGCCGCGCATCCCCACCCCCGAGAGGTATTCTGGAGAATCGAATATGTGCCGAACCTTTCTAACCAAATGTTCGATTTACTTCTCTCTTCAGCCTGTGACGTTTTCCTCTGAGGAGAGTAAAGTGGCACTAGTGATGACACTGCTGTCTGGACGCGCGGCTCTGTGGGGAACAGCGGTGTGGAAGAATCAACACCCGTGCTGCTCCTCGTTCCAAGCACTCGAGCAAGAGATGAGCCGCGTGTTCGATCGCGCGGTCGCCGGACGCGAGGCGGCTCGCCAACTTGCCGATCTCCGACAGAACAACAACTCGGTTTCCGACTATTCCATCCAGTTCCGGACGTTGGCCGCCGAGTGCAAATGGAACGAGGAGGCGCAGTGGGACTTGTTCCTGCATGGGTTGGCTGATCGTGTTCAAAAGGAAATCTACACGTTGGATTTACCCAAGACTCTTGATGAACTGATTGAACTGGCGTTACGAGTCGATGCACGATTACAACAGAGAGCTAATCGGTCTTTACGGACTCCAGTGGAGGATTTCGCTGAGTTTCCCAGTTTCAGGGGAGTGAACACGGTCAGCCCCTCGAACGATCCTGAACCCATGCAGGTAGGTCGAGCTCGGCTCTCCCGGGAGGAGAGAGAACATCGCCGCTCGAGAGGTCTGTGTCTCTACTGTGGGGAGGCCGGCCATTTCATCTCCAACTGTCCTTTAAAAGGCCAAGCCCGGCGGTAGGACGGAGGCTACTGTCGGGCGGGATATCCTTGACCAGACCCTCGAACGCCACCCTCCTCCCGGTGAGACTCCAGTGGGCAGACCACACCTTCAACGGCCAGGCGCTGGTGGATTCAGGAGCGGAGGGGAATCTTATGGACTTTTCCTTGGCACAGAAACTTCACATCCCCATCACACCGCTGGAGCACAGTATCACCATTCACGCATTAAATGGACAGGAACTTCCGGGCATCACTCACACCACTGGACCCATCACACTTATCACCTCGGGTAACCACACGGAGAAGACCTCACTATACCTCACTCAGTCACCTCACGCTCCCATTGTCCTGGGTCATCCGTGGTTGGTGAAACACGGACCCAGGATAGAGTGGGGTCAGAACTCCGTGTCCACTTGGAGTAATCAGTGTTATGCCTCATGTCTTTCGTCTGCTGTTCCGTCTGTTTCTTGTTCTGTGTTGCAGGAGGAGCCAGTGAATCTGTCTAACGTGCCACCAGAGTATCTCGACCTGAAGGAGGTGTTCAGTAAGTCTCGGGCTGCTTCTCTTCCTCCGCATCGTCCCTATGACTGTGCTATAGATCTACTGCCAGGTACGTCTCCGCCTAAGGGCAAGTTATATTCGCTTTCTGTTCCAGAAAGGGAGGCTATGGAGAAATATATTTCTGATTCTCTAGCAACTGGATTCATCCGCCCTTCCTCTTCTCCAGCGGGGGCGGGATTCTTTTTTGTGGGGAAGAAGGATGGTTCTCTGCGACCTTGTATTGATTACCGGGGGTTGAATAACATCACGGTAAAGAATACTTATCCTTTGCCGTTGATGTCTTCAGCTTTCGAGAGGTTGCAGGGAGCATCTATCTTCACAAAATTGGATTTACGTAATGCATATCATTTGGTTCGCATCAGGAAGGGGGATGAATGGAAGACCGCGTTCAACACCCCCAGGGGGCACTTTGAATATTTGGTTATGCCGTTCGGGCTTTCCAACTCCCCAGCGGTCTTCCAAGCACTCATCAACGACGTGTTGAGAGACATGGTAGACCAGTTCATATATGTTTACCTGGATGACATATTGATTGTTTCTTCGTCTCTCCAGGAACACGTTCAACACGTCAGACGAGTGCTTCAGAGGTTGCTAGAGAATGGGCTTTTTGTCAAGGCGGAGAAATGCGCTTTTCATGCACAGTCTGTTCCTTTCCTAGGGTACATCATTTCGTCTGAGGGAATGCGAATGGATCCTGAGAAGGTTAAGGCTGTGGTAGAGTGGCCAAGTCCAGATTCCCGTAAGGCCCTACAGAGGTTTCTGGGGTTTGCCAATTTCTACCGGCGTTTTATTCGCAATTTCAGCCAACTAGCCGCGCCTCTGACTGCCTTGACCTCCCCCAGAACGGCGTTCAGGTGGTCAGACACAGCTGAGGCTGTGTTTGCTAAACTGAAAGGCCGCTTCGTTTCAGCCCCCATCCTTATAGCCCCTGATCCGTCACGTCAGTTTGTGGTGGAGGTCGATGCGTCAGAGGTGGGGGTAGGAGCAGTGCTATCCCAGCGTTCTCCCACAGACGACAAGATGCATCCCTGCGCGTTTTTGTCCCGTCGTTTATCGCCTGCCGAACGTAACTACGACATTGGTAACAGAGAGTTGTTGGCAGTTAAGTTAGCATTGGAAGAATGGCGTCACTGGTTAGAGGGGTCGGGGGTACCTTTTATCGTCTGGACCGATCATAAGAACCTGGAATATATCAGAACCGCCAAAAGATTGAACTCCAGGCAGGCTCGGTGGGCACTTTTTTTCGGTCGTTTTGATTTTTCTCTCTCGTACCGCCCGGGTTCCAAAAACATCAAACCCGATTCTTTATCGCGTATTTTTGACCATTCCGATCGCCCGTCTACTCCCGAGTGCATTTTACCTGAGACCCTATTTGTCTCCACACTCACATGGGAGGTCGAGTCGAAGGTCAAATTGGCCTTAGAAGGGGTAACGCCTCCGCCCGGTTGCCCACCGAATCGTTTGTTTGTGCCGGAGGGATTACGGTCCGACGTCATTCAGTGGGGTCATTGTTCCAATGTAGCTTGCCACCCAGGAGTTAATCGCACTAGTTTTTTAGTCAAGCAACGGTTCTGGTGGCCACTGATGGCTCGTGACATTCACAGTTTTGTTTTGGCTTGCTCGGTTTGTGCCACTGGTAAGACTTCCAATCGACCCCCAGATGGGTTACTTCAACCGCTGCCTGTCCCTTCGAGACCCTGGTCCCACATAGCGCTAGATTTTATCACCGCCCTCCCACCCTCTCAGGGCAATACGGTCGTTTTGACTGTGGTGGACCGGTTCTCGAAGGCGGCTCATTTTATTCCCTTGCCCAAATTACCCTCAGCCAAGGAGACAGCGTTGACCGTTGTAGATCACGTCTTTCGCTTACATGGCCTCCCGATAGACGTGGTTTCTGACAGAGGACCCCAGTTTGTGTCCAAATTTTGGCGAGAGTTTTGTAAGTTACTGGGAGCGACTGTCAGTCTGTCCTCAGGGTTTCACCCCCAGAGCAATGGTCAAACCGAGAGAGCCAACCAAGATTTGGAAAGGGTGTTACGATGTTTGGTCTCCAAGAATCCTTCCTCCTGGAGTCAGCAACTTTCAATGGTGGAGTACGCGCACAATACGTTACCAGTGTCGTCCACGGGCCTATCTCCGTTTGAATGTAGTGTAGGTTACCAGCCACCAATTTTTCCCAGTCTGGAATCCGAGGTCGCGGTCCCCTCCGCTCACGCCTTCGTCCAGAGGTGTCACCGCACATGGACTAGAGCCCGTGAGACTCTACTCCAGGTGGGGGCGCGCACCAAGGCTAAAGCCGATCGCCACCGGTCCAAGCCTCCCGTATACGTCGTTGGTCAAAAAGTGTGGCTTTCAACCAGGAACATTCCTCTCCGCTCCGTTTCTAATAAACTTGCTCCCAAATTCATTGGCCCGTTCACTGTCACCAAGATCATTAGTCCGGTGGCAGTCCGCCTCAACCTTCCTCCAGCGTACAGGAGAATTCATCCCGTTTTCCATGTATCCAAGATTAAGCCTGTGTTTCGATCAGCGATTAACCCGCCAGTTCCGGTTCCTCCCCCGCCGCGTCTCGTAGATGGGGAACCTACTTATTCGGTCAATCGTATACTGGACTCAAGGCGGAGGGGACGCGGATTCCAGTACTTGGTGGACTGGGAAGGTTACGGTCCGGAGGAGAGAAGTTGGGTTCCGGCTAGGGACATCCTGGATCACTCCCTTATCGATGATTACAATCGACAGGTAAGGGTGTCTGGGAACGCCAGGCGGCGTTCCTAGGAGGGGGGGTACTGTCACGGTTCACGGATTCATTGACTCGCCTTGCTATGTGTGTGCGTGTTGTATGAATGGGCGCGGCTCATCAGCATGGCTCGTTATCGCTGATGAGCTGATCAGCGCCAGCTGTTTTGAATGAGTATGTCCTATATATTGTTTGTCACCTCGTCTTGTCTTTGTCAGATGGTTGTGGAGGTTCTCAGGCTCAGCTCACAGTCTTCTCTTCCTTGCTCCAGTTTCTGTTCTGAGATTCGTCTGCCTGTTCCGAGGATCTAGTTCCTGTGTTCCTGTTCCGAGATTCGTCTACCTGTTCTGAGGATTGTCTGCGGTTCGTCCGTTGCTGTCTGCCCACTGAGTCCTGCGTTGCCGAGCCTGAGTTTCTACGTTGCCTTATATCTCTACCTGCACTTCATCTTCTATTGTGTTAATAAACACCAGTATTCACTTGCTATTGAATCCTTGACTTTTCATTCGCGCCATGACAGAATCTTGTGTGCATTTGTAAATTTTGTTTTCATTTCTGAATTGTGTGTGTATTTATGAATTTTGTGTGCATTTCTGAATTTTGTATGCATTTGTGAATCTTCTGTGCTTTTTAAATTCTGTGTGTGCATTTGTGAATTTTGTGCACATTTGTGTATCCTGTGTGTGTATTTATGAATCATGTGTGTGCATTTGTGTATCCTGTGTGTGCATATGTGAATGCAGTTTGTGCATTTATCTTTTTTGAGACTCTTTTAGCTCCATATGATAGGGCCCTTTGAGTGTAAAGGGAATACTGAAGGGAAACGTCTTAAGTGAGAGATGGACTTCGATTTTTGGATTCACTGAACATGTAAAGTTTGAAACCATTTGTTAAACCATTTGACTGTTCGAAGTGTTAAAGTGAATTTGTGGTTTTAGTGTTCATTAGTTGTTTTGAAATTGTAACATGACATGTTTTTGTGTTTGCCATTATGTGTTAACACTCTGAACTACATGGCTTTATTGCACCATTAAAAAACAATGTACTGCAGGATCATTGTAGGAGGATTGGGCAGGAAATGGGGGATTGTGCAAATCTTTCTTTAGAAGGAGGCTCATGCTCAGAAGTTCAGCACCCTGTGTGTACTGTACTTACTTCTCCATCACCGATTTATGATTACTGCAGAAAGAGGAAGCAGGAAATGGGGGATTGTGCAAATCTTTCTTCAGAAGGAGTCTCATGCTCAGATTCCAGGAAAGGAGAGTGAACCTGGACCTGCTCAGAAGTTCAGCACCCTGTGTGTACTGTACTGTACTTACTTCTCCATCACCGATTTCTGATTACTGCAGAAAGAGGAAGCAGGTAATGGGGGATTGTGCCAGCAGGAGTAGGAGGAGTCTCATGGTCAGATTCCACGTAAGGGGGAGTGAACCTGGACCTTCTCCAGCACAGCACACTGTATGTAAGAGCAGTGGATCACCTGAGCCTGACCCACAGCCAGCCTGACGCCGAGACGACAACCGACACACACCTCCAACAGAGAACCAGGTGAGCTGTGCTCATTTAAAGACTGGGTGGCAGGAATTGTTAGAATGACAAACTGAATCGGTCAGTCTTATATTTGTGTAGTTTTTTTTATTCCCAAAACAAGCTGTGCCTCATTTACTGAACAGTGATAAAATGCTAGAATGACTTGCTGGAATAGGAAAGACACATTACTTTTTAAAATGTTTTTTGAATGCACGTGTATGTGCTTCCACACTGCAAACTGCTCTATGTTTTGGAAAGTGGGGGTTAGTGTAAGAGAACAATCTTGCACTTTTATTCAAAGTTTTCAAAAATCAGCAGAACATGTGCGTAGACACCCCCCCCCCCCCCCCCATCGATTTCACCGATGTAAGAAATAAATAAATTATAATAATAATAGTCGTACATACCGATCGATCATCTCCGGATCACTCATTTTATCACCAAACTCCTCAATAATGCGATCCAAGTCATTATTTTATTACTATAACATCTCAAAAAAGCTCTGCAAATGTCCGTGTTCTCTATGGGCTGATTCAGGCCCCGTTTACACGTACATGGTTATTTTGAAAAACGGAGACATTTCCCTTCGTTTGTGCCCCTCGTTTACACGCAAACGGAGAGTTCGCCTCTGAAAACGATTCTTTCTAAAAACTCCGGCCAGAGTGGAGATCTTGGAAAACGCCGTCTGCCCGTTTGCATTTAGGCAGCCGACGTCACCGTATGCGACATAACTGGCATTTGCATCAAAAGTGTGACCTATATTTTGGGGATTCTGATTGGCTAATGTGTGCTTGAGCTTCTCGTTACACTGCCACCTACAGATTTGGCATGCTCTTAACGGCATATAACACAGGTTCGTGTAAACGAACACTTTTCTGAAAACGGAGAGGGTGAAATGTCCCTTTATGAAAATAACCGGCCACGTGTAAACGTAGCCTCAGTCAGCCAGCTTGTTTACTTGGGAATGCCCCGTTATCTGACACCTGATACCATGTATATTAATGAGATACGCCTTTTTTTTTTCTTTTTTTTTTTTGACTTGTCGGCTCCTGTCGCTCTCATTCGGCAAATGAATGGTTTTCTCGACTTTTTCCGCAGAAAAAACTACTAAAACCCCGTTTTTTTCATTGCTATATCATTATAGCATCATTGCTATAATGATGTCGGACCCAGTCCGACAAAGGACCGCAAAGGGTTAGACCATTGATTACTTGATTTATAGTAAATCTTCTCACAGTTAATACATGGCTTAGTAAATTATCTGCTATAATGTAAAGTTATGGAGTAAATGTTGTAGTAGCACTTACCTATTAACACACATAGTAGTAAACATATTAATAAAACAATGTATGCTATTCTATTAATAATCGGTGGCATACCAATTTGTTAAGTCATATCTTGTAACATTTCTCACAATTAATAAATCAGTTACTTAATTAACTTGTTACAATGTAAAGTTATGGTCTAAAAGGTGTGGTGGCACCTATTCATGATAAATAATCAAAGAGTAAACCTAAAAATCAGCATTTTCTTCTTCTGTTAAAAGTTACTTAAGTCATATTTAAAGGGTTCATTCAGAGACCTATTGTCTATTTCCTCAGTCAATACCTTAATTACTAAGATGTTAAATTATGGACAAAATCAAAACTTTGACACACCCTCTAAGCACACACAAGAAATCTGGTACTGCAGGTGTTTATTTTATTTTATTTTGTTAGAGGATTATTGCTTCGATCACAGAGGGAACCCAACATGAATACTGGGATTATAATTTGTGATTAGCAGGTGTGTGAAAGTTTTTATTTGGTCAGGTCTAAATGTCATGGTAAATATGCTGCATGCTTACCTTCAAACCCCAAAACTGACTCCCTTCGTCTTCATCAAATTGTCTTAGTGTTGTGTGTGTGGTTCACCCTTCAATACATGTCATGAAGAAAGGACATGTAACTACTTTAGTTCATAGTGAACAGGCCCCCTAAAATAAAGTGAACCCCCTTTTCATTAACTAACACGCTTGTAAGCACTTGAAGCATAGACGTTACTTTAATAATAATATAGACATTAATATAGCCAGTCAACAAATATAAGTCCACTCTTTAAGAATCCTCATAAGTCTAAAGGGACTACCGAAGTGACAACCGAAGTACGAATAAGAAGATTAAATACAATTGCGCAACAATATGTTCCCATTCACTCCGGCGACGAATTTTAAAATTAATTAAAATATATTCTGTTTATAAAGTAAAACTTTTACATTTTTAGGCATTAACTAAATCAAATCCCAAATGCCAAAATGTTTTCTTTGTTCACAAAGTAATTTACTGGCCAGGCATTATTGTTAACTCACAAGACAGTAAGGAGAAAATGACAATTTCAGGGATAATTTAAATATATTCTGCAATCACATTTTGGTAATGTATTCATTCATTTCACATCTTCTGCTTGGGTAGTTTCAAGATATACAAATAATTAATAATACAATAGTAATTTAATTGTTCATATGTGTTTATTCTTGTTAGAAGATTTTTTTTTTACTGATTATGAACACAAATTAATTGCAACAAACCAAATTGTAATTGTATTAATTATACCATTGAAGAAAACAAACTGATGCCATGGTATTTTAGGCCTACAATTCTAACATAATATTTCATGAAAAATCAAGATTGTATTTATTTATTTTTCGAAAGTAAGGTTAATGTAAGCAGCTTCTTGCAATAGTCTCCTAAATGCATAATAAAACCTAAGTGCAAACATTACCACTTTAATGACCGTCCTTTATTTTTCAGTGCATTTGTTTTACAGTACACGGCTATTACTGTCATGGGATTAATATTCTAACTATTATTATGTAGTAGTGTAATGCAGACAGACACAACTAAAAGAGGTTTGAATTTTTCTTTGCACACTGAATATGGTTTGGCACTTTTAATTTTGTGCACCAGATTGATGAATTTAACATTACAATGCACAACATTTTCTTACGGGGGGGGGGGGGGGGGCATGCCCCCGAACCCCCCTAGAGGCAATTTACCAAAATCCGGTGAGAAACACTGGTATTGCTATGTCAATGCAGTTTAATGAGCTACATCACACAGGTGCCCATATAGCATGTTATGTATTAGCACATTGATATCAGCCTATGCATACATTGAGGGATCTGCAGCAGGGACAGAATGAGATGTACAGCATGTGGCAGAGAGCAGTTTGGTGTCTATTTGTGAAGCCCACACCGTGAGCTGGCCTTATTATGTGTGACGCTTATGTTCAATCCCCTCATTCGGTTGTGGGGAATCAGCAAAAGGTCCATTGATGTCACCCCTTTGTCAGGTATTGAACATGGCCGCATCAACAACAACACACGCACACACAGCTTCTTCGGTCGGGTAAGGTAGCCTATGAAGGATGTAACATAGATTCGGTAATCCTGTTCTTGTAGGAGTCGCCTACACTCTTAAAACAAATGTGCGTGTTTATACAAGGACAACACAATATTTGTGTTAAAATGAACAAACCATAACACAATAATGTGCATTTCTTACACAATAATGTGTTTTCAGCCACACAGACTGTGTTAGAAAGACACATCATTGTGTTGTGGTTTGTTGATTTTAATACAAATATTGCGTTGTCCTTGTATAAGCACGCACACGTGTTACATTTAACACATTTGTTTTAAGAGCGTACAATACAACGGAAATGTAGACTGCAATACATCACAGTGCATACGGTTTATTTCATAGATGCTGTGTATTATTGGGTTATTGTTAATTGATCTGTAGAGGTTTATATGGAGAAAATTTGTGCCAAAATGAAACAATAAGTAAATAAAGAAATAAATACAGATAAATAAATAAATATATTTATCTTTGTATTTTTTTTTTTTATTTATGTCTTGATATTTGTATTTATGTATTGATTTTGTTTCTTATGTGAGGATTGAATTCATTAGATTAGGTAGGGCGATAGGGGACCACTCACTCTAAATTGCCCTCTGTGTGTGTGTGTGTGTGTGTGTGTGTGTGTGTGTGTGTGTGTGTGTGTGTGTGTGTGTGTGTGTGTGTGTGTGTGTGTGTGTGTGTGTGGACTGTGATGGACTGGCGTCCCGTCCAGGGTGTAGTCTCGCCTTGCACCCTGTGTCTGCTGGGTTAGGCTCCGGCTCACCGCGACCCTATAAAGGATTAAGCGGTTAATGATAATTGATGGATGGATGGGTGGATAGGGGACCACTCCCCTTCTCCCCCTATTTGTAATGAAAAAGCGTCAGCTCCTCAATTTCAAGCAAAGACCGCTTGACTAGGTACCGGGATAACTTGCTCGAAGTTCTTATTTTGATTAGGTACCGGGAACGTTTCCGCTTCACCGTTGGCGACTTGCGATGTTTGATTAGGTCCTGCCCTTAGTCTATAAATGATGTCTTAAAGGCCACAGTTGTGATTAGTCAAAATAAAACACCCTGTACCTTACCATGACCTTTGAACAAAGTGTGTCCATCTCATACTATTCTTTTTTTTTCCAAGTCCTCTGCAAAACGTCAAAATATGTATTACAAAATTATTTGGATGAGGTCATCTAAAATGGCTTGTCTGTTCCAGGTCCTGTCTAGTGTTGTCACGGTACCAAAATTTCAGTATTCGGTACCAATACCAGTGAAAATCCACGGGTTCTCGGTACCAATTTCGGTACCAAAGCTTAATTTAGATTAAATTTAAAGTTAAGTTTCCTTTACAATAAGTTTCCATTTGTTAGATAACATTAGATAAAATAACCTAACAATAAACAATAGTTATATATATATACGGTATATATACCGTATTTTCCGCACTATAAGGCGCACCGGATTATAAGGCGCACCTTCAATGAATGGCCTATTTTATAACTTTTTTCATATATAGGGCGCACCGGATTATAAGGCGCATAGAATAGAAGATACTGCAGTCAAACGTTTGACTGGGTTTGCGTTATGCAGTGGTCACCAACCTTTTCAAGCCTAAGATCACATCTAAAGTCCAAATGTAAACCAAGATCTACCACTTGCAAAAAAATATGAAAAAACAAGTGGCTGAGCTGTAAAACCTTGTTTATGCTCGACGCGTCCGCATGAGCGCAAAGGTAATAAAAAAACTAATATCCGTCTGCACGGGCAGATTCGGCTCAAAGTCATGCATCTCGGACGCGGAGGCGCGCGCGCGGCAAAAATGACGACATTGTAACAGCGTGCGCGCCTCCGCATCCGAAGATGCATGACTTTGAGCATTATCTGCCCGAGCAGACGGATAATCTCATCACACCGGCGTGTCTAAATCAGCTGTATGGTCTGGTGTTCAGTCTAAAACAAAACCGTTGCGTCAAGTATAAATGCCTCGTCTGTTTGGGGAGTTGCTCGCGCAGTCAGCTGAGGCTCGCGCTGCGGTGCCAGGCGAAAGTATAAACAAGGTTTAAGTCAGCGGTTGTTTTATCCATATATAAGGCGCTCCGGATTATAAGGCGCACTGTCGTTTTTTGAAAAAATTAAAGGCTTATAAGTGCGCCTTATAGTGTGGAAAATACGGTACTGTAGCAATTATTCTCCTATGGGGTTAATTTACAAATTTACTAATAAATTTTTTTAAATCAAAAGTTTGATATGTTCATTATTTAATGCACAATGGATGAAGTTAACAAACAAGAACAATTAAGTGTTTGTATTAAATAACATTCACCAAAATAAATTAATGTTCTAAAAATATTCACTCAATGTGTTGATGTTAGATAATGCATTAAGTAATGTTAATGAATGGTTATTGTAGTGTTACCAAACTATACAGGAGATAAAACGTGTCATTAGACTTGACTGTACTTTTATTTAATCCTAAACTTAACTTATTTAATCATGTTTGTTCACTTCAACCATTAAATAATGAACAGATAAAACTTTTGATTTCGTTTTCCAGGCGCGCGCTGTTCATGGTTGCATAGCAACGACAGACACATTGGGAGAGCACGCGCTTGTGGAAAGGAGCGGTACATACTGCGCTCTTCATGAATATATTAGTAAATCTAATGCGAGGGCTAAAAACCATTAATTATTTGATAATATTTACTTGTCATCATGGAGAGTGCAGTTTGCACCACTTTTCTCCTTTCCACAAGCGCGTGCTCTCCCATTGCGTCTGTCATTGCTATGCAACCATGAACAGCGCGCGCCTGGAAAATGAATTTGCACGCGCATAAAACACGCTATGTGAACGTACGACCCCTTATGGCAACGTGATATTAGCCCAATCCTCCTCCTTTCTTGTAAACCGGTGGATTCAGAAGCGCTGCCGGTTGCCATGTCTCACATGTTTATGAAGAGGAGGACGCATGTGCACCTATCGGACAGCGCGTCAAGAACCGGATTAACCCGATACTTCGGTACCACCGGTACTTAAGAAAAGCTGATACCGTAACTATTCTAATTTTTTAGTAACGAGTTGGTACCGAAGTACCGGGTCTTTTGACAACACTAGTCCTGTCTCTATGTACGGTTTGTCTCACTGTATATATGCCGTGTGGAAACAGTGCTTTGTAACACTAGTTCCGTTACCAAAATTTAGGTTACGGTGTCAGGTCTTCTTACGTAAGCAGTCTACGGTCTGTAAAATATCTACCGTAAAACATATTAAACAATATTAAAACGCCCACGCCCTTAATTTACAATATTTGCCAGCAGACCCGGCGCATATTGGAGACCGGCGATTATATTGACTGTTAGACAAGAGGCATGCAAAACTTTATTAAATAACAAGCAGAAGCAGAAAAAAAGAATTAGATCTACCATGATAATAATAATCATTTATGAGAGTATTTTTGTCCCAGATTAATCCTGAGTGTTCTTTTCATCGCTGTCAGTTATTAGTTTATTATGCTCAAACTCTACATTTTCCTCAACATGTTGCCCTCCAATGTTGGCCGCGGCTTCTTCAGATATATATTTGATTTTTTTCCGATCTCAAAAAAACTTACGGTAATAATATTAATAAATCATACCCCATACTTCTTTGTGAGCTACCTTCCTCCCGCCCATTACACAGTACCAGCAGTCTGAATGACAGGCAAGTTATGCAATCCAGTGTCACAGGGAAATATTACCGATTGAGTTCTATAATTGAAATTGGAGGCTGCTCTGTATCACTAGGTGAGAATAACTAACATGAGCCTGGGATCATTATATTTATACACAGTACGTGGTTCGCGGTACACAAGTGTCAAAGCAACTCCCAGCTCATGCTGCTTTGTCACATTATACACCTGAAAAAACAGGTATGTGTGTGAGAATGCTAAACACTTTTGATATAGGAACTGTCACAAATGCAGTCTTGTAATTGCCAAGCAAGTAGAAAAGTGCATTTTAAAAACAAGCAAGTGTAAGTTGTTTTACTGCAGCTACATATTTTAGTTTCTGAGGCATAAGTCCCCCATTTGGCTTACAGATGCTTCTTCATGAGGACAGGGTGAGTGAGGAAGATGTTGCCCCCTGCAGGTTACTATTTTAGTAATGTTGCCCATGGGGCAGTAAAGGTTGGGGACCACTGATCTAGACAGATAGATAGATTTTATATGCTGTCTCATAATCCAGGCTATGACTTGCAACACTGCATTTTAATGAAAACTCAGGAAGCGCACAACCACAGGGAGGGTTTTCTGTGAAGGTTTGTAACACCTCTAACTATATATATAACTATAGAACCAGTTCTTAATGCGCATGTGAACGCCATCAGTGTTTCTCACAGGTTCACGTTTAAAGTCTGTGTAGAGGGAATGGTGTCGTCTTAGCAGCCCCTAATTTAATAACAAATGATCATTGTGACGGAAGCAAATCAATCAAAACTATCTTTAGATGGAAAATAACTTAACTCTGCTATAAAGCCAAAACAATCTCTGTTACCTTAATTTATACGCTTATCTCTGTAAAGCTGCTTTGAAACAATCTACATTGTTAAAAGCGCTATATAAATGAAGATGACTTGACTTGACTTGACTTTGATTATTAAGTGGCTTACTTAATACAAATCAAGGAGTTAACACCAAATAAACACTTTATTTGTCTGTGTGTGTGTATTGGTTCAGAGCAGAAACTGGGAGTCACAGGTTTACACTTAGTTACATTCCATTAAACATTAACCCCATAAAATCCCACTAACCTATTCAGTGCACTGATATCCGCAGTAAGCCTTATCATTGAAAGAGAAATTACATTGAGAGTTTCACTTGTTTAGACTTGATGATTACTTCTTAATTTTATTTAATATCTAATGGAACTCCACTAATCACTCCTCTAACCGTACTATTAGCCCCAGGAACGTGACTTTTAATTCTCACTTCATTCAAGGTCTTCTTTTTCAATATCTGTTGCTGTTGTACACTATTGACTGCTTCAATCAACATCTTTCCTTTACTCAGAAATCTTGCTTGTTTAATGTGTCCAATCTCATCATGAATTGCCTTAGTAAGTTTCACTGGATGAAGTTTACTACCAGAAACTTCTCCAAACTCGATCACCACTTTCCACTCTTCCATCCTATTAGCTTTCCTCACTTTTTTCAACTCATTCTGCTGTTCCGACTCACTGTGACTTGACTCAGAATTCTTCTTTCTTGTTCTCTTTGATGTTACCTCATGCCATTCTCCTTGCTCGCCATCCGATTCACTTGCCATACTCTCAACAATTTCGGAATGTTCTACTCCCGGGCTCAAAGACGCCATCCGATAACCCTCTAGCGCGTTCCTTCCTCCACACACCTGTTTCCACCAAACACTTCCCCCTCAGCTGATTTCTGCTCCCTCGAGTCTACATGACTTTTGACAATTTGGGGGCGGAAACCAAGGAGGGCACTGACCCTCTTATGATTGGTCACTTTCATCATGGAAAATCTTGGGAAATCCTAACCCCGCCCACCTTCAGACGCAGTGCACGTCACTCAGCTCGCTCTGCTACTCCGGTTATCTCTGTGTATATTTTAGGCAACGAAATATGTTATAAAACACAATACTAACTCTTTTCGTTTTCATTTAAAGAAATCTTAAACATTATAGCCACACAAATGTGGTTCATGCAACGCGTATTGATTATATTCACTGCACATTACGTTTGCCTATTTATATATATAAAAAAAAAAATATATATATATATATATATATATATATATATATATTAGGGCTGTCAAATGATTAATCACGATTAATCGCACCAAAATAAAAGTTTATGTTCACATAATATATGTGTGTGTACTGTGCATAATTATTTTGTATATATAAATACACACACATGCATGTAAATATTTAAGAAAAATTTGTTATTTATATATAAAATATTTATATTTATTTATAATACAAATTATATATAATATATATACAGTATATTTAAGCAAATATTTCTTAAATATATACATGCATGTGTGTGTATTTATATATATACAAAATAATTATGCACAGTACACACAAATATATTATGTGAACACAAACTTTTATTTTGGTGTGATTAATCGTGATTAATCATTTGACAGCCCTAATATATATATATAAAACACAAACCTGCCTCTTTTCGTTTTAAATATAATATAAAAACATTAAACATTTTAATATGGTCCAGGCAATATGTGCATTTGTACTAAACAACAGATTTTGCAGTAAACAACATTACAGTTTTTTAATTTTTAAATACAATTATTACAATTTAAAATGACAAAACTCAACCCAGTCTCTTTTTGTTAAATTTCAGTTTTATCAATATTAGCCATGATAAAAGTACAAGTAAAAGGTATAAGAAGCTATACAAATAAAGCAAACAATTCAGTCAAACACACAAAGTCAGCGCTCTAGAGACTTAACTGGATCGAATGATGTACAACACTGATCTGTATGACAAAAATCGACAGAGTTATTTGAGTCTCTTTTGCACTGATATGATTCAGAACCCAGAGGGTTAACCTATTAGTCTCTTCTTGCATTTAAATCAGTGCCGCCCTTGCACAATTTCCTAAATATATGTTTCTCTCTTCATTTCAAGATCTCAAAATAAACAAAGAAAAATGTCTTGGAGTGACCTCTTCTTCCCTGGTAACCCTGCTAAAAGGGAGGAGATCATCCGCAGAAACCAAGAGCTTCTGGAGTTGATGAAGAACAACTTCCGAGCCACTAACCAACTCATTGAAGTTCTTGACAAGCACCTGGGTTTGTCCTTCAGTCCCATAGAGCTGAACAACAAGGCCACCATCAAGGAGAACTGCGAGGTGATGATACAACGCATGCATGAGATCCAGGCAGAAGTAAAGAAAATCGATGAGAAGCTGAAGGAGAAGCTGGAACCTGACTTATATGAGAAACTGAAAACCCTGTCACCCAGCGTCAAAGACTTTAAAGAAATTCAATCAATACTCAGCGGATCATTGGGTGCCTTAAGTTTTGTGTCTGTCACTGTACTTTGTTACCTAATCAAAAGTGGAAGGATATTTGCAAACGTAATATCCACATGTGCTAAAGTGTGTGCAGGGTTTTTTTCCAGTTTGGCCTTAGGGGTGCTGTTCATGGGCGTTGATATGATGATCCAAGCCATTTTGGGGGCACTAGAGAGAGATCAACTTGATCAGGCCCTGGAAGAGTATAAGAAAGCTTTGGTTGAATTCAGGCCTGCTTCTGTACAGTTCCAGGATCGTATAAATAAAGTCGAGGTTAGAATTGAAATAATGCAAGAGCTAGGGTACTAATGGTCACCATCCTTAGGTTAGCTTTGAATTGTTGCGTATCTAGCTCTATTCATTAGTACTGGATCATCTACACTATCATGATTTTCAGTTACTCTGGTAATCTTTACATATGGATTAATAAGAAACTGATTAAGAAAGTGGTAATTCTTGATCAAACTGTTTTGAATGTTAAATGGTACTTCAGTTCTTGTTTTCTTTCTATATTGCATTCAAGACTTTTCTGTTTTTCAACATTAAAGTTTACTAAAGATACGAATCAGTTGTCTTTTTTATTCATATAATCTGAATTTCAGTTGATCTATTCATCCATGTATCCTCCCTCCCTTCTTCCTTGCTCTTCCTATCCCTGCTTTCAGTCCTCTTCATTGTATATTTGAACATTTTTGTTAAAAAAGACTCAATCTTAACCTCAGCAGGGGCCATCCGTTGTTCATTGTGAACACCCCTTGAGCAGTATTAGAGCAATAGGCATCTGCTTTTGACAAGATTAAAACCTTTTGGTGTTGGAGTTTGTTATTGTGAAAGATCCCTGCAAACATCAACTCATGCACTCTCATCTTTTCCATGGGTTCCCCCATTGTCTCATAACTAAAGTGGTACATTGTAGAATTTTGTAAATGATGAAATGTCAATGGGAAATACGTCACTGTTGAATACTTTTGTTCCACCATTAAACCTGTAGGATAGATGCAAAACTACCTAAAGCAAATAATGCAAATCACAAACAAAAGCTTGTCTTGTTAAAGAGGTGTCAGTCGGAAAGTTGATGTGTAATATTCAACAGCCAATACAACACAAGTGCATTACTTTATTGTATAATTGCAGTGCATTTCCTCTTTACTAACAGAAACCACCAGGATGCTGTCGCTGTTCTTTGGGGATAAAAAAAAAGAAGAAGAGCTGATTCGCTCTTCCCAGCGCCTCCACCACTATCTCCACAAATACTACACCATCACCAACAAAGCCCTGGGGATCCTCAACACTCACCTAGATGAACAAATCTCCCCAGTCTCAGCGAAAGAAAGCGAAGGAATTGAGGAAAGCTGTGTCAGGGTGAGCCAAGTTATGTCTGAGATCTCCCACGTCGCCGAACGGAGGGACAGACATGTCCACAAGAGTATCGAACCCGCCCTGTATGACAAGATCGCCTTCTCTGGGGTGTCACTGAAAGAGAAGGCTGCGGTGGTCAAGGAACTCAACGAGAGCACCTTGGGACTGTTGGGGAAAATCTGTGGTCCTCTGGTCGCTGTCCTACTGGCCAAAAGTGAGCTGGGGAACGTGGCACCTCCAGTGGAGCAGCTCAAGGGCCTCCCACTCTGCTCTCTTACCCTGGGCGACCTAGTACAGAGCAGCGACAAACTCACTAAGCTTCTGAGTACATCGGGGAGCCAGCGAATTAGTCTCGATGAAGCCATACAGTTGTTGGAAGATACCCTCTCGGTTCTGAAACCACCTTGCGACGCCTATGATGACATTGTCAGTGAGGTTCAAGCCTATGTGACACTTGTAACTGAAAACATCTAGAGAAGGATTTTTTGTTGTTGTTGATGTTCAAAGAGGGTGAAAGAAAAAGAAAAATAATATTATAAAATCAAACAGATCATGCTAAAAAGTAAGAGTGGGGAGGAGTAAGGAATGAAATAAATCACATGGGCGATGTCTCATTTTTGTTGTTGTGTTTTATTATTGCTCTGCTTGGTTCTCAGTAGTTTCTTTTGCTTAGAGAGTTAGCCTTAGTTTTTGTGTTCATCCTAAAGAAAAGTACAAAAAAAAAGAATTCAATAAATATTGTACACCCTCCTGCTTCACCCAGAAACCGAATATGACAATCAGTCTATTAGCACTGCTGGTTCGTCCACCCTTCATTGTGCATGGAACTGTGGGATACAGGGAGTCCCAGTGTTATGACAGTTGATCATTTGTAGACGAGCCCTTGCGCTTTGTTGAAAATGGTGTTGTAAGTGCATTCTGTAAAATAAATAAATTCTTTTCATTTTTTGGATTTTTTTTAAACCAACAACAACATAACACCCAGAACAAAGATTATCCATATTCTCCAGACATTCACTGGTAAATGTCAAAGATTAACTTGTTACTTACTCAGACATCCTAAGACTTAGAACAACCACACACAGAATCACCAGAGGAGTGTCAAGAGGTGACTATTATTCCACTAAGTAAAAGTGCTTTTAGTCAGTCCACCTTCTCTGTTAGGGCTTCGCAGGAGTGGAACACCATTCCGTCATCAATCAGAGACATCAACACATATAGCCTTTTTCGATTACATCTGAAACATTGGCTTATTAGTATTCAGACCTGTCAACACTAAAGTCTTGTTTTTGCCCGTTTGTGTTACAGTTGTGAATGTGTGTCTTTGTTTCGTGATTTTGATTTTTTATTTCTGTATAACCTTGCTAATGATGTTAAAACTGATCCTCTTCATATGCGTCTAACAAATGGTTTAACCTGTTACACCGACAATGCATGCTACTTGCTGCTACTGCCTGTGCATATAATTAGGATGTTTTTCAGAAATAATTTTAGTGAGATTTTATATTTTCATAATTACCGTCTACTGTAGCTACGCTGTAGCAGACATATTTGTATTTACATGCAAATTCTTAAAAAAAAAAAATTTGTATTCTCCCTAGGGTGCCACTGTACATCTGGCAAACAGGACTACAGATGAAAATTAGCCACTGGCTAACTCTGGCATGTTACAGGCATACTGTTGTTAATATGCACTGTCCTGTTAAATAAATAAAATGAATAATAATAAAAAAAAAGACGTCAATCTTTGACACTAATCTAAGGAATCGTTAAAGTACTCAGCATATTATTATTTATTTCTTAGCAGACGCAGGGCAGCAGTGTGGAGTAGTGGTTAGGGCTCTGGACTCTTGACCGGAGGGTTGTGGCTTCAATCCCCAGTGGGGGACACTGCTGTTGTATCCTTGAGCAAGGTACTTTGCCTAGATTGCTCCAGTAAAAACCCAACTGAATAATGGGTAATTGTATGTGTGGCATAAGGAATACACTTAATAGGGCTTAAGCCCAGGCAGTTAGCAGACTACGCCACAATGGGACTTTCACCCAAATAATTAACTATTTTGTTCAACAAAGGCACTCAAGTTCGTTGATGGATAGCCAGAGACAGAGGTCCAGTGCAAAAATAGAATCTTTATTTTTACTTCAACAATGATTGAGATTTCACAAACAACATGCACTGTACACCAAATCAAATAACAAACACACACTCGATATTCACTCCACTCACTATACTCTGATCACAACGCACACATACGAGGGAGGAGGGAAATAGGGCGGAATCTTACCAGTGGGAGGCTAGTGGCTCGAGCAATGAGCATCCATGAAAAACACCCCAATCACACGTGTCAAATTTCACACACACACAGCAAGAGAAATGACCACACTTGGTGAACACACAGCCACAGCACACCAAGGGACCCACCACCGCAAGGGGCACTGCTCCCACTGGCAGTTCTCAGCACCTGGACAATAAACAGACACGTAAAAATTAAACACTTACAATACACAAGGTCTAATAAGCCACCCGTTCTAAGGCCCAAGGTAATACTGGGGTCAGCAATATGAACAGAGACAGTCACACAATAAATCAAAAATAAACAATTAAACAATGAACAGATCACATAAACCCAAACAAAAGAAATCAAAATTAGGCCAATCCTCTTGGATATCAACAGCAAGAAAAGGCCTCCATACAAGAGTTAAAATAAATAAACACAAAACAAACCAATCAAAATGGTGTCAGTCCAAACACACTACACTCAAACACTGATTCACAACAAAGACAAGAAGAATGATCAAACAGTGTTAAACAGGCAGCGATGTAACACGCTAGCCAGCCGCCTGATAACTTGAGCTAATAATTGAGTTCAATACTCCTTGGTCCAGTGTGACAAGGCAGTCGGGTACGACATAAATCCATGAACATGTAACGTGAAGAATATAAGCTAAGCAGCAGATGTTCAGCGTCGATGTAGCCAACTGGCGGCCGCACCCCCGGTTAAATAGCACTCCCTAAAATGCAAAGGATGTCCATTTACAAATATGTCCCACAATAACCATTCAACTCTTACTCAGTATAGCAACATACCTATGATTAACAGCGTTGCGTCACAGGCCCTGAGCTCTGATCACTGATAGCAGGGCGCACACTCAGCTGGTGAAAGGGCTGCTGCCACACCGGGGATTCTATAGCACAAAACATTCCTTATAAGCCCACGTTATAAAGTTAAGGAGTGGCAAGAGAAACGAAGCAGACAGACAGGGGTAGACAGATAACCAGGCAGACATCAGGTCTCTGGGCAGGTAAACAAGACAAGTCGCATACCGGTGACATCATTTGTCAAAAGAAAAGTCCCGGTTTATAAAGGGGTGTAGCCCTCGCGATTGGCTCAAAGTTAACTGCCCAGAATCACTCGGAGCTGCAGCAAATTAAGCGTCACTTAGGGAGGCATGATCCAAACAACTGCATCCTGCTACATATGTAAAAATAATGTGATATCTGTATAATGTGAAATAATGTATAATGTGATATATTGTAACAATTGTAAGTCACCCTGGATAAGGGCGTCTGTTAATAAATAAATAATAATATGTATCATATGCCACACCTGGGGGGTATTCCAGAAAGCTTGGTTAACTTACCATTTGGTAAATCATAACCTCTGGGTTGATTTACCCCAAACCCGCATACCATGAGTATGTCGGTTCCAAAACACCTGAGAAGAGTTAGTTTAATCAACCTCCTACTGGTAACCCAGAGTTAAAGCGCGCACACGGCGAGTACATAAAGACATTTTCAATGGATCGCCGATTTCAGGAGTCACCATGGAAACCCAGGGAGAAAAAAAGCGAGCTACATATTTCGGTGAAACTGAGTTGGAGGTTTTAATGCTTGCTTATGAAGACTATAAGCCCATTATAAAAAGTTGGCTTGGCAAAAAATAACAGACTGAGTAAATGCGAGAGTTTATAAAATTATAAATGGGCTATTTTCCCCTTTCATTGTGATGCAAAAATTCTTTGGGGGATGTAGTAAAAATAGACAAGTATTTACTTGTTGGCCTCCATACATTTATTAATATTACAGTAGTAATGCACATAATTGGCTAGTATGTTGGCTTCTTGTTTTATCAGGTGTAATCCTTCTGGAGCCAGAAGAAGTGTGAGCTAAGTCAAAATGAAACACAAAAATATTCTCCAGCATTGTAATTTAGTATAAAATGTAGCCTAATTTAGTTTTCTATGTAGCCAATAGAAAGAATGCTGAGGCCCGTAAAACAGGTGGGGGTCCACCTCCACCTTCCCTCACCCCAGCTGAGGAGCTGGCACGGTCCCATATAAAGGGCGACCTGTGGTCGATGGGATTCCAGGGGGCAGTTCATCGGACTCAGCTACCAAGACAAGTGGCTTAGTAAAATGTAGGTGTACCATATTAATACTTATGATTTATTGATGTTTTCACTGTTTTTGTCAGTGTTTTAATAAAGAAAATCATCAACATTGTCACCATTTTAAATAGGCATTTTGAATGCATTTTACAGTCATTGATTCACTTGTGCAGTATGCATGCTGCTTTGACTGCATATGCTGTGTATATACTGTAATCTTATTACTAGTACTCTTAGATGTTCCTAATGTCCTTCTTTATTAGTTGTATTTGTTTAAGAATATACATTGAGTATTGAATATGCATGATTATATTATTGGTTTAATTATCTTGCAGTTGCTGATGGCCACATTGTATTATTGGATCCTCCTACAACACCACACTCTGTCACAGTTGTAAGTGATTATTGTCTTTAGGTTTCTGTTTGCTAGACCAAGCATCCTTCCTTATTTTCACTGTAGGATGACGATGAAGAGACCACTTCTGCTGTGACAGAAACAGAAAATGTGGGGAGGCCCATAGAGGAATGATGCATAGAATGAATTCCCCCTTTTTACATAAGAGAATAAATAAATGGTCAATTGTCATTTTACAGAATATGGCAGGAGATTTGAATACAGATGAGGGTCCATCTACCTCCACACAGAATCTTAGCAGTGTAAGAAATGTTCTGCAGTTCTCCTTCCTCATTTAAATATTTGGTCTGTGTTTGTATTACAGACTTTATCAGTCATGTTTAATTATTCTGTCTTTCTAGTTGCCTGCCAAAGAGCTGTATAAGGTCCACCTTCAAAAGCAAATCAGAAAAAGTGACATGGAGATGGACCTTATACAGCTTCAAATGGAGGAGAAAAGGCTTAACCTAAAAAAGGCCAGACTTGAAATTGAATTGCTGGAGCACCAGCTTAAGGTGGGAAACAGTATGTGAACATTATCTGTCATTGGTTGTTGAATGAAATCTAAAGCAATAAATACAAATGTCTGTTGTTACAGGAAATAAAGAAACAATGAACAACACTTGACTGTTAACTGGTTTTAATTAAAGTGATTTTGGCAAATCGTCTCGTACCACCCTGCCATCTCTTTGGTCTACTGGGTTCACTGGGGGTTCCTCTTGGCCATCTTCAAGAGAAGGGGGGGCCCTCTCACCTCTCAGTGTGGCAATGCTGTGAAGAACAACACAAGCAGCTGTGATGTCACATGACCTTTCTGGGCTGACCCTGAGCCCACGCAGGCACTGAAACCTTCTCTTCAGGATGCCTATGGTCCATGTTCTGCTGTGGGCCAGGTTGAATTGTGCCTGCGGTCCAGGCTCAGGTTCAGGGTAGGGTGTCATCATATAGGGCAGACAAGGGTACCCTCTTTCCCCCAGCAAGTAACCATTTAAGTGTCCTATAAAGGTAGTTAAAGTGTATAATTGCATAACAAAAACATTGTGTAAGGCAAAACATACCCTGTTGAAATTTGTGGCACAATGATGACTCCCTAAACGTTCTGGCATCATGTACAGACCCTGGCCATTTGGCTTCAACATTAGGGGTTGCATCACATATTATCTAGTTAGTGGGGACCAGTAATGAGGGTGATTTAATGGTTTAAACACCCAAACATTTAGCACCCAAAAAATCTATTGTCACCTGCACATTGATGCTATGGATTGACTTCCTATTAACATAGTCTCCTTCATTGACTGAAGGAGCTTTAATGGGAATGTGGGTTCCATCAATGCACCCAATCACATTTGGAAAACCTGAAATTGAAAGTTATATAATTAGAAAATTTAAAATTATTGTGACTGTATACAGTATGAATAGATTAAGTAGTGCTATGTAACTAAAATGGTCTTTCATAGAATATCATAGAATGGACAAACCCGCCACTCTGTGGAATTCCTCTTTAATGACCCTCAGTGGTTTATGGCCAGGGAACTGCACACCGTTTGAGGGCTATGCATACTATACGAACAGCCCTACACACAGTTGCCTTTCCCACATGCTCTGCATCGCCTATTGTATAAAAAAAACTCCCCCGTCGCAAAAAAAGTTAAATAAATGGAGTTAAATATTTAACTCCATTATCTTTGTTCAATAAATTAACGATTCTTTTGAAAAACGGTAAATATTCATTTGGATACGAAAACACATTGATATGTGGTCGTATCACCCTCTCACGGCGGAAAAGAATTCGTATTATCTGTGGTTCCCCATCCACTGGATCGTCTTTAAAACAGCTCGCCATGCTCAGTAACCTTCTGAAACAAACTAACCCTGGAACATAACCTGCTACCGAGCAGGTTATCTTCAGAGAGTAAGTTCCTATGGTTACATACATACCCAGAAAGTTACCTCCGTTTTTGGAACCGAAAGTTGAGGTTATCCACTAACTTACCCTTAAACTTACCCGGGTATGTCACATAACCTGCTTTCTGGAATACCCCCCTGGATGTGCCAGTATTGTATAGGAAGCTGGACATTACATGTTGAATGTACCGGCAAGATTTCCAGCAAAACATTGCCAAATGTAGATTAGAAAAATTGCTATCAATTATTGTCGGCAACTATGTGTAAATAGGCTTTAACACCCCTAAACCAAACATAGCCACAGCCCCTGAGATCCTGCTCAGGGTTGAGACGATTCGACTGAAGATTACCCCTTTGTTAATTAGTTCAACCACAGCAACAGTAGAAGCCGTTGTCATGATGCCCATTGTCGTAGTAAGAGCGTGAGAAGCTATTTTAATCATGTCAGAAACAGGCGTAGATATATTACGAAGCTTTTTGTACAACTCTGGGTCCAGTTTAAGCCTGGGTCCGGTCTAGTTCCTTTATAAATGGGAACACTTTAACAGAGTATTTATAGAGTGACAGTAGTAGCTGACCTCTACAAATGATTTAGTTTGATGTTATTAAGAAAAAAAATGAATATAAACACCCAGCTAACCAATTTCGTCCTGGCAACGTTGTGTGAGGTTGTAGTTTGGTTGTATTTTGGTTTTGACAAATATGACGTGAGGAAACTGTTGCAGAAACGTATTACCCTGACCACACGGTGAGGTTAAAATGGTTCCCTGAATGTGCTAGTCTAATGTTTACTGACTGTTGCATAGTAATGGTGTATTTCATAGACACATCTCTTGAATTTCCATACATATTCAGACCAATTCTATTATTTTGCAAGTATATATTCAGTGTATTTTGTTTGATTTGTTTAATTTAACCCCCTGGGGTCGACGGTATCGCCGGCGATACCAGCTAGCTTTTTTTCAGTTCAGTTCAAAAGAAATTAATTTTGCTCTGTGGACTTTGATATTACAACCAAGTTTCATACATCAATCGATTCTGTTAAATGTGTATTGTTTTTGTGTATACTCACAATAAAAACAAAGTGTTGTGCTTTTTGCCAAATAAAGAAAAATAAACGTGATGCGAGTTCTGCCTTCTCTGTGTCAGTGTAGTACATTCTGAAACGCGTCCGAAAATGAACTGTAACTCAGCGAATACTCAGTCAAACAGGCATACAGATACACAGACATAAAGCTTGAATTCTATGCTTTTAAATAAGGTAATTTATATAAAAAACAAATATTCTCATCTTGTGAAATCTGTATTAAAAGAGAGCGATCCCAGTCGAGCTCATTAGAGCTAATTCAAAGGTAATGTGACTCCGCCCACGGAGAGCACGTGCTATTCAAAACTACTGAGACAATCCAAGCAAACCTGTGAACGCCCCCATCTCAGCTCGAGAAAACAAGTTTATTCAGATCATTGTAGCCTACGTATTTACACCATCTGGCAGCGCTGTGAGAAATATTAATAATGGAAAATCTACCTCAGAGTGCGGGTATTGCAGGAGAGCTAGGATCCGAATATGTAGTAAGTTTTTTTTCCTTCTCAAGTTAATCGCGTTTCTGTGAATGAATGAACGGCAGCCGCAGAGATGTGCGCTGTTTATCACAGCTCAAAGACCGTTTAAATTTAAATTGCGTCTCTGTGTGAATGAATGATGATGTTTTAGCAAACTGTATTGCTATACTGAGTTGAGTAAAAATCGACAGAAATATGTTGAAATAAAATGTAGGCTATTCGTATAAGCAACGTTTTAAACTGAAAATTAACATTTATATGCCCTAATATTTCATAAAAACAACGTTACAGTCAGGCGCTTCTGTTTGTGTATGAATGTTTCGGTTTTAGCAAACTGTATTGCTACACTCAGTAAATATCGACTAAAATATGTTGAAATAAAATGTATTTGTATAAGCAACGTATTAAACTGCAAATTAACATTTATATTTCTTATAATAAAAATGAAAGACCTATGTTACAGACATATGAAAGACAATATTTCGTTGATTAGTTTTGGATAAAAATGTCAGGGCATGTCAGAACATCTCAAGGACCCCAAAAACACCTTAGACCCCAGAGGGTTAACTTAAAGAAACTTGTTATATAAATCAAATTTTAAAACGTTATTTTACAGTGTTTTGACAACATCGCCTGGAGTCTACAAATTTGTGTTGCTACAGTGTCACATGGTTCTGTTTGCACTTTGATGCAATGTTGCCACAACGTTATTTGGCTTGCTGGGCACTCTGTAAATGTTTAACTCAGGATGGATTGTTTATTACTCATAACTAAAGCAGAGGTCAGAGAGCCATTGGCAAACTCAGACCACAACATCTCATTTGAAATATTTTTGAAAACCTCAAAAGTAATGACTAAAGCTAAGGTTTACAATTTTAGAAAAGCAAACGTTCTCGGTTACCTAACGTAACCTCGGTTCTCTCTAGAAGAGGGAACGAGTACTGCGTACTGAAAGTACGCACCGGGTAAAGTCTCTTTGCTCGAGATATTGAAGCCAAAATTTATCCTTAAATTTGAATACATTGTCAACACAATGCAGCAGCAGTCAGACCTAGAGCGGGCAATCTCGTGCGCTCATTGGCTGCCCTGCGGCAATTGCTGCAGCCTACCGCTGAGCTCCTGGCGTGATGTCGCGCCCTCTCGCGTCATAGCCCGCCAAAGTGGGAGTGGCTTAGCGTATAAAAGGAGGCTCGAGGCTGCAAACCAGTGTTTTTCATCGCCTGAAGCGAAATGAGCTCGTTGCACAACACGGCAGGGAACGCAGTACTCGTTCCCTCTTCTAGAGAGAACCGAGGTTACGTTAGGTAACCGAGTACGTTCTCTTACAAGAGGTTCTCTCGTACTACGTACTGAAAGCCGGCAAAGCTGAGAGTGTAATGATCTGCACTCTGAATGGGGTTCCAAACGCTTTAGGGACATAGCCATGCCTCGGTTTAAGGACGACTTTAGAGTCATTAGGTCCAAACTCGAGGCACGCAGCGCTCACAAAGAGCGCGTGTAAGTCACCCACACGTTTAACTGATGCCAGAGCGATCAGGAACGCGGTTTTGAACGGGAGGTAACTCAGATCCACAGAGTGTAATGGTTCAAAGGGATGTGCTTTCAGGGCCTCCAAGACCAAGGAAAGATCCCAAATAGGAACCGAGGGGGGCCGTGGGGGATTCATCCTCCTAGCTCCTCTAAGGAAGCGGATGATGAGCTCATTCCTTCCCATCGCCTGGTCGCGCGTCGACTCGGCGAACGCTGCGATGGCCACGACATACACTTTGAGCGTGGAGGGGGACCTGCCCCTGTCCAACAGCTCTTGAAGGAAGCAAAGCACCCACGAAACTCCGCACGTTTGTGGCTCCAGGCTTTTGCCCGTGCACCACTTAGTAAACACAGACCATTTAGACGCATAAAGCCGCCTGGTAGAGGGGGTGATCGTGTTAACGACCCCTTCTGGCAAAGCAACGGGTACCCGTTGATTATCCATGCATGCAGAGACCATCGCTCTGGATGAGGATGCCAAATCGACCCGCCGGCTTGGGAAAGAAGGTCTTTCCTCACCGGGATTGGCCATGGGGCTGAGTCTGACAGCCGCACCAGCTCCGAGAATCAGTGGGCTATGAGGAGCACCGAATGACGCATTTCCCTGATCCTCTTGATTACCTGTGGTAACATTGAGACCGGAGGGAACGCATATAACGGGCATCTGGGCCAGAGCATCCTTGTTCTTTGAAAAGAACCTTGGGCAATGGGCGTTGTCTGTCGACGCAAACAAGTCGACCTTCGCCTTGCCAAAACGGAGCCATAATGACTGGACTGACTGAGGGTGCAAGGACCATTCCCCGGGGGGAATATTGTTCCTGGACAGTCTGTCCGGTCTGTCGTTCAGGCGTCCTGGCACATGCGCGGCTCTGAGCGAGCGCAAATGGTGCTGAGCCCAGACGAGGAGAGAGAGCCCTGGAACGGACACCGCCCTGGCGGTTCACGTATGATACCACAGACATGTTGTCCGTCCGAACCAGTACGTGGTGGCCCCACAGAAATGGGAGGAAGTGTTTCACAGTGTACTCGACCGCTATCATCTCCAGACAGTTTATATGGAGGAGCTTTTCCGTGTCTGACCAGAGGCCAAAGACCGGTCTGCCCTCGAATATTCCGCCCCAACCTAGGTTGGAGGCATCTGTCGAGATAACCTTTCGGTACGAGACAGTTCCCATCGTTACTCCCCGCTGATACCAGTCGGTCACTGACCAGGGCTGCAGAGCCGAAACGCAGCTCTGAGTCACTCTGATTCGTGATCCGCCGGAGGCCCAGGCTCGGCGATGTACACGAGCATTGAGCCAGCGTTGCAGAGGGCGCATACGCAATAGACCTAGCCGGAGCACTGCTGCGGCTGAAGCCATAAAGCCCAGCATTCTCTGAAACGTCTTCAGGGGAAATACTTTGTCTTTCTGAAAAGACGCGGCCAGCTGCTGAACACGGCGCGCGCACTGTGTTGACAAGCGAGCTGTCATTACCATCGAGTCTAGCTCTATTCCCAGAAAGGAAGCTGACTGACGGGGCAGCAGTGAGCTCTTGGTCCAGTTGACCGTGAGACCCAAGCTTTCCAAATGACTGAGTAGCACAGTTCTGTGAGACACGAGTTCCGCCTCTGATTGTGCTAAAATCAGCCAATCGTCCAGATAGTTCAGTATCCGCATCCCCTGACGCCTCAGGGGAGCGAGAGCGGCGTCGATGCACTTCGTAAATGTACCGTGTGCTAGGGACAGGCCGAACGGCAGGACGGTGTACTGATAAAACTGGCCGTCGAAGGCGAATTTCAAGAATGGCCTGTAACGGGGTATGATCTGAATCTGAAAGTATGCGTCTTTCAGATCGAGAGAGATAAACCAGTCCTTCAGGCGAATCTGCGCGAGGATTTGTCAGGTCGTGATCATTTTGAACGGTCTTTTCATAAGAGCTTTGTTCAAATGTCTCAGATCTAATATAGGTCTGAGCGTTCCGTCCTTCTTTGGCACGAGAAAATAACGGCTGTAAAAGCCTGACTCGCTCATAGAAGGATGTACTCGCTCTATTGCCCCTTTGCACAGCAGTTTTGCTATTTTTGCGCGAAGTAGGTGTGCTACTTCTGGGTTCACGCTCGTCACGGCACGGGCTCGGAAGCGCGGGGGACGGCGGGCGAACTGCAGTGTATAGCACTGTTTTACAACATTCAGCACCCATTCTGACACGCCCAGAATCACTTCCCATGCTTTCGCACACATAGCTAGGGGCAGAATGGTCTCCGTGTTCTCGAGAAACTGAAACGGAGGTGTCAGCGCGGCACGCGCGATCTTGTTGGCTGAGTAATACTGCTTGCTGATGGCAGCAACCTGCTGTTCCACATTCAGTAACTCGGCCGCTAGGGACGGAGAACAAACTGTGGCAAGAACAGCGGTGCGCGGTATAGTGGGGACAGTGTTCAACAGTAAGCGTGAGCGCTCGCGAGCACTTACAGTGCTTACGTTTGAGACACGGCCGGTGAGCTTTATTGATCTCGCTCCCTGTGATAACTGTGCGGCAGAGCGGGCATTTTGTAGGTGTGGGCACTGGGGAGTGTGCACAAATCCTACGTTTAACACTCGAGTGGTACGTGCCCGCTTTATGTGAGTGGGCTCTGTGACAGATATGGACACCGGTTGGGGAGTGCTTGTGTGTAGTGGTGAACACATTGTGGTGGGCACATTTTCTACACTTATAACTCAATCGGCGTGAGCCGCATAAACAGACATTACACTCTTTTTGAGATTTATCTGGGTCGCCGTAAAAACAGCGTTTGTGTGCAGGCGAGCGCGTGCTGTGACGGGCTCGTTGGCTGCTGAATACACTACTGCAGTAGCCTTGCCTAATAAGGGGACTGACAGAGCGGTTAACTTTGATGGCGGTCCGGCAGCGGTGGCGGGACTCGCGCATCTTTTCCTCTTCGTGGCTGCTAGGAGGATTTCGCGGGCTCAGGTCTCAGCGTGATCTTCTGCCGGGGTCCCCGGGGGGGAGGCGGTCTGTGACGGCTGGTCGAGCGCGATCGAGGGCGGCCGCCCTGTCGCTGCTGCGAGGCTGGCGGCGGCTGAGATGGGCGCTGTTGTGCAGAGCTTCGTGCAGGAGGCTGTTTCTGAGAGCGGCCTGCAGCAGAGCTAGCGCACCAAGGAACAAGTTCATGGCCTGAGTAGTTTTCTGAACCTCTGAAAATCGGCCCACAATCCCGGTCACCGAAGGGCCGAAGACGCTGGCGGGGGAAAGCGGGGCGTTGAGGAACACAGCGCATTCAGACTCACTCATGTCGGCGAGTGTCAACCAGAGGTGACTCTCCGTTACCGTGAGCGAAGCCATACATCGTCCCATAGCCTGTGCTGCGGATTTCGTGGCGCGAAGGGAAAGGTCCGTTGCGCTGCGCACATCCTTTAAGGCCTCCTGAGCCATGCCTCTTTCGTCCAAACGCCGGAGAAGTTCAGCCTGGAGAATCTGGAGGACGGCCATGGAGTGCAGGGCGGAAGCAGCTTGTCCTGCGGCGGCGAAAGCGCGGCCGACCAGGGCTGAAGTGGTCCTGCAGGCTTTAGACGGGAGGGCAGACCTCGAGCGCCATTTTGGGGATGGCGGGCAAAGGTGCACTGCGACCGCCTCTTCCACTGGGGGAATCCGGCTGTAGCCTTTTTCGGCGGCTCCGTCCACTTGGGAGAGAGTCGAGGAAGCAGGGGAGCGGAGTCTCGCAGAGAATGGAGCATTCCACGATTTAGAGAGCTCGGCGTGGAGCTCTGGCAGGAAGGGTGCTGACCTAGAGGCGGGCACTAGGCAGCGGCTAGGAAGGAAGCACCCTTCGAGCCTGTTGGGCACGGGGGCCTCTGGCGGAGACCAATCCAGGCCTAGCTGGTCGATGGCCATAGAGAGGAGGCGGATGAGTTCGGCATCCCGTTAGACCGGGCCCTGCCCGATTCCTGAGTCGAAGAGGAAGTGGAGTGAGATCCAGACCAATCTTCACTGTCCGACGCCAGGAGAGAACAGCTGTCATCGACGTCGTCATCCCCCGCCCCGCCCCTTAAGTCGACGGCAGTGAGGGCCGGAGCCGGCACGGCGCTTCTTCTTCCGCGGGCCACAGGAGAGAGGCGGAGCGACAGCTTGTGCGTTGAATGAGGCGAGTCGAGCCCTCAGGGTCGAAATCGCCATCTCGTCGCATTACGCGCAGCCGCCCGTTGAATGGGCGGTGGCTGCGTGGTCTTGGCCCAGGCAGAGAGCGCAGATGAGGTGGCGGTCTCCGTCGCTGAGCGCGGTTCGGCATGAACCGCAGGCGAAACGAGGCATTTTTGTACAAACGCCTCGGCTCTTTTAGCACGTGAGTCGCGGCGGCGAGCTCACGGAGAGTTTAGCTTTTAAAAAGGATACTTGTCGCCGGATAGCGTAGCTGGCACGGACGGCTGAAGGTGGCGAAGACGGCCGGCTTCCTCAGACGCTGTCCTAAGCTGGCTGGTCGCTTGCTTCAACGGCGGCGGCTTCTCTCAGAGGTCAGCGTAGCATAGAGCGTCGCTGAAGAGATGAAAATCACTGGTTTGCAGCCTCGAGCCTTCCTTTTATACGCTAAGCCACTCCCACTTTGGCGGGCTATGACGCGAGAGGGCGCGAAGTGCCCTCATTGGGCGTGACGTCACTGCAGCAATTGCCGCAGGGCAGCCAATGAGCGCGCGAGATTGCCCGCTCTAGGTCTGACTGCTGCTGCATTGCGTTGACAATGTATTCAAATTTAAGGATAAATTTTGGCTTCAATATCTCGAGCAAAGAGACTTTACCCGGTGCGTACTTTCAGTACGCAGTACGAGAGAACCTCTCGTAAGAGAACTATGAAGGTATGAAACGGAGACTAACAGAAGTAGATTGGAGTAAAATAGAGAAAACATCCAAAGAAAAAGGATGGCTGTTTTTTAAAAATGTAGTACTAGAGGCGCAAAATAATTACATTCCAAAAGTAGACAAATCTAAATCTAAAACAAAATGGCCAAAAGGCTTTAATAGATCAATTTAAAAAAAATATTCAGTGGAAAAAGGCACTATACAGAGCATTTAAAAGGGACCAAAAAAAGTACACAGAAAGAGTACTTGGAACTGCAAACACAAGTCAAAAAGGAAGTTAGAAAGGCCAAGAGAGAGATAGAAATCAATAATCCTAAGGGGGGTAAAACCAATTCCAAAATATTTTTCCAATATTAGAACAGCAAGAGAAAATTCAAAGAGGAGGTTAAATGTCTAAGAGACACAAATGCCAAAATCATAGATGAAGAAAAAAAAAGAAGCAAATATATTAAATGATTACTTTTCACAGGTTTTTACAAAGGACAACACGGACAACATGTTGACCTGTTCCAATCCAATTTTAAATAACTTTAACATAACAGAGGCAGAAATGGTAAAGGGACTAGGAGCTCTTAAAATAAACAAATCCCCTGGGCCGTATGAGATCCTCCCAATAGTACTCAGGGATTGTACAGACAGACTGGAAAATTGCAAACGTAATACCGATCCACAAAAAGGGTGACAAAACCGAACCAGGTAACTACAGCCTGACTTCTATTATATGTAAACTTATGGAAACTATAATAAGATCCAAAATGGAAAATTACTTATATGGTAACAATATCCTGGGAGACAGCAAGCATGGTTTTAGGAAAGGGAGATCGTGTCTAACTTACCTACTTGCACATGGATTAGGGAGTGGTTAACAGGTAGTAAACAGATAGTACTGATTAGAGGAGAAACCTCAAAATAGAGTGAGGTAACCAGTGGTGTACCACAGGGATCAGTATTAGGTCCTCTGCTATTCCTAATCTACATTAATGATTTAGATTCTGGTATAGTAAGCAAACTCGTTAAATTGGCAGACAACACAAAAATAGGAGGAGTGGCAAACACTGCTGAAGCAGCAAAGGTCATTCAAAATGATCTCGACAGCATTCAGAATTGGGCAGACACATGGCAAATGACATTTAATAGAGAAAAGTGTAAAGTATTGCATGCGGGTAATAAAAAAATTGCATTATAAATATCATATGGGAGATAGTGAAATTGAAGAAGGCAACTATGAAAAAGACCTAGGAGTTTATGTTGACTCAGAAATGTCTTCATCTAGGCAATGTGGGGAATCTATAAAAAAAGGCTAACAAGATGCTTGGATATATTGTGAGAAGTGTTGAATTTAAATCAAGGGAAGTAATGTTAAAACTCTACAATGCATTAGTAAGACCTCACCTAGAATATTGTGTTCAGTTCTGGTCACCTCATTACAAAAAGGATATTGCTGCTCTAGAAAGAGTGCAAAGAAGAGCAACCAGAATTATCCCGGGTTTAAAAGGCATGTCGTATGCAGACAGGCTAAAAGAATTGAATCTATTCAGTCTTGAACAAAGAAGCGTGGCGATCTAATTCAAACATTCAGAATACTAAAAGGTAAAGACAATGTCAACCCAGGTGACTTCTTTGGCCTGAAAAAAGAAACTAGGACGAGGGGTCACAAATGGAGATTAGATAAAGGGGCATTCAGAACAGAAAATAGGAGGCACTTTTTTACACAGAGAATTGTGAGGGTCTGGAACCAGCTCCCCAGTAATGTTGTTGAAGCTGGGATCCTTCAAGAAGCTGCTTGATGAGATTCTGGAATCAATAAGCTACTAACAACCAAACGAGCAAGATGGGCTGAATGGCCTCCTCTCGTTTGTAAACTTTATGTTCTTATGTTCTTATTTAAAAGCTGTCATTTGCAACCCCTAAACTAAAGTGTTACCACAACTGACATCATATTGCAGGTTAATGTCCAAGCCATGCATGGGTATACTGGCATTGTACAGGTACATTTCTCTGTGTTGTATTTCTTCTTTTTTGGGTAGCATGGAAGTAAGTTCTGTCACGTCTCAACGGTTCATCCTACGATATCACTGCAATGGAACCTATTGGGAAACTACCATATCCAAGCTCTTCTTCACTCAATGTTTATGTATCCATCCATTCTAGGTGATGATTGGTCTAAAATGCACTGACATCAGGGTTTGATAGACACCGTGGAAAAGATAAAAAATTATCAGTCATCATGGCAGAGGAACAGGCGTCACAAGGAGAAGTTAAGGTGGTACTGATCAGCTCCCAAACCTCATCATGGTGGAACCATCTCACATCCAGAGGCACTGAAGCCTCCAGGATAGACTGGTGGACAGTCTCAGGATGTGCTGTCACTGTGTGCCCTCATCATCGTCTGAGTAATGGCCTGGTGTTTGCACCACACACTCAAACTTCATGAGCTTGCACTGTTGAGAGTACACGCTACAATTCATGTAGTCGCCCTTATTGGCAATATTGCACCACATCAGTGAAGCAAATTGTGGCTACAACATTAGGGTGGAAGATGTGGTGTGATACATTAGTCCTGATTTCTGAGAACTGCACAAGAGTTTCAAGAGAATAAAATAGTTTTTCACAAATAACTTCAACTATGGCTCTCAAATAGTAGTTGGTCTTGTAGAAATGTAGCGCTACAGGAAGTGGTCCAGTAAGGTTGTTTTTTTTTACATGTATAGAAATAGAATTCAGTGGGGTAGCTTAGTGCAGGGGTTTTCAAATTGGGTGAATGTGAGCCTCCCCTTAGAGTAGGTAAGGACAACCGAGCCCCCCCTTCTCCAAAATCCTGTCCGCCTGCCCTAACCCACACGCCTTGGCAGTAAATGCCATCTTCTGTCTGTTCCGGAATCCAGGCAATGATGAGTTTCAATAACAACTGGTAAATATTTTTTAATATTGTATTTTATTTACAATTTTTTTTTTTAAGAAGTGCATTCATAAATGATTCTTTGCAACAGCAAATAACTTCCAACTTTATGCAGGCCTAATTGAGGCTACTTTTAAAAATCACAGAACATCAGTAGGCCTAACCATAAGTCAACAAAACATGCTTAACATGCGAATGTTACAAGTGTGAAACTTGTGTCTGGGCCTTAAATGGAGAGTTCACTTTATAATTGAAAATTCTGTCATCATATACTCACCCTCAAGTTGTTTCAAACCTGTATGAATTTCTTTCTTCTGCTGAACACAAAGGAAGATATTTTGAAGAATGTCAGTAACCAAACAGTTAACTGGTCCCATTGACCTCCATAGTAAGAAAAAATATATACTATGGAGGTCAATGGGACCAGTTAACTGTTTGGTTACTGACATTCTTCAAAATATCTTCCTTTGTGTTCAGCAGAAGAAAGATTCATACAGGTTTGAAACAACTTGAGGGTGAGTAGCCTATGATGACAGAATTTTCATTTTAAAGTGAACTATCTCTTTAAGCGCACATTTGAATGCACATCGTCTCGAAAAAAATCAGCACAATGGACAGCTCTCTGATCAATGAACGATAACTTGTTTTGTTCACGGAACGCATAACACATAACAGTCAACTGCATTTAAGGCATGTAATCAGATCAAACAGATTTGCATTACTTTTTTTTTTTTTCAGCCACATAAAATTTCAGATTTAAACAGCCAACAAAATGCACCATTCACGTCATTTGCACGTGTCATTCAGGTCATTTGAATTTTGAACTTTGAATTTAACCGCCCATATCAGTGGGAACAATGAGGACGCACTTTTGATGCGCAGAGGTGTTCGATGCGGGGCTGCACTGCAGAGAGAAATAAACGCAAGTCGTCCTCCACCTGCAGCCTTGATCTGTATTTGTTTTTAATAGTGCTGGGCAACGATGAAAATTTTTTATCGCGATTAATCGCATGATTTTCTTGGCACTGGAACTGGCACCAACGGCTCAGGCACTGGAACTGGCACTGGAACTGGCACCACCGGCTCAGGCACTGGGACTGGCACCAACGGCTCAGGCACTGGGACTGGCACCAACGGCACTGGAACTGGAACTGGCACCACCGGCTCAGGAACAGACACTGGCATCACCGGCTCAGGAACAGACACTGGCATCACCGACTCAGGAACAGGAACAGACATCACCGGCTCAGGAACAGACATCACCGGCTCAGGAACAGACACCACCGGCTCAGGAACAGACACCACCGGCTCAGGAACAGACACTGAAATCACCGGCTCAGGAACAGAAACCACCAACTCAGGCCCAGGAACAGACACCACCGGCCCAGGAACAGACACCACCGGCCCAGGAACAGACACCACCGGCTCAGGAACAGACACCACCGGCTCAGGAACAGACACCACCGGCTCAGGAACAGACACCACCGGCTCAGGAACAGACACCACCGGCTCAGGAACAGACACCACCGGCTCAGGAACAGACACTGGCATCACCGGCTCAGGAACAGACACTGGCATCACCGGCTCAGGAACAGACACTGGCATCACCGGCTCAGGAACAGACACCACCGGCCCAGGAACAGACACCACCGGCTCAGGAACAGACACCACCGGCTCAGGAACAGACACCACCGGCTCAGGAACAGACACCACCGGCTCAGGAACAGACACCACCGGCTCAGGAACAGACACTGGCATCACCGGCTCAGGAACAGACACTGGCATCACCGGCTCAGGAACAGACACCACCGGCCCAGGAACAGACACCACCGGCTCAGGAACAGACACCACCGGCCCAGGAACAGACACCACCGGCTCAGGAACAGACACCACCGGCTCAGGAACAGACACCACCGGCTCAGGAACAGACACCACCGGCTCAGGAACAGACACCACCGGCTCAGGAACAGACACTGGCATCACCGGCTCAGGAACAGACACCACCGGCTCAGGAACAGACACCACCGGCTCAGGAACAGACACTGGCATCACCGGCTCAGGAACAGACACTGGCATCACCGGCTCAGGAACAGACACCACCGGCCCAGGAACAGACACCACCGGCTCAGGAACAGACACTGGCATCACCGGCTCAGGAACAGACACTGGCATCACCGGCTCAGGAACAGACACTGGCATCACCGGCTCAGGAACAGACACTGGCATCACCGGCTCAGGAACAGACACTGGCATCACCGGCTCAGGAACAGACACTGGCATCACCGGCTCAGGAACAGACACTGGCATCACCGGCTCAGGAACATACACCACCGACTCAGGAACAGGAACAGACATCACCGGCTCAGGAACAGATACCACCGACTCAGGAACAGACACTGACACCACCGGCTCAGGAACAGACACCACCGGCCCAGGAACAGACACCACCGGCTCAGGAACAAACACGGAAGGTTTGAAAGGCGTCTCCAGGATCCGGGCTAAACGCTCTAAATAGCCGGTCAGTGCCCCCCCGGTCATGAGAATGGGAATTTCCCGATCTGTCTCCAACTGGGCAGACGTGGCTAGAACCATCTCTGGCTGGGCAGATGTGATCTGAACAGTCTCTGAATGGGCAGACTTGACGTGAACCGTCTCTGACTGGGCAGGCGTGACGTGAACCGTCTCTGGCTGGGCAGGCGTGACGTGAACAGTCTCTGGCTGGGCAGGCGTGACGTGAACAGTCTCTGGCTGGGCAGGCGTGACGTGAACAGTCTCTGGCTGGGCAGGCGTGACATGAACAGTCTCTGGCTGGGCAGATGCGACATGAACCGTCTCTGACTGGGCAGACGTGACGTGAACCGTCTCTGGCTGGGCAGACGTGACATGAACAGTCTCTGCAGGCTCTGGAGTGACAAAAACTGGCTCGATGGAGACAAAGACTGATGCAGCAGTCTTAGCTGCTCTCCTCCTTCTCAACCTTCGTTTTTTAGTTAAATTCGGAAAAACTTGACTCGGCGAAGAAGGATAGGTAAGTTGGTCAATACCGTCAGTCTCTAATGGTGGCAGGATCCTCCAATCCTTGCGATGCCGCAGGTAATAGGTGAATTTCCAAAAGTCTAGGATCCTTAAACCAACCATCTCCCACTGAGGAAGGGGATCATCCAAACAGTGGTTGAATGCCTCTTTAAGAGCTTCATCATGGTAATTCAATCCCCTAGCCATTGTCCAGAAGAACTGGGCGAAGCATCCTATCTCCCAGCCCTGCTGGCGTTGCGATGCCAACGCCTGCTGGAGTTCTAGTCTCTCCTGAGCTGTAGCGGGGGGAATCACACGAATGCTCATTCTGCTGAGTCCTCAAATTGGTTGTTACGTTCTGTCACGACTGGGTTCAAAAACAAAACTGAGGACTCAATTGCAGAAAACCAAAATGGGATTTTAACCCTCAGAGGTCGGAGATCACGCCGGCGTGATCTGCTCGCTTTTTTCCTTGTGAGTTGAATTGAGACCCGAAATACTCTTTTGACTTTGATTTTACAAAACAAGTTTCATACATCAATCGATTCTGTTAAATGTGTATTATTTTTGTGTATACTCACAATAAAAACAAAGTGTTGTGCTTTTTGCCAAATAAAGAAAAATAAACACGAGGCGAGTTCTGCCTTCTCTCTGCCAGTGTAGTCCATTCTGAAACGCGTCCGAAAATGAACAATAACTCAGCGAATACTCAGTCAAACAGGCATACAGTCACACAGGCATGAAGCTTGAATTCTCTTCTTTTTAATGAAGTAATTTATATAAAAAACAAATATTCTCATCTTGTGAAATCTGTATTAAAAGAGAGCGATTCCAGTCGAACTAATTACATCTGATTCAGATGTAATGTGACTCCGCCCACGGAGAGCGTGCGCTATTCAAACGCAAATGGCTGAGGCAATCCACGCAATCCTGTGAACGCCCCCATATCAGCTCGAGAAAACACAAGTTTATTCAGATCATTACTTGTTTACACCGTCTTGCAGCTGTGAGGAATAATAATGGAAAATGTCCCCCAGAAGTGCGGGTATATCGAGGAGCGAGCTGAGGAATACTAGTAAGTTTTTTTCCTTCTCACGTGAATTTCTTCACGTGGGTTTCTGTTTATGAATGAATGAACGGCAGAGATGCGCGCTGTTTACCACAGCTGGCAAAGACAGTTTAAATTTAAATCGCGTGTGTGAATGAATGATGATGTTTCAGCAAACTGTATTGCTATACTGAGATGAGTAAAAATCGACTGAAATATGCTGAAATAAAATGTAGGCTATTTGTATAAGCAACGTATTAAACTGCAAATTAACAATATGCCCTAATATTTCATGAAAACAACGTTACAGTCAGGCGAAATATGAAAGTAATGAATACATAGATAAAATGTAGGCCTATAATCATTTTTTTTTTACAAAGAAAGAGTACACTTGAAATATTGTTGAAATTGTAATATTGTTGTAATTGTAACCTTTTTAATAAAATGGCAAAACATATTTACAAGATAGATGTAAGCAAAATCTTAAATGGTCAATATAAGTCTTCTTCTAAATATATCTTGCATTGTGGCTCAGTCAGTGTCACACCTGAATGAATGGCTAATTATGCAGAGTCATTATGCAGAGTGGGTGTTCTAAGTTGTAAACCACTCCTCGTTCACGCCCCCTCGCATATTGGCTTTCCAAGCAAAACCTGTTTTACATCAATTTAAATCAATGTCTTGTTTTATGTGAACGATAAAGCAAGACTATTTTCACATAATTTTGAAGAAAAAACACTAGGCGAGGACATCCATTATTCAAAAGTCTTATTGACACATATTTACTGTGTTTTGTGGCCTTATTTCAGAAATTTTATTTTTTATTTTTTTCAATAATCATGCATAAACATTATTCTCTCAAAAATGAAAACATGTACATACACGTGGCTCACATATTATGGTAGCCCTGTTTGTGCTTTATAGAGTGAATTTACACCTTTGCCATTAATATGTTTATAAGCAACTGAAAAAAGCACAAATGTCAGGGCATGTCAGAACATCTCAAGGGCCCCAAAAACAGCCCAGACCCCAGAGGGTTAATAAAATAGAAGCAAAATACAATGATAAACAAAACTCCCACGCGGGGGAAAACACTAGAATAATATAAACAAACCAAAACACTGGGAAACAAACACAAGAACATTAGACAACGTAACATCACAGTACAACAGACACAAGGAGACTAAATAGGGAAGCAAACAAAAGAGGGTAACGATGACAACAGGTGGAAAGAATTAAACGATGACAACAGGTGGAAAGAATTAAACCAATAACAAGATAACAAGAAGGGCGGGGCTAACAATGAACACGAGCACATGGCTCAACACAACAAACACCCAAGTGCAAAACAAGACAGGACAAACTTGTGACACTTTGATAAAGCGAACGTACACCATCAGTTGAGCACAGTGTGCGACGTCAGTGGACTCATCCAGCTGAATGGCATGAAAGGGGCTTTCACGAACACAGTCCAGGACCTGCTCTTTGACATCACAAGCCATGTCTGATATTCGTCGCTGGATGGTATTGTCAGACATGGGGATCGCGTCAAGTTTAGCAGCAGCTGCTTCTCCCAGCATCACTGAACACATATCTCTTGCTGCAGGGAGTAGCAATGTTTCGCCGATGTTATGGGGTTTGCCTGCCTTCGCTATATGTAGCGCAACACGATACGATGCTTCTGTCGCCTTTATGTTAACAGTGCCAAACGACTGTATTATTGTTTTTTGTGACTGCAAATCACCACGCTTCCTCTCAAAAAACTCAACGGGCTTGTTCACTAAATTTGTGTGCTTGGTTTAAATGTGACGCCGAAGTTTGCATGGTCTCATGCTATCATTTGCCAGCACCTCCTTGCAGACCACACACTGCGGTAGAGGTGCGGCCTCGGACCCTGACCAGGTGAATCCTAACTTTAAGTGTTCAGGATCATATTGTCACAGGCCTGGAGTGTACTGGCGCAAGGCCGGACAACCAACACCCCCGGACTACCACACCACCCTGAGGAGCTACCCCGCTGGACAGAAGAAGTCAGACGGCAGGAGATACAATTTAAACTTATTTATTAAAGGAATGTCTCTTTTAAAATCAAGCAGTCTCTTCTTGTGTCTCTCCAACACACATTGGCTCTTTATCTCTTATCCACGGGACTGGATAACCGCAGGAGATGGACTCAGTTCAGCAGCTCTAATGTGCTCCAGCACAGATGAGGATGTCGACGTTGCTCTGTATTTTGTGCTCACAAGACTGGATATCAGCTGGAGATGGACTCAGTTCAGCAGCTCTGATGTGCTTCAGCACAGACGGGGGACAGACGAGGATGTCAACAGTGACTCTGTACTTTATACTCACAGGACTGGATAACAGCAGGAGATGGACTCAGTTCAGCAGCTCTAATGTGCTTCAGCACAGACGGGGGACAGACGAGGATGTCAACATTGACTCTGTACTTTGTACTCACAGGACTGGATAACAGCAGGAGATGGACTCAGTTCAGCAGCTCTAATGTGCTTCAGCACAGACGGAGGACAGACGAAGATGTCAACATTAACCCCCTGAGGTCGGCTATCGCGCCGGCGCGATAGGCTCGTTTTTTTTCCGTATGAGTGCAAAAAAATAATAAAATAAAAATATAAATTTTTATCTTTTATGCTTGTTTTGTACATCAATCGATTCTGTTAAATGTGTATTATTTTTGTGTATACTCACAATAAAAACAAAGTGTTGTGCTTTTTGCCAAATAAAGAAAAATAATCGTGATGCGAGTTCTGCCTTCTCTGTGTCAGTGAAGACCATTCTGAAACGCGTCCGAAAATGAACTGTAACTCAGCGAATACTCAGTCAAACAGACAAACAGACATACTGGCATGAAGCTTCAATTCTCTTCTCTTAAATGAAGTAATTTATATAAAAAACAAATATTCTCATCTTGTGAAATCTGTATTAAAAGAGAGCGATTCCAGTCGACCTAATTAGATCTAATTCAAATGTAATGTGACTCCGCCCACGGAGAGCGCGCGCTATTCAAACGCAAATGGCTGAGGTAATCCGCGCAATCCTGTGAACGCCCCCCGTATCTGCTCGAGAAAACCAAAACACAAGTTTATTCAGATCATTACTTGTTTACAACACAGCGCTGTGAGGAATAATGAGGAATACGAGGAATACGAGCTGAGGAATACGAGGAATACGAGCTGAAGAATACTAGTAAGTTTTTCCTTCTCGTTTCTGTTTATGAATGAATGAACGGCATAGATGCGCGCTGTTTACCACAGCTGGCAAAAAACAATATTGCGTGACAGTTCTCCATTATGGACGCGAGCTCTTAAAAAAAAACACAAAGACTTTCAAACTTTCACAGAGACCTCAAAACAGAAAGTACAAATCCTTTCTTTAAAACGAATTTCGTTTTGTATCAATTGTATCTTAATTTTAATTATTTTTTCATTAACAAATTTCCTGGATTTAAAGTAAATAAGCCTATCGTCAACGAATGATGATGTTTTAGCAAACTGTATTGCTATACTGAGATGAGTAAAAATCGACTGAAATATGTTGAAATAAAATGTAGGCTATTTGTATAAGCAACGTAAACTGCAAATTAACATTTATATGCCCTAATATTTCATGAAAACAACTTTACAGTCAGGCGAAATATGAAAGACAACATTTTGTTTAGTAGATTTGGGTACAGTTTTTACTGTAGAATATACTGCCTCGTCAAATAAGCTTTTGTTTTGCAATTTCTATATATAAAATAGCCTAATATTTTTGTCAAAAATAAAGTCATCAACTAAGATGTTAGCTGTTCCAATGTTGGCTATATTCAAAGTAATGAATACATAGATAAAATGTTAATTTACAAAGAAAGAGTACACTTGAAATATTGTTGAAATTGTTATTATTGTTGTAATTGTAACCTTTTTAATAAAATAGCAAAACATACAAGATAGATGTAAGCAAAATCTTAAATGGTCAATATAAGTCTTCTTCTAAATTTCTTTTGTCCTTGCATTGTGGCTCAGCCAGTTTCACACCTGTGTGAATGGCTCATTATGCAGAGTGGGTGGTAATTCAGGTGTAAACCACTCCTCGTTCACGCCCCCTCGCATATTGGCTTTCCAAGCAAAACCTGTTTTACATCAATTTAAATCAATGTATGGTTTTATTTGAACGATAAAGCAAGACTATTTTCACATAATTTTGAAGAAAAAACACTGGGCGAGGACATCCATTGGTCAAAAGTCTTATTGACACATATTTACTATGTGTTTTGTGGCCTTATTTCAGAAATTTTAGTTTTTAGTTTTTTCAATATCCACGCATAAACATTATTCTCTCAAAAATGAAAACATGTACATACACGTGGCTCACATATTATGGTAGCCCTGTTTGTGCTTTATAGAGTGAATTTACACCTTTGCCATTAATATGTTTATAAGCAACTGAAAAAAGCACAAATGTCAGGGCATGTCAGAACATCTCAAGGGCCCAGAAAACCACTCAGACTCCAGAGGGTTAACTCTGTATTTTGTGCTCACAAGACTGGATGACAGCAGGAGATGGACTCAGTTCAGCAGCTCTGATGTGCTTCAGCACAGGCGGGGGACAGGCGAGGATGTCAACATTAACTCTGTATTTTGTACTCACAGGACTGGATGACAACAGAAGATGGACTCAGTTCAGCAGCTCTGATGTGCTTCAGCACAGACGGAGGACAGACGAGGATGTCAACATTAACTCTATACTTTGTACTCACAGGACTGGATAACAGCAGGAGATGGACTCAGTTCAGCAGCTCTGATGTGCTTCAGCACAGGCGGGGGACAGACGAGGATGTCAACATTAACTCTGTATTTTGTACTCACAGGACTGGATGACAACAGAAGATGGACTCAGTTCAGCAGCTCTGATGTGCTTCAGCACAGACGGAGGACAGACGAGGATGTCAACATTAACTCTATACTTTGTACTCACAGGACTGGATAACAGCAGGAGATGGACTCAGTTCAGCAGCTCTGATGTGCTTCAGCACAGGCGGGGGACAGACGAGGATGTCAACATTAACTCTGTATTTTGTACTCACAGGACTGGATGACAGCAGGAGATGGACTCAGTTCACAGCTCTGATGTGCTTCAGCACAGACGGGGGACAGACGAGGATGTCAACATTAACTCTGTATTTTGTACTCACAGGACTGGATGACAGCAGGAGATGGACTCAGTTCACAGCTCTGATGTGCTTCAGCACAGACGGGGGACAGACGAGGATGTCAACATTAACTCTGTATTTTGTACTCACAGGACTGGATGACAGCAGGAGATGGACTCAGTTCACAGCTCTGATGTGCTTCAGCACAGACGGGGGACAGACGAGGATGTCAACATTACTCTGTACTTTGTACTCACAGGACTGGATGACAGCAGGAGATGGACTCAGTTCAGCAGCTCTGATGTGCTTCAGCACAGACGGGGGACAGACGAAGATGTCAACGTTAACTCTGTATTTTGTACTCACAGGACTGGATGACAGCAAGAGATGGACTCAGTTCAGCAGCTCTGATGTGCTTCAGCACAGACGGGGGACAGACGAGGATGTCAACAGTGACTCTGTACTTTATACTCACAGGACTGGATAACAGCAGGAGATGGACTCAGTTCAGCAGCTCTAATGTGCTTCAGCACAGACGGGGGACAGACGAGGATGTCAACATTGACTCTGTACTTTGTACTCACAGGACTGGATAACAGCAGGAGATGGACTCAGTTCAGCAGCTCTAATGTGCTTCAGCACAGACGGAGGACAGACGAAGATGTCAACATTAACTCTGTATTTTGTGCTCACAAGACTGGATGACAGCAGGAGATGGACTCAGTTCAGCAGCTCTGATGTGCTTCAGCACAGGCGGGGGACAGGCGAGGATGTCAACATTAACTCTGTATTTTGTACTCACAGGACTGGATGACAACAGAAGATGGACTCAGTTCAGCAGCTCTGATGTGCTTCAGCACAGACGGAGGACAGACGAGGATGTCAACATTAACTCTATACTTTGTACTCACAGGACTGGATAACAGCAGGAGATGGACTCAGTTCAGCAGCTCTGATGTGCTTCAGCACAGGCGGGGGACAGACGAGGATGTCAACATTAACTCTGTATTTTGTACTCACAGGACTGGATGACAACAGAAGATGGACTCAGTTCAGCAGCTCTGATGTGCTTCAGCACAGACGGAGGACAGACGAGGATGTCAACATTGACTCTGTACTTTGTACTCACAGGACTGGATGACAACAGAAGATGGACTCAGTTCAGCAGCTCTGATGTGCTTCAGCACAGACGGGGGACAGACGAGGATGTCAACATTGACTCTGTACTTTGTACTCACAGGACTGGATAACAGCAGGAGATGGACTCAGTTCAGCAGCTCTAATGTGCTTCAGCACAGACGGAGGACAGACGAAGATGTCAACATTAACTCTGTATTTTGTGCTCACAAGACTGGATGACAGCAGGAGATGGACTCAGTTCAGCAGCTCTGATGTGCTTCAGCACAGGCGGGGGACAGGCGAGGATGTCAACATTAACTCTGTATTTTGTACTCACAGGACTGGATGACAACAGAAGATGGACTCAGTTCAGCAGCTCTGATGTGCTTCAGCACAGACGGAGGACAGACGAGGATGTCAACATTAACTCTATACTTTGTACTCACAGGACTGGATAACAGCAGGAGATGGACTCAGTTCAGCAGCTCTGATGTGCTTCAGCACAGGCGGGGGACAGACGAGGATGTCAACATTAACTCTGTATTTTGTACTCACAGGACTGGATGACAGCGGAAGATGGACTCAGTTCACAGCTCTGATGTGCTTCAGCACAGACGGGGGACAGACAAGGATGTCAACATTAACTCTGTATTTTGTACTCACAGGATTGGATGACAGCGGAAGATGGACTCAGTTCACAGCTCTGATGTGCTTCAGCACAGACGGAGGACAGACGAAGATGTCAACATTAACTCTGTATTTTGTGCTCACAAGACTGGATGACAGCAGGAGATGGACTCAGTTCAGCAGCTCTGATGTGCTTCAGCACAGGCGGGGGACAGGCGAGGATGTCAACATTAACTCTGTATTTTGTACTCACAGGACTGGATGACAACAGAAGATGGACTCAGTTCAGCAGCTCTGATGTGCTTCAGCACAGACGGAGGACAGACGAGGATGTCAACATTAACTCTATACTTTGTACTCACAGGACTGGATAACAGCAGGAGATGGACTCAGTTCAGCAGCTCTGATGTGCTTCAGCACAGGCGGAGGACAGACGAGGATGTCAACATTACTCTGTACTTTGTACTCACAGGACTGGATGACAGCAGGAGATGGACTCAGTTCAGCAGCTCTGATGTGCTTCAGCACAGACGGGGGACAGACGAAGATGTCAACGTTAACTCTGTATTTTGTACTCACAGGACTGGATGACAGCAAGAGATGGACTCAGTTCAGCAGCTCTGATGTGCTTCAGCACAGACGGGGGACAGACGAGGATGTCAACAGTGACTCTGTACTTTATACTCACAGGACTGGATAACAGCAGGAGATGGACTCAGTTCAGCAGCTCTAATGTGCTTCAGCACAGACGGGGGACAGACGAGGATGTCAACATTGACTCTGTACTTTGTACTCACAGGACTGGATAACAGCAGGAGATGGACTCAGTTCAGCAGCTCTAATGTGCTTCAGCACAGACGGAGGACAGACGAAGATGTCAACATTAACTCTGTATTTTGTGCTCACAAGACTGGATGACAGCAGGAGATGGACTCAGTTCAGCAGCTCTGATGTGCTTCAGCACAGGCGGGGGACAGGCGAGGATGTCAACATTAACTCTGTATTTTGTACTCACAGGACTGGATGACAACAGAAGATGGACTCAGTTCAGCAGCTCTGATGTGCTTCAGCACAGACGGAGGACAGACGAGGATGTCAACATTAACTCTATACTTTGTACTCACAGGACTGGATAACAGCAGGAGATGGACTCAGTTCAGCAGCTCTGATGTGCTTCAGCACAGGCGGGGGACAGACGAGGATGTCAACATTAACTCTGTATTTTGTACTCACAGGACTGGATGACAACAGAAGATGGACTCAGTTCAGCAGCTCTGATGTGCTTCAGCACAGACGGAGGACAGACGAGGATGTCAACATTGACTCTGTACTTTGTACTCACAGGACTGGATGACAACAGAAGATGGACTCAGTTCAGCAGCTCTGATGTGCTTCAGCACAGACGGGGGACAGACGAGGATGTCAACATTGACTCTGTACTTTGTACTCACAGGACTGGATAACAGCAGGAGATGGACTCAGTTCAGCAGCTCTAATGTGCTTCAGCACAGACGGAGGACAGACGAAGATGTCAACATTAACTCTGTATTTTGTGCTCACAAGACTGGATGACAGCAGGAGATGGACTCAGTTCAGCAGCTCTGATGTGCTTCAGCACAGGCGGGGGACAGGCGAGGATGTCAACATTAACTCTGTATTTTGTACTCACAGGACTGGATGACAACAGAAGATGGACTCAGTTCAGCAGCTCTGATGTGCTTCAGCACAGACGGAGGACAGACGAGGATGTCAACATTAACTCTATACTTTGTACTCACAGGACTGGATAACAGCAGGAGATGGACTCAGTTCAGCAGCTCTGATGTGCTTCAGCACAGGCGGGGGACAGACGAGGATGTCAACATTAACTCTGTATTTTGTACTCACAGGACTGGATGACAGCGGAAGATGGACTCAGTTCACAGCTCTGATGTGCTTCAGCACAGACGGGGGACAGACAAGGATGTCAACATTAACTCTGTATTTTGTACTCACAGGATTGGATGACAGCGGAAGATGGACTCAGTTCACAGCTCTGATGTGCTTCAGCACAGACGGAGGACAGACGAAGATGTCAACATTAACTCTGTATTTTGTGCTCACAAGACTGGATGACAGCAGGAGATGGACTCAGTTCAGCAGCTCTGATGTGCTTCAGCACAGGCGGGGGACAGGCGAGGATGTCAACATTAACTCTGTATTTTGTACTCACAGGACTGGATGACAACAGAAGATGGACTCAGTTCAGCAGCTCTGATGTGCTTCAGCACAGACGGAGGACAGACGAGGATGTCAACATTAACTCTATACTTTGTACTCACAGGACTGGATAACAGCAGGAGATGGACTCAGTTCAGCAGCTCTGATGTGCTTCAGCACAGGCGGAGGACAGACGAGGATGTCAACATTACTCTGTACTTTGTACTCACAGGACTGGATGACAGCAGGAGATGGACTCAGTTCAGCAGCTCTGATGTGCTTCAGCACAGACGGGGGACAGACGAGGATGTCAACATTAACTCTGTATTTTGTACTCACAGGATTGGATGACAGCAGAAGATGGACTCAGTTCAGCAGCTCTAATGTGCTTCAGCACAGACGGGGGACAGACGAGGATGTCAACATTACTCTGTACTTTGTACTCACAGGATTGGATGACAGCAGAAGATGGACTCAGTTCACAGCTCTGATGTGCTTCAGCACAGGCGGAGGACAGACGAGGATGTCAACATTACTCTGTACTTTGTACTCACAGGACTGGATGACAGCAGGAGATGGACTCAGTTCACAGCTCTGATGTGCTTCAGCACAGACGGGGGACAGACGAGGATGTCAACATTAACTCTGTATTTTGTACTCACAGGACTGGATGACAGCAGGAGATGGACTCAGTTCACAGCTCTGATGTGCTTCAGCACAGACGGGGGACAGACGAGGATGTCAACATTAACTCTGTATTTTGTACTCACAGGACTGGATGACAGCAAGAGATGGACTCAGTTCACAGCTCTGATGTGCTTCAGCACAGACGGGGGACAGACGAAGATGTCAACGTTAACTCTGTATTTTGTACTCACAGGACTGGATGACAGCAAGAGATGGACTCAGTTCAGCAGCTCTAATGTGCTTCAGCACAGACGGGGGACAGACGAGGATGTCAACATTAACTCTGTATTTTGTACTCACAGGATTGGATGACAGCAGAAGATGGACTCAGTTCAGCAGCTCTGATGTGCTTCAGCACAGACGGGGGACAGACGAGGATGTCAACATTAACTCTGTATTTTGTACTCACAGGATTGGATGACAGCAGAAGATGGACTCAGTTCAGCAGCTCTGATGTGCTTCAGCACAGACGGAGGACAGCCGAGGATGTCAACATTACTCTGTACTTTGTACTCACAGGACTGGATAACAGCAGGAGATGGACTCAGTTCAGCAGCTCTGATGTGCTTCAGCACAGACGGGGGACAGACGAGGATGTCAACGTTAACTCTGTATTTTGTACTCACAGGACTGGATGACAGCAGGAGATGGACTCAGTTCAGCAGCTCTGATGTGCTTCAGCACAGACGGGGGACAGACGAGGATGTGAACATTAACTCTGTATTTTGTGCTCACAGGACTGGATGACAGCAGGAGATGGACTCAGTTCAGCAGCTCTGATGTGCTTCAGCACAGACGGAGGACAGCCGAGGATGTCAACGTTACTCTGTACTTTGTACTCACAGGACTGGATAACAGCAGGAGATGGACTCAGTTCACAGCTCTGATGTGCTTCAGCACAGACGGGGGACAGACGAGGATGTCATGAGCCGGCGCAATTACATAAAGGGTGTTTATCCACTCGGTCGCCCGAACAATCCGCGGGGGTCCCACACTCGTGTATACACTACAGAACTCTCAACTCCACACGTGAAAATATCAACTCAGCACTGCAAATCATTCCATACCTTGCAATGGATAAGGCAGTGTTCAGGCTCAGATGGACACCTCAATGAATGGAATCTTCGTGCGCTGGCAAAACACAGGAATCTATGGCATCATCATCTCCACATCACTTATCTTCCCAGAAAACCACCCCCACCTCGGGGTTCGATAAGGCCGGATAACCACCTCCCGGGTAATAAACAGACTACAAGAATCCTCAGGCAATATGGGGATATAACCGTTCCTCATATAATATTAATGCCAAAGAAAGTTAGCCACTTAGCTGAAAGAATCCTGCTTCCTCAGTCCTCAGTCCTCAGTCCTCCGTCCTCCGTCCTTCTCTCGCGTCTTCACTGTGTCTCCCGCTGTTTCTTCCTCCTTTCCTCGCCACACCCTCTCTCCAATGTCTGCAGCTTTTATGCTCCTCGCGCCCCAATCGCCGTTTGGGATTTTTCCCTCGCACGTGCCGGTGATTTCGCCCGATCCGCTCTCGCTGCATTTCCGCCCTGTTTGTGAGTCGCCGGAACCGGCCCGGTGTTGCACCGGAAGTGCTCCTCCATAGCAACAACCCCCGTGCAAAAAGGTTCCGGCCCTGTTCACCCCGTGACAATATTTCCTACGTTTTTTGCTGGGTCCTGTCTCCTCCTTTAATGCTGACTTCTGTTGACTTTGGACAAGGAAACGATGCATTTTTTAAAGCTAATACACACAGAGTTACAGATATCAGTAGAGCTGTTTTCAAATGATCGCTATTGCAACGTAGAACAACAAGCCGATAACAAACTTCCGGTTTGCGTTGGCCTGAATTACTGCTATCAGTTCGATTTTCTTGCATGGCTGACACCGCCGTCGGTGTATGAATGAGTGAGTGAATGGGTGAATGTGAGGCAATATTGTAAAGCGCTTTGGTGGCCATTGGGTCTGTGAAAGCGCTATATAAATGCAGTCCATTTACCATTTACCAACAATACACTTCCACTTGCATGTATTTGACAATAGGAACATCAGATATTTTATAGCTCGCTGAACTCCAGACACACACGGCCACGTTTTCTGTGCGTTTATGGCCCTGTTCTGCGTAAATGCATTCCCTCTTTTGACGCATTTTGACAGATTTCATTGAAGGTAAATTGTAGCGGCCACACTGAGCTGTGCGTAACGCCCACACACGTGAAGTGAACAAGACAGAGGCTGTCCGGTACTGTCTGAAATTGTTAACTCTGTGGCGATGCATGTGCAAAACAGATAACTAATCATAAAGTCAATCAGGATACATAACAGGCCTACACTAACTTTTGTGTTGAAAACAGTCAGGTGCCATTCATAAAATCCTTCAGTTTTCGTGTGTTGTTTGTGCACCTGACAATGGCACACGTTGAGCCAGAAGGTGTCATTGCTTAATCTGTCAGCATTACTACTTGTCAGTAATCAGTCCACTCGTTTGTACCGCGACGCAAGTATCCCCCGTAGCTTTTACCCAGAATACCGCGACGCGAGTATATGGTTTATTTTTATTTTTTCTTCACATGTCGCGCCTCCCCTGTGCGCCTCACCTATTGAAAACCGCTGGCTTAGTGCATACAACTCCGAATGTTTGACTAAACAAGTAAAAATAACCCAATTTTTTTTCGGAGGAAAATGCACACAGATGCCGCCCCCCCTCTCAAATCGATAATGTTAATAAGCAGAACCAAATCAAATTATAAACATGCTATTTAAAAGTTTTTCTAAAAAATAAATAAATAATAATAATCAGTGTAACTTACAGATATAACTTCAGTGATTATTAAAGAGGGAAGGAAACGGTTAGTGAGATAAGTTATAAGGGGCTTGTGAGGTCTTTTTGATGTGCAACTGATGGGAGAAAAAAAGAGAACCACTAGTTTGTCCTCCTTATTGTCTGGATCTGGACAGGTTGTATAGTGAAAATACGAGTTTATACTCTATACAACAAAACCAATTGAAACCTAAGCAGAATCATTTACCTATTCAAAATAATAAACTGCCAAGTGCAGCAAGTAATCATGCTATTTGTCACTGCACAAAAAAAGGAATAAATAAAAGTGTATATATATATATATATATATATATATATATATATATATATATATATATATTCTCGTTTAGTCAAGTCAATTTTATAAGTTTATAAGTCAAGTCAATAGAAATGTATGCACCCCCCCCCCCCTTTATGCAGTTCAATCAGTTGGAATCTTTACAGCTTTCTCTAGGCTGAATCATTGTTCAACAAACTTTAAAAATATCAGCTGACTTCCTATAAAAAGGAAGCACTCTCGTTCATTGACAGTCTCAGTATCGTGGCTGTCACAGTGTCTGGTTTATGTTCCCTGGGTCACCACTAGATGTCCTCCTTCCCCACGGTGTCTGTCACTATTCTGAACTGCATTTCCCACGATTCCTGTCTGTCACTGATTGTTCATTGTCTTTCAGCTGTTTCTCGTCACCTTGTCAGCACTTGTGTATATATACCCTGTCTGTTTTAGTGTTTGTCACGGAGTCGTTGTATATGGTCACCACACTTCTGAGGTCTGTCTTTCTTGCTTGTTTCTTGTTTTGTTTATTTGTATTGGATTGCTAACTTGGATTTTGACCCTGCCTGGACGACTATGAGTTGGATTACCCTTTAATAAACACCACTTTCATACTGCTCTTGGATCTTCCTGATTCCTGTGTGTATTCGTGACAGAACGACTCCGTCCCACTTAGATCCAGCGGTATGAGTTTCCATGACTGTTCCACAAACACTAAGAGGGAGAGGAGGCAGCTGAATGGGAATTCTCGAGCTGAAGAGGAGGAGCCGCGCATGGTCCCAGTGCCGGTGGTCCCGGTGATCCCAGTGCCGGTGGCCCCAGTGCCGTTGGTCCAGAGTCCGGTGGCTCCAAAACGCAGGAGGAGGAGAAAGGCTCCCTCCGAGACTATTCACGTCACGTCTGCCGATCCAGAGACTGTTCACATCACGTCTGCCCAGCCAGAGACTGTTCACATCACGTCTGCCCAGCCAGAGACTGTTCACGTCACGTCGGCCCAGCCAGAGACTGTTCACGTCACGTCGGCCCAGCCAGAGACTGTTCCTGAGCCTATGTCTTCGGACAAGATGGTCGTCGCTGCCGCCGAGCCTGTTCAAGTCACGCCTGCCGAGCCTGTGTCCCCTGACAAGATGGCCGCCGTTGAGCCTGTGTCTTCGGACAAGATGGCCGCCGCCGAGCCTGTTCACGTCACGCCTGCCGAGCCTGTGTCCCCTGACAAGATGGCCGCCGTCGAGCCTGTGTCTGAGCCGGTGGTGTCTGTTCCTGAGCCTGAGCCTTCAGTGACCGCGACACTGGCCATTATGGTCACAGCCATGTGGTGTGTGTGGGCTACGCACACACTTGAGCCGGTGGTGTCTGTTCCTGAGCCGGAGCCGGTGGTGTCTGTTCCTGAGCCGGAGCCGGTGTCTGTTCCTGAGCCGGAGTCTGTTCCTGAGCCGGAGCCGGTGTCTGTTCCAGAGCCGGTGTCTGTTCCTGAGCCGGAGCCGGTGTCTGTTCCTGAGCCGGAGCCGCTGTCTGTTCCTGAGCCGGAGCCAGTGTCTGTTCCTGAGCCGGAGCCAGTGTCTGTTCCTGAGCCGGAGCCAGTGTCTGTTCCTGAGCTGGAGCCAGTGTCTGTTCCTGAGCCGGAGCCAGTGTCTGTTCCTGAGCCAGTGTCTGTTCCTGAGCCAGTGTCTGTTCCTGAGCCAGTGTCTGTTCCTGAGCCAGTGTCTGTTCCTGAGCCAGTGTCTGTTCCTGAGCCAGTGTCTGTTCCTGAGCCAGTGTCTGTTCCTGAGCCAGTGTCTGTTCCTGAGCCAGTGTCTGTTCCTGAGCCCGTGTCTGTTCCTGAGCCCGTGTCTGTTCCTGAGCCCGTGTCTGTTCCTGAGCCCGTGTCTGTTCCTGAGCCCGTGTCTGTTCCTGAGCCCGTGTCTGTTCCTGTGTCTGTTCCTGTGTCTGTTCCTGTGTCTGTTCCTGTGTCTGTTCCTGTGTCTGTTCCTGTGTCTGTTCCTGTGTCTGTTCCTGTGTCTGTTCCTGTGTTTGTGTCTGTGTTTATGTGTGTGTCTGTTCCTGAACTTGAGCCTGTGGTGCCAGTTCCAGTGCCTGAGCCGGTGGTACCGGTGCCAGTGCCTGAGCCGGTGGTGCCGGTGCCAGTGCCTGAGCCTGTGGTGCCGGTGCCAGTGCCTGAGCCTGTGGTGCCAGTTCCAGTGCCCGAGCCGGTGGTGCCAGTTCCAGTGCCCGAGCCGGTGGTGCCAGTTCCAGTGCCCGAGCCGGTGGTGCCAGTTCCAGTGCCAGATCCAGTGCCAGTGCCTGAGCCGTTGGTGCCAGTTCCAGTTCCTGAGCCATTGGTGTCTGTTCCAGTTCCTGCGCCGTGGCCGCCCGAGGGGTCTTCACCGCCGTGGCCGCCCGAGGGGTCTTCACCGCCGTGGCCGCCCGAGGGGTCTTCACCGCCGTGGCCGCCCGAGGGGTCTTCACCGCCGTGGCCGCCCAAGGGGTCTTCACCGCCGTGGCCGCCCGAGGGAAAGTCTCCACCCTGGCCGCCCGATGGACGATCTGCTCCGCCCTGGCCGCCCGATGAATGGTCTGCTCTGCCTTGGCCGCCTGAAGGAAAGTCTCCGCCCTGGCCGCCCGATGGGCCGTCTGCTTCATCCTGGCTGTCCGATGGACTGTCTGTTTCGCCCTGGCAGCTGGCTAAACCGTCATCCTCTGTTCCTGTTCCCCTTCATGGACCTGGCCCCCCATCCCTCCCCCTTATCCTCCACCGTTCCACCTCCCTCCTGAGCTCTTGTTTTGTTTGTTTTTTGTGGGTCTTGGAGCGTCTGGTAGCCGCTCCGTAGAGGGGGGGTTATGTCACAGTGTCTGGTTTATGTTCCCTGGGTCACCACTAGATGTCCTCCTTCCCCACGGTGTCTGTCACTATTCTGAACTGCATTTCCCACGATTCCTGTCTGTCACTGATTGTTCATTGTCTTTCAGCTGTTTCTCGTCACCTTGTCAGCACTTGTGTATATATACCCTGTCTGTTTTAGTGTTTGTCACGGAGTCGTTGTATATGGTCACCACACTTCTGAGGTCTGTCTTTCTTGCTTGTTTCTTGTTTTGTTTATTTGTATTGGATTGCTAACTTGGATTTTGACCCTGCCTGGACAACTATGAGTTGGATTACCCTTTAATAAACACCACTTTCATACTGCTCTTGGATCTTCCTGATTCCTGTGTGTATTCGTGACAGTGGCAGGAGAAAGGACTAGGAGGGCAGCTCTAAAATCCCCAAAACATCAGATTTAAAAGCAAAATAAATAAATAAATAAATAAATAAAACACTTGACCACAAACACTCTGAAAAGCCTGACCGCGCTGGTCAGTCCTGCCCTGCCCAGAGAGCTGGTTCTTTCGAGATTTTAAAATGGCCAGTTTTGCCTGGCCAATGATAAAATTAATAAGAACACATGTCTATAGGGGGTTCCAAAAATAAAAACCTGTTTTGTAAATTGAACCCCCAGCCCCTGCAGCAGCTGTGTCAGGAGGTGAAACAGCAGCTCCAGTCTCACACAGTCTCCATATGTATGAAACACTGTCTCCGCCTGACCACAGAAACTGCACACAGGGCTGATATTGGGGTCCACTCTGTGCAGGCACCTCCCCGTGGCTAAAATCCCATGCAGGAGCCTCCACTGCAGGTCCCCAGCTCTCTTCTCCAGTGGGGGCTTATACAGCACTCTCCACCACAGACAGGTGGTCTCTCCACTTAGAGTCTGCTACTCCTCTTAAAAAATTAAAATGGTTCTTTTTAACATTAAAAACATAAAACCTTTTACTACCTGTTTTATGGAAAACTACTTTTAACATTTCTCAATGTAAGTAGTTTTCCACTCTCCTGTTCCTCCTCCTCCTCACAGGGAGACAGCAGCAGTGCTGGGAAACTGGTGTCCTCACTCTTCTCCCTTCCTCGCTCCATTTCCTCCCTCAGGACCTCTCTGAGCCCCGGGGAGAGACAGCCTCTGACCTCAGCCAGCACCCTGTCTACCTGTGTCTCGCAGCACCAGCCCAGCCTGCCACCGAGTTCAGCAGCACTGAGCCAGCGAGAAAGCCCAGGAGACATTAGGTGTGCCAATCTGACCACTCCTGCCCTCACGAACCTGGCACACAGCGCCTCTGACTGAAGGCAAGGTGTCGAGAAAAGCGAGTTGTAGAAAAGAGGATCCTCCAACAGGTGCTGACCATTCAGATTCTCCTCCTCTCTATCTACCTTTACACCTTTCCAGACTTTTAAAATATTCAAATAAAATAAAGGCAGGTTGAAACTTTTCAGAGTGCTGTGATCAATTAAAAAAACATGTTTTCCTAAACCAACCCCCCCCCCCCCCCCCCACACACACACACACACACACACATTGTTGAGGAACTTTATCCAGTGAGCTTTTTCTTCAGTGTACAGGAGCCTCTACACCGCCATCATTCTAAAACTGCTAACCTGCTGGCGATGTCAACCAACCCTTGTCCTCCTTCATCTCGTGGGAGGTACAGGACCGCTGGCTTCAGCCAGTGCCTCCCACCCCAAAAGAACTCCAAAAACGTCTTCTGTATCTCTGAGACCAGCCCCCAAGGAGGGTCCAGGCACATGAGCCTATGCCATAGCATAGAGGCCGCCAGGTTATTACTCACTAGGACCCTCCCCCTGAAGGACAGGTGAGACAGCAGCCATCGCCAGCTCTGCAGTCGCCCTCTCACCTTGTCCGTCAGGCCGTCCCAGTTTTGCAGCCTGTCCAGTCGTGCTCTGACTATGCGCTGTGATGTGCGATGTGACCAGGTGTATTGGCGAGTGGTGGGATGCATACACCTCCAGGTGTCAACCAAGTCAGTGGTTTCTTAAATTGCAGCCAACTCTCTTGTGGAGGGAGGGTGGGGTTCTGCACTTTTACGATCTTTGTTAAAATCCTCAGTACAATTAAAATCACCGCCCATTATTAACATATTTTCATCATTTACAGTTAAAAGAGTGCTTTCAAATCTCTAAAACTAAAATACTAAAATAGCTAAAATCCTCTATTTTTGCTGTTACTTTTAAAATCCGCCCTTTTATTATCTCTTCTGTCTTTAAAATGTCAACTTCCAAACCTGGTTCAAAAAGCACAGCTACCCCTGCACTATTATTGGAACCATGGCTCAGAACACACTTCCCCTTCCAATCAGCTCTCCAGTCTGGGTCATTACTGACATCAGAGTGTGTCTCCTGCAAAAGAGCCACACCCACCCTCTTCTGATCTAAACATTCTAAAACTTGCGCTCTTTTAAAACTCTGTCTACAACCATTTAGATTAAAAGAGATCAAATGTATTCTCTTCATGGCGGTAAAATTGTTTAAAACCATAAAAGAAAACCAACAAAAATTATTTAAAAAGTTATAAAACTGGGCCATTTTAATCTTTAGAAGTTTCCATCATTCTCCTGACTATTACCACAATTTTTTTCGTCTGTACCTCCTTGGCTGGTCAATTTCATGCAATGTGGCTTTGTGACTTCTCCACCGCAGCGCCGCTGGCCCAAATCTCGGACCCAGGTCCTCCAGCAGGCTCGATCACCGTACCGCCTGCTCCTTCAGGGCGGGCGGGCATAACTAGCCTGTGATCTGTAGGTACCGCCTCAGAGCTCCGCTCCAGCTGCTTTTTCTTGCCATCTTTTTTTTTTCATTTTTCTTTATTTTCCTTTTATTTTTAGCTTCAGTGAAGTCAATATCGTCACCGTTTTCTTCACTGGAGTTTTCTTCTGATTGAGCACTAGGCTTGTTTTTTTCCCGCATCCTGCAGCGGCTCTTCCTCCTGTGCTCGCTGAACCCCGACAGCCTCCTCCTGTTCTGCCTTCCCTGCCTCAGCCTCTCTGATCGGGAAGTTTCTCCTTTGATGTCCCTGGACCCTGCACTTGAAACAGCGCATGGTGTCAGTGCTTGCAAACAGCACGCAACTGCTTCCTTCTACTGTAAAGGTCCGGGCGACATTTATTTCACTGTTAGGATCATTAATTAAGTAAAATAAAAGTTTGTCTCCTATTAGACATGACATTTTTTAGCTGAAGGTCTTTACACGCCAGCGGAATGGACTTTATCAGGGAGCTGAGTTTCCCCTACTGTACCTACTCAGCTCTCTCTCCAGCAATTCATTTTTTTAAAACGGGGGTACATTTGATAAAATCACCTTTGTAAAAGGTGTAGCAAGAGGTGCTACTTGTACTAAATTCCCCTGCACTACAAAACCCTCCTTCACCAGTTTATCTGCAGTTTCTCTTTAAAAAAAATCACCAGCCCTTTATTCATTCGAGACCCTGAACTAATCCTGTCATCCCCAACTACCTTAAGAACATAAGAACATAAGAAAGTTTACAAACGAGAGGAGGCCATTCAGTCCATCTTGCTCGTTTGGTTGTTAGTAGCTTATTGATCCCAGAATCTCATCAAGCAGCTTCTTGAAGGATCCCAGGGTGGCAGCTTCCACAACATTACTGGGGAGCTGATTCCAGACCCTCACAATTCTCTGCACACCGCAAGCAAACAATCCTTCACTGACACCGTACTGTCCGGGACACAGCGACAGCACTGCCGGCGGGTCAGACCCCTCACTCCACCGGAATGAGAACTCATCAATAGGATTCTACTGACCAGCCGTCAGCACAAACCCCCGCACACAAAACACACACGCACACACAAAACACCAAAACAGAATCAACAATTCAATTAAATAACCAAACTATTTATTTTAAACTAAAAAAACTAAGCACAAAAGCAAAACAAATATTCAAAACAACCGCTCCTACCCTACGTCTTCCTCAAGCTTCCCACAGGCTCCTCCCACACAGAGAGAGGGAGAAACAGAGAGAAACAAAGAAAGACGGCATTTCCCGGATTAACATTTCACTTTGATTTGAAATTAAGAAAATGAATTCAAACAAAACTGCATCATATTGAGACCGTTTATGCTTTCAAGAGAACCAACTAAAACATGTCAAAATACGTTCCACTGTTCCATTCAGTTGCTACATCCAACTTCATTGCATACAAAACGTCTCAGGTTACGACTGTAACCTATGTTCCCTGAGAACAGGGAATGAGACACTACGTCAGAATGACGCTATGGGGAACGCCTCAGGCGTGACAGGTGTCTGAAATCAAATATCAACTCACGTCAATCATGTTGACCGGCGACAGCCCGTGAATCATCAGCTTGATTAACGCGCGACCTGGATGTATAAAGGGGAGCCTTGCACACATGACAACATCCTATCGTCTGAAGGGACTGTTGCAGGCAGGCCCCGAGGCATGGCAGGAAGACGTAGTGTCTCATTCCCTGTTCTCAGGGAACATAGGTTACAGTCGTAACCTGAGACGTTCCCTTTCGAAAGGGAACTCTACACTACGTCAGAATGACGCTATGGGGAACGATATACCAACGCCACCATGCTGAGGGGAGTGCATGCCCAAAGGCAGTGACAACTGTCCGAACCAGTAATTCAGAAACACTGGAACCACTCACCCTTAGGTCACATCGGGCTGTCAGTGACAGCACTCCCTACCGGTCATAGCCCAAGCTAATGAACCAAGAAACCACCAGAACATAGTTAATGGGGGGTATATCTGGGCCAGCTCAAAGGCTTAGGACATCAGCTTCCAATAGAAGGGGTCCCTTCTAGGGAGTGTGGCTAGGGGACCCAAGGGACTCCCAGACATTCACTATTCAGGGGAGCGTGCCACCTGAAATGCCACCAGGCAGGCCTGACCTGGTGTCACTACATAAGACACTACAGTCTGGCCACTTCCTGTCTGTCCGAAGACAGAGCCTCTGGACACTTGCCTTAGGAAGGCATCCAACCCGAGGGACTGCGAAGCAGGCAGTGAACCACTCGGACCGGATCTCAGAGAAGGGACATCCTGGAGAGTATGACTCAGCATAGTGCTTTACAACCCTTGCCAGCGAGGGGAGTTTCTCTACTCGATCCATGGATCTACCCAGTGTTTGTGTTTCAAAACACTGAGGAGGCCTGTGAGGGCCTAAAGGGAGCTACCTCCAGGAAGTCCTGGTAGGACCTCTAACCTGGCGACCACAACATGGGGGAGCTTGTATTCAACCACAATATGTGGGAGCTTACCTTCAGGGAGGCCGGTGAGGCCTCTAACCTGGCGACCACAGCATGTGGGAGCTCATATCAGGAAGGCCGGTGAGGCCTGTAACCTGGGGACCACAACCTGTGGGAGTTTACTTTCAGAAAGGCCCTAGAACCGAAGTCTGGGCCATGTAAGAAAGGGAATAAGCGTACAGCGCATAACCCTTACCATAAATGTGGATTATAGAAAGTACATGAAAGAAAGTGCATGTACTTAGCCATTCTGAATCCAAGAAGGCCTGACGAGGCCTCTAACCTGGCGACCACAGCATGTGGGAGCTCATACTCGGGAAGGCCGGTGAGGCCTGTAACACGGTGACCACAGTGTGTGGGAGCTCATCAGAATGTGGAAGTTAGCTAGAGAATGGCGTCTGTCGTAATAAAGTGACGACAGGACGCATCTAGAGTGGGACCCGAGGTGAAAACCAGGGTCTGAGCCACATAGGAAGGGACAGAAGCGATACGCGCATGACCCTTACCATAAAAAAATGGATTTAGAAAGTACACAAGACGTAAGTCGTGTGACTTACCATAAGCATGGGTTAACCCCCTGAGGTCGGCGGTATCGCCGGCGATACCAGCTCGCTTTTTTTCAGTTCAGTTCAAAATAAATTAATTTTGCTCTGTTGACTTTGATATTACAAGCAAGTTTCATACATCAATCGATTCTGTTAAATGTGTATTATTTTTGTGTATACTCACAATAAAAACAAAGTGTTGTGCTTTTCGACAAATAAAAAAAAAAAAACGTGATGCGAGTTCTGCCTTCTCTCTGTCCGTGAAGACCATTCTGAAACGCGTCCGAAAATGAATCATAACTCAGCGAATACTTCTCACAAAGACACGTGAGATATGTCTTTATGAAGCTTGAAATCTCCTCTTTTAAATGAAGTAATTTATATAAAAAACAAATGTTTTCAACTCATGTAATCTGTCTGAAAGCAAGGAGAGGTACCGTTTTTCCTTCTCCCCTCATTATCTCTAAATCAGCTGCGTCCGCCCCGCCCCCGGCGCTATTCACATGTTAAATAGTTAGGCGATCTAGTATGCATCGCATACGCCCCCCGATCAATGCCATAAAAACACAGTTTCTTCATGAGGCTTACTGGGTTCATCGCGTTTTGAGTATGGCTCGTTTCTCCGGTAAAGACGCACTTCAGATGATTCTGGACTGCGAGGAAGAATGCAGGATACCGGGTTGTTTCCTCAGAGGACCCAGATAGCAGACGGATGTGGGCCACTTCAGGCAATGATGCGGCACTGCTGGCCTACTTATGGCCCGGACCAAATGTGTCTGAGCCTGAAGTGGCCCACATGTAAAATGGCAAATATGGCCCAAATATGTTAAATCACATGTGGGCCTTTTTAGGCAAAGATGCGGCACTCATGGGAATGTGTAATCTGAATGTGAGCCTAAAGTGGCCCATATGATAAACAATGAATATGGCCCAAATATCACAAACCAAATGTGGGCCACCTATGGCAAAACCGTGGCACAATCGACAATGACTAATCTGGATGTAAACCAAAAATGGCCCACATATGTTTCAGCAAATGTGGCCCAGTTTTCTTAAAACATATCTGGGCCAGTTTTGGCAAAGATATGGCACAGTGGCACTGTCTCATCTGGATGTGAGCCAAAAGTGGCCCACATATAATGCTGCAAATGTGGCCCAGTTATCTTAAAACACATTTGGGCCAGTTTTGGCAAATATATGGCTCAGTGGCACTGTCTCATCTGGATGTGAGCCAAAAGTGGCCCACATATGATGCTTCAAATGTGGCCCAGTTATCTTAAACCATATCTGGGCCAGTTTTGGCAAAGATATGGCTCAGTGGCACTGTCTCATCTGGATGTGAGCCAAAAGTGGCCCACATATGCTGCTGCAAATGTGGCCCAGTTATTTTAAAACACATCTGGGCCAGTTTTGGCAAAGATATGGCTCAATGGCACTGTCTCATCTGGATGTGAGCCAAAAGTGGCCCACATATGATGCTGAAAATGTGGCCCAGTTATCTTAAAACATATCTGGGCCAGTTTTGGCAAAGATATGGCTCAGTGAGCACTGGCTCATCTGGGTGTGAGCCAAAAGTGGCCCACATTTGATGCTCCAAATGTGGCCCAGTTATCTTAAAACACATCTGGGCCAGTTTGGGCAAAGATATGGTTCAGTGAGCACTGGCTCATCTGGGTGTGAGCCAAAAGTGGCCCACATTTGATGCTCCAAATGTGGCCCAGTTATCTTAAAACACATCTGGGCCAGTTTTGGCAATGATATGGCTCAGTGAGCACTGGCTCATTTGGGTGTGAGCCAAAAGTGGCCTACATATGTTTCAGCAAATGTGGCCCAGTTATCTTAAAACACATCTGGGCCAGTTTTGGCAAAGATATGGCTCAGTGGCACTGTCTCATCTGGATGTGAGCCAAAAGTGGCCCACATATAATGCTGCAAATGTGGCCCAGTTATCTTAAAACACATCTGAGCCAGTTTTGGCAAAGATATGGCTCAGTGAGCACTGGCTCATCTGGGTGTGAGCCAAAAGTGGCCCACATATAGTGCTGCAAATGTGGCCCAGTTATCTTAAAACACATCTGGGCCAGTTTGGGCAAATATATGGCTCAGTGAGCACTTGCTCATCTGGGTGTGAGCCAAAAGTGGCCCACATATAATGCTGCAAATGTGGCCCAGTTATCTTAAAACATATCTGGGCCAGTTTTGGCAAAGATATGGCTCAGTGAACACTGGCTCATCTGGGTGTGAGCCAAAAGTGGCCCACATTTGATCCTCCAAATGTGGCCCAGTTATCTTAAAACACATCTGGGCCAGTTTGGGCAAAGATATGGCTCAGTGAGCACTGGCTCATCTGGGTGTGAGCCAAAAGTGGCCCACATATAATGCTGCAAATGTGGCCCAGTTATCTTAAAACACATCTGGGCCAGTTTTGGCAATGATATGGCTCAGTGAGCACTTGCTCATCTGGGTGTGAGCCAAAAGTGGCCTACATTTGATCCTCCAAATGTGGCCCAGTTATCTTAAAACACATCTGGGCCAGTTTGGGCAATGATATGGTTTAGTGAACACTGGCTCATCTGGGTGTGAGCCAAAAGTGGCCCACATTTGATCCTCCAAATGTGGCCCAGTTATCTTAAAACACATCTGGGCCAGTTTGGGCAAAGATATGGCTCAGTGAGCACTGGCTCATCTGGGTGTGAGCCAAAAGTGGCCCACATATAATGCTGCAAATGTGGCCCAGTTATCTTAAAACATATGTGGGCCGGTTTTGGCAATGATATGGCTCAGTGAACACTGGCTCATCTGGGTGTGAGCCAAAAGTGGCCCACATTTGATCCTCCAAATGTGGCCCAGTTATCTTAAAACACATCTGGGCCAGTTTGGGCAAAGATATGGCTCAGTGAGCACTGGCTCATCTGGGTGTGAGCCAAAAGTGGCCCACATATAATGCTGCAAATGTGGCCCAGTGATCTTAAAACACATCTGGGCCAGTTTGGGCAAAGATATGGCTCAGCGAGCACTGGCTCATCTGGGTGTGAGCCAAAAGTGGCCCAGATATAATACTGCAAATGTGGCCCAGTGATCTTAAAACACATCTGGGCCAGTTTTGGCGAAGATATGGCTCAGTGAGCACTTGCTCATCTGGGTGTGAGCCAAAAGTGGCCCACATATGATGATCTAAATGTGGCCCAGTTATCTTAAAACACATCTGGGCCAGTTTTGGCAAAGATATGGCTTAGTGAGCACTGGCTCATCTGGGTGTGAGCCAAAAGTGGCCCACATATGATGATCCAAATGTGGCCCAGTTATCTTAAAACATATCTGGGCCAGTTTGGGCAAAGATATGGCTCAGTGAGCACTGGCTCATCTGGATTTGAGCCAAAAGTGGCCCACATATGATGCTCCAAATGTGGCCCAGTTATCTTAAAACACATCTGGGCCAGTTTTGGCAAAGATATGGCTTAGTGAGCACTGGCTCATCTGGGTGTGAGCCAAAAGTGGCCCACATATGATGATCCAAATGTGGCCCAGTTATCTTAAAACATATCTGGGCCAGTTTGGGCAAAGATATGGCTCAGTGAGCACTGGCTCATCTGGATTTGAGCCAAAAGTGGCCCACATATGATGCTCCAAATGTGGCCCAGTTATCTTAAAACATATCTGGGCCAGTTTGGGCTAAGATATGGTTCAGTAGCACTGGCTCATATGGATGTGAGCCAAAAGTGGCCCATATGATAAATAATGAATGTGGCCCATATATCACAAGCCAAATGTGGGCCACCTATGGCAAAAACGTGGCACAATCGACAATGACTGATCTGGATGTAAACCAAAAATGGCCCACATATGTTTCAGCAAATGTGGCCCAGTTTTCTTAAAACATATCTGGGCCAGATTTAGCAAAGATATGGCTCTGTGAGCACTAGCTCATCTGGGTGTGAGCCAAAAGTGGCCCACATATAATGCTGCAAATGTGACCCATTTATCTTAAAACATATCTGGTTCAGTTTTGGCAAAGATATGGCTCAGTGAGCACTATCTCATCTGGATGTGAGGCAAAAGTGGCCCACATATGACATGGCAAATATTGCCCAAATAATTAATTACATTTTGGGCCACGTTTGGGAAATATATACGGCATATCAACGTGGCAAATATTCTTTGTGTTTCCCAAAAATTAAAACCTACTTGGTAAGTCCATTTCTGGATTGGATGCAACACTTCTGAAAATGGCTAATTTAGCTTAAAAGGGACAAAGTTTGAAACTGTAATGGCCTGAACATTTTTTTTTTTAATTTAACAACATTTAACAATACTTTTTTGGTATGGATGGAGCAGACACTTATGCCCCGTCCACACTACTGCATTTTCGTTTAAAAACGGAGAATTAAAACGAATACGATCTCCGTCCACACCAGCGTTTTAGCTGCGTATTTTAGAATTGGTCTCCGTCCACATTAAAACGACTGAAAACGCGGATCACGTGACCATTCACCAACACTGGGCATGCGCGTGCCGGTGTAAACACAACTTCATTGATAAAATGATCCCACCATACCAAGCGTTCTTCCCGGGTTAACCCAAAACCGACGCTCCATGTACGGTCGATGCCGCCGCTGCACAAGGGAATTGTCACAGATCGCTCGAATAATAGCTTGCCTCCGGCGCATGTAGGCAGTTATATCATTGTAAAATGCAGGATTTACTTGGACAACAGCTGCTAGCAAAGATATACGCCATGACTGACGACACCCAATCATAGAGCCGAGCATGAGCATCTACTACGTCATCGTTTCTAAAGTCCTCCGTTTTGACCCGTCCACACTAAAACACACTCCGGAGATTCAAAACGAAAAACGGGTCGGCAGCGTTTCTAAACTTCTCCGTTTTGGGTCTCCGTTTTTGCCGTTTTAGTGTGGACGGGAGGTGCAAACGGAGCAAAAGGTCTCCGTTTTTAAACGAAAACGCAGTAGTGTGGACGGGGCCTTAGGCTGGATGTGAGGCTACATGTACTTACATCTATGACATATATGCTATTGCTAACATATGTATTGTAGGTAGAGTGTCTAGAAAAGTTCAAGTGTCTAGGTTCAAAGTTATGAAGACTTTTTATGGTTTTGGGATGTGCAAGAAGATACTTTAGTTGCTGTTTGTGCAAAGCTTGGGGCACAATGATTTTGCCAAGTACATGCTCCTGTATCAATATATTTTGTTGTAACATACATGTAACATGTAACATTTTGTAGCAATAACATTCCTGTCCATAAAAATTGTCCTAACCCTAACCCTAAACCTACAATCAGAGGGTAATGATAATAACATTGATCTAAAAGCATGGTTGTAAGCCTAAACTTGACATAACTGCAAACTTCAAATCTAATTGGTCGAATGCTGTTCCAGGATCAACAAAGATGTTGAGCCAGGAACATGTTGTAGCCTACTCGGTGTAACCTTGCTTATCTTGCTAGCAGTGTCATCTAACTTCTAGAGCAGACCTGGACAAACTTCCACTGGGGCCTCAAGATGACTTAAAATTATGACAAAACTATTATTTGGCTATTTTTATAACAAATGTACAGGATTTGTTGTGGAGAATATAAGGGGACATTGAGGTTGTGATTCACTGTTCCTAGGTGTGTCAAAGTGACCCCACAAAGGGTAATATTTTAAACTCCCTTAAAATACTTAAATATGTAAAATATTTTATATATATCTTAATCTTCATTTAATTGTATTTCATTTTATATATATATATATATATATAATATTTTATTCTAAATAAACCTTACATTTTTCTTACATTTCTGGCTAAATATAAATTTACATTTATACAACTGTCATCTTTAGGCTATAAACAATCTTTATTAAATATTAAAAAATGATAATACTAATTGACACTATAAGTGATGAAATACAATTAAATGAAGATGACAAATCAGCAGAACCTGCTATGAGAAAATATTATTTTGATATTTTTTCTTGAATACTTTTTCAAAGCCCTGTATTCATGACAAAATGTTCCCACTTTTTTGCTGATTAGAGATCTATTATGTTTAAATATAATATTTACTGCATTTGCAGTTGTCTGTGAAGAAAAAAAATCTAACGGACGATTTTCCAGTTCACGGCCCTTTAAATTTAAACGATGCCGGAAAGCGCGAAAAAGGCGCTCAAAACCAAAACGTCAGAGGATTGTCAGGAGGACGGATACCGGTACTGCAAAAAGTCAAGGTAAGACATAATAGATAAATGTTTCTTTTTGTTAGCGATTGCTTCGTTATATCAAGTTGGAGTCTGCATGTTGTGTTATATAGAGTCGATGGAATCATTTCTATTCGAAGTTACATTATTTTGGCAGTTCAACTCTAAGCTAGATTGGTTGTCACGAATGCGAAATGAACAAGTATCGATTGCTCGGCGCGCCATTAACGTTACATTTAGATTTGCTCATGTTGCTCCCTATCACTCTCCCAACCTTTAGTCAGTTCTGCACGGTTAAAGTATTATCTCGTGTCTTATTTTGGCACAACAATGACAAGATAAATATATATTATAGTGTAATTTGACATTCATGTTTATATACATTGGACATAATACTGCACTAGTTGTATTACTTTGTGACAGCAATGTTTCATTAACCCTAGGAATAATGCACAAATTAAAAAAAAACTACATGCTTTTTCTTACAATAAAAGCTTTTATGAGATGATTACAAAGTAACAATAATAGATGTTTTGGGTTCAGGTAGACTATTTAAAAGTTGGTTCAGGTATTAGGCTATTCCTCTATGTATTTCACATTTTTATTATACCCTAGTAGACTAATTATAAAATTAACGTTAGGTGGCTGCTTTATGTTTTTTTTTTTTTTTTTTTTTTTTGTCATTTACTGTTTTGAGTCAGGATGTTTTCACCTTAATAACATGTGTCAATGTGATTTGCTACAGAAAACTGCTGGTGGGAATAAAATAGCCTACAGTTTAAAACACATCTAGTGCATTTGCTGCCAAAAAGCCCCTTTTTTTGTTTCATCTGACCATAGAATACGGTCCCTTTTGAAGTTCCAGTCATGTCTGACAACTGAATATGCTGGAGTTTAATTTTAGCGGAGCGAGGAGGATTTTTCTTGAAACCCTCCCAAACAACATGTGGGATGTAGGGGTTGTTTAATTTTTTTTTTTTTAGGCTTTCTGACCCCAAGACTCAACTAATCTCTGCAATTCTCCATCTGTGATCCTTGAAGAGTCTTTGGCCACTCAAACTCTCCTCCTCACCGTCCATTAAGACAATATAGACACACGTCCTCTTCCAGGCAGATTCGTAACATCATTAGTTGATTATAACTTCTTAATTATTGCCCTGATGGTAAAAATGGGGATTTTCAATTCTTTAGCTATTTTCTTAGAGGCACTTCTAGTCACCCTGGTGTGCTAAAAAAGATCAATATTAATGGGAATATACTTCTGAGATATTTTACTCGTAAACAAAATCTAGAGGTGCCAATAATTGTGGCCAATGTGTTTTGGAGATAAACATTTATTTCATAATGTGATTTCCATTTTTTGACGCAGTCCGATCTTCCTAGCAGGCATCAAACTTGTTCCTTTTGGACATCTGGAAGCAAAGAGTGTCCTTGGCCATGGCCAAAATGTTCTTTACATTGGCGCTGGCTAACTATGCATTAACTATGCGCTAATGCTTGTGTTACCTAATTGGTCCTAAGATTTTAAAAGTTGTGTAGTCCATCCTTGCATTTACAATGTTATATTTTTTTAGGAACTGTCAGAAACAACAGACTGACAGCTGCGGCCACCGATCAAGAGATCGAATCATTTATTAAAAAATGGCTTCATCTTGCAAGTGACCGAGACGGAGGGAGAAGAGAAAGAAAAACGGAGGAGGGTCCAAGACACCAGTAAGTCAGTTACATTGTGTTTTTGCTATTGTGTATAATACCATGGTCTGTCTGAATACTTTATTCTGATTGGCTGCAAGGTGTAGCCATTTGTAACACTTTACAAGTTAACATTAGTTAACTACTTTAGTTAACATGTGGCATGAACAATTCTTGTTCTATTTATTAGGGGTGGAACGGTACATGTATTCGTATTGAACCGAAACGGTACGGGCGTCATGGTTCGGTGCATGAATATACACGGAAAATACACGGTATTAAAAAAAAAAAAACTTGCGTGCAAATTAATTAATGTAATGCGGAACTACTGTTAGATACGCGGGTTCTTTAGGGACACCTAATCTGTAGCTCCGCCTTAGCTCTGAAGCTCTGTGTCTATAATGAACAGGCTGCGATGTCAAGATTGCAATGCTGGAATATGTTGTGTGCGTGCGTGTGTGAGAGAGAGATCGAGGTGTGGGCGCGATCGAACAGTGGAAACATAAAAACATACTCCATCATTTTGTTCATACAGGACATCATTCAAACTGCAAAGTGTTTACTTATATTTGTGTACACTCGCAATAAAACACAACATTGTGCTTTTGTCAAACTGTAAACTCTTGTCAAACTGTAACCTACAACTGTCACCCAACCAAAATCTCTCTCTCTCTCTCTCTCTCTCTCTCTCTCTCTCTCTCTCTCTCACACGCACACACACACTGTTTAAAAGCAAAAAATATTTATCCAACCCCATTTAAAAACAGTCTGTGGGTGCCATCTTTTGGACATTCATCATATTGCATTGGTTTTCATTTCTTGTCCTAAAAATAAACAGAGCAGTAATCTGTTTATTTTTAAGTTACACATTCTACATTGATTAAAAAAAGAAAATCAAATGTGTTTTTAATGGTAGTATTATTTTATACAGAAATAAATTATGTATAATTAACATGAGAATAAAGTTAGTGTTCATTAAAATTTTAAGGAAAACAAATATATTGATCTGAAATGTAGCAAATTTATTTTAAATTAATTCAGGTACAATTACAAAACACATCTCAAGTTCTTTTTGTCTTTTTATTAATTTAATTAATAAACTAATTATATAAAACTATTGTCAATGCACTACAAATAAACTGGTTCTATGCCTTTACTTTATTAATAAAACATTTTTAAAAAAATACAAGGCTTAAAGGAGAACTCCGGTAAATTTTAACATTGAGCTAATTTTTTTGTAAATTTGGAGTGCTGTCAGTACAGAGAACAACGACAAAAATCGGTGTTGCCTTCACCGTGTTATCCTCTTTAAAATTTGCACCCTGTTGACTTCAATGGGGCAAGTATTAAACCTGCTTTTAGCCTCTTAACATCCTTGATGTGTCATTACAAGTGCACAGAAAATGTGAGTGATTCCTTCAGAGTGAACGCGGTGAATCTGACTGCAGTAGATGAGAAAGATATGAATAAAAGTGATGTTAATTCAGCCAGCGCACATACCTGTATTTACATCCTGTTTTCGGTCGAAGTTCACAGTAGTCGATTGTCGAGTTCACACGCGTGATCATAGGTAACTAATAGGGCTGTCACTTTTGTGAAAAAATCCTGTTCGATTTTTGAGACATATGTGTTCATTGAATCGATTGTAAAATCGATTTTCCATGTCTAAAGACATTTCCATTTTAAACGCCAAATATGGGCAAATCCACGGACAACTAACAGGCATTAGGACGAACGTAAAGAGGGCGCTTGAGACGCACACAAGTCAGCAATATTCCTGTTGATTTATTGGCGTGAAGTTTCGTGCACAATGACAAACAGGAGTGCTACATTCTCGAAAAGCAATAAGCACAGTGGACTGCCATAACATCAATGAAAAACATTACTGTCTTCAACATGGCTGTGTTTACGGTTAGAAAAGTCAAACAAATGTTGCCTACGTGGCGATTGTTGACCGTAGCCTGAATCTGTATCTGTATGCATGAGACTGTCTGAATACCGGCAGAATTCACATTTTTGTAGTAAAAATAGAAACATTATGCAGAAGTATAATGTGTGTTTGTCAGAGTTGCTGTGTGACGCGCGTTCGCTGCGGGCGTATCGTGACGAGCTGGACGCGTTCCGAGAAAAGACCGTTAAAATCGATTCCCTATTCGTTTTCGAAACTTGTGTTGGTTGGTCCGATCGATTGTGCAATCGATTTTCGAACGTAAAGTGACAGCCCTAGTAACTAAGCAACAGTGGAGAATAAATTCACTCTGAATAAAATCACTCACATGGCTGGTGCACTTGTAATGACACATCAAGGATGTTAAGAGGCTAAAAGCAGGTTTAAAACTTGCCCCATTGAAGTCAACAGGGTGCAAATTTTAAAGAGGATAACACGGTGTAGGCAACACCGATTTGTGTCGTTGTTCTCTGTACTGACAGCACTCCAAATTTACAAAAAAATGAGCTCAATGTTAAAATTGACCGGAGTTCTCCTTTAAGACACTTATTTTCCTTTGGTGGTACAGCCTACAGACATGCACAAGAAAAAAAAATTGCTCTCTACATTTTTGTTTTGCTTTTCCCTCCATTGTACAGAACTCGTACCGAACCGTGATGTCCGAACCGAGGTATGAACCGAACCATGACTTCTGTGTACCGTTCCACCCCTAGTATTTATTAATCGTAATTAATGCTAATTGTGATGCTTACTAATGCATTACTAAAATCAAAAGTTGTATTTGTTAACATTAGTTAATGCACTGTGAACTAACATGATCAAACAATGATTGACTGTAACTTTAAGAAAGCTTAATACATAATGTAGCCTAGTTAATGTTAGTTAATACTAGTTAATACATTAACTAATGTTAACAAATAAGACCTTACAGTGTTACCAAACCGTTTAATGCACTGGTAGTTCCAGTCCATTTATTCACCATTCAATATTAATGTGCTGCTTTGATTAAAGCACAGAGACAGACGTTTTTAAAGTTTTTAAAACTTGCAGCTTCACTATTAGTAAATAGACGGTGTATAGATGCAGGTAATTCCTGAACGCATCTCTCACTACAGTGCCTGCTTTTTTTGTTTTGTATTTATTTATTTTATTTTTTAATTATATTTTGTTTAGGGCTTTTTTATTTAATTTGGCTTCTAAGTAGTTGTGTGTGTGTTTGTTTTGTACTTCAACACTATTGTATTATCAGCGTTCTGTTACTGATTCAACAGTTTTTTTTTTTTTTCATTTGTGTATCCAATAAAGGCTTGCAAGATTGCCATGATGCAGATGGGCCCAGTCAAGGAGGTCAAATTCTATAATTTTGGATGGATCAATTTGCTAAATTTTTGTAGTGTGTTAACTTGTGTTGTCTGTTTTTTTTTTTTTTTTTTTTTTGGATGACCAAGGCTACTGGAAACATGTTTTGTTTTTATTTAGTTTTTACTATGCTTTCTATGCATATATTGTGTTTATTTATTGTTGGTGTTTTTTTTGTTTAGATTGCTTTCCAGTTTTGAAAATGTGGGTTGGGTTGTTCTTTGGCAATATTAATAAATGATGCAAATGTTTTCAGAAATGTGTTTGAATCATCTGTTGTAACTTATCTTAACATAAAGAGGGACCATTTTTACATTTCTCTTTTCTGTATGTTGGATATTGTTGATGCAGAGTTCACTTAGTGTCAGTGATATTCAGTCACTGAGTTTCCCAAAGTTTTAATGGCACAGCATGCACACACAAAAACACACATTTAAGGCTTATTTAGTTAATTCTTGGCTAATATGTGGCTGAACAAATGGCCTGCTTGTGGCCCAGATCTGTTAAACAGGAGTGGACCACCCAAGTGCTATCATTTCAGGTATACATACAAGGTGTCGAATCTGGGCCCGAATTAAAATGAACTGTGGCTCAGATTTGTGCCAGTTCTGCTTCATTTGTTTTGTTTATGGCTGACATGTGGCATTGTTATGGCTTAATTGTGGCCCAAATCTGGCAAACAGGAGCGGACCGCCCAAGTGCCATCATTTTCATCTGGCCCACATACCGCGTGGAATGATGGTACATGGGTGGTCCGCTCTTGTTTGCCAGATTTGGGCCACAATTAAGCCATAGCAATGCCACATGTCAGCCATAAACAAAACAAATGAAGCAGAACTGGCCCATATCTGGCCCAGACACCAAAGTTGCTGTGGCCCAGATCCGGCCCACACTTGACACTTTCATCTGGCCCACATACCGCGTGGAATGATGGCACTTGGGCGGTCCGCTCCTGTTTGCCAGATGTGGGCCACAATTAAGCCAAAGCAATGCCGCATGTCAGCCGTAAACAAAACAAATGAAGCAGAACTGGCCCATATCTGGCCCAGACACCAAAGTTGCTGTGGCCCAGATCCGGCCCACACTTGACACTTTCATCTGGCCCACATACCGCGTGGAATGATGGCACTTGGGCGGTCCGCTCCTGTTTGCCAGATGTGGGCCACAATTAAGCCATAGCAATGCCGCATGTCAGCCGTAAACAAAACAAATGAAGCAGAACTGGCCCATATCTGGCCCAGATACCAAAGTTGCTGTGGCCCAGATCCGGCCCACACTTGACACTTTCATCTGGCCCACATACCGCGTGGAATGATGGCACTTGGGCGGTCCGCTCCTGTTTGCCAGATGTGGGCCACAATTAAGCCATAGCAATGCCGCATGTCAGCCGTAAACAAAACAAATGAAGCAGAACTGGCCCATATCTGGCCCAGACACCAAAGTTGCTGTGGCCCAGATCCGGCCCACACTTGACACTTTCATCTGGCCCACATACCGCGTGGAATGATGGCACTTGGGCGGTCCGCTCCTGTTTGCCAGATGTGGGCCACAATTAAGCCATAGCAATGCCGCATGTCAGCCATAAACAAAACAAATGAAGCAGAACTGGCCCATATCTGGCCCAGACACCAAAGTTGCTGTGGCCCAGATCCGGCCCACACTTGACACTTTCATCTGGCCCACATACCGCGTGGAATGATGGCACTTGGGCGGTCCGCTCCTGTTTGCCAGATGTGGGCCACAATTAAGCCATAGCAATGCCGCATGTCAGCCGTAAACAAAACAAATGAAGCAGAACTGGCCCATATCTGGCCCAGACACCAAAGTTGCTGTGGCCCAGATCCGGCCCACACTTGACACTTTCATCTGGCCCACATACCGCATGGAATGATGGCACTTGGGCGGTCCGCTCCTGTTTGCCAGATGTGGGCCACAATTAAGCCATAGCAATGCCGCATGTCAGCCGTAAACAAAACATATGAAGCAGAACTGGCCCATATCTGGCCCAGACACCAAAGTTGCTGTGGCCCAGATCTGGCCCACACTTGACACTTTCATCTGGCCCACATACCGCGTGGAATGATGGCACTTGGGCGGTCCGCTCCTGTTTGCCGGATCTGGGCCACAGCAACTTTGGTGTCTGGGCCAGATGTGGGCCAATTTGGCTTCATTTATTTTGTTTATGGCTGACATGCGGCATTGCTATGGCTTAATTGTGGCCCACATCTGGCAAACAGGAGCGGACCGCCCAAGTGCCATCATTCCACGCGGTATGTGGGCCAGATGAAAGTGTCAAGTGTGGGCCGGATCTGGGCCACAGCAACTGTAGTGTCTGGGCCAGATATGGGCCAGTTCTGCTTCATTTGTTTTGTTTATGGCTGACATGCGGCATTGTTATGGCTTAATTGTGGCCCAAATTTGGCAAACAGGAGCGGACCGCCCAAGTGCCATCATTCCACGCGGTATGTGGGCCAGATGAAAGTGTCAAGTGTGGGCCGGATCTGGGCCACACCAATTTTGCTATCTGGGGAAGATTGTAACAGACGAACGGCAGCATTTTGAAGAGCGAATTCCGCCAAGGACACAATTTCGGAGTAAGTTTTACTTAAAAGTCTTTTGTCTTTTATTTTTCGTGTTCGCATTTATGAGGAAAAAAAACAATATTACGTGAGAGTTCTCCATTATGGAGGCGAGCGCTCTAAGCACTAAAAGACGAACAAACATTCACAGAGACCTCAAAACAGAAAGTACAAATCCTTTATTTAAAACGAATTTCGTTTTGTATCAATTGTATCTTAATTTTAATAATTTTTTCATTAACAAATTTCCTGTATTTAAAGTAAATATAGGCAATCACAACATAAGGTCTGAACTGGAGATCATCATGAACCCGTAGTATACTCGCCTCACATGTCTAAAAAAAAAATCGAAATATATTTACAGAAAGCTGGTTCTAAACAAAACCATCCAAAACAAAAAAACTATGTAGCCTAATAAATGTGCATTTCTCCGGTGCGTTCACTGCGAAGATCGCGAGTCAAAAGCCTATCATCAACTTCATCTTTGCCAGAAGTTAAATTTATATCGAGTTTGTGAATGAATGATGTTGTTTTAGCAAACTGTATTGCTAGACTGAGATGAGTAAAAATCGACTGAAATATGTTGAAATAAAATGTAGGCTATTTGTATAAGCAACGTATTAAACGGCAAATTAACAATATGCACTAATATTTCATGAAAACAACGTTACAGTCAGGCGAAATATGAAAGACAACATTTTGTTTAGTAGATTTGGGTATAGTTTTTACTGTAGAATATACTGCCTCGTCAAATAAGCTTTTGTTTAGCAATTTCTATATATAAAATAGCCTACTATTTTTGTCAAAAATAAAGTCATCAACTAAGATGTTAGCCGTTCCAATGTTGGCTATATTCAAAGTAATGAATACATAGATAAAATGTAGGCCTATAATCTTTTTTTTTTTTTTACAAAGAAAGAGTACACTTGAAATATTGTTGAAATTGTAATTATTGTTGTAATTGTAACCTTTTTAATAAAATAGCAAAACATATTTACAAGATAGATGTAAGCAAAATCTTAAATGGTCAATATAAGTCTTCTTCTAAATAAATCTTTTGTCCTTTCATTGTGGCTCAGTCAGTTGTCACACCTGTGTGAATGGCTCATCATTATGCAGAGCGGGTGGGACATTGGACATTCCAAGGTGTAAACCACTCCTCGTTCACACCCACTCGCATATTGGCTTTCCAAGCAAAACCTGTTTTACATCAATTTAAATCAATGTATGGTTTTATGTGAACGATAAAGCAAGACTATTTTCACATAATTTTGAAGCCAGAACTCGAAGGAAGAACATCCATTCGTCAAAAGTCTTATTCATGCATATTTATTATGAGTTTTGTGGTCTTATTTCAGCAACTTTCATTTTTATTTTTTTCAATAACCACGCATAAGCATTATTCTCTTAAAAATAAAAAAATATACATGCATGGTGATCACATATTTTGGTAGCCCTGTTTGTGCTATATAGAGTGAATTTACACCTTTGCCATTAACATGTTTATAAATAACTGAAAAAAGCACAAATGTCAGAGCATGTCAGAACACCTCCAGGGCCCAGAAAACACCTCAGACTCCAGAGGGTTAAAGAAGGTACGGAGCGTATGTACCGAAAAGGAATGAAGTAAAGGTTAGTACATACTTCATCACTCTAAAATCACAGTATGTAGGGGCCCACATTCAGGAAGGCCGGTGAGGCCTGTAACCTGACATGTGAAGGCTCATAACCAGGAAGGCCTAGTGAGGCCTGTGACCAAGGAACCACCATGTGAGGGAACCCAAAATCAGGAAGGCCAGCTGAGGCCTGCAACCTGATAGTCACAATACGTGGGAGTTCTCATTCAGGAATGCCTGGTTTTAAAGCCTGCCACCTGACATGTAAAGAACTCATAACCAGGAAGGCCGAGGAGGCCTAAAGCCTGGTGACCACTAATTGTGGAAGGTTAAAACTCAGGAAGGCGGCCGGTGAGGCCTGTGACCTAGCGACCACAGCACGTGGGAGCTCATAGGACGGCCTGGAGAGGCCTCAAATCTGATAACCACAGTATGTGGGAGCTCATATTCAAGAAGGCCTGGTGAGGCCTATAACTTGATAACCACAGAATGTGGGAGCTCATATTCAACCACAGTATGTGGGAGCTCATATTCAGGAAGGTCTAGTGAGGCCTCTGACCTGATAACCACAGTATGTGGGAGCTCATATTCAAGAAGGCCTGGTGAGGCCTATAACTTGATAACCACAGTATGTGGGAGCTCATATTCAAGAAGGCCTGGTGAGGCCTATGACCTGATAACCACAGTATGTGGGAGCTCATATTCAGGAAGGCCTGGTGAGGCCTCTGACCTGATAACCACAGAATGTGGGAGCTCATATTCAAGAAGGCCTGGTGAGGCCTATGACCTGATAACCACAGTATGTGGGAGCTCATATTCAAGAAGGCCTGGTGAGGCCTATGACCTGATAACCACAGTATGTGGGAGCTCATATTCAAGAAGGCCTGGTGAGGCCTATGACCTGATAACCACAGTATGTGGGAGCTCATATTCAAGAAGGCCTGGTGAGGCCTATGACCTGATAACCACAGTATGTGGGAGCTCATATTCAAGAAGGCCTGGTGAGGCCTATAACTTGATAACCACAGTATGTGGGAGCTCATATTCAGGAAGGCCTGGTGAGGCCTCTGACCTGATAACCACAGAATGTGGGAGCTCATATTCAGGAAGGCCTGGTGAGGCCTCTGACCTGATAACCACAGTATGTGGGAGCTCATATTCAAGAAGGCCTGGTGAGGCCTATGACCTGATAACCACAGTATGTGGGAGCTCATATTCAAGAAGGCCTGGTGAGGCCTATGACCTGATAACCACAGTATGTGGGAGCTCATATTCAAGAAGGCCTGGTGAGGCCTATGACCTGATAACCACAGTATGTGGGAGCTCATATTCAAGAAGGCCTGGTGAGGCCTATAACTTGATAACCACAGTATGTGGGAACTCATACTCAGGAAGGCCTAGTGAGGCCTATGACCTGATTACCATAATATGTGGGAGCTCATTAAACCATAGTATGTGGAAGCTCATATTCAGGAAGGCCTAGTGAGGCCTATAACCTGATAACCACATTACTGCTTGACAGTCAATTCCTGGGAGCTCACCTCAGGGAGGCCCAAGCACTGACCGGTTGCAAAATGGGGACTGTCTGGTCAAGGAGGCCTGTTAAGACCTACTACCTGACCATCGAAAAAATCTTTAGATTTACTTTCTTACCCATAACATTTTGCCCCAGACTCTAAAACAGGAGACGTGGTCTGAAAAGAAACCGAAATATGTTAATTTCACATTTTACAAAAAGACCAGAATTACACCTGCTCTTTTTGTTCACTGCTCATCATTTTAATTCCTCAATTAAAATGCAGCCAAAACCACTGGATAACGCGATCTGGATGATAGGCTGAATTACTAAATATCTAACTTCTTAAAAGTCAGATAATATTCCACCATTTTAATTTATAGAACTAAATGCAGCCATAATCAACAGACAATACTGTTTTAACATTTATACGTTCTCGTAATCTACACACTGCCTCGGCAAGCGCGAGAAACGAGCCGTTAAAAAATATATGGCTTTCATCCCTCGAGAAGAAAGTCAACAGGTGCAAGGTTGAAACATCCGACAGCGCACGGATTTTTTCTTTCTCACGCGCGCCAAGATATTTCTTAATGAACACTGCCAGCACCCTCAGGAACTGACTGTGAACGCCTCGTACCCAAACAGTATTGTTTCACAGATCGCACGCACCACAGCTCAGATGCTGAACCCTCCTCCCTCGAGAAAAGGGTCCGACGAGAGCGGAGCATTTTTAAATAAAAAACGGTCACAGTTTGAAGAGGCTCGAGAGAGAGAGAGAGCCTCCCGCGCTCTTCAGCGATATTCTCAAAACAGACAAACAATCCCTGAAGACGAAAAGATGTTGTCATGTGTGCAAGGCTCCCCTTTATACATCCAGGTCGCGCGTTAATCAATCAAGCTGATGATTCACGGGCTGTCGCCGGTCAACATGATTGACGTGAGTTGATATTTGATTTCAGACATCTGTCACGCCTGAGGCGTTCCCCATAGCGTCATTCTGACGTAGTGTAGAGTTCCCTTTCGAAAGGGAACAGAGTTTTATATTCAAATTAGTAAAACGCAGAAAGGGTCACTGTAGTCTGCGTAGCAGCATTTACATTTCAAATGCAGTGGTAGCCTACTATAACCTCTACTGAAACCATTATACACATTAAACAGCAATACAGCAATTAGAAAAAAAGGTTGATTTTTACTTACATAATCATAGAGGAAGTCCCTTCACTATATTTTTTTTTGCTGCAAAGTTGAAACTGGAAAGATGCTGTATGTGATTTGCTTTTCAGAAACTTCTTGTCACTATTTTAATAATAAAGATGAAGTTTATGTGTGACTTGTACTTGATATTCAAAGGGGTTGCTATCTTCATGTTGGTGGTTTTTCTGCTTGATTAGTTTCTGTTTACTGTATTTGGATTCCTGAACGAAGCACCAGTCTTTTTTTTGTTGTAGCGCTTGCACGATACTTTAAATTCGTAGATTTGTAGTTGAATTGAAAAACAATTTGGGTAAGAGCAGTAAAACAAAGTATTAAACAAGGCAAACACAAGGCACAAGCCATGGCACACTGTGTAATTTTAACACTATGTCACATGACAGCCATAGATTCCATGATGTAAGTTTATCGAGAACTGTGTTCTCTGTGCACGTAAACGAAGGTTACATATGTAACCATACAATTTGCTCCACAGCATTTATTTGCATGAAAATTGCACAATCTGCACAATCTGCATTCTCCATATCACAGATTTATGATTACTATTCCATTATTTATGATAAATCTTTAATTTATGAGAAAGAGGAAGCAGGAAATGGGGGATTGTGCAAATCTTTCTTCAGAAGGAGGCCGTGACTCAGATTCCAGGAAAGGAGAGTGAACCTGGACCTGCTCAGAAGTTCAGCACACTGTGTGTACTGTACTTACTTCTCCATCACCGATTTCTGATTACTGCAGAAAGAGGAAGCAGGTAATGGGGGATTGTGCCAGCAGGAGTAGGAGGAGTCTCATGGTCAGATTCCAGGAAAGGGGGAGTGAACCTGGACCTTCTCCAGCACAGCACACTGTATGTAAGAGCAGTGGATCACCTGAGCCTGACCCACAGCCAGCCTGACGCCGAGACGACAACCGACACACACCTCCAACAGAGAATCAGGTGAGCTGTGCTCATTTAAAGAATATGGGTGGTGTACTTATATATGCTTTTTGTTAACAACATGCTTTGTTTTTTTAATTTAAAGTACAGTGGGCTTGAAGTACAAAACTCAACTAGAAAAGGGAAAAGAAAAAACAAATCAAATACACAAATGAAAGCTGAAGTAGGCTACTTGTAAAACTCATAAAAAGCAATTCAAATATAATGAAAATTAAAGATATACAAGTAGAAAAACAAATACTAACCGCAAATACAAATTCAAGCAGGGCTTGAAATTAAATAAAAAACCTGAGAGAATCTCCAGGTTCTTCACTGAGGTCACATTCATATTTACACCCTTCCCACTTGTAAACAAGTGTTTTGTGTTTCTGTTAAACAATGCATTTCTTGTCTGTTTTATGCTGTGGTGTATTATGTTTGTATGGCATGTGTGTTTTCGGACCTCAGATTAGCAATCTCCGTGTTCCAGCTGCGTCCACACCTCACATCCACTATAAATTTAACTTCACTTGCCCTTTCTTTGCTTGGATGTAAGTTTTGTTGAGAAGCTGCTGTAAGATTTAAAAAAAAACTGCAGTGTTTGGCATTTCCGTTGTCCTAGCGCCCTAGCTTCTGGCAAACTTGTGAGAAATGTGCTAAATGTTTGCCAAAAATGTACTGAACATTTTCTGCCAACTTTGCTGCACGGTCACTTTTTTCACATGCACAGAGGTGCTGTGTCGAAGACTTGTGGCAAACAGCTATGGCAACTTTCTCTTGGAAATTTATGACAGTGTTGTTGCAAATAGTTTTTGCAAATGTCCGATGAACGTGGCAGCAAACTTGTGTCAAATAAGTCATTTTCTTGTTTTATGATGCCTATCCTGCTATACCAACTAGTTTAAAAACAGGTGAGTTAAGGAAATTATTCTGGAAAGTATTATAGTAAATAGTAATCAGCACTGGCATTTTTGAGGAAAATAGCAAAACAATATTATACATTGGTTTAAAAGTGTATATATATATATATGTGTGTGTGTGTGTGTGTGTGTGTGTGTGTGTGTGTGTGTGTGTGTGCATTCTTTATAATCTTTGTTCATTGAAAACAAATGAAAACAACCCCCCCCCACCCCCACCCCACCCCGACTCGACTCCCCCACCCCCGGTTCATCTCAGCAACCTTCCCCATCCCCCTGTTTGCCTTAGAATATTAGAATATACAGATTTAAAGGGACAGTCTGTATACCAGGACTTCAAAAGAAACAAAAGCCTCTCTATAAAGTATGAACTGTAACAATATATACAAAAAAGAAAAATGATACTTCACACTTCACTTGACATATATGCCTTGCTGTCTCAGCTTCTGAGGCTGGTGCTTTTATCCAGCAATATTTTCTCATGACTTGTCATTTCTCAACTGCCACAAGAAAAAAACAGCAGAAGAACACTTCTGGAGCAATAAATCAACAGGTGAAGTAAACGTGCTAGGGTGCAAATATGTTTTTTCTTATTTATGATTATTGTATGTTCCAGGAGACAGATCTCTCAGCAAAAATGTCCTTTTCTGATCTCCTGTACCCTGACAACCCCAAAAGGCGTGAGAAGGTAATACAGCTGCAGCAGGAAATCTACTCGCTGATGTCCAACAACTTTCGAGCCACCAACCACCTTATCAACACCATTAACGACCACCTCCACTTAGATTTCCCAATCATCAGCATCCAGGAGAAAGGCACAGTGCAGGAAAACTGCAATATATTAATCAACTCCATGAGGAACATCCAAAAAGAGGTGGAGAAAATCGACACGAAGCTGAAAGAGAAACTGGAGCCAGAAGCCTACAAGAAGCTTCATGACCTGAACCTGCCACATGAGCAGAAAAAAGCCTTGTTGCGTCTTATTGCCCCAATCATAGGGTCTATAAGCACTGTTGCTGGAATAGTACTTATCACACTCATTGTTAAGGGGGTTATTCTGACCGGTATGGTAGTAGCGATTGGCACTGTAGCTACTTGTGGGATAGCAGGGCTGGCCTTGGCTGTAGTATTCATTGGGGTTGACTTAATAGCAAGTGCCATTATGGGTGCAGTGGAGAGGGACAAACTAGAACATGCAATAAGTGAATATGAAAAAGCCCTGGATACATTCAGGCCAGCATCACATAAATACCAGAAGGATATCTTCTACGCCATCATAAAAATAGAATATATTTAATGGGCAAACACTAGGGTGACCAGATGACTCTATAGGGATTTTAAAGCTCCCCTTAAACTGAATGCAAAGAATCAGTAAATTAAGCATTGACACCTTTGCTTAATTGAGTGTTGTTGCCTTTACGGTGTACAGCAACAGTAATAATGATGTAAAACATCTGCAATTCTGAACATGTTTCACTAGCTTCTCTTCTGTGAATTAAAAATAAGTGGCCCTAGTGTAGGGTTGCCACCTTTTCCACAAACCAAAACCGGACATATTTCTCAATTAGCCTATCAAACACCATACTATCAGATCCTGGTACATATCAATAACATCATACTGTTGGTATTTTTAGCACTTGAACTTGCAGGCCATAGTGGATACAGTAAAGTAATTCCTAGCTGGTTGCACATTTCGCTAGTTCAGTATCGTGTAGATAACAGTGTAACACCACTGAAAACTCACAGAAAAACTCAATCATTCATACTTTCTGTCTACAGTACCCGCGTTTGCTCTTATATAGTGTATTATACAGTACATTACTTTTAATGGACATAAATCTTTAATTTAGTGTCTGCTAAATGTCTATAATAATAATAATAATTAATACATGTTAACAGTATGTATGCTTTGCCTTTGCCTTTGTATGCATTTCACCTAAAACCGGACATTCGGGTTTGTTAATTGGCACCCGGACACAGATGCCAAGAACCGGACTGTCCGGGCGAAACCCGGACGGGTGGCAACCCTACCCTAGTGATACGCACTGGTGCTGAAATCAGTATCTGATTGGTCCGATCAACTGCAGGAAACACTTGTTAACAGCTAATTAGTATTCTGGGTTTACATGGCATGGTAATTTAACAACAATACTTATTTACGCAGAGGTGTAATGGTTCATTCATACGTTCTCCAGACCTTATCCGCAGCATCCCGGGCATTATGGAGTCATCTGGTCACCCTAGCAAACACCCAATCCATGTAGAGCTCAGCATGTGACTATTTTTCAATATTGCTTTCGCGTTATTTCTTGAACTTCTGTTCCCACCTGCAACAAGGCATAGAGATCCTGCAAATCCCACAAGACAGAAATATTCCCCACATGAGAGCCCCTTAATTCCCTCAACTGTGTTCATCTCGCTTCCATGCCCGTGGGCACTACCGACTCCCACCCACCTCTGCGTCATTTTCTTGCATTTTAGAGCAAACATATTCTGTATACACTTTGATAACCTTAAACATATTGACTTCAAAACTTTGATCCACCCACTAATAGCAAACAACTCAGAATTGAATGGCGGTTGGTTTTGTGAGTAGAAGAAAACGCCTTCTTTTGAACAATCACACCGCTATTAATTACAGATTTATCATTTGTGATAAGGGGGGTGAGTCAAAGTTTTGATTTAATCTAGCCCCAGGTTTTTAAATAACATATTTACTTTTACTTTCAAAAATCATGAATTTGGTGTTTTTCTGCAAATTACCCCTCTTTTTTTTTTTGTTTACCCAACCAATCCCACCCACTACAACATATATTCGACCCGCTACTGCTCTATGGCAGCGGCCTGTACAGGATCCCAGTCCAGTTGCAATAAGTTTAAATTCCATTCATTTTATGATATTGCTACATAGTTTCCTGGTTTTTGTGTTGCTTTTTTGCTCTCCTTCATTAGAAGAATCTATGTAAATGGCAAAATCCCTTTCATGGGCAGTGTGTAGTGTATGTTCCCACTTCCTGTTTGGATTACTTTGCACTTATCAACATTAAATGTCATTTCATAAGTGTCTGTTCAATCCATGATTTTGATCCCCAATCCTGTTCCTGGAGGAGCCGCAGTCCAGCAGGTTTTCTAGATCTCCAAAATGACCAGCACCTTCAGAACTGGGAAGTGTAGCTAAATTGGTCCAATTAGAACAAGACTGAGTTGAATTAGGTAGTTCAGCCCACAGCTGGAATGAAAATCTGGAGACACTGCGGCCGGCCCTCCACGACCAGGATTGGGGACTCCTGGTCTAAGTCATTTTGTAAATTCCTTGCTGTTTGCCACTTCCCCACTTTGTATCATCTGTAAATTTAACTAGTTTGCTATCTATACCAGAATCGAAATAATTTCATATAGATCAGAAAGAGCAACAGATGTAAAACAGACCCCTGTGGTACACTGCTGCTTACACTGGCCCTGATAGAGGTTACGACCCTTAAGATGAATCACTGTTCCCTGTTTCTCAGCCAGTCCATGTGCAGACATTACCTTGGATTCCTACAGTTTTTAATTAAGAATTAACCTTTTATGACATTAAACACGATGTAAATTTTGGCAATTTTTCTGTTTTCTTTTTGTCTTTGTATTTCACACAATTAAGAAAGCAGTTATTATTACGTTATTGATGCATATCACAAACACCTGTCACTGTCATTCAGGGAGCAACTGTTTAGACTCTATTTGTAGTGCAGCAAAACTTTTGGGTCATTTGCCAAAAACCTTGACCTCCTTTGATTTCAATAAAACAAAATTGTAATGAATGTTTGTCTTTGGGAGAAACTGTTAATTACGGGGGATTTAATACCAATCCGGACCCCCGAAATATTTTGTAGGCGACGTCAAGAACCTATTTTAAATCACAACCAACTAAATAATACTTTGACAAAATCTTTAAAATGTCAAATTGAGTAAATAATTAGATCAATTAAGTCATTAAGAACAGAAGTTGGAATCCGGTTGGCACTGCGCGGGCCCCCCCTCCAGGAACTGAGTTTGACACCCCTGACCCCGTCCCTTTCGGGGGGAGCACGACTGCTATATTTCGTAGTATAAAAATTGTTGTTACAATGTTCGCACAGTTAGGGATAGAATATAATTGAAAACCAGGCTGTGTAATGAACTTTTTTTGGAGTGGGTTGTTTTCAATAAAAGTATGAATAATGTATTTTGCAGACTTCAAAATAAAAGCAACAAATAAAATAGCTGAAGTCAGGATGCCTTAAGAACAACTGTTGTAGTTCACTCTGTCGCTCGTTAACTGTTCATAATCGAGGAGGAAAATAAAATACATGATCCTGGAGGGGATTCGGTGCAATAAGACCCGGGTGTCACTGATCGCACCCGGGTGGCTGAGGTGCCTGTGGCTTGCCCCACTTAATAGAGATGCTTTTGCGGGGACTCACAGGAGTCTGCCGAGCCAGGCAGCAGGAAATCAGTGGCATCTATTTCAACTTTCGGATTCGACCATGGAATGGCGCCGGTTGAATGCGCTGGGCCTTCCAACTGCGGTGGAGGAGACACCGCAACCTGCTAGTGCTCCCGCTACTATAACTTTTTGCTGTTTTTAGATCAGTATGCCCTGCTGAACAGTCTCTTATATACCCCATTCATATTCTAACTTTCTTTTTAAGGTCAAGGCTCTTTCAGCTCCTTCAAAACATACAAATCAATAAAAAATAAATACATAGATATGTCCTCCTGACAAAAAATAAATAGTAGAAATTACACCTTCTGATATTCAGGCCTTTTTGACATTAAGTTTGAAGTACCCATCTTGTTAAACAACATTTTAACATGACAAGTAGAAAAAAAAGAGGGAAACTAGTTTCTCTACATTTGACTCTACATTTTCAGCTGCGTTGAAAGGTTTTGCGGTAATGATTCATCCATATCTGCTGTTTTAGTGGTGGATGACAAATTGTAAAGAATGTTTGTGGGGTTGAGTGCTTCGGCTAGATGGTAATTGAACTGGGTTACCGTCACAGAGATGATGACCGTACACAGAACGAGACGGCCTGGCAGGGGATCATGCGTTTGAGCTATTCAAATTTTGTGTGCAGACGTCAACATTTCTTTGGAAAAATGAGTCAACTTGAAGTGGTGCAGCTACGTTTGCCTGAGAAACACTGGTATGTGGAGTGACTTTCTCTAAAAACAACAAAAAAAAAAACTGTGTCATTAGCCTCTTAGTTAACACTGTAAGACGATTCCTGTAATTCATACAACAGACGTTCTTCCCAGGCTTGTTGCTCTCTTCTCTGCCTCTCCATCCGTCATTGGTATCTGAACACAGTTCAGACATTTAATCTAGAAATCTAATATCGGTGTCTTGGAAATTCATTGGGCCGTCCGATTGATATGTTGCTCGCTAAAGTTAATCCAAGCTTTAAGTAAAGTAAACCCAAGCTTATATACATAGGAATAAACAAGTTTCAGTTATAGTGGAGCTTTTCAGTGATTGGCAGTATATACAATTTTTGGGTTATTAAGGGTTGCATATAGCTTTGTGTACACAATGTGATCGCAGAATCCATCCTACCAGTTCTTATAACATAACCCGTTTCTTATCTAAGAAAAATCAGCTTTTTTTAAAAAACAGATTTTTTCTCTCGAAAGTCTTCTGCAGTTCTCAGAATTCAAGACTAATCTATCACCCCCCATCTTCCCCCCACCCAGATGCTGTAACCACAATCTGTTCCCCTTCCCCTTACTGGGTTTCTAAAATTATTTTGCAAAACAATACTACTAATGTAATAAACAACAACAAAAAAATCAACATTGCTTAGCAAATTCAACCACATTGAACATTGGAAGTTCAAAATAAAGAAATAATATATGCAGACGGATCAAAAAGGTGGAAGAGAAGTTTTGCTGCGTCTCCAAATTGAATGTAATCAGTTTTGAGGAAGATCCAGAATGCGGTGAGGCATGTTGTAGGCCTGATTGTCACAGGCAGCTGGTTCCACTATTGGGGGACGGGGGCAAAAGAGGAAAAGGAGCGAGCACTAGCAGAAAGAACATAAGAAAGTTTACAAACGAGAGGAGGCCATTCAGCCCATCTTGCTCGTTTGGAAGGAAGGCACAACAAGTTAGCCTGCAGAAGAGGATCACAGAGGGCGAGAGCGGATATAGGGAGAGATGAGAGATTGGAGGAAGGAAGGAGCTAGCGATGAAGCGATATAGGGATGAATTGTTGAAAACGATAGTCATGTGAAGTTACGCATAACGGCCGAAGCAGAGTTTTGCTTCTTCGCCTTCAGAAAAAGATACTGACGGTAGCCTTATATCATATGTGATGGTCATCCAGTTGGCAAAATGTGTCCCAAAATGCACATCTGCAAAAGGAGGAACGAGTTCAGATCTGACGTGGCACTTGCGTACTTATCACCCATCGGGGATCTCACTCAGCAATCAAAACACAAATCTCTCTATCTCACACACACACACACACACACACACACTCACACACAAAATGATTGCTGTCTCCTTAAATTTGCACAGCGCATTTCAAAAAGTGTTTGTAAAACAATGACTGCACTCGCACCACAGCATTTTAAATAACAATTTCTCCAACCAAGACTTCCCTGTAACCTATTATTATTATTATTATTATTATTATTCTGTTTAAGTATAACGTTGTTACTGTACTGGTGTAACGTACCATCTTAACATTTTGGAATTTGAATATGAAATGCCCGTTTCCAGGCATAATTATTTCAGAAACACAATCAGTCTGATATCCTAGACAAAAAAAGAACTTTGCTTAAATGTAACTGACAAATTTTTTTTTTTTATTTGGGTCACTCGAAAAAGCAGCTTTCAAGTAATTTATTTCAAATACATTGTGTAGCCACCTATATTACATTTTAAATATTGAAATAGTTATTTATTTACATTTATCAGGCCTTCAAAATCATTACAAAGTTCCAGTTTTTACTTTGAAAATCAGCCTGAATCTATCTGAAGACACACTTGGAATTTTTAATAATTTACAAATTGTTTTAATTTTTTTTACTCTCAGTGGGCGCTATACTCAGTGGAAGTGTTGGTTCCAACATTTCTTAATAAGGAACGTTTAATGAACGTTTAAGGAGTATTGCATTTTGCACTCCTTCCCACACTCCGACTATTTAAGGAAAGAAATACCACAGGCGTAACAAATACTGAATATCGACAAAATTCTGACTGTTATCACCTCATTAACTGGTCATGTAGGAGCTTAAAGTGATACACAAAAGTTTTAAGGAGATTTTTTTACAGTAAATATTGACCGGCAGTTCTGGTCTGCCCTTAAAGCATATAAGCTTAGCGTTCACCATAGGAACTGCCATTTCGTCAGCGTAAAACATGGATTTGTGCGCTGGTGTGATGGCATGATGAGTGATGCTGCCGCTGTTTGCACCATGAGCCCACAGCACATAAACAACAAGAGGATTTCAGATGGCTTTTACCAAAAAGAATAAATGCAGCATTTACTTTAATAAATATGTTTTAACAAGAAAATCAGTCAAGAATTGTGCTTCAGTACATTCGGTCTGTGGTTGGCCATATTAACTGTAGCCTATAATCATAAATAAGTGCACATTCAAATACATTGCATTTCAGATTTTCTTTGGAAGGGTAGGGTGAAGAAAGGGGATGGGGGATTTTATTACACCACTCATGCTAGTGTGACAAGAAAAACACCACTGCAAAAGTGTATTCAACATAATGAACAATGAATGAATAAATATCAATATAACATGTAACTGTTATGTTGCATACTACGACTACGACTACTACTACTACTAATAATAATAATAAGGCTGAAAGTCCGGTTCGCATTGCCTTGCAGAAGCAACCTCGGGATACAGGCTGCATATATCTAGCAGAACCAGCCTACATTGTGTTCTGGGCTTCCCATGCAGAAGCAACTTGATCAAAAAGCAGTGAGTTATAACAATGCAACTAAATGTATTATTATCATTATTATTATTATCAATGACAATACTGTACAACACAGACAACCGCCGAGGAGTTAGCTGACCGTCTGATATAAAAAAAATAATGAAACTTAAAGATACAATGAATATTTCCTAAAACCTGCATACTGAACAGGATATAAACTAGCAGATGAGGTGACTGCTATATATGCTGTTTGGAAGAGAAAATAAAAATAAAAAAGGTTATCATAGCAGGTTTAGGTATATCTCCATATATCGCAACATTAAAATCCTTCCAAGCCTCTCTCCGTGCTCCCCCTTCTCGATGTGACGTTAGCCTCCTGCAGAGCTGGACCAATCAAAATGCATTTTCTGGCCCTAAACCTGGCCTGAATGTCAATTATACACTTTGTTTTCACTGATGGAATCCTAATTGATTCATCCTTAAATCCTTCGGTACAATGTGGGCTCACCAAATTTCCTTATTTCAGTGGATTTCATTTGAGTATCGCTTCGAAAAAAAAATGTTTGGAAAAATATTTTCCACACCACTATAATACCGACACTTTTGAGTATAGAGCCCAAAAACTGTTTGAAAAATGACGGTTATCAGTAATATTATGATAATATATTGCTGAATTGTTTTGTATTGCTGACCAACCAACCGCATGGTGATACACTCAATGGGTCTCATTCATGAAACATTCGTAAATGTGTGAGTGATTTGCGCGTAAAGAGACATTCCCGAAAATTCTTCTCCTGATTCACAAATACTTCGTAAACGTCAGATTTGATAGTGAAATGTGTGTGTGTGTGTTAATGAATTCCAATCAGTTGTAAATGGGACGCGCGTGCACGCTCATTCTTAATTACCATAAATCCCGCCCATTAAAACCGACTGACAACTATATATGGGCATCATATTATGACACCAAACGAAGGATTTCAACGTGTCTTCTCAAAAGCGAATGAAGAAGAGAAATTTCTCAGATGCAGAAATTAAAGTTTTATTATCAGAAGTTCATTCAAAACGCCACATTTTATTTTCAAGCGTACATAGTGGCGTATCAGGTCTTAAAAAAATGATTTTTTAGGTAATACCTAAATGCTTTAGGTAAAAATGCTTGGCAGCGTATTACAGATGCAGTTAATGGAGTTTCATCTGTTAATCGAGCAGTCCCAGAAGTGAAAAGAAAATATTTCGACATGAAGCTTGACTGCAACACTTGTAACTTGCGGACTTGTAAAAAAAAGAAAAAAGAATAAACAGCTTGAATATAATAAATAAATAGATAAAAGAAAAAAAAAGACTTGCGGACTTGTGTTCCGTTTGCAGATGCTATTACTGGCTCTCGTAATAAAAGTAAAACGAAAAACCGTATGCAGTTACTATATATTGTTTTACGGTGTGTACTTTACTCTTAACACCTTTTACCTATTTATTTATTATTCTCAGGTAAGGTAAAGAAAGTCAAATCTGACCTAAACCGTAAGCATTCAAAAGGTACTTACAATTTGGTCAGCTCCCCTGTGGTATGTTCTCATTAAAAGTAAACATTAATCTAAGTCTCAGTAGGCAGATTTTATAATCAATTAAATTTATTTAAATTAGTTACTTTTCTTTTATAATAAACAATAATATAAAGGCAAATAAAACTACATCGTTTAAGTATAAAATACAATAATCACGTCTTGAATCAAAGGTGTAGTAAGCTCTGGGCTTCTTCTCTTCTGCTTGGGGTTTCTTGTCCCCAGCTCTGGGCTTCTAGGCGTCGGGGGCTCTGGCGTATCAGTATCCCCCCAGGCAAACAGTTCATCAGTCTTTTATACTCCTGTTGTTTTCAACAGACGTTGGGTTGTCACTCCTCCAAAGTTTCCCAGATTCTTCTCTAGTCAGGTGCAAGCAGTCCACTTCTTCATGTCCTTGAACTACAGTAAACTCAACTAAGATGGCTGAGTTCATTTACAGTTTTAGGAGTCTAGCGCACACACATAATCGCACTTTTCTGCTCCTCTTAACATGGGTTGGCACAGTCACATAACCAATTACTACATCTATGCCAAAACAATATAGGCCATCTTTTACAAACAAAATAAATAACAACATTGAATGCAATGCATTATATCCAATACATTGGCTAAATATGTATAACAATAAAGGCATCTATAATAAACAAGGAGGCAGGTAATTGCATTTTCTTGATATTATACAACACCCCCTTCATGCAATTATCCTGACTCTTTATCCTCCCTTCTCATGATTGTAGCACAAACTTTGTTCACGTCATTAAACTTTACCAATAACATGGACATTTGTCCATCATTCTTAAATAGATTGGTTTGTTACAGTTCATGCAATATTTCACCCAGATTTGTTTTCTGGTTCCCATAACAGAAATAATCAATTATTCTTCTTTTGTAATTGTATTAAAATCATTTATTTATCAAGGGGCAAAACTTTGTGCTCTGCTTGTTTATTATATATCAGGCCAATTTGGATCTCAAAAAGAACCCAGTACTTCAAGCACCCGGTCTCCCCTTAGAGGCGCGGCTCCTCCCCTGGCTCAGCATCAGACAGGGTATGCAGAAGCCCAGCCAGGGGATGCGCTTCCAGGTGAATCGTGGAAACGTGAGCCGCTGACATCTCCTAGGGTCTTTAGGGTACAAAGTTAGTATCTCTGGGGTATGATGGGTTTTCTTGCCCAAACTACAAGTTTAAACATCCCCCTTGGTTTGAACCAGTCTTGAAATTTATTCAATGTTCAAACAGTGCACAAGGTTTCTTTTTTTATTATTGCTTGTAAACGTCCCGTTCCAAACCTCTGGGTCAAATATTGTCATGCAACACATTTTCTCATTCAAATATCTTGCACTAAATTCAGTAATCATTTCTTAAGCATTAACAGATTCTCAGATATCATAATTGTACCATCAAATATAACAAAACCCTTTTAGTAATTGTTGCATAAACATATCACATTCTACAATTATTTAATTATGGTTAATTATGGTTACATTTCATACATTTACTATAATCAGAACAATCCAGTTATTAAACCTTTGTATCCAGAGTAATCCTTCTAATTATGTTTCCCTTAATTTCTGAGAACAATATATATGTTCAAACATAAATTATATAAATCAAATTGTTCCTTGTTATACATAAGGTTCCCATTGTAAAGTTTAAAAACAATCTCTCAAGTTAATAATATCCATCTTTAAACCTTTTGTATTTTAAATTACATTTACAAGTTCATCTTTTAACATGCCCTACGGTCATAAGAGTTTCTTCTTCAATTAGCATAGCATATATTTTAATTTCCTTAATATATGATATACATTCAAAGTCCACTGTAGCCAATGAATTCTTTAAGTCATAAAGATTTCAAAATATTTCAAAAACAACAACAACATTATTTTCAGTAATTTCTTACTAGAAATTATCTTTACATCTCCATTATAAGGTTCACACTTTGTTACATCAGTATTTGGTGGCATCACACACATTTTAAATCCACAAAAATGAACCCAATAATCAAATCGTCTTATCAGGAGTTCCCCCCCTAAACGTCTCCTTAGTTAAATCTAAAAGGTATAATCTTTTCTAACCCCAGATTTGTTTATTACTATAGTATAATACATTTTCACGTAATTTAATTAGAATATTATTTATTCATGTACAATAATACATTTTGTTTTCTTAAATCAACATGTATTTATCAGTCAGTAAAACCCATAAATACTTGGCTTTATAGATGACATAAAAGTATTTCATTTTATCATAAGTACATTCGTGTTTACAATATCAAACACCCACTTCATAATAGTTCTTTTAGTTCTATGGTTTTTATTTTAATTATTTTTTATAAATCATTAAAATAATAAAGTAATAATATTTACCAGGATTTCCCAAAAGGTTTAACTGACCCCAGCTAAGGTCTCAGTGCTGGTGGATGCAGAGCGGCCTTTTCTTGCTATTACAGTCTATCTTGTTTTACAGTCTATTTTGTGACTGATTAAGAGGCATACAAACTATAAAGGACTTCTTATGCTATTTCCGCCCCCTTCTTCGGAAGGGTTTCAGTTTCAGTCAAGGCCATTTGGTGCTCTTGCATGGATCATAATGAGAGCTTGTTTGTCCTCATCTGCTCTCTTGCTGTTCTCAAACACCTGCATGATAAGCCTGCATCCAGGAGTGTCAATCAGGTCAACATTACAATATGTCTACTAGCACCTATTATTCATAATGAGCTAATTTTTCAATTATTCATTTCTTTTTGTTTACTATGGAAACATACTAAATTACTTTTAAGTTGTTTCCTCCACTCTTATACAAGTTGATTGACCATTCTTGTTCAGTTTCTCTCCCAATTTTTCTAGTCTTCTTTCTGCATATTAGAATACTTTAACATATAACAGATAATGCAACATTTTCCATAATTCTAATCTATTTTATGTGACTCTCATTAAATATTATTGACCTACATACTCCATTTGCTATCATCATGTATTCGTGATTTAATATCACTCTTCGTTTCTGCTGCCAAGTACGTGCACACATTTTTTTTTTTTCCTAAAAAGAAATACTGTCTATTTTCATTTTTAATTTTATCATGATATTTAGGATGATGTTTAAAAATAACCCATGTTTTATATCATTTTTCATTCTCACTCTTTCTACAAGTAGAAGGAATTAACTATCCATGTATTACTTTATCTTATATTACCATTATCTCTTGGTTATTTTTCCTTCTAACCAATGCTAGAATATTCTTCACTATTCTTCACATTATTTAATAGTTTTCACAATATTAGTTTCATTATCATCAAATAAGTCTCCATAACTGCATTAAGACTTTTAGTATTTGCTTCTATGCCATTTTCTAAATTACATTCTTACACAATTCATATTTATTTTGTCCATGAATGTTCTTCTTAAACTTTGCTGAGACTGTCGCAGTGTTTACAGATGTCTTTCCATTTTCCCTAAATATTCCAGTTCTAACCAAATGTATACTTTTCTCTCTTATCGTCAAAATCTTAATTTCCTGTAATGTTCCTTTAGGGTAGATTCACCTTACAGTGAATAATCTTCGTTTACCTTCCTATTCAATATTTCTATCAGAACATTCACTTTAAAACATCTTGTTCTTTCTGTTTGTAATACTAATATCATTGGGTTTTTCCTCCAATTTTTTACCCTAATTTACTTCACCTATATTCTAGTGCTTTATACAGTGGATTCCTCAAGCAAGATTATGCAGATATGAGAATCCCATAATTTCAGTAGTTCCATAGTGCACTATTCAAATTTTCTTCCTTTATGTACTATTAAATATGTTTTTCCCACTTTCTATATTTTATACTTGTAAATTTTCCACATTAGCTTTATAGCACAACTTCCTGCTTTCTTTTGCTCCCAAAAACTTTAGTTCACTTAAATCGCTTGTACAGTTAGGCTACAATAAAATCAACAAATTGCCAAATTGCTGCTACATTCATAATAATTTAAACAATAAATAATTATCATTTACCCACAGCAATTGATTTATATTAGCAGGAGTTTTCTATATTTCAGCATTATTCTTCCCTCTTTTTGGACTATTTACTTTAATTGTTTTTGATAAGTAAATTCCAAAGTATCAGTCTACCCACATCAAAAACTTTTAATAGTTTACTCTTTTGTTAATCTTGTGCCAGCTCTTTCTCTTGGCACAGGCAATCGAGGTGCTTTGCTGGTCCTGTTCACTATTTCCTTAAAGACCAGCCTGTCGTGCTGAGTGAACCTCTGCTAGCAGGCTCTCTCCCTTCCAGAAGTTCACTGGCACACAGGATCAGCTCTGCCTTCCAATCATGTCATTGGGACCTTTTTTTTCTTTTCTTTTTTTTTTCTTTTTAATTATATATATTATTCATTTAATCACATTCCCCCTTTTTTGGGAGATTTTTTATTGTGATACATTCTTACACTATATTGTAAATAGCTTTTAGCAATTGTTTCCATTAACCATTTCTCACTTTGGTTGGAATATTTTGCCTTCTTCAAAGCAAGATTTTAGGCTCTCTAGTGTCATCCCAAGTCTCCTGGGACAAAACCAGCAGCCACTTGCTTTCTACGCCATTTGTATTTATTTCAATACATTTTGACTATTTTTACGACGCTAGAAATACCCAGCTGTTTCCAAGTCTGATTTCTTTGTACACCTTTGTTCCGTAATTTTGCCTTGAATGGTTAAATCACCAAAGGTCCATGCCCCAAATTCTATGCCTATTGCCTACCATATATACCAGCAAATTACTTTGGTTAATGTCTTTCAAACATTCATCGCATTTAGTCCACTGCAACCCTGTTACATAAACAGTCTTATGCATCCATGTGCTCGCCGATAGTCACTAGGTCATTCATTATTACTTTGAGGATAACTCATCCTACATTCCTGGCAGACAACAACACACTAGGTTCTCTCATTGTTTGTTGACAATCTAAATTCTTCTTTGTCAATTTATCGTTAAATTAACCTCAGTCCTGATAATACCTCTCTAGTTATCTCTAACTGAAGAAGCTTTTTTTTTTTTTTATCTTAATCATACTTTTATTGTTAAATTTCATTTGTCGCCTTGTTTTTTATAGCAAGGATCAAATTCCTTTTAAATCAGAGGAAATGTTCTAATAACTCCAAGTTTCTTAGTCAACTATCCTCACTTTTATAATTATTTTTACATCTGTAAATGGCTAATCTCCATGTACAGTAGGCTTATTCAGACATTTCTTACAGTCACTTTGTATGCAGTACTTTTGATTTTCAGTTTGTTAAATAGCTGTAAAATGAAAAATATTAATTTCATTTATCACATCTTGCCTGCAACTTTTATTAGTAGGCTATTAACAGCTGTTCTTGCATTTTGATCACTCTGCTGCATATATTAATATTTATATTAGAACTCATTTCAGTTAATCAATATTCAAACCTGGTCTTTGTTCTAAATATCCTAAAACTATTTGCTCAGTCTAAAGCAGTCACTATCTCTTCCACCGTAGTAAATTATACATTTACTTTTGTTATGTACATTATTATTTTAACATTATTATTATTATTATTTTTCCTAAATTCATTCCGACGCTCCATCCACTTTTTCTCTCTCTATGTTTCTTCCGGCTTCTCCCGTTATAGGGGTCATCACAGTGGATCATCCACATATCTGTTTGGCATTGGGGTTAACAACAAATTCCTTTCCTTGTGCGACCCAGTATTGAGAGTGCACTCATGCAACGCCAGTCGCTAGGACTTCTTAAAAATCCATGAACTACTATAATATGTAACCCACTTAATTATTTTAATATCTTATTTCTTGTTCACTATATTTAACATCTATATTTGACTTTTAAATTACTCCATTATAATTGTTGCATATCTTTAACATATGCAATAGTATTATATCTTTAACATAAACAATAGTAGTATTATAATGTCTGTCTCCATGTAGGAATATGTATCTTGTTATCAGTCAAAACTTCAAAGATTAAATTCTCACTAAGGTGTTAAATTTGGTCCAATATCCATTATATATTATACATTCTGTTTCCGTTTCTCTACTTTTCTTTAAGTCTAGCTAAGTTCAGGCTAGCTTATCAGCTGTATTAATATCATATCACTGTGTTTTCTTTAAAATTGTCTGAACCTTATAGTCCAACCAGACAAAGGCTTAGTCTATATGAGAGGTTAAGTCCCCCCAACATTTTTTAAAGCTTTAGAGCTAAATCAGTTTGTTTACCTGGTGGTTTATTTTCCCGTTTTTCAAAACAGTTTAAATCAAACCCTGTTTCTCCATGTATTGCTGGGTTTGTCTGGCAAAACTTCTGTTGAGCGACCTTGAGCTACTCCCGTGAGCTCTGCGTGCTAGGCTGTACCAGGAGAGAAATCACTCCCCCTAACATGCTTCTCTTTCTGACTCCAAACTCCTATCTTCAGTCTTCAGTGCATATAGTTTTACAAACAATTGTACTTTTTTAAGAAACCTCTTTCCTTTTTTATGACTTTTTATCTGGCTATTAATAGTTGTTACAGCATATGATATCAATCCTCCTTTTATTATAATGTTTTGCTTTTATTTTATTTTTCTTCCTCACTGCAATATTTTGAGGCTCTCTAACTGTAGTTGTTTGTCAAATGAAGATTATCTTTTGACCTCGGTCAAAAATTCCAACTTGGAATATCTTTTGCACAGAACTGCTAAACTTTTTCTCAGAAGCAAGGTATGTTTTTATTTTTATTTTATTTTATTGATTGATATCATATTGTATCAGCATCAATATTCAAATTTCCTAATGTTTTTATCTCATTAGTCTAGTTATAATTGCACTAGATACTTAGAGTAAGGTTACTGACAATACAGCAACAGTGAAGCAACACTTTAGTGACTTAAATCTCTTCTTAAAACATTTTATTTTAAGATTTACTTGATTTTCCATTTTATTTGTTTATATTTGTATTTAAAATGTGTAGTTTTCACTCTTGTGTTTGCCTGTAAAGCACTTTGAGAAAGCAACTTTTAAAGGTGCTAAATAAAATAAATGTATTATTATTAATGCTTTGGTAAAGCTGGTTTTATATTCACACATTCGGCACAAACTACAACACATTTTTTGTTGTTCTCTATAGAACTCGACGTCTTTCACATGGCTGCTTTAATTGCACTAACATTTCAGCTTATTCCTGTTTAGTTTAATCAATATTTTATCTAATATGTACATATACTTCATCATTTGCTAGCAATAACATGCTTTAATGTAACTCATTAAGCTATCTATTTTATGAGTATAAACAAACCACTTCAGATTCCAAAATCTAAAACTCTTAAACTCAAACTCGTTAAACATTAATAATCTTTTGTATATATACTTATTAAATCCTCAAACTTGACTTCCTAGGCAATTTTGACACAACTTCTACAGCTTTTAAACAGCTTTTGCTTTATTGAATCCTCAATTATTAAATCTAAATTTCACTGTCCAGGGTGTTTCCTTAACTATCTTGAGCGGCTGGAATGATAGGCATTTCACTCCTTTAAAACCTTCTGCCATTAGTATAATATTATAATATATATATATATATATATATATATATATATATATACCTAAAAACAGCTTTTCCTTCTTTCACAACTTCTTCAATTGGTATAGACCTCTCTTATCTAAACGTATTTCTTAGATCGATTTTCAATCTGTTATTCTTAGTTTCTCAGATGTTAATAAAATAAATAAAATCTATCAGACTTCTTCCTCCAGTCCAAAACATTGTATCTTGTCGCTAACTTAAACATTCCATTTAATAATACTCTTTAAATTTACTATTTTTAACAGCTCTCCTAGTCTAAGAAGTTTACAATATAAGTTTTTGTATAAATTTCTGTATAAAAATCCATACTTCATGTATAGTTATAATTCACTTTTTACTAATTATAGCTCATCCTTCTTGCTCATCTGTTCGTCTGACTGTTTGTACAGTATTTAATTTAATTTAATTTTTTTTTCTAAACTGTAATATTCATTCTTATTTCCTTTATTTTATTTTCTTCATGTAAAGCACTTTGAATTACCATTACGTAAGAAATGTGCTATATAAATAAACTTGCTTTGCCTTATCTTGTCATTTTAATAAATGAATTAACAATTTCTTGCTGCTAGCCCTTAATTCCATAATTTTAAATTATTATTAAATTATATTCTCTTACCTTAGAGTAGCAAAGTTTTCCTGTATAAAACCTGTTATAGTTCAGTCTCGGTCACGTCTCCATTGTTTAACATTTATCAGCGTACCAAGCCCTGTTCTAAGTTACTGAATTATTTATCATTTTCTCTGCTGTAGACATTATTTAAAATTTTGTTCAAGACTAAAGTAGCCTATAAAATATGAAATATTCTATTTATGTTTGTTTGTTTGCCCACTTATTTAATTTACATATTTTATTACTTCGTATTATTCATATTATTTAGGTATTACTATCTTTTTATTTTTGTGACCTATTTTTCTCTCAGTAAACTGTCATTATGTTTGTCTTTATACACGTTTGTCTTGTAGCAAAATCTCAGCTCACCTACAGTATATGCATTTTCTAATGCTTTAACCTCCTGTCAGCATAGGCACTATATGGTAATGCAATTTTTAATTCCTACCTGTTTACTTATGTTTGCAGTATGACCTGACATGATTTAAGTCTAATATTTCAGCTTATAAACTATTCTTCATTGAATTTTGGGTTAGAAGTCAGACTAGCATATTCAAAGTCCCAGTGTCTTTTTCCATCTCTTCTTCTGGACTTTGAAGCTTCTCTTTAGCAATATTAACGCTCTCTTGTCTTTTGGAGTTCTTACTGACTTCTTACTAAGTCTCGCATCAGAAACTAATTTTTGTTTTTAATGACACTATTACTTCTAAAGTTTTAGTCACTTTTCTACTTAAACCCTCAGTAAATGGGTTCCCATTTTAAACTGGCTAACTTTATATCTCTGTAAGTAAAATTTCTGTAGGCACAAGATTAATTTTTTTCCATTTTTATCATTTTCCTCTTAATAGCATCCTACTTTATTTCTTTCTATCAGAATATGTGTATTTAGTCCTCTGTTTTTACTACAATAACCTCTGACTAATCATTCAATATTAAAAGTATATATTTGTTACATTTAACACAATATTATTTGATTACCTGCTTTCACTTTCTGTATCGTGTATCAGAGGTATTGGACTTTAACTCACCCTGACTCTGTTGTAAAACTCTCATATGTAGGCATGGACGGCCGAGAGAGTCCTTGCGGGACATCTTTTCCCATTTCTAAAGTTGTTACTCTTTGCATTGTTACTTAAGTTTATTGTTAATAGTTTATCTCCCATTTTCTTCATTGTCTGTTATTTGCAATTATATCCCTTCAATTACCATTTTTACTCCATCATAAACTATTATTTAACTTTATATTAAAATAAAGTTTACCTGACTTTTATTTTGTCTTTTATTTTTTATTTTGCCTCCCTTAAGTTTTCATAACTATCGTTTTACAGGTCTTTCAGCCTCTAGCGTTCAGAAGTACGAGCTCTTCTCTGTAATAGTGTGGGAGACGATCTGGCACGCACCACTGTTGGCTTTTCGAGTCTGAGCTATGCTCACAGACTCTGTCTCTTTAACCGGTACACCTATTTTACAATAAAATCATCCTGGCTGTTCCAGGACCAATAATTATTCTTTCATTACACTTTTTATTTTAATTTTAATATGCCAGATAACATCCCATTTTTCTCAGCACATATTGTTACTGATTATAAGTCCTACTTTTAGCTTGCATATTTCCACTTCATAAAACTGTCTTCGGACAATGTTAGGTGCATTTCTTCTTTTTGTTTAAAGATATTAATATCAATTTGATATAGCCTGTCTATCCAGGTCTGGTGGCTTAAATTCTTTTTAGCACTCTATCATTCGTAATATTTAGAAAAACATTTCTTAGCTGTTTATTAACAGTCATTCATTATTAACGATTATTCCTTGTCTAGAAGTCTTATTCTGTAATGTTATTACATGTACATATTTTTCCACTTCATATTAGACCTACCTCAGTCTTTAAGTTTTAACCATTTTGGTCTATCTCTATAGAGAAGCCTCGTTCCATTTTCTAGAACCGTTGTGTCTGCCTGGAAGGCTATTTTTCATTTTAATACATGAGAATCTCATGTAAGATATCTACATTGCTGGATTTTACTGCTTTCCCTGTCATAAGCGAAGCGTCCTCCACTAACAGGTCTTATCTTTTAGCCAGTCTCTGCCTCTTACTCTCTGAGGCTAGCCTTTTGAGACTCTCTGTCTCTCCTTTTTCACGGCTTTCTCAATCTTTACGGCTCTCTCGCTCATAAAGTTATTTGTTCTACGCGCGTTCAACCCTTTCTGGGCTATCTATAAATAATCTCTGTTCAACCCTTTCCGGGATTTTCCTTTAAATAATCTTTTCTAGATTATTACTTTCTGGCTAAATTTCTCTTAGTCGACTTTTGTTTTAACCCTTCTGGGTTATTATTACATCAATCTTTTGCCCTTTCTGGGTATGCATTATAGCATTCATTTTTCCACTCTCACGGAATTTTTTATTTTTTTATATTTTCCACTCTCACGGAATTTTATTTTTATATTAATCTTTGCCCTTTCTGGGCTTTATTATAACAGTAATATTCTCCCTTTCTGGGTCTGTATTTTTAAATACTATCTTTTCCAGAAATTTCTCTTAAACGTCTTTTATTTTAACCCTTTCTGGGTTGTTCCTTTAAATAATCTTTTCTAGATTATTAACATTTTTGGGGTCTTACAGGTTGCCTTTTAGTTGGTAATTTACTAGCTTTCAAAGTTCGTACTCCGATACTCAAGCGACGAGTGCGGAAGCGAATGGGCAAGCATTGCTCGATCGACCGTGGCCAGGGGTCGATGGATCAATGCCCCTAAAACGTTGGGCGCCATGTTTTACGGTGTGTACTTTACTCTTAACACCTTTTACCTATTTATTTATTATTCTCAGGTAAGGTAAAGAAAGTCAAATCTGACCTAAACCGTAAGCATTCAAAAGGTACTTACAATTTGGTCAGCTCCCCTGTGGTATGTTCTCATTAAAAGTAAACATTAATCTAAGTCTCAGTAGGCAGATTTTATAATCAATTAAATTTATTTAAATTAGTTACTTTTCTTTTATAATAAACAATAATATAAAGGCAAATAAAACTACATCGTTTAAGTATAAAATACAATAATCACGTCTTGAATCAAAGGTGTAGTAAGCTCTGGGCTTCTTCTCTTCTGCTTGTGGTTTCTTGTCCCCAGCTCTGGGCTTCTAGGCGTCGGGGGCTCTGGCGTATCAGTATCCCCCCAGGCAAACAGTTCATCAGTCTTTTATACTCCTGTTGTTTTCAACAGACGTTGGGTTGTCACTCCTCCAAAGTTTCCCAGATTCTTCTCTAGTCAGGTGCAAGCAGTCCACTTCTTCATGTCCTTGAACTACAGTAAACTCAACTAAGATGGCTGAGTTCATTTACAGTTTTAGGAGTCTAGCGCACACACATAATCGCACTTTTCTGCTCCTCTTAACATGGGTTGGCACAGTCACATAACCAATTACTACATCTATGCCAAAACAATATAGGCCATCTTTTACAAACAAAATAAATAACAACATTGAATGCAATGCATTATATCCAATACATTGGCTAAATATGTATAACAATAAAGGCATCTATAATAAACAAGGAGGCAGGTAATTGCATTTTCTTGATATTATACAACAATATATAATATTTTTTCAAAATACTGTGTAAATATGTACCCGATTACGGTGAATTAAAAGGCAGCCTTATTAATGAGCAAAACATTCGGATGTAGATTTCTTTCGTACCAACTAACATTTGGGAAATACGAACATTTTAATGAAAATTTACGCCAGAACCACTTTACACACGATTTACACAAAAATTCGTTCTGCTCGTGTTTCATGAATGAGACCCAATGTATGCCGCCATTCCCGCGCTAACTACACAAAATATTGCGATAGCGATCCTGGGGTCGCGCATGTAAAGAGCTAAATCTGTGTTGTTGTACATCTTGTTCTGTGATGTTCTGGCGGGAGTTGTTGCAATGTTGTGCGCCAAATGTGTGCTGCCAGTCAAGCCGTGATCGCCCAGTCCTAGACATGTGCATGCAGGTTGTGTTTAGCTTGCATGCCTGGGATTAGGCGAGCTCGTAGGTCCGGGGCGGGACAGCTGTAGAAGAGCATAAGTACTGGGTGCAGGGCCCGCGAAAAGAAAGAGATTCTGCTGAGGGCTGACTAGAAACTGCATGTGTTCCTGTCTGTCGAGCTGCTGCTTATTGTGTCTGAATAAACCGTGTATTCAAAAACGGTACATAAAGTCTCTCTCTGCCTACCTTCTTTCCTGGGTTCGCGACAAAACAGATTTGTTTGACGCAGTATGTGCATTTAAAATGAAATCGCAGCTGCACAAACAAACCAGGTCAAAATTTCTGGTTTAGTAATTTCGGTTTTTTTGTTTTATTGTTTTTTATCACATGCTTTTTTTGTTGGCACAACTATAAGATTAGCTCCCTATTGGCTAATAAACACAATATGTCCCCCCAACATCTTTAACAAGCCCTTTAACAATATCTACAAAGTAGTAAACTGTTTATCTAAGCTTTCAGATAATATTATTTAGTATATTCCAATACTTTACTATGGTCCCAAATTGTGCAGGTGTTAGGTTTTCTATCAAAAATGAGACAAGGCATACTTAGAAATACTTATAACAAGAGAAAATGTTTTTGAAGGGTTAAAAAAATGATTAGAAGAAACAAGGGATATTGTAGATTTTGTCAGGCATTTGTTCACACCCAATGGGAAAATGTGATTAGACCGGAAGTGACCGGAAGAGACCTGGGGATGTAGACTAGTGTTAGGGCGTGGTCAACCAAAATAATAATAATAATAAGCTATGAATAAGAAGCCACACTCGTCACTAAAAGGTATTGTTTCATTCATTATTTATTTATTTAAGTGATCATCTCAAGATAAAAATGAAAAGACTGATGTTTTGGTCCTAAACGGGACCTTCATCAGATAGATTTGTATTTTATTTTTATTTTTTGCAGTTTTATAATAACTTGATAGCGTATTATTGCACAACCACGGAGGGCCTGCAGCCACACACTCTTCCCTCTATGGGTCACACACATTTCTGCGCTTCTATGCGAGATTATACGGTAAGACACCGGGATCATCCTAGGTAGGACAGGCTTGTCTTTCAAACAGCTGATTGGTTAAATCACTCATGAATGATAAAGAAGGTGGTTCCTTTCCTGGGTCCAGCCAGTAGGCTATACTCTTCTGGCTTCAGCTCACTTCCAGCTGTCTGATTGGCTGAGAGCGCGGCGTATCACCGTTTGGCGGAGGGTTCTGTCAGCGATACCAAAGAGTATAGAAGCCCAAGAGGCGAAGCTCAATAGAACGCTCCATAGCAACAGTTGCCCCCATGACGTGACGGCGCGGCCAAAAAAGATAATGCAAAAAAGATGTGCAATCTAGCAAATGCACACATGAACTATAAACACCTACCAGAGAATGTAAATGGATTTTGCCATTGACTGGCGCTAACGATTTCAGCAGCTTTCAGTCCATAATGGCGGGCGCGCCTCCGCAGCGCCATCTACAGACCGTTACCCATAACACAACAGAGTTTCGCCTCTTGGGCTTCTATACTCTTTGGCGATACTGGCTGCATTCGCGTTACTCCTAAAACGGGTCTGCGTGTGACGTCAGGGTCTGTGTGGACGGAGCGCGGACAGCTTTTGGGAGGAGAAGGTCATATCAAAGATCATAACACTTCAGAGCAAAATTCAGGAAAGCTTATCGGAAACCGTTCTAACAGAACTTGCAGAGCTCCAATCTAAATTAGACAATATTTATAAATACAAAGCTGAAGGCTCCTATGTTCGTTCAAGGAGGAAATGGCTAGAACAAGGTGAACAGAGCTCTGCTTATTTTTTTAGAATGGAAAAACACAACTCTAGGAATCTTTCTATTAGTTCGCTGCAAATTAATGGCGTTTTGACAGATAATTCGAAGGAAATTGCCTCTTTTTGCAGTGATTTTTATTCAAAGCTATATAAATCTAATTACTGTAAGGACTCAGCCTCCCTTTGCTTTCAGTCATTAAATGAGGTTAAATCGATATCTAAAGATGAGCAGCTTGACTGTGATAAAACTATAACTATTTCTGAAGTAATTGGAGGGATTGAGGGCCTTAAAAATAATAAATCTCCTGGAACCGATGGCCTAACGGCCGAGTTTTATAAGAGCTTTGCTGAAGAATTAGCACCGTTCCTGCTAGAGATGTTTTTGGAGAGTATTCAGTCAGAAACTTTGCCTTCTAGTTTAACACAAGGGCTTTTAACTCTGATACCTAAACCTAAGAAAGATACAACTTTGATAGATAAATCTGTCTTCTTAATAACGATTATAAAATATTAGCCTGGGCTTTGGCTAAAAGACTTAAGTGTGTTTTGAGTTCAGTTATTGATGAGACACAATCATTGATTTATGCCAAAAAGACATATAGCAAACAATATCCGACTTGTTCTAGATGATGATGACAGTCTTATTCTTTTTGTAGATTTCTACAAAGCTTTTGACTCTCTTGAACACGAGTTTATTTTTCTAGCTCTCCAAAAGCTTGGGTTTGGTGATCCATTCTGCAAGTTTATAAGAACTCTTTATAATAATGCCAACTGTTCCATCAACCTTAAATCGGGTATACCTCGCCTAGATTTGTCAAGAGGAGTTCGTCAGGGTTGCCCTGTGTCCCCTTATTTATTTCTTGTGGCTGCACAACTTCTCTCCTCCTCTCTTCTGAGTAGTCATCTGCAAGGTATTACTATCGCCAACAAACATATTCTTATTAGTCAGCTAGCTGACGACACTACCCTGTTCTTAAAAGATGAATTACAGATGCCGATTGCAATCCAACACATACAATTTTTCTCTAAAGCTTCCGGTTTAAACTTAAATCTTAATAAATGTGAGCTGTTAGCTATTAAAACAACCTGTCCTTCTCTCTCTCTTTACGGTGTTCCAGTTAAGTCACAGGTGTGACCTATCTGGGTATATCCATATGTAAGGATGACAAAAAATGACACTCCCCAATGGACAGAAATGGAGAGTAACATTTTGAGTCCTCCGTTACCCTTGTACCTTTTTTCTGATACAGAAGCTAATTTGTTGAAGAAAACTAAAAATCCAATAGTTAAAAACATGGTCAAGGTGTGGTATAATGTTAAAAGATACATTAAAGAACCAGTTATTTTATCACGGCTTACCCCAATTTGGGGAACTCAGAACTTCTTCCCAGGGAGAGCCGATGCAGTGTTTAAGCAATGGGCTTTAAATGGATTGGAGAAAATTCAAGATTTATATCCAACAGACTCAGACAACTTGATGTCATTTGACATGCTTAGGCACAAATTTAACATTCAAAGGAAATATTTTTTCAAATATCTCCAACTCAGAAGTTTTATAGGAACCAATCAAAACAATTTACGGAAACCACCCAAATCTGAGGTAGAAGAAATGATAAGTGAAAAAAGTTTTAAAAGGGGAGCAATCTCCCAACTTTATAAACTACTGTTATCACACTCCCCAGATAATTCAACCCTAAAATTAGAAGCCTGGAAGAAAGATCTGCAAATAAATGTAACACCAGATGAGTGGGAAATGGCTTGTAGCAAAGCACATAAGCAAACTATAAATTCTAGGTTGAGATTATTACAATACTAGTGGCTTATGCGTGTTTATGTCACTCCTGTTAAATTAAACCAATTCAATCCAAATATCCCAGACATAAGTGCAAAGTGTGGAGAAGAAAAGGGAACATTGTTCCATTGTATTTGGGATTGTAGAGAAATTAGAACATTTTGGGGTGTAATAAAGCAAACTGTGAATGATATTATTTCTAAAGATCTGCCTCTAGAACCTTCTTTTATAATTTTAGGCTTGTACCCCAAGCACATAGGATATACAAAAAGTGAGAAGCTGTTCATTGATATATGTTTATTACAAGCTAAAATGCTGATTGCATTGCACTGGAAAAACACAAGTAGACCAAGTATTGGACAGTGGGTTAAGCAGATGTTGGCTACTCTTCCATTGGAACGCATCACATACTTGCTAAAAGGAAAAAAGGACTTGTTTGAAAGTATTTGGAGACCTTTCATGCTCTTTGCAGAAAGCACAGACTTAACCGAAGATCAAGAGGAGGATGACACTCATGAATAGTTTCACTGTCGGGGTTCCTCCTTTTGTGTTTGAGAGCGGGTTCTGTTGTATGTTATGTATGTTACTCTAAAAGTCAAATAAAAACATTGTGAAAAAAAAAAAAGGAAATTCATTTCATGGTTACAGAGAGATTTATCTCTGGGAGGACGAACTCTTATTGCTAAAGCTGAGGGTATCTCAAGAATGACTTACCCTGCCCTCTGCGTATATGTGGATAAAGCTGCATGTGCAGATATTGATAGAATGCTGTTTGAGTTTCTGTGGAAGCATAAGAGGCATTACGTTAAAAAGTCTGTCGTCATTAATAATTATGAATATGGTGGTCTAAACTTTCTAGATTTTACTTCTTTAAATATTACTTTCAAGATAAATTGGTTAAAACAGTACTTAACAAACCCTGATTCATTCTGGAATACTTTTCCCAATCTTGTTTTTTCTAAGGTGGGAGCTAGGTCTCCCTTTCCTGTTATTGACTCACTACAACATCACCAAATTGCCCCTTACATTATCAAATTTTCATAAACAAGCGCTTTTGGCCTGGCACCTAATTTATAAGCACAATTTTAGTCCTCATTTGGAATAATTGTGATATTATTTATAAAAATAAGTCGTTATTTTTCCCAAACTGGTTTAATAATAATTTTATTTTGGTTTGTCAATTAATCAATAATGATGGATTCTTGTATTCATATTCAGAGTTTTTGAATAAGTACAATATACCTGCTGTCACTCCTGGAGAGTTTGCTATTGTAATGGATATGCCATCCCTTATGGAGCAATACCTCTTCCCAGAGACTCAGCTAGATCCCAGATTTCTTTGTCTCTAGCTCATCCTTTTGATACAACGCTTGGAAATATTTGTTTTTTGGCTAACTCTTCTAGTCGGAACAGAAGAATTAGACAGCTATTGTCATGATTCTGCCTTCTTGTCTCTGATTTTCCCTGGTCTTGAGGCAGGATCATGACAGGCCCATGTTTTGTGTGTAAGCACATGGCCATTTGTTTGGCTGTGTGCTTGCGTTGTCTCGTCATGTAACCCCGCCCCCTTGTTATCTCATCTTGTTATCATTATTGTATCATCGCCGTCACCTGTTTCCCTCATTAGTTTCTCCCTATTTAATCCCCTTGTGTTTGCTGTCCTGTGCCGGTTCATTGTTAATCAATGTGAGATCTGTCTGTGAGTATATCTGTTGAGAGTCTTGTCTAAGTAGATGTTTTATCCTGTTTCTGTTATAGTCAAGTTTGTCTAGTGTTAGTCTAGTTTAGTCTTCCCTCGTCTGTCTTGCCCTTGTTTTGCCCCCTCGTGGGTTTTTGTTTTCTCTGTTTTGTCACAATAAACTGTGTCTGAGCATTCAGTCTGCTTTTGGGTTCGTCTCTACCTCCACCGTCATAACAGCTATTTCAAAATGAGATTGTTTCTCTCCCATACATTGTGTCGTACTGGAATGGCCAGTTTGTCAATATTCCATGGAAGAAAGTGTGGACTTTGTCTTCTAAATATTTAATAACCAATACGGTCAAGGATGTGTCTTACAAATTACTTCATCTTTTTTATCTTTGTGAAGCTTTACTTAAAAAAGATGGTTCCTGATATTGACACTTTATGTTCTTTTTGTGGTGCTGAACAAGAATCTATTTCTCATCTCTTCTGGGAATGCACAAATACAAGTCTGTTCTGGAAGGATTTCTGCATCTTTGTTCGCACATTTTCATCACAGAGTTTGTCTTTGTTACTTTGATAAAGATGAAAAGGACCAATATTTTTTGATAAACCTATTTTTTTTTACACAAATGTAAATTTCAGGGTGCTAAGCCCTATTTCTTTATTTTCTGTAAGGAACTTAAATCCTATCTGGACACCCTCAGTACATCCAGCAACTCCAAAGCCCTTAAAACTGTCTCACTGTGCCATTTGCATGATATTCTCCTGACTTTATAACCTGTACTCTCAATTACATTTACCCCTGATTCTGTATGTTCTTAGTAATTAATTTAATAATGAAAAAAAAAAAAAAAAAGACAGCTTTTGGGAGGTAAGTAAAATTTATTTGTATAGCACATTTCACAGATAAAAATCACAAAGTGCTTCACAACAAAAGGAAGAATACACAACACTTATAAATAAATACATTACAGCACATAATCAAAATAAACAGAAGTACACATAAGACCAGCTGCCAAGCAGACCTTACGAACACGAACAAGACCGATGAGGACCGAAAAAGATGCATGATTTTATGCAATTGTTTCCCGATTATGAAGTTTTGCTCTTGTTAAACCTTCCTATATTTTTTTGTTAAGTCTTTAAAAAGTTTGACAGATTTTTGTAGTATGTAGGCTAGTATAACCCCCCTTTTGACTCACTGTGCATTATTATCTCCAGCATTGACTCGCAATGAAATGTACAGTGAGTGTCCAGAAGATCTTCATATTATTAATGTAAGACTGATTCGTGTGTCATTCACACCCCCATCCTAGGTGGCGCTACCACGTTCACTAATCCTGCATGTGGTTCTCTACGCCCTCTTGCACTGGTGCCGCGCTCTTCCATTGTTTTGAGGACGGGTCTGCTCCTGCGCAGTAACCTTTTAGAATCTGCAAGCAGTTTGCGTTGCTCGGACAGTGTTTTCAGCTCAGCTGCTCCAGCACACACACACATCATGGCTGAGGAGTGTTACAAGCGTGGGATCCGGTTATTCGTGCTCTCAGCACTCACAGGTACCTGCTCAATAACAACAGCAGCAGCGTTGTATGTGAATGTGATGATAATAATTTGTGTTTATCTTACACGTTTCTTTCTGACTATTTTAAACGGTTGTCGAGTCACTCATTTCCCCTTATTTTCGCAATATTGCTGGAAACGTTCTTGCGGGGTTTTACAATTCAAGCGAAAAGCCCAAAACATGAGCACAAGGCAACTTTATAACGGGGCAAGTGACGTACTTCAACAGATACTAATGAAACGACAAGGTATACCTTATTACACTTGTCTGGGGATACAAACAAAATGTATTGTACAAATCGTTTACATTGCGATGCTGCACAGCTGAGTGCTTCCAACCTGAGTCATGAAACATGGGTTGTGTCGCAGTATATAATTTAAAGCGCTTTACAAAATGATTACTTTTGTTATTTGAAAGCGAAATCGAATGTCTTTAATCACTGCATGCCGAACATGGACATTGTAAATAACCTCTTAGTTTAATTGTTTTAGACGCCCTCTTGAAAGATTACACAAGTTAAGATGTAAATAGCCTGTCTGAATAACATTAGCTGCTCATTTAGCTCTAGAGTAATCAGGTGAATTGAATGTTGGCTTATTCAATAATGTAGAGAGAGAGTTCGAGATCTACCAAAGGTGATGGTTACCATAACTTTTATCATTTCACTGAAACTTTCAAAACGTTGGTATGAATGGAAACCGTACACTGGTACTGACTTTGTTAAATACTTGTCCGCGGTAGCTCTTGGTTTCAATCTGTCTCGGACATTACAAGGCATATTCCGCATATATCCCGGTCGCGTAACGTTAGTTATGACCAGATTTAGCCGTGCACTTGTTCTTCGATGCCAGTGATCTATTAGGGAGCAGCATTTAATGTCAGACCCGAGGGCTGTGACTCAGGCTGTTTCTCAATTCCAAGAACGCAGTCTTGCCAAGCTTCCTCGGTACCGACCACCAGGCGAGTACTAGCAGAGCCCGTCTACGGAGAGCCTTGGCACTCCCTATTCAGCCCCATTGTATTGATTTTGGTTGCAGTTCCATTAGAATTCCACTGGGGGTGATCGCGGGCGAGTGCAGACTGAATGGGAGTCAATGGGGCTATACGGCTAAATGTGTCTCTTTCACCCGATTGCCGTTGAGAAATCTCAGATTTTATTGTAGGCTTTGCAAGTTCAACATGGGTTATAGGTCGAAAGTTGAATGAACGAGTACTTATTTCTTTTAGATTTCTTACAGGTTGAGTTGTTGTTGCCCATAACACGCTAGCATTCTGCTAATGACGTCCAGCATTCTGACGTCATTGACATTTTAAAAGACTTTTTAAACCAAATAAGTGACTCTAAAAAATCTAACACCCAGCAATGTGTAATTTCTTTGCATCTCCTTTCGCATACAACATTTAAATTACTAGACAAAAAATTATATCCTGAGAAAAGTGGGTTTTGAGGGGTATTTCGCCATAGACCTCCATTCATTCTGCACTCGCTCGCGAGTGCCCCCGCATGGACAGATACGTGTTACTGCAACCAATCCAGAACCCGGAAGTAAGCAGAGAGTGCCAATTCTCTTCCTATTAGACATTCTCTGGTACTAGCTCAAGTCTGCATTCGATGCATCCTCGATATCAAGAACACATCCGGGTTCTTTCATGCGTCCTCTGGACTTGCGTTCTTGAGAATTGGGTCTGAACTTCGACGGTTAATGATGACGTAAAACGAGAACATAAGGATACAAGATCGCTGAAGAACGCACATTGAGAAACACACTCAGTGTGTCTAGTCGTCACGTACACAGCAGTGTTGCCAGATCACACAAAAAAACCTCTTCTGTCTAAGGTAGAAAAAACTCTAGATTTGGACTGGAACCCTCCAGATTTTTTTTATAAACAACTAGTAGTCAGCATTCCCTACTGTATTTAACAAATGTCAATAATATGCAAATAAGCACACCTGTGATTGGCTGTAACAATGTTCATTGTCCAAAGACATGTTGTTCAGGTTGATTGGTTACTCTAAATTGCCCTCTGTGTGTGTGTGTGTGTGTGTGTGTGTGTGTGTATGTGTATGTGTATGTGTATGTGTATGTGTGTGTGTATGTGTGTGTGTGTGTGTGTGTGTGGTGCCCTGTGATGGACTGGTGTAGTCTCGTCTTGTGCCCTGTGTCTGCCGGGTTAGGCTCCGGCTCACCACAACCTTGTAAAGGATTAAGCGCTTAATGCTAATGGATGGACTTCTTAATAACCCACAATTTTTTTTTTTTAAATCAACATAATAAGGGATAATGATGGTAAATTTGGCAGAATGTTGAGTCTTTGAGTATACCGTACCCCATTGTTCTGTAAAACATGCAGGCCAAAATGTGGTAAAGGCTTAGGCCTGTTAGCCTGATCTTAGGCCTGATCTTCAGCTGGGATTGAAGCGTTTTTTCCCATATTGGCACGTCATACTTCTACCACTACGTCTGCCATATATTTGTAAAGGGAATGTTTGGGAGGGGTTTAACCCTTGTGTGGTGTTCATATTTTTGTTATTCAGCCAGTGTTCGTGGGTCTGGTGGACCCGCTGCATTTTTGGGTTTTTAATTAAACATGATCAAACAATTTATGTTAAAATACTCAGATGTTTACTTCATCCAAATTACAAGCAATATAATCAGCATATGGTTAATATTTCCTCTTTAGCTTTGTGAGATCACATTTAAGAATTGCAGCCTTGGGCGGGAACGACAGGGGTAGAAACAAAACTCACTTTTGCACTCACACTCTCTCACACTTACAATCTCTCTCTCACACACACATGCAACACACACACACATACACACACACACACACACATACACATACACAATAACAGCAAGCCCTGACAGGAGGAGGACAGAGTAAATGTAAACAGGACCTAAACATTTCCACACTTTTATTAGCCCCGGGTCCAGTGGACCCGCACATCCTGTGTGTAATATAAATGTGTAGGGGGGGTGTACAGTGTGTGGTCATTGAAAATGTGTTTTGATATATATTCCTCACAGAAAATGAGCCAAGGCCAATGAGTCTGAGGTTGAAAAAATAAATAATCGTATAATTTTTCTTTTGATAAAAAATGAAAACGGGTCCAACAGACCCGAACACCATATAAGGGTTAAGTCATCTTAAATTTGAGCATTTTTAATTAAGAAAAAAAACTCCAGATTTACCTTTAAAATAACCTTTGTTACATTGTTACCTGAGCAAGGGGAAAAAACTGCCAGCTTCCAGGTTGTGCTATGTGACAGGATATGGAGCATTTCTGCTGATTTTATTCTGGCACAGTAATTTAATAAAGTCAGTGTTTTTTGTCCATTCTGTGCATGTGGCTGTAGATCAGGGGTTTATAATTCTTGCCAGGAGGCCCACGCCCGTTGTGTTTACGCTTCCGAAATCCTTTACAGTCCATCTCGGAGCATCCAAACACAAAAAGACTTGTCTCATAAGGCTCGGTGCGTCCACACACATCATTAGCTCACATAAGTTCATGTTGCACTGTTTTTTGTTTTTTTTTGCAACCTCGTGCAGATTGAGCCGATCAGATCTAGAAAATAGTCTCTCTAATAATATCCCTCGTTTTCTTACGTGTTGTTATGGCTCGTTTCTCCAAGTCCACACATTTTTAAAAGAATGTTAAAGTTTTTGTAACACGCCTTGAACATGGTAAAAAACCTAAACAAAAAAAAGAATATTAACTATAGTAAGTATAATAGGTTTCTGGATGTAATTCCTTATTGCTCTCTTACCAGGAGTTTTTCCTTCCAGTGCCAAGTGAAGGGGAGTTTTTCTGGCTAACAGGTTTGATGCCAGATAAACCTCTTTTACAGATGTCAATCAGAATAGGGTAATTGCAAGAGATCCAGCTGTTTCCAAGGAATTAGCACATATACAGTGTGTGCAGAATTATTAGGCATGTTGATTTTCTGATCATATTTTATTTCCAGGAACATTTTGCCAATTCCAAACCATATTAATCTTAATAACTACTATTAATTTTGTATTTAATCATTTATAAGTGACATATAATTGTTCATGAAGGCTGGAAATTAAAAATGTCTTATTTTCAGGTGTGCAGAATTATTAGGCAAGTTTTCTATTACAGATAAAATAAGCCAAAAAAGAGATTAAACAAAGACTGAAAAGTCAAAAATTATTAAATGCCCATGAGAAGGATGCAATACTAATGTAATACTAAAGATTGCAGTTAAGGCATGACCATTGGACAGTGAAATGCTCATTGGGTCAGCAGGGTCAGACAAAAACAGGTAGAGAAGAAAAGACACATATTAACTGCAAAATAATGAAGAATTATGGTGAAGAATTAAGTGTTGATTTAAGAATTAAGAATACAGATTGAGAGTGACTCTTGAAGGACCAGCACCATAGCCTCTTCTACCACTATTTGAAGAATTCATCTTCTAGAATACGTTTTAATAAGTTTTGGGAGTTTATTTTTAGTCTATCTCTGCAAAACGGACTTCAGGGTAGGCGATGGACTAAAAATAAACTCCCAAAACTTATTAAAACGTATTCTAGAAGATGAATTCTTCAAATAGTGGTAGAAGAGGCTATGGTGCTGGTCCTTCAAGAGTCACTCTCAATCTGTCTGTCTATAAAGCCTATAAAAAAAACAGTCTTCATGTATTTCACAACATTTCAGCTTGTGATTCTTATTAAGAGGGGGTCATTTTTTAGGATTCTTTCCCTAACCCAAGTCTCTGAGCCCCTGACACCTTGCTCTTCTGGAGACTCCAGGTAGGTTGCAGTTCTGGAAAATGGTGGTGCTGAAGACTAAAGGGTTCCCGATGGTTTCACACTTAATTCTTCACCATAATTCTTCATTATTTTGCAGTTAATTTGTGTCTTTTCTTCTCCACCTGTTTTTGTCTGACCCTGCTGACCCAATGAGCATTTCACTGTCCAATGGTCATGCCTTAACTGCAATCTTTAGTATTACATTAGTATTGCATCCTTCTCATGGGCATTTAATAATTTTTGACTTTTCAGTCTTTGTTTAATCTCTTTTTTTGGCTTATTTTATCTGTAATAGAAAACTTGCCTAATAATTCTGCACACCTGAAAATAAGACATTTTTAATTTCCAGCCTTCATGAACAATTATATGTCACTTATAAATGATTAAATACAAAATTAATAGTAGTTATTAAGATTAATATGGTTTGGAATTGGCAAAATGTTCCTGGAAATAAAATATGATCAGAAAATCAACGTGCCTAATAATTCTGCACGCACTGTAATGGCATAATCCATTCTCGGCAAGAGAGGAAAATTAGAATGGGAATTAGAATTAACAAGGAACACACTAAGAACTCATCTCTTATTAATAATGTCAGTCCATAACTGTAGTAATATGGTAGTATCGACTAATAGCTGCACACCTATTGAACATAACAATAAAAAAAAAAAAATAACAACGTGATGGAATGTAAATGTGTGTCTTCAGCTATAATAAGGGGTTTCATCTTCCGGCTTTAGCTCTTAGTGTTCTGTCTGCCCTTTAAGCTTGATCTAGATCATTTTTATTCATTAAAGTAGTAAATAAATGAATTAGAGTTTCTAATGTCACCTCTACTCTGAATTTGGTGGGATAGACTTTAGTGTGAGACTTTGCTCCTCTGTTCTGGTCTCATGACTCAGGTGTTTTGTAAGGTTAAAAGGGAAAATCTGCAGGCCTCCTGTACACATCATAGATAGAGACTACGGAAGTGATTACCTGTTTCATACCAATCCTCTGCCAGCCCCAGTTTGGGAGTCTTCAACCGTGTGCATGAAAAGGGTGATCAGAAAAAGACGCCGCTATAGTTTTAATTAATAACTAATTTGAACTGGAGCATCTTTTTTTTTTCTGAACCTCCTCGGTGGTTATTGTTAATAGATTGTTACTTTTCCCGAATTCAAATTTCTCCTTTCAGTAATTAAGTACAAAACATTAATTAATAAGCCTACATCAGAAGAAAACAATCTTGTTCTTTTATTCTCCCCTTGCACCATCACAGAAAGCCACAAAATCACTTTCCAGAACATTCTCATTCACAGTTCCATGCTGGTGGAACGCTCTCCCCGCCCTCATCCGGAACGCAGAATCCCTGACAACATTCAAAAGACAGCTGAAAACCCATCTCTTCCGTGAGCACTTCACCTCATAAAAAAAAAAAAAAAACTTTGAACCATCGCTTATCAGGCTTATGCTACTCTGAATAATGACTGAACTTCGTATTTTGAGCACTCCTTGCGTTGTTGTTGTTTTTGCCTCTTCATGATGACTCACTTAATCTAGTCCTAATCTGTAAGTCGCTTTGGATAAAAGCGTCTGCTAAATGACTAAATGTAAATGTAAATGCACTAATCCCAGAGTGCACACAGCGCACAGTGAAACCACCGGCTGCTCGCCTCCCGCTAAATGAATGAAAGACCAAAGCAAAGGGAATGAACCTCGTCAAACCATGGAAACTCTTGAATCGTAATTGACCACGTTGTTAAAGGAGTCCGATTTTCTTCTTTATTTATTTCAGTGCTTTATCCAGTCTAAAAAGCTACATAAGGGAATTCGAGGGGGGGGGGGGATATTTTAATGTGGTCTGATAACTACATTAGTGCTGACAGCTGTTTCGAAGAAGCAGATTCTTAAAGTGA